>NC_141359.1:32961553-33634053 GCF_057382095.1 Aulonocara sp. 'chitande type north' Nkhata Bay
GAAAGTAAAAAATACCATAAAAATAGTGGGAAACAGTGTGTGCATGCTAACTTATTTTCTTCTTTCTAAGGTAATTACCAGCACCTGTGAAACATCTTTCCTGATCTTCCTGCTCTCAAAGTTATACGAGCTGAAGTTAACAGTCCACCTCCCTCCACCTCAGAGTGACCATGAAAATCAGATATCCTGTGCATTCCTCGAGCTGGACTTCAAAAAGAGAAGCACAAGCATTTCAACTTCAGAGACACAGAGGAACTTTAGAAGCACAAATAGCTGTCAGAAAGCTCACCAGCAGGGATTACACACTGTTTCAGCACATTGCTTCCATATTTATATACAGCTTTTGTGTTTCAAGGCTCCTGTTAAACAAATCTTCAGGTTTCAGTTTTGTATGTTTTTTCAGTGAGTGACTATAAGCCATGTTAGCAATGAGCTTTGCATCCTGCAAACACAGATGTGACAGACCTGCAGTTCCAGCTCCACATGTCTTATCCTTGGACTCTACTAGAGCAGCTTTGCATGATCTACAGTCCAAATAATCCTTCTTTATCTCACGCTGGGCCTCAGTGCCCCTCAATTCATTCTCTGTCTGTAACAAGCTGTTTTTAGCTCCTCCCACTTTAAGCTTTAAGACAGCACTCCCCAAACCTTTTTTGCGCCACGGACTGGTTTAATGTCAGACAATATTTTCAAGGATGTGGCGGATAAATACAACAAAATAAAATGATATGACCAAGACAAAAACTGTGGTATTTTGTAAATATAATAATAAACTCAAATTTACTGTGTAATTGTGTAACTTTATTAGCAATGTCGTCCTGAAATGCGCCAACAACACTGAGAGTAACATCCCCCTCTCTGCCCCTTAATTCTCTCTGGTCGCTATGGTAACGTGTAAATATTTCTTTCAAAATAAGACACACAACTACAACACGGGAAAAAACCCAGGGACACCAAGTTAACGATAAAAACCTGAAAACCATCAATTTCACACCCGAGCCTCAACTCTCATGGCCCGGTACCAAACGACTCCGGTCTGTGGCCTGGGGTTGGGGACCGCTGCTTTAAGCCATCTTAGGGGTGTCCCTTCTCTATTACATCATTCAAAACCAGGAGTAGAAAAAAATGGGTGTTTGGAGCAGAGTTTCACAGTGATTACTGCACATGCACTGACTACATTAACACAAAATACGCCTTCATGGGTGGATGAGCAATCCAGTATTGAAGTCCATAAACAAATTAGCATAAATCCAGCAGCAACAGTGACACAAGGAAACAGACTATGTGTAAAATAAAAACGACAAAGTAAAGACAACACAAAAGATCGTGTGCATAACAAGACACAGCTGGAGTTCCTCTAATGTCCACTTGAGGCCACGCCCAACTTAACAGCATAAATAAACATTTTTAACATTTCCATGGTGGACCAGTCAAAGCCTGGGTTAACAATGACTGCCACCACTGCTGCCATTGCATGTGTGTGTGCGTGCGTGCGTCAGTGGAAACTGTGCCGTTAGGTGAATACAGATGTATGGATGTATATATGATGTAGTATTTTAGGAGGCAAAAAAGGATGCTAGTGATAAGCAGGGATGGAGGCAGATGAGGCTTTGTTGTAACCCCGATAAGGAGCAGCTGAAAGAAGAAAAAGAGAAGTTTTGGTCTCTATAGCTAATGTCTGCCTTCATAATATTGAGGCTTGAAAGTGGAGAGCCCAGCAGCCATCTTTTATATACAGTCTGCAGCTCTAACACAGACACGGTGTTACACCACAGTTTGTGCCTGTTGAAATATATGACACACAGGTTAAAGCACTGAAGAACGCTTTTCGAGTTCTGGTCTGTTGAGTCAGGTTCTGTCTGCAGAATATCAGTCAACACCAGCAAGTAGCCCATCTGCTGTTTTCCTATTTACTCGGTATGCATGTGAGCCGAAGATAACTAGCGAGCTGCGTGCACTGTGGGTGGTCTGTTTATGTGAACACATCACATATTCTTCAGCCGTGTACCTGGTGGAGCAGAGACAGTGGCGTAGCTCGAGACGCGCCAGTGTGAAATGTGACAGACTAATATCTTTTAATACTGGCTGGAATTAACTGTAAGCTCCCGGCTCGTCTGCTCCGAGACGACTCTCACACACCTCTGACCTCTGATCTGCTCGGGCTGTTTTGTAAACCTTGCAAAATGCAGGTACTGTATGCACACAATCATTCGCACCGAGAGCAACATATCATCACGGCAGACAAACAGAGCGTGGGAATAAAACAATTACACAGCGCTGTCATTAATAATCTCGGTGACAGCCCAGATGCTTTGCTATCGTTTGTACCACTCGCGCCTTGTCAAAGCACATTAAAGAAGCATTGTATTGCGCCACAATGCACGCCATTGTTCTGTGCTCTGCGCAGTCACACGGGGCCTGTAAACAGAAAGGTTCGTTTTTGATTTAGGCCTTCTGTGGCTCCGCTCAGGTGATGCTGGGAGTGAGGAAATATGGGCAACATTGTCACTTGGTATTGTTGAAGTCACTGCCAAAGTGTGAGTCAAAGGGAGCAGAGAACAATGACCTACTAAAGCAGTGAATGGAGGGAAGAGTGTCGGTGACTGCTTAACATCCAGCAGCACTCAATCTGATTCAAACTGCTTGTTTACACTCAGCAACCATCAGAAGCTCGAAGGAAGGAAGTTTATCTCAACCTGAGCATGTTCTTTTATTCTGCTTCAGTTACACAGAGTGAACACGACCATGTTCGGATTTATTGCATGATTCACAAATCATTAAAGCAGGCGCATCAAACATGAGGCCCAGGGGCGAGGAGCGGCCCAGCAAAGACTCCGATCCGGCCCATTGGAAAATGTGAAGGAGAGCATTTGTCCTTTACTAAGGCAGTATTTCTCTATCATGTAGAAAAACAGACATACTCTTGAAACTGCACTTCTTTTTTCTTGTATTCAAATGTTTTAGGGATTCAATGTTTCAGTGTAAAAAAGTTTAAGGTCAAAGTGGGCTGCATGCTGCCCACAGTGTAAAACGAGTGTGATAACTCTGATTTCATTAAAAAAGGTTTAAAGAAACGATGAGCGAATGATGTTAATTTTAAACTTTATGCAATCACAAGTAGAAGAGGAGCATGTGGGAGCTCAACTACTTTAAAAGTCAAATGTTTCCCATTCATGGTTCATTTCTGACTTCAAGGCCTCCATTGTTGTCCTTTTTCTTTTATAATGTTCAGACTTCTGCAGAATTTATCTTAAGCAAGACCTTCCCTGCAAGTTAGGTCTATAAGTTTTTGGATAATGACTAAATACTTTATGTCTTTAATTCCTGAACAGCTAATGCAACATTTGTGTTAAACCCTGCACTGCAGTCGGGTCTTGACCAGCTGATTTTAAACCCACTGCAGTGGTGTACAGAGGCAAAACTATAAAAGATGAAAAGATGAAAATATTTAATATATATTCATAAAAAATGTGTTACTCCTCCTGTCCTTCGCTTCTTTAGCTATGATTTATATAAACTTGAAGAAACTGTTTTTCTTCTTAACCGCAGGATGATTTTCACCTCTTGATTTGCCTTCTAACTGTTTATTCTGGCAAGGAAGTGAAGTTTCCCTTCACCAGACTCCACTTACAGTGTTAGTTAGATTTTGTTTGTCACTTTAGTGTTTTAATTAGTTTTTCAGGATCCAGACTAACATGGTGAAAAAGCAGAAGTGCTGTGCAAGTCTGAGAGAAGTGAAGCAGAAGACATTGGTACCGTGGTTGCATTTCAATCTGGGCTCTTGTCTGGGCCGGGCTGTCACTCAGATCGTGCTTTGGTATCACTGACTTAGCATGATCTAACTTGTGTTCTTAATGCCTCCCTTTAAACTGTGTACTTTAATGTCTTTAAAACTAATTTAATGTGTTATGTTGCGCAGTATGATCAAATTACACTGATTCAGATCAAAAGGATGAGAAAACTGTGTTTGTGGATGCTACAGGTATTCATTGGGACTAGCTGCACTTTAAGGTAGACTACAGAATTTGTACAGTTTGTTCTCTACCCTGAAAGCTGCTCTGTATTTCCTGCTCTCCCTACGGCAAACAGAACCTCTTTGTTTCAGACTACAACCTTTTAGCCTGTTTACATTTTTGCACACCTGTGTCACAAGAAGTCCCGCTGCTTTAGCTGCAGGCAGGTCCCCTTTACACAGATAACAGATCATCTTAAAGAAAGCTATTGTGATGGTTGTGGTTAACCCTACTGCAAGAACTTGTTCAAAGACCTATCTTCATACTTACATGGATGCAGGTTTTTTGAGTATTTGTGGGGAAACAATCACTTTTCCATGAGGTGCATAAAACAAAGTCTGAGAATATTTGCTGTTAATTTGCTGCAAACTATCAATGCACAAGTATGCAGGTGAGTGAAATCTAGCGAGTACATCCACGATGGTTTCATGAGTGGCCAGAAGAAGCAGAAATCTGTTCAGCATCTGTGATTACTCAGGCCAGCTGAGCTGAGATGGCCTACACCAGACACAGGCTGCTGTCCAGCACTGTGGTCATTATTATCATTATCAAAAACCCTGCAGACGTCCTGCAGACAAGCCATCTGCACTTCATGTGGAAATTGATGGTGCATCCGATCCTCTGTGTGTCCGACATGATGTCTTCAAAGGTCCAAAAGCTGCAAGAGTGCAGAAGGAGGTGAAGAGCAATGAGGGGAAAGAGGCAGTGAGAGCTGGAGAGGAACAAAGTTCGAACATTTATTTAAAAGAGAGAGGATTAGCCGGAGGGATCCTCTGAGACAGAACACTGGGAAGATGTATAGATAATCACTGAGAGCTATGTTCGTGCTGTGTACTTTATTCTGCTGTGCATCCAGTGAGCAGTGCCTCGAGGTGAATGCTGCGCATGATTGAGGTTTCGCTGCTGTAGTGCTGCTGAGGAGGGAATCTGGTACAGTTCAAATAAATCTGTGTGTTTGGCTCGTTTAGGATGGTCGTTTGAAATATTAATGCAGACTGAAACCTGCGGAGGTTTCCACTCAGTCTGGTTTACCACAGAGTCCAAGGTGAAGTGCAAGCAATCCACTTCAGCATGTGTTTGAGTCTTCTCTGCACAAGAAAAGAGTCCAAAAAATGTGTTTTTCTTGGGTCAGCCACTGATTGTATTAGTAGCGGTGTTATGGTCTGTGTTTTTTGTTCTTATCTATGATTTTAGTTTGTTTTATTTTACTTCCCTGTGATTTCACTGTGCATGTATCACGAGTGTGAGGTTTTGGTTGTTGACAGCTGATTTTCTCTTGTGTCTTGTTTTGGAGGTTTCGCCTCATTTCTGTTAGATTGCCTTCACCTGTTTCCTGTTACCCCCCCACCCCACACACACACACACCCACACACACACACCCGTTTCTCATCCATACTTAGAGTCCGGCCGTCCCCTTCACTGTTCTCAGTCTGCATCCACACGAGGATTTTTTCAAGACCATGCCAAAGCATCAGGTGAAAGTATAACCCGAACCGTGAAGAAATGCCAATCAAAAGCCCACAAACAAAAACACAGTGGGCAGTCTGACATCACAAAAGGAGATAAAGGTGCACACCTTTGATTTTGAAAGACAAAATTTCCATTTTCATTGTCCACATGTAAATGCAGAAACTCAGATTTGCATAATCTTCACCCTGTTACGAGTTTTCAGCAATCAAAAGCACCATTTATAAGAGGATAAAAGGCCAAAACAAATTTTAAAAATGTTTATTTAAATACCCGTGTTCATGTGAACGTAGCCTCGGAGGACTGTTTTTTGTCCCATGCTGCGCTCCTCATCTTGCTTTAATAGTTGCCTGGTTTACTTTTGGACTGAAAATGAAAAAGGCTTATTTCGGGTTATTTCTTTCTGCTTGAGTCCTGCGTTTGTCTCAAAGTAACCCTCACACTGGTCTTTGAAAGGCTGTGAAGAAAAAGTTCTTCAAAATTTCATCCCTCAGATGATCTAAAACTCAAACTGGGTCTCACAGGGACAGCTGGAGAAGTCTGTATTCAATTGTTGTTATTTTGTCTTTCATTCCCGTGTCAGTTGCTTGTTCTCGAGTGGATAAATGGCTCTGGGAAGCTGCAAGCCACAATCACACACGTGTGATCAGTATCTTTGTCAACTTTTCAAAACACAAACTTAGCGATTACCTGCATGTGAGGCGTTCAGAGTGAAATATAACTGTTTGTTGTACCTGCCTCTTGATACACCGGCTAACTCAGACGTAACCTAACAACAGTTCGCTGTTGAGCCCAACCAGGAATCACGTCTGAGGTTTCCGAACACGGCGTGCTCCTCATGCCAAAGTGACTGGCACAACAATGGTTTCTTTTTCCACTGACAGAAGTGCTGAGCGGTCATAATTTCCAGGTTCCCACCGCTTCTGCAGTCCAGGGGGCAGGAAGAAAGCTGCACATGTCATAACACAGCGTCACCAGGTCTCCCTCGATAGCTTTATAATGATCATGGAGAGGAATCCGTTTGTTTATCCTCATGGAAACGCTGTCAGTCAGAGTGTGGCTTTGACAAACGAGCTGCTCGTAGCACAGGCTGCAGCATTTCCTCCCTAAATTGCTGGGAATTTTCACGCCAACGCATTGAACAAAGTGCTAGGTGGATCTTTGATTATTTTCTGTGTAATCACATGCCAGGTATTTTAATTCCAGATGCTGGTGTATTACTGTCATCCAGCTCACTGCTTTCTGCTCCTTCAATCTTTCAGTCCAACATGGCACTTATCTCAGACTTCAACCTGTCTCTGTCTCTTTTTTCCCTCCTGCTCATCTGACAGATGAAATAACCTCCCTTCCCAGCACAACCGATATTATTCTGTTCTCGCTGTGCTGTCAGGGCCACTCAGTGTCATCACTCCTTCATGTTTTCTGACTCTCCTTTATTCCATCTTTCTTCCAGTTTCAGCTAATACATGCCTTCACATAGGCATCCACTACTTATTCTCTCTCCTCTTTCATGCGAGGCCACAGCAGCATTGTTCTTCTGGAGCCTCCCGTGCTTTCCTTTTTTTTATGGCCTTGTTTTCTCTTTCAGGTGAAATATTTTCACACCAGCTCTGAGCCGGGATAGATAGAGACTCACGGGGCGGGAGGTGACGAGCGTTTCCGGCTCTCCGGCCGGAGCTGCGGCCCAGCAATGCAGATAACAGGCTGCCCTGAGGAAAATAGCTAATCATTCCAATAGTCAGTGGCATGTGTGTATATATGTGTGTGTGTGTGTGTGTGTGTGTGTGTGTGCAAATCCAAACATCAAAGGCCTGTGCTGTGCACAAACAGGGTTATGAGAACAATTTGTCTTGCATTAGTTTGCAGTCGGTTACGTTGTTAGTGAACTTAGCAAAGTGCAAACATCCAGCAGCTGAGTGACATCAACACTCATGTCCAGAGCATGCTGCTTCTTATGCTACAAATAAGCAAAATTACTGCTACTGTGTGCAACCTATGATGTCAGTCAAATGATTGTCTCAAAGACAAGGACCAGGTCTGCGTCTACTAGTAGTCAGTTGTTGTCTTCAAAGCGACCTTGGCGAAGCAGCCTACCGGTCTGTTATTCAATCGGGTCAAGTTGGCAATTGCATGCAATCTGTTTGTGATTCTATGGAAATTAACTCTGATAAACAAATCCATCGCCATCTATACACACAGAAATGTACATTGACTACTTACATTAAGACTCCAGCCAGAAACTCATAGATCTGAAACTGAAATTCTTCCACAAATAGCAACAGGATGGCAATTTATCTGCACAATGATTTAGGCACTGAGCAGCGTTACCTGATAGAGGAATATAATCAGAATAAAAACAGTTGGCAACTAGTTGAGCTGAATTTCGTATTGCAAAGTGACACATTGTAGATGAGTTGCACTCATCGGTGCAGACTGACTTAGAATGATTGCAACATGTTGGCAGTCTGTCTGTGTCTATAAATTGAAAAGCTATGCCCATCTGTCTAAGACTGATTACAGTCAGACTTGTTTGGACACGAGATGCCTCCCATCAGGAAACCTCGGCAATCGGCTTTTGATCGAAAATGTTTGTTGAGGGTTGGCGTTGCGTTTGTTTGTTTGTTTTTGGAGCAAGAAGTGATGCAGACCAGAATAGTTTTTGTATCAGGCTATAAACATATTTCTGCTGAGGCTCACCAGAGCCTCTAGTGGGCATTAGAGGTACTGCATTGTTTGACTTTTTGGCTGCTTTACCTTCACACAAAATCTGCATGTACTTCTTAGATGTATTTATTTTAATGAATGGTTACATTTTGCAGTATTTCTAACTGCATTTCTCGCTCTTCTTTGCACATTAGTTGGATTAAGCTGCCGTTGAATCCCATCACTGCATAGCTTTGTTTTCTTATCACTCCCATCACAGCCATAACATGTATAGTTGATGACATAATTCATCACAACGGTGTATTCCCTGTCTGCCTTGCATACTTGCAGGTGCATAATGGTTATGTCTGCTTGTGGAGGGCAGCGCTGACTGTCTGTCTTACTCACCGCCTCTTTATCTTCCAATAACAATCTCTAGACTGTGAGCGAGACGCAGAGAACAGTTTTTACCCAACAACAAAGGCGAGAAAGGCAGATGGGAAGTTCCGTGTGCCTCAGCTGAACACAAAAATGCATGTTAGCAATTACTGTTATTAATAAATCAGTTATATTAAGGGAAGCAATCATTGGATTGTTTCATATCACTCCAACACAGATGCTCAGCCGGCAGTGTGCTATGTTCGTTCATTTCCTTTTTGCATTTTTCCCCCTTTTTTTTCTGCTTAATCAAAGCTGGAAAGCTGCTTGACCCCCCCGTGGTTTTTTTCTGTGTAATCACAAGAGGTGAAACAACCACACAGAAATAACTCCTAACAGGCATTAGGTTTTCCTATTAGCTAATGTTTGGGCCGATTTGAAGTGGAAGGAGGGGGTGACGACTCCTTTGTAGGTCGCTCTGCTTCTTGTTACTCCCCGGTCGGTCTCAATAAATCACCATGCAGGCACTTTGAAATACAGCGGGACGACGACGCTCGCCTGACCGGCCCAGATTACAGCCGAGGAGTTGGTGGGGGAGGAAGGAGGCCTCTTCACTCTGAGCTCAGTTAGCAAAGAGCAGAGGACAAGAGCCTGACATCTAAATTACCCTCAAAGCAGCGCAGATTAATCATTCATTCTTCTGCAAGCCCCGGCATGCAGCTCCTGACACACACTTCACGTTCACACACTCGGAGAGCGTTCGTGAGGCCGTGTCAATCTTTAAATTTTATGACTTCCTTTAAAAAAACCTCATCATGCTTGTTTTACAGCTTCACTTTGACTCCTTGGGCAAAGGGAAGCGGCCTGCAAATCATAAATAATTAAAAATCACTTGTTGCGCTGCAATTAGTAGCAGATATGGACTTTCAGCAGGACAAAGAAGACTAAAATCACATTTTTATTGGTGCAATATGAGGAAATGTAAAAGGATCAGATAAAAACAATCTGTCTTATGAGAGAGGAGTCTGTTGTAATGCTAAAGGTGTGGGAGGTGATGGAAGCGGTGCTGTTAGGTGCGGTTGTGTAAAGTATGCTTTCAGAGCTTCACATCAGTTTGTTCCAAACCGTACACAGACTCATTGTTCGGTGATAAGAAATGACATGAATGTAATCCTATAAAACTGCCTTCAGGGCATTTCCTCTGGTGGAGATTTGTCCCACGATTCCAAACCTACAGTACTCTGTGTGTAGAGTTCATTTCTCACTATGCACCAAAAACCTGGACTGTTCACATTTCCTACAGACTACATCAGTGTGATGTCATGGGATTACATCAGACTGTCTAAACAGCATGCTACTTCAAACACGTTTTGCATGTAATTTTATTTTGTACACTGTGATGTGGAGTAAATTTGATAGTATCTGAGAGAGCAGCTTGTGCCAACACAGACTTGAATAAGATGACTTGACCAATGTTAGAAACTGTACAGCTAAGTTACAGTTAGCAAATGTTAGTTATACATCTTTCATCTCATCATTAACTGATGGCAAAAACCAATACTTAATACATTATTATCATGAATCACTTTAACTGTTGAAGCTAGCTAATTAGCACTTCTGCTCAGGTGTAATTTTGCTAGTAAGTGACTATAACAAGTGTGGTTAGCCAGTAACCTGTAACTTAGCTTAGCAGCATTAATCCAATGGTTAGCTAAAAAAAAAAAAAGAAAATGGCCTTTTAAATTGCTGTTGTTAAAATCTAGTCGCAAAAAAAGCATGACATCACCCACTGGTTTCAGTTTGATGCCTGAACATTACCATACTTTGAATATTTTCAGAACCATGGAGATGAGATATGTGACGTGTTGGAAGGATATTAGCAAGAGTGAGAGGGAAGTTCTACGAGATCTTAGCGAGACCTGTTGTGATGGTTTAGCACTGCTTCAACTCGGCCTCCTATATTTTTGTCAGTGTTGCCAACTCCTTAGTAAGGAAAATTGCTATTGGCTGTCCCAAAAGTTGCTAGAAGTCGCTAAATGACATAATCGCCTAATTGGTCATGCTTATGTATTTCTAACCTATCTTGCAGGAGAGAGAAACAACATTGTGGAAGAGACATAAAGTGAGTTAAAAACACCCTAAATTCTTTTAGCAATTATAGTTTTTTTTTAATGTCACAATTCCAACCAGGATGTTTAATATGGAGCTACCAGGCCTATCCCTGTATTTTCCTTGTAACTTTAGCTAATGCTAGCAGACATGCCCATTGTCCTGCCCATGTTGACAGCAATTTTCCCCTCTCCCAGATTCTTCTGGCTAGTACCCACTAATGTACAATGTACAAATTACATGACCCCTAACATAGCAAATATCTAAAAAACCTTAGCTCACTAACTTTATTGCTATCTGACTGCTATCTGTATAGCCACATCAGTGTTAGGTTCTGTCTGTCTGGGGTGGAATCTGTGTTTTGCTGGGAGACACTTGTTTTGTGGAGGTCAGTAATCAGTGGATGCCATTTCTAAGCAAATGTCAGCTATTGTTGCTAACGGTGGATGCTAGGCTCAGAAGCGAGGCATTAAGAGGTAAACAAAAGACTCCTAGCCTTTGAATTCATTGAACTAACAAAAACACATAGCCTCAAAGTAGGTTGACAGCAGGTGGAAGGAAGTTAGAGAAAGTTAAGACTCAGATCAGGTTATACTCCGAGATTAAGGTGAGCTGTATCTGGTGATTATCCTCCAGTGTCAGGGTTAGAGTCGGGAACATGGTGGTAACCGGTTAGATGGTGTCCAAAATCCATGGTATTAACTTTGGCTTTGGTTTGGCACCCATGTGGGATATTTTTTGAGGAAAAAGGCACTAAAGCATGAGTGGAAAACACATCAGTGGAAGACAAAAGAGAAAGAAAAGAGAAGGAGAGCCAGATTAATGCCACCTACTCTGCCCTGAACAATCAATTGCCCTCCTACCTTTGGCTCATTTATTTAGCACATTAGTTTACTTTATGATTAATTAATGATTAATACAGTTATATTTATGATGATTGTATCGATTATTCCCACTCCTTACTGATCTCCATCCCCCACGCACCCACACACTCATACATAAGAGCTCTGCACTTTGTTTGTTAGATAAATGTTTGCATGGTTAATTTAACTCGTACATATTTCCATCCAAATGAAGCCTGCATTTTGACCACAATTCCTGAAAGCAATTTCAGTGTAAATCCATGCGCTTATATAAACAATACATGTATGTAAATGTTCTGAACATCTTCAGAAGAAGAGGAGGCAACAGGATAATGTCGCTTAAAGATATTGTCCAGTGAAGGTTTTTTATGCTAAAATCAGAAATGCACATTAACATCACGTGAACAGAAAAACACCCGTTATGATGCACAAAGCCGACATCTACAGTTCCAGCACCGAGTCAGTTCCTCCAATGTTAAAATGTCCAACTTTACAGCAAAAATAAACTTTTTTTTACAACCTGGTGAAAACACTTTTAGCTTCCCCAGTCATAGCAACTATACTTGAGGACAATCATCTGTTTAAACTGTATTAAGGTTTAAAGTTTGTATTATTAGGGACATGGCCTCTTATACACAGGCGGATGTAGCAGCTAGTTGTCTGCTAGCTTTACCAAACTGGACCTCTGGACTGTGTTTGTGCTGTTGGAGACTTTTGGAGCATTTTAAATGCAATTATCTGACCAGTAATATGGCTGATGTGCGATTGATTGTACTGCCTTATTTGGATGTTAGTTGGTCGCTCAGTTTTAAAAAGTTTGTATGTGAAATTTGCTTTAACAGACGCTTCTCTTTGTGAGGTTGCTTTGTCTTGTTAAACACCTTTCATTTATGTGATTGTTGATTAAAATTAATCATCGGTGCTTTGCAGCACTTGAGTGTTAGTTGTTTACAAGTCAGAAATATTGAAACAGGAATTAAACAAACCATGCACCTTTTATCTGAGCTGGTATTCATACATTCAACAAGATGATTAAATATAGATTTGTCTGTGTGAAATTACATTATCATGTCTGGGAAGTCACTCCAAACAAAGAAACACTTTTTCCTGCTTTGGTAACGCTTGCCGTGATTGTTTGGAAGGCACACCAGCCGCCAGTCAGTCAGTCAGCAGCTCCTGACGAGGTGCAGGGGGGCCAGAACACGCTCATCAGCTCAGGGCCCCTGAGTGGATGTGAAGGTGAGAGACGGGGATGCAGAGCGACAACGACACAGGAGATAGCGTGTCACGTTGTGTTTACTCCTTATCTGCCCCCGGGAAACAAAAGAAGAAATGGCTCCAGTCAAAACAACCAGTGTCGTCACACGCTTCCTGTTTGCCGGTGCTTTCCCGCCATCACTCAGCGCACAGGTTAAGTGAACCGGTGTCACTGGAAGGAGAGCAAACTGAGAACTTTAAAAGCCTGAGTCAACCTTAAGATGTCTGCCTGATGGGGAAAAAAAACCCTGTGACTGTATCTCTGTGGTTTCTCGTCATGTGTTTGAAAGAGCAGCTGCAGACTGGATTTTCTGAACGCTGACAGCTAAAAATAAGCCTGCTTGTCAATGTGTCAGGTGCTCAGTGAATAGAGATGCGTTCACACCCAGCTGCTGTGTCAAAGAGGAAACTTTAAATGAGGAGGAGGAATTCAGGGGAAAAGTTAACTTCGAGTAAATTATTCACTGTAGTTATTATATTTAACACACAGATTATACTCTTAAAACATAAAGGAAACCACCTGATAACATCCAGGTTCCCCTCGGGTGGTCAGAGCCCCTGTGACCTGATGTACTGTTGGTCTGTAAGGGTGAGATCATGTCTGGGTGTCTATCAGGGAATCTGTGGGCTCCTGTGAGATGTCAGGTCCACTCATAAACTGCATGTAAAATATGCAGTCAGCATGACATCACCCACTGGTTTCAGTTTGACGCCTCAACATCACCATACTTTGAATATTTTCAGAACCATGGAGATGAGAGATATGATGTGTTGGAAGGATATTAGCAAGAGTTAAAGGGAAGTTTTACAAGATGTTAGCGAGACCTGTTGTGATGGTTTACCTCTGACAAAAAGACAGGAGGCTGAGCTGAAGATGTTAAGATTTTCACTGGGAGTGACCGTGGAAACAAAGATAGGGAGGGTGAGATGGTTTAGACATGTGCAGGTGAGGAATACCGGATATGTTGGACATGTTTTAAATGTCCCGGATGTTTAATATAGAGCTATCAGGCAGGAGGAAGAGAAGGAGGACATGCTGAGGGCTGGGGTGATAGAAGAGGGTGAGATACAGGGCTGGGTTGAAATTTGGTGCTTAATTCCAGCATTTCTTCACCCTCATAACTTCATAAGCACAGCGGATACCCACAAGACATTTTCTGAAAAACACATTTAAGCGCTGTTGGAAAATTGCAATTCCAAGAGTCACAATCTGAAGGCTAAATCTTGTTTAGCATGATTTTTCTCTCTTCCCAGCATCATTATGATGGATCTATTGTAGTTTACTGCAGCGGTTTAATGCCTGTGCCATAGAGGAACAAAAAGAAGCATCGGTACCCTGGATGGTTCATCTGTTTTCTGATAATTTACTGAAGAAAACTTCCAAAAGTGCATTCTGGGTAAACTTTAAAAGCTCATATCAATATAGGAAAAATATAGGAAAAATGTACTTCAAGAGGTTTTTAAACATGCTACAGTTGTCGTACATAAAAATCAGATGATAGCGACTGACTTTAAATGGAATGAGCCATCTGATTATTATTAAAAACACTTGGTGTAATGCATTCTTTGGTATTAAAATCTCACCTTCCTAGAAAACGATTACTTAACCAGTAGAAAAAAGAGGAAGCCAAGAAAGGAAAGAGCTATTTGAAAAAAGAAAATCAGACAAAAGCCGGATTCAAGGATAGTGAACCTTACATTTGGTGGTTTTCTGCCATTTCCTTCACTGTCTGTATGCACTGGATGAACTGTTTTTTTTATTATAGATGTTTAAATAGAAGCTCGACAGTGTAAATGCATTAAACACATTCATCATGTTCGCAAAGACAAAAACAGTCAAATTCAGCTTTTTTAATGCATGTGTATGTTTCACTGCATAGCGTTTTACTGGGTCACAGATGAATGTGACAGGTAATAAAGGAGGACGTTTGATACCTGTGGAGATTAGGTGAGTTAATACGTTTTAAATCTATGGAGAAAAAATTGCTATGAATAGGACCCCCCCATGTATACACATCATGCTGCAGCCAGGCTAATTAATGAAGCAAATGCATTATTATGATTGGCTTCAATTGAGGTTAATGAATACCTGTTAGACATCCTCTGATGGACAGTTCCATTAAATGCTGGAGGAGGTAGAGGGGCAGTGGATCGGAGCATTAGGGTTAAAAGGAGCTCCAGCTGTTTCGACTTTTAGTCCCCTAATATGCTACAAAGTCAAAAGTCAAAGTCAAAGTCAACTTTATTTGTCGATTCTGCCACATGTACAGGACATACAGAGAATAGAAATTGCGTTACTCTCAATCCCTAGATAAATAGCAAATGAACATTTAAATATATTTAAATATAATAGTGATTAAAAATGCAAGTAAAATAATATAAAAGTAAAAATTTAAATAAATACAATTTTACATATAACAAGAAAGCTATACAATATACAATATAATGGGTAAGTGACATTGAGTGTAAACCAGGCAGAGTAGTGCAAATAGGCAAATAGTGCAAATGGAGATTTAGTAGTGTACGGTAAGAGAAAGTGTAACAACAAAGTCTTATGAGGTAATGGCAGTCCAATGCTCCACAAGGTGACTGGTAACTGGTGCAGGCCAGTGAGTGAGTCAGAGAGTGTGTGTGTTTGTGTGTGTGTGACAGAGTTCAGTGAGACCGTGGAGGAGAGAGGGGAGAGGGGGCAGAATCGGGAGGGAGTTAAGCTTCCTGACAGCCTGATGGATGAAGCTGTCCTTCAGCCTGCTGGTCCTGGCCTGGAGACTCCGCAGTCTCCTCCCCGACGGCAGCAGCTTGAAGAAGCTTTGCATTGGGTGCGTGGGATCAGCCGCTATGCAAAGGGCTTTTTTAGTGAGACGGGTGCTGTAAATGTCCTGGAGGGAGGGGAGAGAGACACCAATGATCCTCTCTGCAGCTCTCACTATGCGTTGGAGGGTTCTATGACAGGACGCATTGCAGGCTCCAAACCACACAGTGATGCAGCTCGACAGGATGCTCTCGATGGTGCCTCTGTAGAAAGTGTACATGATGGGGGCTGGAGCTCCTGCTCTTCTTAGTTTGCGGAGAAAGAAGAGACGCTGTTGTGATTTCTTGGCCAGTGCTGTGGTGTTGTACGTCCAGGAGAGATCCTCTGTGATGTGCACACCCAAGAACTTGGTGCTGCTCACTCTCTCCACAGACGCTCCGTCAATGGTCAGAGGAGCATGTTGGGTGTGCATTCTCCTGAAGTCCACAACAATCTCCTTCGTCTTCTCCACATTCAGAGAGAGATTGTTGTCAGCACACCACGTGGCCAGGCGTCTCACCTCACTTCTGTAGTCGGTCTCATCCCTGTTGCTAATGAGACCCACCACCGTTGTGTCGTCCGCAAACTTGATGAAGAGGTTGGAGCTGTATGATGGAGTGCAGTCATGGGTCAGCAGAGTGAAGAGGAGGGGGCTCAGCACACATCCTTGCGGGGCCCCCGTGTTTAAAATGATGGTGCTGGATGTATTACTGCCAACCCGTACTGCTTGAGGTCTTCCGGTGAGGAAATCCAACAGCCAGTTGCACAGTGAGGTGTTGAGCCCCAGCTGGACCAGTTTTTGAATGAGCTGTTGGGGGATTATGGTGTTGAATGCTGAACTGAAATCTATGAACAGCATTCGAACATATGAGTCATTTTTGTCCAGGTGTGTGAGTGCCGAGTGGAGTGCAGTGGAGATGGCATCATCGGTTGAGCGGTTGGGCCGATACGCAAACTGGAAGGGATCCAGGGAGGGGGGCAGGACAGTCTTGATGTGTTGCATGACTAGTCGTTCGAAGCACTTCATCAGGATGGGAGTAAGTGCAACAGGACGGTAGTCATTAAAGCAGGAGGGAGATGACTTTTTTGGAACCGGAATGATTGTGGTGGCTTTAAAACATGTGGGGACGACAGCCTGGATGAGTGATATGTTGAAGATGTCTGTGAAGACATCAGTGAGTTCCACTGCACAGTCTCTCAGTACACGACCAGGAATGTTGTCAGGACCCGGAGCTTTACGTGCATTGATCCTGCTGAGGGATCTCCTCACGCTGTCCGGTGACAGAGTCATCACCTGGTCACCAGGAGGGGGTGGGGTCTTCTGTGCAGTGGTGCTGTTTTGGACTTCAAAGCGAGCAAAGAAAGTGTTCAGCTCGTTCAGCAGGGGGATAGTGCTATCACAGGTCTGTGGTGGGGGCTTGTAATCTGTGATGGTCTGAATGCCCCGCCACAGGCTCCGTGAGTCTCTGCTGTCTTTGAAGTGATGAGATATTTTCCTGGAGTACTGTCTCTTAGCCTCTCTGATGCCACGGGAAAGGTTGGCCCTAGCTGTCCTCAGGCTTGCCTCGTCTTACAAATGCTTTTAGAGACATTAAATATTCTCATTGTCTTAAAAATCAACCAATGATGGCTTGTATTTGCACATGCAATGCACTCTGGGTCAGTGGAATAATCTGGTGACACTCAGAGCAATTGCTCTCATTTCTAATGGCCCACAGTTAGCAGAGTGCTAACTGAGCTGCTTCTGATTGTGATTTCTAAACCATAGAAAACAACAGAAGTCATATTAGTCATTCCTGTAGATAAAAACTGGAACAAAGTGAGAAAATGCTTTACCACAAAGGCCCACAGTTGAGTTGCAAATACTGCTTCTTATAGGCGACAATTAAAACCAAACGCTGTGCTGACAGTTTCCTCCTGTATGAGTCGGAACGGCCTCGGACAGCAAGCCGAGATCAGTTTATGAAACAAGAATCAGACAGTCTCCTGCTGGGAGGAAACCATCACTCGGGAAGCAATTTGTTGCAGTACACATGCACAGAAATTCAGATTAACTGCCGACATTCAGAGTCCAAACAGCGCTTCCAAGATTTCAAACAGAAATTCCTCCACAAATAGTCATGTAGCTGCTAAAGGACGGTGACCGGAGAGCTCAGCCATAACCAGAATACAACCAGCTATCAGCTACTTAGGTCGAGCTCAATGTTGCAAAGAGACACATTGCAGACGAGTTGTGCTTGTGTGTGCAGGCTGACTCAGATTGATTGCAACTTGCAGGCAATCTGTCTGTATTCGTAAATAAGACGGATATTATTTGCAAACCTTCACTGCAATCGCAGTCAGTCCAAATCAGACTGCAAGGTTGCCTCCCACAAGGAGACCTGTGCAAATGCTTTGTGATTAAAGCAACTATCAGTCACCAAGAGAAAAACAATGTAAAGCAATCAGCTGGGCACAAGCTTGTTTTGTTTCCTGGCTGGAAGGAGGTTGTTGTCATATGTTTACCTTGACTCAACCATTACCAGACCACACTAACTTTAGGTAGTGTGCCATTGTAAACAACAATGGTTTGTTACAATGAGGGATACATAAAAACGAAGACATCTACAGTGATTTTTTTAAATTACTTAAAATGCTAATGTAATTGTTAATGTAATAATATGTATGTACATGTTTTCCTACCCATGGCTCCTTTGAGGACTTGTTAGGGGGTGGGGAGTTGCTCACACTACAGAAGCTGTGTTTGTATATGAGGTGAATGAGCAGAGCTTATAAAACCTTTTACAGCTCTAATTTCCCTGACTGACATTATTGGGGAAAAATGCAGACTTTAGCATTCAGCTGCAAACGTTTGATTTATTCTCCCAAATATAACAAAATGAGGATAAAAATGTTTACAGGTAGTTTTATGAAATATTTTCATTTTACCAGCATCCGTCTACATCGCACCTTGCTGTAATCGCCCATTCCGTTACACAAAGAACAAGTGTCTTCACACCCCTGACATGTTTCAGACTGTTTTGAAAGCAGATGGGTGGGAGGCCGCAGGGGGACTTCTTCCTCTGAGACTAAACACCAGCAAACCACCGAGTAGGATCGAGCCCCCCATATGCCCCTGAACCCCCTCCTCGATTCACACTAACACACACACACGCACCGACACACTTTAATCACCCAGGGCATTTTACTTTTATGACTCCCCTGCAGCGGCTCAGGTCGACCCCGCCCAGCTCATTTTCTCAGCAAAGCCACAGAAGGATTTTTTAAATTTATTTGTGCAATGCAGGCAGGTGGGGAGAGTGACTGTGTGCTAGAGGGGAGCAGAGGGAAACATGTTGCATTATTCAGCCGGGAGCGGGAAACTTTACAGAGTGCAAAGCCGCAGCGCTACACACACCAGCTTGTAAAAGTGTGTGTTTACAGTGTTTTTAGGGGCCATCTGGAAGCTCTGAAACATACAGGACTCCTGATCCTGAATCTGCTGAGTCAGCGTTAGGACCTTTGGCGATGAGAGAGAAGACCTGAGCGATGTGCTTTTCATTAGGTAGTCACGCCACAGATTAATCTAAAACTAAATAAGTGTTAGTTTTGAGGGTGGATTTATTTGTTTCAGTTTATTAGTGTTTGAGCCTCTTTTCATAAGAACTGTGTTCTCTCTCTGTGACACATGGAAACTTTACGGTTTTAAAGGGCTTGAGCTACACTCGTCGGTTGGAGACTGTTACAGACTCAGGAGTATGCTTCCTGTTTTCAAACTCATGCTGTCACAAAAAAAAAAGTGACCTGTCTGTGAACACGAGCAAGCCGATAGCAATCGCTCGTTATGCTGTGACACAGGAGTTGATCACACCTACTTGATGACCCTCAGCTCGTTTCACGTCAGCTCATTGGGTCAGTTTTCAAAATAAAAGACTCTGTCATGTCCCTGCGTCTTGGAGCCCGGCTTTTCAGTTTTTGTATATTTATGATTTCTTTTTGGTTTTGAGAATCAGTTATTTTGGTGTTTTATTCATTGTTTTGTTTGTAGTATGGATTGTATTGTTTGCATTCTTCACTGTGTCCCCAGTGACCCTCGTATATATCGATATCTGAGTCTTGGATTATTGGCTTTCTTTGAGATTGACTTATATGCATGCGTAGGTTTTAGCTAGTTCTTAGTTCATAAAGTTTAGAGGTACAAAGTCTGATCATTATTCTTAGCTTTAGTTAACTTAGTTCATTTTCTTTTGCCTTTTTTATTTTTTAGTCTCACTTTTGTGTTTTGGTGTTCCCTGTGTCAAATTAACCTTCCTGTTGGAAGCTGTGTTTAGCTCCTCACTTGTTCCTCTTCCCTCATTATCTCTTGTATAAATTGTCTCAGTCTACCTCTGTCGCATCATCCATGCATTTCTTCCATAGCTCTGTTTGTTTGTATTCCTCGTGTTTCTCTGTATAGTCCAGGCTTCACTCTCTGGGATTCTCTGGATATTTGTAACTTGTTTATCTCATGGCGACCTGCATTACAAACAGAAAATTAACCCTCATTACTGAGAAAACATACAACAAGATGTAAAGCATGTCCACCTTTGATTTCTGCCACAGCCACACCTCCAACCTTATAATGTAGACTTTGTAGGTCTCGAAACTGGGCTCAAAGAACATTTTGAGGGCAACAGTGACACACAGGTGGATAATGCACTGATGGAAGAAGTTGCTGTATACCTGAACCCCTTTTTAACCTTTATTCACCATTTTGGGTTCAGCTAAAAGAAATATGTCCTCTGTTGTCCCTTTCTTTTCAAACAGAAAGTTTACCATCTCTGATGCAGCTAAACAGTTTGCAGCCTCGGACCTGAGAGGGTTAAAATTAACTAAAAATTAAAATATCCAGTCAAATAAAAACCCAAAGGACTCGTAGTTACACATTTTAAGGTGTTAATCAAGACAGGCTGTTGTGCTCTGATAATTTGATGTTGACAAGTGCTGATTGGAGGCTCAGAGAGCTGTTACAGCTCGCAGCTGTTCATAGCTTAAAAAAAACTTTTATGGACATTATTTTTTTATGCTCCACAATGAAACTTCACACATTAAACCCTCCAGTTTTTATATTTCAGTTGAACCTGCTGTTGCTCACAGGCTCAGAGTAAATGCTGGACTTTACAGGCTCATGAGGATCTGCTGTGCCCAGTCTAGTCCTCGTCTCTGATGCAAAGAAGTCCAAAGACCTTGCTTCCTGTTACAAGTATTAAGAACAATGCCTCGAACCTCTGAGGGTAGTTTTCACACTCGCACGGCTTCCACTGATCCAGCCACACAATGCACTGCTTTTATCACAACAGAGACTTATAATACAGATTTCAGATATTCGTACGAGTCAACGCAAGACTGCTCGCCTATTATCTCAGTGTCATTTAAAAGCTGTTTTTTTTCCTCCTCTTCACTGCAACACAACAGCTTCATTGTTCCCGCTTCATAAGTGAGATTAAAGCGCGGTTTAAGTGGCTCCAGAATCGCTGGGGGAGCCCATCTTTGGCGAAAATCATTGTTTTCGTGTAATTAATAGAAAATGAGGTAAGCCTTTTCAATAAAGGAGTGAAGGACAGATAAGAGAGGATGGGACACAAGATGCTATTGTTCCCCTCCGGCTTTTACGAACACACAGCTTCACGCATGGAGGATGGGACGCCGATGTAAGCTAACGCAGCTGTGGAGATAACATTCAGCAACGCTGGAGTGGAAAGAGGGGAGCTGTCAGGTAGGAACGAGTGACCGGCGAGCCAGAGAGTGTGATGCCACGTATGGCTGGAGAAATGGAAAACAAAGGGGTGGTGGAGGGGGGGGGAGCGTATGGTCTGTTTGCATTTTCATGAGTGATGAGATTTGGGAGGAGAGAGGGGAATAAAATAAAAGAATTTCCAGAGCAAGTGCGCAAACTTGATATAAATTCATGACTGAAAAGGTCTAACACAAATCAGAACTACAGAAGCGTTGCCTTCACAGTAAAAGCTGAGCCCTTTTTAAATGTGCGGGCTGCCTCAGCATTCACCATTTCCAGTTTTTTGCCATTTTCTCAGTTTTACTACGGCCCTAAGAGTTACTGGACAGTGTTTGTAGACAAGTGCATCTCTAGCAATGTGCTATGGTTCATGCTAAACATGTATACTTTTCTCTAGCAAGAGGTGGATTCCAGTGTATCTTAGACAAACACTAGATCAGTTTGACCGGCGCCAACACTGTCACCATGTTTTTCACTTGTCCAAAAAGGTGTTAATGTTAGCTAACATTATGTGCTTGGTGTTCACATGTTTACAAAAAAGTATTAACAAAGCTGACTGCAACTAATGTCAGATAACGTGATGTTGGATAGCAAAGTTACTGTCATCGATCACGTTCTCTGAATAGAAACATTAGAGAGGTAGCTTGCAAAACGATTAAGATTCAAGATTGTTTATTTGTCAGATGCATAGTTATACGAGTACAACACGCAGTGATATGTGACCTGATACGCTCCTCGACTGTCCAAAAAGAGAGAGAACATTATATACAGTGAGTGAATATATGCAAAGAGGACATGATGACTTCCCTGGTTAACAATAATATTAGCAAGACATGATCCATGAGTATAATGATATTATGGTGATCAGTGTTGGGAAGGTTACTTTTAAAATGTATTCCATTACAGAATACAGAATACATGCCCCAAAATGTATTCTGTAACGTATTCCGTTACGTTACTCAATGACAGTAACGTATTCTGAATACTTTGGATTACTGAATATATTATCATGCTTTTTACAACAATGTGAATGTACTATTGCTGTGTGATTTATTACTATTACTGAAGGTCCGCGACTCCGAACTGTAGTAAAGGGACCTCTGACTAATACGGCGGGGTCCCTGTCGGCTTGTAGCCGAAAAATAGCTTTACTTTGTTGTGTGGGTCAACTTTTCTTGCGAGAGACAGAGAGAGGCGTTGAAAGGCTGCTCCAACGGAACTTATTGTTTTCGGAGGAAAACACGAACAAAGTGTACAGTCGAGTCTTAATAGCTTTTACTTACAACTGGGCTCGTCAGGCACTCTTCTTGGCTGAAGTGGTTATTATTATATTTACATGCTTCCAGCTCCCGTTTTTCCTCGATGACAACTCGTACCTTTCCACTCCCCTTTTTCTCCCTCCTCGCTCACAGACACATAACGTGTATGGCAGTCCATTCTCCCTGCAACACGGACTACACTGCCCATGATGCTACATTCTTTAGAGCTATGCTTGTAGCATTCTGCCTGTTAGCTTAGCACAACAACAACAACAACGAAAAGGCGCTCTCTCACCCAGGAAACACACAGTCGCAGAGAGAGAGAGAGAGAGCGTCGCCCTGTAACCATGGCAACCGTAACGCTGCCGCCTGGAACAACAGAAAGTAGCTGTCAAACAAAACTCAAACAGTCCTGACCCGCGACAATATGAAACAGGAAAGTACCGCAGTGTAATCCATTTATTTCAACAAAGTAACTGTATTCTGAATACCACCTTTTTAAACGGTAACTGTAACGGAATACAGTTACTCATATTTTGTATTTTAAATACGTAACGGCGGTACATGTATTCCGTTACTCCCCAACACTGATGGTGATGCTCAGTTAGCTAAAAAATTAATTTAAAACATGAGTTCTCCTCTGGCATCAAGGATGTACAAGGTTAATTTCAATAGAAGAAACTGTCGTTCTTATTATGCATGTTAGCTATTGCTAGCAACCTATCAGCTAGCTAGCTGATCTTAGCTTTCTTGCCAACATTTTGTCACTAGCACAGCCTAATCATTGTGAGTTTTTTTTACTCAATGTCAAGTTTGTCTCTGAGTGTTGTGTCCAGAGTCATTTGTTTTATAGTGATTAGATGCTTCATTTAGCAGCTAACATTAGCTAATGTTGCCCAACCATCCGTCAAGGCACTCTGGACTTAACATAAGCATCACTCCTTTAGATTTTTGAGGAACATGTTTATGCAGAAGTCACAATGGCTTGTAGAGATCACAGGAGACTCTTGATTTTAAAGATAACGTCCAATTGTTTAGATAATGGCAATCAAAAAGGGTTAATATATTGAAAAATGCAGTATTAAAAAAGCCAAAAATGTAACTTCAAATTTCAAGTTAGATATTTCAACTAAGTAACATAAGTAACATACCTTTTGACTTGTAATTTACCAGTGCCTGGCTTTTTTTTTTTCAGTGACATTAACAAGCTTCGTTTAAGTATGTCTTTCTACTTCATTAATTCTGCTCTCCCATTAACATTAAAAAGAAGGTATTACAGCCTCTATTTGTTTGCACCTAAAAGGTGTGAGAAAGTTGTTTAATGCCATAAAGTCTCTTAAATCACCAATTTGTGCCACATAAAAGAAAACACGTTGATATGGTTGGTTGATCCATGAAGCCTCTTATCTTCTATCTGACCTGCTTGATGACAGCGTGTTGAAGACGGCGTTATTGTGTTGCTGTAAGCCGGGGGACTTTCCACGCGCAAAACTCATACAGAGCAGACAGAAGGAAAAGAATGCACTCACGTCAGCACACGCCTCGCTTTCAAAGATACATTCAGCTGCAAGTGTAAAATGATTGCTCCTCAGTTTGAACCAATTATGGTGTGCATGATTGAAGCAATAAGAATCCCGGCGCTAACCTCAGGGCCTTTTTTTTTTTTCTTCCTTTCTTCATCTGTTTCTTTCTCATGACTTTACTGCGAGAGTGCAGCCTCGCTGTCTTTGTTTAAATTTAACTAGTAAAAGTAATCTGCACTTTTCCATGCAAACAAGCAAACATTAACAGCACCCAGTTACATAGGAGCAATCATTTTCATGTTTTTTTCCTTCTCTACTGACTCACAGGATGAATCTCTAAATAAACATTATGCCCCCGAAGAAACGAGTGCATTTTCATACCCCTGCTTTATCCTCATTATCTCTCATTTAACTCGAATACAAACAGTGTAAGGCAATTAAGCTCGGTTCAGCACAGGGTCAGAGAGGAAGCCTGATAAAATTGGTCTAGCTCTGAGTACAAGAGAAGAAGTGAGCTCATACACACAAGTGCTGGCCTTCATTGTACCTCCACGTTTAGGGTAAAGGTACAGATACGGACTGAGGAACCCAAAAGCTGACAGGTAGTAGAAGTAGATACCTGTGTCAAAAGGAGAGCTGTCGTGTTGTGGGGTAACCCTAAGTACTGACACGAAATATCAGAAGATTTCAGATTTCAGTGTCGACATTAGCCATACTCAAGACTACCCATGCTCTGGATGGAGAATCTCAGACGTTTTCTTAGCTGTAGTTTGGTTCATAAAACATATAATAGTGTTTGTCTCTGCCCGTCATGGACCCGCAACGTGAACTTTCACTGAGAACCGTTCAAGCCTCATCTTCCTTGTGCTAAAGTGACTATATTAGTCAACCTCTCTCGGTTTTACAACCGCTATTCATTTTAGAGCTCAGTTTTTAAAACCTTACATGTAACTACAGCGCAGCAGTAGCCCATGCAGCAGTAACGACGACTAACCTCGTATTGTGGATGGATTATCTCAGTTGTTTTTCTGACTGATGTTTGGTCCATTTACAGCATCCTGCCATTCGATTGCCCCTAACCATCGGGAACCCCCGTTAACTTAACTAAGTTAACTTAACATTAACTAACTTAAATTAGCATTCATCGTCCAGCTTCACTGTGTTTATATTATGCTAACATAGCTGTGTAGCAACACGTAGCACATCATTATATACCAGCTAGCCAAACTTCAGTAACCCTACAAACGTCACTGTTGTTTACTTTCCTGTCTTCATTAATGTTGGAAGTGATAACAGAGCTGTACGTCTTAATTTGTTTCATTAATCCCTCAGTCAGAACCTGGTATATCATGTTTAGGTGGAAACTAGTGAGCTAACTTCTAACTCTGTTAAATTTAATAAATAAATTTAATAAATTCTGTTTTTCAGGATGCCTGGATGTTAAACTTAATTGTTACACCTGGTAAAGCGGCAACACTGGTAAATTTGGACAGTTTTTAACTCTCAGTTATGCCGCATTGACTGTTTGACTTTGGGACCTGAAGTGGAGTTTGGGCCCAGACATGGCTAATGACGTCAGACTTTAGCCATGCCGGACAGAAATTACCCTTTGAAGACCTATAGAAGCAGTAAGTATACAATTAGTTTACAAGTATACAATTCATGTAAAACATTATAAACATGACTGTATATAATAACCAGCTCAACTTTACTAACCCTCCAATCATTGCTGCTATTTAGTCTTCAGTCTTTGTTCACATTAAGGCTGTAAAAATCTAACAGCCAGGCACTAACACTGAGACTTTAAAATGCTCAAACCAAAACCAATCTGTTATGTCAGTGTGGTTATGTTAATTCATGGCCTGATGTGCCTGATGGAGAACATCCAGAACAATTATTAAATTGTTAGCCTGTTAGCCACTAAGCCTCACTCTACACTGAGTAATCTTCATTTCTGACACTTAAAGTGATTTTAATTTTTAAATTAGACCTCATCCTCTACTCAATAAGACCTGAAGCTAGTGACTAAGACCATAAACTCCTCAGGAAAGTGTTTTCATAAAGGTTGCACAGCAAGAGAAAAGTACGGCTGTTTTCTAGTATATTTCTATAGAACAGTAAATGTTTAGAGACCACAGGTGTGGCCATCTTCTGTATGAATGTCTGACAAAATTTTCAGGTCAGAGCTGATTTTCAGGACCATACGTGTTGGAATCATCCGGCTTGTGTAATGTTCTCATGAGCTTATTAAGAATGACATGTGAGAGTGTGTTAATCACGTGATGTGCACTGCAGTCATTACTTTCAATTAGATTTTTACATTTTCCCTTTATGAAAGTATTCTTCAGAAATGGCCCAGGGAGAAAAGCAGTGTAGGTCATACCGGTAGTATTGTCATGAAATAGGATTTTTGCAGACAAGCTAATGCTGTTTTGATTATGGCTGTCAGTCTGCTGTCACATTACAGAGTTCATTTGAGGTGAACTGTGCAGTGCAATAACTGCAGGAGGAAGCAGGCAGGCGGTTGGATGAAAGTGGATAAATCAGCTGTATGAAGACGCAAATCCAAAAACAAGATGGCACCATGTGAAATAAGCAAAAGAAAAAGCACATCAGTCCTCCAGAATCATTCAGACCCCCTCCTGAACTACTCCCCTTGTCTGCCAGCATACCTGTCATTATCTCAATCCTCCTGCTGCCGTTAGCTCCACCCCTCTGGTGTGTCAGACAGGTTAAAAACAAACACACTTTGGATTGTTTGCAGCTACTGTTTCTCTCCGCTCTGGTTCGTGTGCTTGAGCTTGTCCACAGTTTAAACGTCCTCAGATGTGAGTTCATGGGGGTAGGATAAGTTTCACATAATAGTCCACATCCAGTAAGAAAAACACAACGTAACTAAGAAAAATTTAACTATGTGCTGCCAAGACCACTTCAGCACGGTTCCAATTTCCCTCTTAAAAGGTTTCTCAGTGATTCAGGTGCCAGAAGAATTAGGGGGGACATGCCATGGCGGTGCAATGCGAATGAAGGTTGGGGGATAAGGGGGTTCTGGCGTGTATCACGTCGCATGTACTCTCATTTCCGCAGCTTTGAGTTTGATTTGTTGCATCCCGTCTCATCTTGCTTGCTTTCCTTCAAATACCCAGACTAATAGTGCAGAAACACCCTCCACGCCTGTATTACCTTCTGCTCCTGCCACTCGCCAGCTTTGATTTGCAGCAGGCCTGCATGCAACACTGATGCCTCACCTTTGTACTTGTCGATCAAGCGGCTGCCGTCTACAGCTGCAAGGCCGGGAGACGGTCCAGGTCTCGCTAACGAAAAGTGGATGCAAAACGTTAGCTCGAGTCCAGCAGCCACGTGTAAACAATGAATGGCCTCTTTTCATCTCCCCGAACTGCCTCCTCCACCCACCCATCTGCTCAGTAACATCTAAATAAAATCCTAGAATATCACTCACCAGAATTATAGCTCAAACTTCTTGGGTGGTCTTTAAGTACAATTAACCACCAATTAACGACACAGCAGCTTCATTATTGGTCACACAATTGCATAAAAAATGCTCCAAAAGGCTTCTCCAGCACAAACACAGCCCAGAGGTCCAGCTCGGGGACCCTTCTCACCATTATTCATGCTATTAGCGGGACATGAAATATTAACCAGCCCTTTTTGACAGGATTGGTGCTTTTAGACCCTAAAACAAAATAGCAGGACTGGTAGTTTAAGAAAAAAAAGCCCTCTGTCCATTTGTAGATCAGCTAAGATAAAAGCTTGGGATATTTCCAGAAAGAGAATGGTAGTGATTCACCTGATTAGCGCTGCAGGTACCTGCTCCAGTGCTTTTCTGAACAGTAATAGAAAGAAAAAAAGAAACTTTTTTTCCCGCTGATATTCCCTACATAACACAGAGTGGGTTCACAGTGCAATATGGTTGTCAACCTTTAGTTCCTGATTTACTTTTTTGAGCCCATATTTCAAGCCTGTTACCATATCTGAGTCATTCCCTGAAAAATCAGTCACTGCCAGTGACCAGATTGTCTTTTATTTTAGTATATTTATTGAAGCCATTCACACTTTTACTTTCATAGTAACAAGAAGTTTAACATCTTTTAAAAACTGTAACCAATACTAATACTAAATCTGTTTTTTCTTAAGCACATTTTTCTTTAACCAGCTCTGAGCATCAGAGTTTAAAGTCCGTGACATAGAGCAGCGGTGCCCAACCGTTTTTGCACGACGGACTGGTTTAATGTCAGACAATATTTTCACAGACCGGCCTTTAAGGTGTCGCAGATAAATACAACAAAATAAAATGATACGACCAAGACAAAAACGGTGGTATGTTGTAAATATAATAATAAACGCGAATTCACTGTGTAATTGTGTAACTTTATTAGCAGCATCCTCCTGAAATGCACCAACAACATTGAGAGTAACATCCTCCTCTCTGCCCCTTAATGCTCTCTGGTCGCTATGGTAACGCGTAAATATTTCTTTCAAAATAAGACGCACAACTACAACACGGGAAAAGACCCAGAGAAACTGAGTTAACGATAAAAACCCTGAAAACCATAAATTTCACACCTGAGCCTCAACTCTCGCGGCCCGGTACCAAATGAATGACTCACGGACCGGTATCAGTCCGTGGCCCAGGGGTTGGGGACTGCTGATGTAGAGAGAATAAGGCAAACACTGGTACCCTGGATGTATGATCTGTTTTCTGATAAACTTAAAAAGTCCATTCAGGCTAATCTTTAGAGGCTTGTATCACTTGTGTGGGATGGTTGGCTGCTCACAACAAGTTGGAGCAAATTAAAGGTCATTTTGTTACCATCTTCTAACTGTGATTTCTTCTATGCAAAAATAAATTTGGTCATGTTAATTAAACAACTTTGGGCCGTGAAGAAGTTTTAATAAAAATCCTGAAGGACCTGGATCACAGATTTTGGTTTCATGTTGTGACACTTGGAGTTGATCTGAAATTGCTTGCATGTCTATTTTTTGCATGTATAAAGTTCTCAGGGCTCAAAGGTTCCTCACATCTTCTGAGGTCTTGTAGCTTGGTTATGAAACTATAATCCTCTGCAACTCTTTGACAAGACTATTCTATAAAAATGAGAGCTCAAACTGAGATTTTTCTACTTTTTAAAACTATCACACTGGTTTTCTTTCACCTACTTCTTGGGGTTTTAAAGATTTTTGCAACTTCAGTGACATGACCGTGACATTCACTCCAAACTGAACTATACCTGTACATTTATGTACTTTTCAGTCCTCTCCAAAATTATTTCTGCCTGGGTAAAGCCTTACTTCCTCATAACTGCCACAACCTTCACCTCCACTGCTGTTGGTTTAGTGCAGGGGCGGAGGATGGTGGCGGTTGCTCTGTCATACAGCTACTATCCCTGAGAGAAAACTGGTTTGGGCTCGCGCCAGAGGAGAGTGCAATCAAGCATTTCTGATTTTTAATTAAAGCAAATGATTGCCGAGCTCTCTGCTCTGCATGTCTTTTTTATCAATCAATCATGATAAGCGTTCAACGGCGCTTTGTGTGTGAGTCACGGTGTCCTACCTCCAAAAAAAAAAAGCAGCATTTAAGAAGAGACGCAGCACATCGCTGAACAGGTTTAGACATCCTCATCCTGCATTCGAAGCAGGGAGTTATCAGATTAATTAAGTTTCCATGTTGAGGTTTAGAAGAATATGTGAGTTGGATTGTCTTCTTTGTGCATTTCGATGAGTGGACTGCATGAAAACGGAGTATACGCCCCCAGCAGTGCGATTTCACGTGAGAAAAGTGAGCGATGTTATTCCCGGCTGTGGCTATATTAGGAAATAACGCTCGAGGCGTGTCATTAGTTACGGGCACGGCGTACCACAAAATCAACCTTACTTCTCTCTGAGTTTCCATGGCAATTTCCATTCCAGCGTTGTTTAAAAAACAAGAAAGAAAGAAAGAAAGAAAGAAAGAAAGAAATCCTGTCCCTTTTAACACAACGCACACGTTCAGTTGTTCTTTGATGAAAACAAAACATCACCGGCCTCTCAGAGGGCTCAAAAGCTGACCTCTGACCCCACAATTTGACGCACCGCCTCAGGGGTCAGGGATGAATGAGGTGTGACGACGAGGCAAAGCAGGAGGGCAGGAAGGAGGTGAGGACGTGCACGATGGACGGGGCTGAAAGGTTCCTGCATTAGCTCAGCGGTGGATGTAACGTCAGCTCATGTGTGCCGCTTTTTAAGGATAAACTAAGCTTTATTTATTCTTAACCTCTGAAGTAATAGTCGAGAACTCAACTTGAACTCGCTGGTTCTTCCCGCGCCGCAGTGCTTTGATCAGTTTCATCAGAAAAGGTTAGTTTAGTCGCTCTTCATACAGGAGTCATGTTGGCCAGTTGGAGAGACGACAGCAGGTCAGGGTTAATAAGCTAAATCCCACTGATGTTAACGAGCTGTGCCATACACTCTGCGTAGTCCTTTCCCATAAATATTTACATGAAAACGCTGCATTGGTTAGTGAAAGGATACAGCAACATGGCCGCCAGCTGGACACGGGCCTCCTGACACATTTAAGTCTATGAAAAGATGTCCAAACACAAGTCAGTTTGTTACAAATGCTATGATTTATTATGAAAAGCATTTAATTACATTTGAAATGTATGTTTTATAACAATGTTATTAGTACTGCAATGGTTCAGTAATACATTGTTTAAAAATAATTTCTGAACTGTTACTTTTTTTGATAAATTTCTATAAAAATAAGTGTAAACTATAAAAAGTGATGGCTTTATGCCATTATTTAAACTAGTTTACTGTCCTGTCAAAGTCTGCAGATGAGTCATTTTGTCTGTTCTCCTCAGTAATACACATCTAACACTGGTTCACACAATAACGCATACATCATTTTCACATCTTTCTGATAAATTACTTTAGTAAATAAAATCTGTTTAGTTGTTAATATGTTAAGATTGTAAGCGTTAGTGTCACATTTTCATATTTTGCAGGAAATCTTTGACACACATATCATTCCACAAGCTGACAGAGACAAACTGACAGTAAAAAAGTACATGATTCGTTAGAAAAAATAGTGAATAGTGCTTTCAGTGATAGTATTTTGATAGCTGTAATTGGGAATCCGAGGCAGAGGACCTTAAAAAGAAAGCTAGCAGGACACCCTCAGTAGCTAAAATAAGCTTCATGGCAAAAACAGCAGCTAATGGAAATTGTGTGTAATTATGTGTGTATCACTTGCATTGCTATAATAAGATCCGGTTATGTTACCTTGTACTCTGCGTATAAAGGAAGAGGCTAAAAGGGGTAATTGAAGGTCTCTTTAACATCAGTTAAAAGCATGTTTACGCATCTCTAATCATAAAAGGAATCACTGTAAGCTACTTGTGCTTGCTGTTTCCTCAAAGCATACTGTATATAATTTTTGTTTGTTTGTTTGTTTTAAGTCTATGCAAGACAGAAAACTATTAAACAAACACATAATAAACTAAAAAGTGGAATCATAGACAATAGAAAAAACAAGTGAAAGACAATAATCAAATGTTAAAAGGCTGGGGGACCATGTAAAAGTTCTTTGAGAAGTATTTGAAGGAGATTTTATTCATTTGTGAGGCTGATCTCAGACAATCCCAAAAGCTGAGGAATGCTTAACTGGTTTGAAAACAGCAGAATCTCTTTCTGGGAAGCCTGTATGTACTTTTCAGAGAAGCAGCAGCTGATTTTGTGTCGGTTTCAAATACTGTACCTGTCAATCACAACTCTGTATTATAGCTCTGACAGCCTCGCTCCCATCTCCTGTCATCTGCCTGCTAGGATTAATTCATGAGGTGTGACGCATGCCATCATGCGGGCCGACTGTGAGCACAAGTTCACAAACATCCTGACTGATGGCAGTTCAAATACAGAATGGCAGTACATCACCTGACAAGGTATTAAACTCACTCTGGGCTCTTAAATTACCCGAGGCATTTAAATTATGAGGAGCGGTTATTGTTGCTGCGATGTTCCAAGTATGGCTGCTGGATGAGACATTTCTGAGAGTCTAACAAAGAAGCATTTCTCATCACTGGCTCGATGGTATGGGAATGTATTATTTGCAAGGATGAGACGATCTGTGGAAATGATGAGATTGCAGTGAAGATTTTAAGATGTAAAGCGGCAGCAGTGATGTGTGAAGGATGAAGGGAACTGCAGAGGAGTCAGACAGGCATACTGTGTCTGACTCCTCAGCAGGATATGTACTGTAAAACATATGTGTGTGTGTGTGTGTGTGTGTGTGTGTGTGTGTGTGTGTGTGTGTGTGTGTGTGTATGATATCATAATGTTTTGATAGTGTGTGATGTCCTGAGCAATCATGCAGCAGTCTAGCGGTTGGCTTTGGCAGCAGAGATTAGCGTCTGTGCAGAAGGAAACTATTTTCTAATCATGTGGTTTGCGCCAAAGTCCTGTTTACAGACACAGTCCTATATGCTTAATCTCAGTGACGAGCGAATCTTTCGGCAGGCAGACACCTCGCATTCCTCCATTCAACATAACCAGAGCCATGCGGGGAGCTTGGAGGGCGATTAGACAGAATTAGCGTGCTGACGGATTGATGAATGGAACAGCAGATAGCCACTGTCCACCGATGCAGAGAATACTGACAGAAAGTGAAGTTACTAAAAAGAGGAAATGAGCAAACATATGTATGAAAATGTAAGATGCCATTAAAAAGACATAAAAAGTCAGTTTTGAGTTCAATGTTGACATTTTTCTTTACCAATTCAGGATTAAGATTTTGTCATTACATTTCGTGAAACTCCAATTTTGAATTAAATATGAGGTAGGTTAAAAGTAAGGTCCTTACATAAATGTTTCCATGCTATACATGGTAAATAAATATGTCAGTGGTATGTTGTAAAAGTCTAAAACACTGGTCAAAATTTACAAAATTCCAGTTTAGTTTAGTTTTGTGTTAAAAGTAAAAAATATATTTATACATAGTATCAAGTAAGATGAGGTAAAAGGTATAAATTAAAATTCTAAATTCTTAATCAAGATGTCAAAATCACAGGAAATAAAAGTGAGTAAATATGTTTTAAATAATCATGCAAATATTCTAACATTAACATATGGCTTAAAAGCTAAATTTAAGCATTGAAGACTCTAACTATGCTTTAAAGAGTCAAAATTATAGGATTAAGGTCAAACATTTAATTTACTTAATTTTATTAGTTTAAAGTAAGAAATAAAATTAAAAATGAAATTAAAATGTAACTATCACAGTTGTGTACTGATAGGGTTAACTTTATCAAGCTAGTAATATAAGGTAGAATTTTAAAAGCCTGGTTTCAAAACATTAGAATAATATGAAATGTTACACAAAGGGTTATTAAGATTATATACTTGCAGATAAGTGAGCGGAAATTTTAACTGCCAAGTGAATATAATGAGTTAAAATTGAAAAATATCAGTAATACTTAAAGTTAAAAATTTAGTCTTGATTCAGCAAGTCAACAATAAAAAGTTTCACACTGAAGTTTCATATTACCACATTTCAAAGTTTGTATTAAACGTGTGAATGAAAGAAAATAGATCTGAACGAATCAAAATGCCAAACTAATTAAAATATAATAATAATAATAATTGTTTAAAAAAATGGTTTAAAATAATAAGAATCTTAAATTATTTAAACTTACTTACCAAGTTAAAAAAAAAATTTTTACAGTAAAACTTGAAAATGCTTACTTAAAGTCAAAATTTCTCACCACTAGTCTTCAGCCTGATAATAAAATGGTAGAGAACAGTTTGTGCAGTAACTTTAACAAACTGTTACCGTAAGCGCCGGGAGCCCAACACGATCAAATGACGCTGTCGGCTCATTTGGGGGGGCTGCAAGTTCAGGAGGGCTCAGGGGAGTCTGGATCAGACATCACTTCGTGGTACAGTAGCAGCTACAACCTTGAGGTTATTATGACATGACGTGTCTCACATTGTTGATCTTTTTCAGGCAAACAGCCCAACCATCCACAGCTTATGTAATTCCACCCAACTCCTAAGGGAAAGACATTATGAGCCTCAAGTTCTCTCTTTTTCTCATATTTATTTTTCCTGCCTGACCCAAAAACAGATTTAAGGTCCTTCAGCACATCAACAATATAAAACTTCTCTTATTTATTCCTCTTTAGTCCTCAGAGTTCTTTGGGGAGATCTTTTAGTGCCTCAATCTCAATCTTTAATTAAAGGAAACCTATAATTTTATCATTCAATATGTTCCTTGCATCAGTTTCCCCCCCCCCACTTAAACTCATATCGTTTTTCAGCCGCTGAACACAGACTGCCTCCTGACACAACATGATTAAAATCTAAAGGAAACTTTCTGCTGCTGGGGAACAATAAATGAACCATTTTTGACCTTGACAAAGTCACCCTCAGGTTCAGTAATTATCTGTAGGGCACACATTTGTGTATATTGTGGTTCAAGGCACAGAAATAGACTGTTACTATAACCCGATTTCTAATATGTTAGAAGAAGCACACATTTTTTACGCCACAGTCCTGAATTATAACAGCGTTTCAGTAATGTATTACCATACAGAGTGCTGTTTAACCAACTGACTCACACTGATTATATCTGATTATCCTAAAAAATATCCATGTGTGTCCTAACTTTATTTTATAGAGCTCATTTGTCCCACACAATCAAAATTGTCAATCATAGCCTCCTATTTTTGTCTGTTTAACACACATTTTTTAATTGACTTTTAAGTTATAATATTTACTTTTTTATTAAATACTTTTAAATATGTAATAGATTTTTCTTTGCCCTATTAACATTATTTTGACAGTATAATATTGGCATAGTAAAAGATTTTACTTGTTGTCCCCTAATTTTGCTTTAAGTCAAATGTGAAACTTCTCATGTTACACTTTTGACAATTTAACACAGTTGAAACATTTTTGTTACTTTTCTGACACATTTCACTTGATTTTTTTTTTTTTTTTTGGCAGTCAGAATGTTGGCCTTTGAAATTGTAGTTTTTAAAAACAGAAATGTAACTTTTCCCCACATTTTTGTCAGTTTTAAGGCTAAAATTCATTCTACATCTATAACTTGGTGAGCCCAAAATTTTGTCACATTTTTACACAGCTGTAATTTTGAGTTTTGAGCACAATTTTTATATTTTATAATATTGGTGTAGTTAATCTAATTAGTATTGATTTTTCCAGTAAAAATGTATACTTAACCACTTAAAATTGATTTGATGTCATCATTTACTGAAACTGCAACTTTTTATCTTAATTTCTGAATATTTAACTCATATTTTTTAGTTACTTTTTAGTTACTTTTGTCTTAAGTCAAAATTTGGCTTTTTTGCTTAATATCATTTTAAACACTGTTTTGAATTGAATAAACATTTTAACTCAATTAAAAACAGTGTTTGAAATGATATTAAGCAAAAAGCCAACTCATTATTGTTGGCTTAGTCAATCCAAATATTGACCTTTCATAAAAATACAGCATCTATTTTGAGAAAACAGAGCATTACCTGATATGGCACCTGAAAATATTAAACCAAAACTGCAAATACAAATCTTTTAATGTTTGTGACATAAGTGAACCCTTCAGGCCTTCGCAAAAATATAAATACTTAGCTGGAGGTCCAATAATCAGCTCCAAGGGGGACAGATTTTCACTATATGGACAGAAATGGACATTTATATCCGTATGTCTGAGACAGTATTAATTAAGTAGACCAAGTTTTAAATTTATTTAATTCTTCAACTTCCACAGTTCTGGATTATAACAGCGTGTGAGTAATATCCTAAAAGCTTGCGTTTTTGCCTATGTGTGTCTTAATTCTTGCTCTCATGTGCCAGACTCGTGTATGAGTCTGCCCAGGCACTCATTAACTCCTGACTGAGTTTTTATGGATCCCTTCCTGATGAACACTGAGGTGATTATTTGGGTAAAAGGGCAGCGGACACTTCCAGGATGTGGAAATCATGACACTGCAAAATGGCGGCTTGTGGCACTGTAAAATGTGAGCGCGGTCTAATTTGTGAGTCTCAGACAGCCTATTAAAAATAAAACCCTCATCTAATACCAACAAATACGCTTCCAAGTCTAAGCGGAAATCTTTGCTCACACTCCCCCACACACACACACACACACACACACACACACACACACACACACACACATTCTTTATTAACAAGGTAAAAATAACCTGTAAAACAAAGAAGATTGTTTCCTCGTCAGAAATACTATGGTCTGAATGATCTGCACCGAGCGCAGGGAGGGTCCTCGCCTCATTTTGTGTGTCGTCACGCCTGTGTGCACACACACCTGGAAATGTGTGTGTTTTGTGTTTTCTTATTGTAAGAGTTGTATTGCAACAGTACACCAGCTTGGCCCAGAGGCCCTTTGGCCCCCCACATCATCCATCTCTCACTTAGAGGGTCACGGAAGCTGACTGGCTGCTTTCACTGCTCTTCAGGATCTCCAGCTGATTGTAGAGGCCTCTCTTCTCAATCTGTATTTATGTAGTCCTGGCTTCCTCTCAGTCATTAAAGTTTATTGATTATTTTATTACATTTTGTATAGTTTGTGTGTTGTGTTGCACTTTAATAAATTGTAATTGTTCTTAATTTTGTTACATTTGAACTATTTTTTTGTCTTTTGAATTTATTGAAATAGTTTCTCGTTGGGTATTATTTGTTCGCTGTCTTGGTCACTTGTCATTCTTCCTTCTTCTCTGAATAATTTTGAACTTAACTAACCTACACAAAAGGTGCTGTGCAAATAAAGTTTGATTGATTGCCTGTTGGCTTGCGTTTCATGTGTTCTCGTATTACTCGAGCTCAGGTTTTTGGTTCCTTTTTGATTTTCTTGTTGGACGTGTGTTTTTGTCCTGCATTTCAGTCCTCTATCAGCCTATGAACTTTCCGATTGGCTAAATTTCTTTATTAAGCAGGGTAAACATGGATTACGATTTTTATACCATATTATGGAGACCTTAGAGCAAACATTTAGCTCCTAAAAGTAGTCCTAAATTTGATTCATTTATTTAATTGCAGAAATAAAAAAAACAACCTATAAAAGTCCTATGAAACAATGAGTCAGTCAGCTGTCGAGCCAACTACTGTATGAAACTAAATAAAGGAATAAAGGACTTTTGTTTGGGCTTTTACAGAAAAGGCTTTTAACCTTCATCTGTCTTTGGCTGAGTGCTGCGGGTGCTGCAGCAGAAAACTTGCACGTGCTTTAAGTTTCTTTGGAAAATGTATGAATTCTTGCGGGATCAGAAATTCCTTGAGGGCATGACTGACGGGAAACACAAACAGCAACCCAAAACCTGCCAAACCCCCCACAGTACAGCAGCAGGCCACGCCTGGAAACACACACACACACACACAGATGACACTATTTCTCTCCATTAGGGACACCTTTTTTGTTATTATTATTTGGTCAATATTATAATCTCAGTTCTTTTTACATAATTAGAACTTTTCTACTCTCACTGAACACTGATGGTGGGTGAAGCTCAGGTGGCACATGTGACACCACGCAAGAGACTCCAAGCAACTCGGAAATAACCATCACCATTACAAGTCGACCATGTTGATTAAAAGATGAACAGATTAAAACAAAGAAAGGCATGTTCTGGTTATTGCACTTGGCCCAGAACTGTTTGGTGTCCAAACTGATGCGTACTCTGAATGGCATTACCTTGGCCTCCAATAACACTGTAAGGAATCTTGGGGTCATTCAGTGTGGATGTTAACCTCTACCATCACTGCTCAGCAAAACCTGTGGACAAAAAAGGGGTGTGCCTTATTTATAAGACAAGACGAAACAATCTTGGTAGCAAAACTTATCCTGATTAGATTGTTTCCAGAATTGTAATTGAAATTAAAATCTGTAAATCTAGTAGACACAAGTAAAACACACACAGCCTGCAGTCATCCATGTATTACATACCATATTCCTTCCGTGTTCTGTTGGTGTAACTAATCCCTCACTTCCACTCCCCTCGGTTCGGGTAAATATATACCCGCCCAGCCTGTCTGTCTGTCTGTCTGCCTGGCCCTGGGCCTGTTCTGCCCTGCCCACACACACACACACACACACACACACTCACAGGGACTTCTCCTTTACATTAGTGTACAAGAGGGCTGTAATTGAGCTGGCATGGGCCAAGCAAAGACTCAGTGTGTGTGTGTGTGTGTGTGTGTGTGTGTGTGTGTGTGTGTGTGTGTGTGTGTGTGTGTGTGTGTGTGTGTGTGTGTGGTAAAGATCATGTGTATGAACATGTGGGAATTTAGTGCACAAAAGTCTGCTCCCACAGTAAACAATGCTGTGTGTACACATAATGGGATTTTACAAAGTGTGTGTGTGTGTGTGTGTGTGTGTGTGTGTGTGTGTGTGTGTGTGTGTGTGTGTGTGTGTGTGCAGTCGCCCGAGGGAAGACCTACCTAATAATTTTCAGGTTTGTGAGAAGCAGCAGACTGGTTATGATTTACCCACACAAAGCCAGTATAATGAGCAACAGGGAGATAAATAATGTTAATAATGTGATACTTAATTAACTCCTGAGGGGGAGATGATTTTTTCCCACTGCCCCGCCTCACCCCCCCCCCCCCCCACCCCCCCACCCCCACCCCCCCCACATCACAGACAGGTCAGAAGTCAGTAATGGAGTAGGTGATACGCCCTGGGAAGCCACAGCCAGGTGAGGGAAAGGGGAACTTATATTTCAATCTTGAAAGTGAAAAAAAATGACACTTTGTATCTTTTCCAGGATTTTTAAGCCTAGGACATATCCACATAGGTTTTGGGTTTTTTTACGAGCTTTTCTGTGATTTAGTCAGGGATTTTCAAAAACTTCTTCAGGACCTTGTTGTTTGATCAGTACTGTTTGTCCACCATCTTTCTTTGTCTTGTCTTCCTCCCCTCACCCCAACCGGTCGTGACAGATAACTGACAGTTCTTCCTGTTAAAAGGGTGTTTTTCCCTCCCAATGTCACCAAAACGCTTGCTCCCAGGGGTCATATGATTGTTGTGGTTTTGTCTGTTTCTTCTTTGTATTATTGTAGGGTCTTTACATTACAATATAAAGCTTCTTGAAGCGGCTGCTGTTGTGATTTGGTGCTGTATAAATAAAACTGATTTGAATTGAATTAAGAAGTCAAAGCCGAGTCAAAAAGCCAGCAGGTCAGTCTATGAAAAATCAATCACTGCCTCCAGCCTGACCCTCTTAGAATTAATAACTTCATTATATTTAATGAAGTCATGCAAATATTTACCTCATACTATGAATATATATATATTTTCTGAATTACACACCCCAAAAGGTTAAAATATGACCATATTATCAAATTATTTTAACACAAAAGGAATCAGGGCCAGGAGCTGAGTCTAGTATTAACATGCAGGTTAAAAGGAGAGTTTAGGATTTCTAAGTTTATGTAGTTTGGCTGCTTGTGGTTTGAGGGTTGGGTTTTTTAACTATGATGAGTTGTTGGTATTATTATAACACCTTTCCTTTTGAGTTTTTGTCCTTTGTCTGGTTGTTATCATTCTTGATTTCCTGCTGCTATGTTTTGTTTTTCTTGTTACCATGTTTAGCTTAACTGTCTTCTTAACTTTGATAGTTGTGCCTTGTATTGAGTTTTGTCATGATTGTGTTTATTTGTGCCTCTTTCCCAGTCTGTTCCCACTTCCCAATTTTCTGTCTATAGTCCTGTCTTCCCTTTAGCCTCACGACCTCCACATATGGAGGTTGTGAGGGGTGACAGTGAGGTTAGTCATTAACTGCTGACTGCGTAACAGGTCCTTTCTTAATGAATCCTTCTATTTTGATGGAAGACTTTTTCTGTACTATGTGGCTCCCTTTGAATGAGAGATAGTATACAATTTTGACAAAACTCCAGGAAGCTCTAGCATCAGGAAAATGACATTTACAACATCTCATTGTAGATCAAATGTTTAAAAGAAACCATGATGCCATTTGTTGAGGAGTAAAGTTTCACAGGTCAGAGGTTGATAGTGTTAAGGGTTCAATATTGAGGAACGGTACAAGAGGTGTACCCTTCAATAGGCATGCAAAGGGTCTGACTTTGATATTGGAGACCACAATTTGCATCCATCAATCTTTCCCTAATCTAAACCACAACTGTGCTCTCACTGTAACCTGGAAACAAGAACATCAGCACTAATAGCAATGTCATTTATGGAGCACTTTCCACAAAAAAGATATAAAACCGAGAAATACCTCATCAAAGTGAAGGTTCTTCATAATCATTGAATAATATGTTTTCAGATGAGACGCAAACAAAGAAACTGTCTGATGTCCCCTGGCAGGTTAGCACCTTTCAACTAAGGAGGCCTCGTGTTTGTTTCTCGGCCTTGACTCAGGAACTATTTTCAAACGCCTACAAGAAGGTCTCACGCTGTTCTCCCACTCACATTGGCTTAACAGGTCGGCGACAGAGTCAAGAACAAACACCTCTTTTACTGTTACTGTGGACAAACAACTCTATGATTCATCTGTCTTCAGCACAGCATTAAAAGACCTCAGTGGCGATGACTTCATTGGCAAACTGTGTTCCTCTTTGTTTATTTTTGTAGTACAAGTGTGGTACTACTGAGTCTCCTGGAAATAAGGAACCAAAGAAAAGAATCATTCTCATTGTAATGTCTCACTGATGATGAGATAAAGAGCTAAGTAAACCAGCTACTGCTGGGATGGAATTTCTGTAGTGGTGGAACTTTTTCTGTCGTGGGATTTAGATGTAGGGATGCCCAGTAGCTGGAAATGTTCTGTAAAGGGGCAAAGATTAAGAGGTAAACCACACAGAGGGCAGTTACACTTTTTAATGAAAATATTAAACTTATTTAATTCAATACTACTTTTTAAAGTTTCTGAACTCCATGCCCACTTAGACATTTAATATTTCAGATCTCATTTTGCTAAACATAGAGCTCGTCTGCAAATGTAACTACACAGAATCCTTTAGCGTTACTCACATTTTCCTTGTGGTTTCCAGTGTTTGTGTTTAAAGGTTCAGCTTCTGTGACTCACACTCCTGTAATGTTTAATGACTCCCAGTTAGTGTTCATGTTCAGAGTTGTTGTTCAAATGTTAATGAAACTAGTCTTCCTGTAGCTGTGCGGTGTATGGTTCACATGATCGCCCCATACACCGCACCATGAAATACGAAATTTGCATTTATTGGATTTAACTTAAAGTTAAGTTGAGCTTTTACTTACACATATCGTGAGATTTATCCTCATCAAGTACTGTACACTCAAAAAAACTAGTCTTACTCGCCTGACTTATTAAATTCTGCAGTGTAGTTCATTTGTTGGCACCTTCGAGTGAAATCTGTACAAGATTTTGTAAAACTTTTTCCCTGATGAGATGTGAGTGCTGGTTGGTGGGCGCCATGCTGCAGTGAGAACACAAGACTACTTCCCAGCTCCCGCTCTTAACAAACTCCCCACAACCTCATTTCATCCTTCAACTCCATACTCGCCTCGAGGGATCCTGATCAATAATTCCACCAGACTGGAGCCCATAAAGAGTGAGCTGCGAGGGGGGCAATGCACATGGCGAGAGCCTTCAATGTGCTTCTTATGGTGGTGCCGGTAATGAAGGGGACTACAGTACATCTTTGCTCCAAGAAAGGCTTGCATCTATCAATTTCCAAGAAACCCTAAAAAACAGGCGAATGGTGTGACACCGCAGGACCTGAACGGGCTTCACGGGCGCTGTGGCTGCGACGCTTTGTCATCCACCCCCTGCACATGAGCCGACTCGAGTCCAAAACTTGCGGAGTTAAAGGGCTTTAAAGTGACAGCAGTGATGTGTGCTCGTGTATTTGGCATACTGATCAGGGCCTTGAACTACTGTGTGGGAGAACTCCCAGGCCCCATTCATTATTCAGGAGAGTGTGAGAGATATCTGCTTCCCAGATTACTTTCCCTCTGAGATGAAGGCAAGAGTGAGGAAGACGAGAAGATGAAGATAGAGAAGCAGAGGGAGAATTAAAGGAAATGAGAATGTGGTTGCATTAAAATATGTACACTGGTGTTTCAAACTTCTTATTCATTAAAACATCAGCGTTTCGTTAACTTTAAAAGAGTCGGGTGAAGCTGTTCTTATCTCAACTCTTGATGTTTGGTTGGTGGATGTTTGGTGCTGTGGCATGCATGGGCGGTGGTGGTCAGGGAGAGCAAAGAGGTCATAGATCCCAGTAAGAGTTCATGACCTGCAGTAGTTTACTTGAAGAACTTTAAAAATACTGTTTAATAAAACATAAGTTACACCAGAGAGGCGCAGAACCGAGTAAACTGGAGGTAAAGCAAATGTATTTAATGCTGAATTAAAGATGAGTTTATGCAATACAGAGGGGGAAAGAGATGCCATCAGAGGAGTGTCTCATTAGGTCAGTTTATCTGAGAAAAACTCATTTTCTGACTTTATTATTTCAATTTTGATGACATCATCTTGGTTTATTTTGGTTATCAGTTTTCTCTCTGTACCTCTTGCTTTTACTTCCTGTTTCTAGCCATCTCTTGATTGTTTTCACCTATTGTTAATTGTCTCCTTGCCCTCACCTGTGTCACTAGCTAATTATTCCTTTGTATATGCATAGCCCTGTGTTCCCGGGACATTCTCACAAATTAGATCAACTTTCAGTTTCTCTTTGTGGTTAAATAAAAAATATAGGAAAATGGCTCTAGCCTCTCCTGACACAATAGAGATAACCCAATTTCTCATTCATATCATCATTTTCGGATGGCGGTAGCTCAGGAGGTGGAGCAGGTCATCCACTGACTTTAAGGTTAGTGGTTTAATCCCTGCTGCTCTCACCTGCGTGCCAAAGTATCCTTGGACAAGATACAGATCCTGATGCATCCACCATTGTATGAATGTTAGTGTTATGTTAATAAATATTTAGAACCAGGATTTCGTTGTGCTATGACGTTAACCTACTTTGGGAGGTTCCCTTTGTTTGTGTAGATTTTTATCAGGACCCTGGTGTGTGTTGTTACTGCAGGACGATGTTTGTGTTTCCACCTCAGTGTTTTTATTCCTGGACTCTGTTAAAGAAGCTTTGCATGAAAATAATCTGTCTTCATGTTACACCGGGGCTCGGTGCAGTTCATATTGTGTTAAACAAGCTGTTTTAGCTCCACCCCCTTAAAGCAAACTTCTTTCTGATTGGCTCCTATTAGTAAAAGAAGCTTCGAACATGTGGTGGGTGGGGCTTCTGTGCCTGAGATGACCATATTAGCTATATCCCCACTATATTGCATCATAAAGATCCAAGAACAGAAAAAACCTTGAATGTTTGAAGCCGTGTGTAGCCCGAGCAGAAGTGTTGTATCTACTCTGACCTTAATGTAACTCCACCACAGGAACAGGAGGCATGTGACAGGAAGTAACAGCAGAAGAGACCCACTCTAAACGCTTCATAACAGTATCTGACAATAACTGAGCTATGAGGCCTGTAGAAGATTGAGACATTTCAGATCAAATTAACTAAATTTAGTAACATCACATGTTCATTATGTGGCATCAAGCTGCCAGATCTGTAGTCAACTAAAACACGGAGTCCTCTGAATGAACAGTGGGAGCTTTTTGTTTATTTCTTCTCTAGAAACAATGATGCTACCACAATATGCAGCTCAAACTAAGCTGGTAAAATCCATTTAAGTGATTTATTTTCTTTCCTGTGGTACAAAATGTCCTGTTTGCTTCTGCACCTGCCAGCAACTCTGCAACATGACAGAGAGTCTGCAGCAGTCTGCTTCACAATTGGATTGCAGTGAATATGAAAGGGAGGCTGCTTCTCCTGAGAGATTTGATAAAAGAGCCCAGAGATCTGAGGTTGAGCTGCACTTCTTAGGAGAAGGAAATAGGCAGGAGCTTTATATACATACATGTTTTTTACATCCTCAGCTGCTGAAGCTAGCAGCGCTTCGGTGCCGAGCTCTCAGCTTGGCAGCGGTTAATGTCTGTGTTTAAAACCTACAGATTAAAACGTACACGCAGGGCGCAGACAAAAGGTTTGATCTGCTCCTGAAAGTTGATCCCCTTGGCGATCTTTCCTGCTGAGCTTGAATCGACTCACACACCTGCAGACGTAAAGTTTAATGCACACACCAATACCTGGGGAATACACAAAACCAACACACGTGCACTCGTTTTGATGGCAGATAAAAGCAGATTACGACGACTCGTGCTGCTGCAACCAAGAAAACAGCTGTAGACTGAAGCAATCCAGAACCTTCGGTGGACGAGTGCTCGACTGTGATATCAGCAGGTCACGTTATTAAAAAGGAAAGACTTAAAGAAACACCTATAAAAACACTAACCATGAGCACACGGTTTGGCCCAAATCATCAAAGTTTTCAGACTGCAAGGCTCACCATTATCGCCAATGTACATCACCGATAAATTTAAATAAATGCCCCAGAGCTTTCCTGGTAATCATCAGCTTTCCTTCACTGACCATCCATGCTCATTCAGACCACACACACCGCAAAAGGTGTTTGTGAGGACCTTTTAAAGCCTTCGGTGCAACTAAGTGACAGTAATTTGAGGCATCATGTGAGGAAAATAACACAAATAAAATAAAATTGCCTGTGGTTTGCGTTGCAGGCAGTAATTCCGGCTTGGATTATGGATTCTGTTTGTGACTTTTATGGACAGAATGAAATGGACGGTGTCAGGTTTGGTGGAGGCTGTTATGGTTTGGGGCTAGCTTGGGGTTCGTTGCAGTTATTTTTCCACAGCAGAGGGCTACAGGTGGCTCTTTCCCAGGATGGTTCTTGCCTTTCAAACCTGCCTGTCATGATTAGTCGGCATTTTGAGATCCAGCTCGAGTCATGACTCTCCACCAGATTGTCATCATTCAGCGTGTTTCGATTATTACTCCTCGGCTTGTGTTGTTTCTCTGTTTTCGTAGCCTAGACTTATCTGTTGAGCCAATCACAAGCAACAAAAGCCTTTCCCAGGATCTCCAGGCTGGTCTGTATACCCTGAGAAGAGAACCAAGGAAACATACCTACCAATCACACCTACCTGCCACCTCCAACCAATCAAGCTTCTCTGAGTAACTCTAGTCAGTCCGTTCAAAATCGAGCCACATTGATACCCCAGTGATTCACTGGGTGTCGAGTCCTTGCTGCCTTCTGAATTTTGTGCAAATAAAGTTGTTGAACCGCACTCTCATCATGACTACAGAATCCAAAACAGTGTCAGGTGTCACGGACCCAGCTCCGGGGACTCGGGGTCCGTGAGCAGTGTGGACTACTGTTATAATTATTGCTGTTATTTGGTGATGTGTGTGTTGTCTGCACTGTTCTTGTGACTCCCCATCCTTGTATGTATAGGCAAGTGGGTGTGTCTGTGAGTGTGGCTGAGTACTGGGTTTCAGGTAGGCCTGGTGGGTGTGTCCTGTCTAGAGGATGGCCATACCTGAAGCAGATGATCACACACACCTGCAGCTAATGAAGCATCGTTGGGGAGCTTCTTAAGACTGTGGCTGAGCGTTCCTCGGCATGGGATCGTTGTGTGAGACTCCACGTTAGTGTCGATAAATGTCAAGTCCAGTGAGTGCATGCCTGCGGTAGTCGAGTGTCCCGACAAGTTGCCTCTTTGTTATTTTCTCCAGGAAGGAGCAGGAAAGACAAGAGCAGCGAGCATGGGGTGCGGGGACACACAGGAGCGGAAGAGCACGGAGCACGAACTTGTGGGTGAAGACACGACACGGAATTCAAGGGGAAAACATGGGGTTATTCTGTGAACTATTTACACCACTGTAAATAAACGCACTGCCTTCATCATTAAGTCCTGCATCTTGGGTCCTCATTCCTCTCATCCCCATGGTCTGCCACACAGATCGTGACATCAGGTCCTTGTTAACCACACTGTAGTTTGCATCTGTATCTGCATATCTCAGTAAACATGGGATTTCTAAACACAATAACAAATAAAGCTTTATCTTATCTTTGTTTTTTCACAGATGATTGGTCATGCTGGCTTTAAGCTCACACTGGAGATGTTTACAGTCCAACATGAAGGTCAGAAGGTCTCCCTTTTACTGCTGGAAAGGTCCTAAAGGACTCTACTCTTTAACCCGACATTAGCTATGTTTAAAATGTTTTTTTAAAACACAAAAGAACCAAACAAACATAAAATTCATATTCTGATTGCCCAGGGTTAAAGTTAAAGTTAGGGTTAGTGTTCCTGAGGTATATCTGTGTTTTTATTCTGCTCATTTGTGTCTGCATCGAGGTGAAGGTCAGAGAGCTTAACTTCAGGCAGAAGATGCATTGATGTGGTTGAGCCTCTGAACCAGACGCCTCCTCCTGAGGTGTTTCAGGGAAGTTCAACTAAGATGAGACCCTGATGTAAACCAGGGGAGAAGGTATTTCTTTGGCCATCTCTGCCCATCCACTTCTTACACTGACCCACATAAGCACAAGAAAAATGGATGGCTGGATGCTTCTATTTCATGTGATGGTATTCAAGTTTCACAGATCTATCCTGACACTAAAGGACTGAACTTGAATTCAAATTTGAGATACTTTGATAAGAAGGTCCTCTTGAAGACAAAGAACAAGCGAATCTGCTTGAAGCAATATAGGAAGATTAATCTCACTGGATTTGTAACACTCACACTGCCTCTGACAACCACTGAAAACAGCGAGATGAAGTTGGAGAGACGCAGGTTTGTGCCAGCTGCTGCAAACTCGGTTCTGAACTCGAGGCGAAAATGTGGTCTCAGAGTTTTTCAGATGCCATCAGTGTGCGGTGATGGGGGGAGAAATAAGCAAATCTGGAGCTCCTTTTAATGTTTGGTAATCTGAGCGGTCGCACGCAGTCCCAGCCCACATCAGGGGAGCCCCGCTGAGTGTGAAGGCAGAGGGAAGCACAAGAACGCTGTTTATAATGCTAATGCTGTGCTACATATTCCTGTGGGGAGGATGAAGGAAATCTGTATGAACTACACGTGATTTTTTTTATATTTTAAATTACGATTTGATTGGAATTGTTCCATAAGACAACTCATTGTGAAAGTTAACATTTTCAGATATTTCAGGAGCGTTTCTGAACAGAATCCAATTTTCCACATCTGTTGTTCAGGTTTAGATTGAAACAGGATCAAGATACAGCCTAACTGTGAGGACTTCACTGGAAATATAAATGCTAATTATTTAATTAATGTATTGCGTTTACAGCAGATGCGATAAATTAATATTCTCTGTACAATTCATTTTTTTTACCTGATTTTTGCATCAAAAATGACACAAAGTCATAATTAATGACAGGAGAACGTTTCAGAATATCTGTCATAGATAAAATAAAAAGTAAAGGTTTGAGAAACTAAACCAGAGACAAAAAAATAAGTCATAAATGTTTGTTTGAGGGTTAAAATGTAAACCACAAAATAAATTTTTGTCAGTCACAGCCTGAAACCTGATTCTCTCGTGTGAAAGTGCTTATACATCCTGACACCACTGCAGTTTAAAAGGAATCTTTGTCTTGGCTATTTGTTATCTGACACTTACAGCAGTATCAGTGTTGGGTAGAAATATAAGCTACATACTATCCTGCAAAACAAACAATTTCTTTTCTCTTTGGTCTGTTTGTGTGTGTTTGTGTAAATGTTATTTTTATAAGAGAAAATGTAATTTTTATACAGTATTTATTAGACATTCTTTACAAAATAAACAAAAACAATGTTAAGCACTCATTTCATACATAGTAAAACACAGAGATAAGATTTTATGTGAATCCTGGACTATGCAGTAAGTTCCTTTCAGATTAAATGTTCTCGATATACAGGACATTTAATGTGAAAGGAATTTACGGACAGGAAGAAGGAACGAACAGAACAAATTGGGTTTCCTGCAGCGGTCAGGCAGCCTCTGAACATTAAGTCAGATTAGAAGTATGAAATACAGCTCAGACTAAACGTGCAGGTAACAGCAGAATATCATAAAGCAGCTTCTCACCTGTGGAATTCAATCCTGTCATTTAGTTTGGATTAAAATGAACAAAAGCAACACGAACTTTAGTGTTTTAGAGGTTTAACGGGTCAGATGACTGTGTGTGTGTGTGTGTGTGTGTGTGTGTGTGTGTGTGTGTGTGTGTGTGTGTGTGTGTGTGTGTGTGTGTCTGAGCCTCACACTACTTCTTTCTCCATTTGTTCTGCAGCGCTGCTCTCACGTCTGATCAGAGGAGCTGCTGAGTGTCTATTTGAAGTGTCCTTGAGCAAAGCACGAACCACTCACCTGCCCAAGAGCGAGAGAGAGAGAGAGAGAGAGAGCAAGTGTGTGTGTGTGTGTGTGTGTGTGTGTGTGTGTGTGTGGTAAAGTGACTTTAAAAAAGTGTGTGTACAGCTGTTTGGATCTGAGTTTCTTAATGTGCTGCTGCAGAGCTGGAAACTTTACGCAAGTGTTTGTGTCAGCATTGTAATTTTTTCTGTGTGTGTGTGTGTGTGTTGTATACAGGATTGCAGAAGTGTGTTTTAAGCCTACCTTATAGCGCTGTTTATACGATTCAGGGTGTCCAAATTGCTTTGTGCTGTACCTTTTGTTTGTTTAGGTGTTTTGTTTGCGTGTGTGTGTGTGTGTGTGTGTGTGTGTGTGTGTGTGTGTGTTATTTTTAGGGCAGCAGAAGCAGCAGAGGAACGGTTTGGAGTGTTTTAACAGGCTTCGTCTGTTTTCCTGTTTGTTTGTTTGTTTTTTCAGGTGTGTGTGTTTTTGCGGGGGGTCAACCTGGAGCGCGTGAACACACACACTCCTCGTGTCCGCACAAACACCAGCGGCGTGAACAGCTACAGCGGTCGCCTCGCTTCTGTCGCCATCCGTCTGTCGCGTGGTTGATGGCCCATCACCTGTCGCCGGGTGGATGGTGTGGGGACATCTGAGAAAAGACAGAGATGTGAGGAAAGAAACTGAGACCGAATTAAACATTTCTTAGTGTCTCAGCTTGTGTGTTGTTTCAAAGATGGCTTGCAAAGGATGCTGGGAATGAAAACAAAGCAGATAACAGAAACGACAGACGAAGGAGAGCGGAGGAAAAGAACACGGAGCTGTCAAAGAGCTTTTAAAAACAGCATCCTGCTGCTCTAAACACCCACCGTGGCAGGAAGTCTGTATTATTCCACAGCTAAAAATAGTCCCCATTCTATATCCTCCTGTTTGCCCATCTTGTTTTGGAAAAGGCTTTTTTTAACCATTTAAATCTTGAGGACCAACCAGCAGGCTCATCACTGACAGATGGTCCAATAATAAAAAGTACTTGGAGGATAAAATCAGTCACATCTGAGCAAAGTTCCCACCTGATCCTCTTGTCTTAACTCACAGTCCTTTAAAGGATATTTGAGTTTCATTTAAACTCTGAAAACACTCGCAGATAGAAGATGACCCTGGTAACCAAATGCAAGCATTTCATGCTCCAAGTGACCCACAGGGTGATGGGAGCCTTGAAGGTTTACTCATAAGTTTCCTTCAGTGAAAACAGATCTGCAGTTTATTCAAACTATGATAGATTCATCATATTAAAAAAGAAATGTGTTGAACAGAGCATTTTCTCTTCAGACTGTGACTCTTGGAGTGGGTGAAAAACAGTTTTTAATGGATCTTAAAGTGTTTTCATACCTGAGAACTTCATTTAGACATCTCCTGTACTTACGACACCATGATGGCTCAAACATGCTGAAAAATCTCTACATTTCCCACCCGTGTGTACGTTCATGGCCTCTAGCTAAAATAAATAAAACATTCACAGTATGAAGGTTAAAATTTTGCATGGTTTCAGTAAATATGCTAAAGTAACTTCACATAAAAATCAGCTGACTCTCAATGATCCAATAATGATGTCAGCCTTATCCTTCTATGATGCCATGTGATCATTTCTTCACCTGGCTTTCACATCATGGTGGTATTTAATAAAAGACTGGCCACTAACAGCCTTTCTTTAGTCTGATCGCTGTATTTTAATTATAATCAACAGCTGAGGCTGCAGGGCTTTTATAAAGAAACAAAATGAACACAGAATGGAGAAGTGCTAAACTGACCAAAAAGGTTTAGTCTGATGAGCCAGAATCTAAATACCTGCCTCACTTCATGTTAGTCCCTCTGAAGGCGTCTCAAAGTATCACAAGCTAATGCCTGAATTAGGTTGTGACTTACGACGTAACCAGAAACCCGTCTTAACCCGACGCCCTGACCTTCCACGTAACCTGACGTGCACCTCCTGAGAAATGTAAATTCTACATAATTTACCGCCGGATGCTCCTAGCACAACCTAGGTCTCAACTGATGTCGAGAGGTGACCGGGAGTTTGCAACCGTAGCACCTACAGTCATGGCCAAAAGTTTTGGGAATTACATAAATATTGGAAATTGGAAAAGTTGCTGCTTAAGTTTTTATAATAGCAATTTGCATACACTCCAGAATGTTACGAAGAGTGATCAGATGAATTGCATAGTCCTTCTTTGCCATGAAAATGAACTTAATCCCAAAAAAACCTTTCCACTGGATTTCATTGCTGTCATTAAAGGACCTGCTGAGACCATTTCAGTAATCGTCTTATTAACTCAGGTGAGAATGTTGACGAGCACAAGGCTGGAGATCATTATGTCAGGTTGATTGGGTTAGAATGGCAGACCTGACATGTTAAAAGGAGGGTGATGCTTGAAACCATTGTTCTTCCATTGTTAACCATGGTGACCTGCAAAGAAATGCGTGCAGCCATCATTGCGTTGCATAAAAATGGCTTCACAGGCAAGGATATTGTGGCTACTAAGATTGCACCTAAATCAACAATTTATAGGATCATCAAGAACTCCAAGGAAAGAGGTTCAATTCTTGTTAAGAAGGCTTCGGGGCATCCAAGAAAGTCCAGCAAGCACCAGGATTGTCTCCTAAAGAGGATTCAGCTGCAGGATCGGAGTGCCACCAGTGCAGAGCTTGCTCAGGAATGGCAGCAGGCAGATGTGAGCGCATCTGCACGCACAGTGAGGCGAAGACTTTTGGAAGATATCCTTGTGTCAAGAAGGGCAGCAAAGAAGCCACTTCTCTCCAAAAAACCCCCCATCAGGGACAGATTGATCTTCTGCAGAAAGCATGGTGAATGAACTGCTGAGGACTGGGGCAAAGTCATATTCTCCGATGAAGCCTCTTTCCGATTGTTTGGGGCATCTGGAAAAAGGCTTGTCTGGAGAAGAAAAGGTGAGCGCTACCATCAGTCCTGTGTCATGCCAACAGTGAAGCATCCTGAGACCATTCATGTGTGGGGTTGCTTCTCATCCAAGGGAGTGGGCTCACTCACAATTTTGCCCGAAAACACAGCCATGAATAAATAATGGTACCAAAACACCTTCCAACAGCAACTTCTTCCAACAATCCAACAACAGCTTGGTGAAGAACAATGCCATAAGGCAAAGGTGATAACTAAGTGGCTCGGGGAACAAAACCTTGAAATTTTGGGTCCACGGCCTGGAAACTCCCCAGATCTTAATCCCATTGAGAATTTGTGGTCAAGCCTAAAGAGGCAGGTGGACAAACAAAAAAACACTAATTCTGACAAACTCCAAGAAGTGATTATGACAGAATGGGTTGCTATCAGTCAGGATTTAGCCCAGAAGTTGATTGAGAGCATGCCCAGTCGAATTGCAGAGGACACTGCAAATACTGACTCTTTGCAAAAATGTCATGTAATTGTTGATAAAAGCCTTTGAAACTTACGAAGTGCTTTAATTATATTTCAGTACGTCACAGAAGCAACTGAAACAAAGATCTAAAAGCAGTTTAACCCTTTACAGCCGATCGGAGCGGGCACGCTCTGTTTTGCGTAACTATTTTTAAATCCCGGTAGCTCTGCAACCACGTAAGCTAGCGCAATAATTTTTTTTGCATATGAAACCAGAGGAGTTGTACTTACATCTTATGCCATCAGCTTGTCCTCGGTCACAGTTTCCTTCCACATATAGCTTTGCAAAAACTGCATAAAAATCACTTGCAGCAACAAAAACATGATATTCCAGAAACACGCTTCGCCGATCCATCAGCTGTTTGTAACACTTCCTACGTCCATCAGCGCGAACTATCACATGACCGCATGACCTGCCCGAAACCGGAAGTGACGTCATTTTGCGGAAATGTAGTTTTTTACTATCGGGCCCTTATGAGCTTGTGTTTTACTTGTTATGTGTTTTAAAAAGTTATGTTTGAGTTTATGACTTTCTGTGTCGTTTCTGGGATGCTGAGGACTCATATTGCACTGCTGGAAATAGTTTATTTTGATGCATATGCTGTTATTTTGCAAATTTGCACTATAATATTTATTTTCGTTTTTCCTGCAGTATATAAAAATTGGTGTATTTCAAAAATAAAACTATGAAGACACTCAAAATAAATTTCCTGTGGTGGGAAACTAGTTTGTGTAACTTTTTTGTATTTACAGTTTTGAGGGATAAGCCTCTTAAATTTCTCTAACTAGAAATATATGTTAAAAAAACAAAAACGATTTTCAATTTTTTTGTAGTTTATTGCACTTTTTTGCAATTTATGTAATTACTATGCACCTAATGCAGACATATTATTAAAGTTTGGGCTATAATGGTTGTATTGATGTATAGCAACTTGAAATGCTCCCAAAAATGGCTCCACAGCATGTAAAAATATAATATAAGCTCTGGCGAACTTGGTTCTATGTTAGGTCTTAAAGGGTTAACAGCAAACTTTGTGAAAACTAATATTTGTGTCATTCTCAAAACTTTTGGCCACGACTGTAGACTCTGGAATAACCTCCTTGTCTATCCAGTCACGTCACATCTTTTTACTTTGGTTTTTGATTCTAACTAGTTGGTTATCTGGCTTGTTGTGTTGTCACCTACTGTTTTCTTATTGTTTTGTTTCAATTGTCTCGTGCTTTTACTGACTGTGAAGCACATTTTGATTTGATTTGATTTGATGTAACGACACATCAGGCTGGCACAGCCCACAATGAGTCTGATTGGAAGATTACGGTGTATGGTTAAGACGGCTTTCTGATTACATCGTAAGCTACGATGAGGATTTCCCACTGAAGCATAATTCAGGCACATTATGTCAGGAAAGAAGGAGACAGTTGGAGCCGACATGGATCAGCTAGCATAATGCTACCCTTTGATTTCTGCAGACAGCTAGCAGCTACAGTCAGCTATGATGCGATCCACCTGTCAGTCACAGAGGCCACCCCCCTAATAATGCAAACTTCAAGCCTGAATACATTTAAAACAGGTGAGTTGTAAAAGTATCCGAACATCTTTACAGTTGTTATGATGGGAGAAATTAGCTACAGAGACCAAAACAGGTGGAAAATTTAACATGGGCGTTTATGGGGACTGACTCACTGGTGAAGCCTCAAGTGGACATTAGAGGAACTGCAGGTCTCCAGATGTTCCTGTTGGTTTCTCAACAACCTGCCATCTACAAACAGATGTTTTTGGCAGACAAAAATCAAATAACAGAAGAAGAGGAGAAGGCCCGGGCTGACAGATACAAATTCATGGTCATTACAAAGATGCTGATTAGCAGCAGGAAGGTGGCTCGAAAGGAAGTGTCTTTAAAAAACCTAAAAAAGTCTATAAACTCATCCTTCCTTTCTTCAGAGAACCCCTCCAACATACACACACATGTTGCCTTATCTCGTCTCCTCTTACCTTATTCCCCTCTGCTTCCTGCTCCCTCTCTCCTTCCTCTGCCCCCCCACAACCTGCTGGGAGCTCGTTATGGCAGCTAAAGAGCTAGACCCTAAAATCAGCATTTCACCGTGTTCCCACAGTCTGCCCAAACCAGTCCTAAGGTCAGAGGTCAAAATTAAATGCATCCAGACTCTCTGGGAATCCAGTGGGCAGCTTTCGTGGTTGTTTGCTGGCGGTGGAAAAATTATTGTGGGTTTCTGCTGCAGAAAGTGCAGAAAACTCCAGACTTTATTGACACAAGTGTAGTCGTTACCGGAGAAATAATCAAACAGAGTCAGACAAAGGCTCCATTTTCCTCGCCAAGACGTTTGAATCCGAACATCATTGCTTTTATTTTTTTGATTACCGCGCACACCAAAACACCTACAGAGCCCAACAGCACAATATTGTCTCATTTAGGAGCGATTTCAATAACTCAGTTTGTGCGGCTTGTTTGCTAAAAGTCAAACAGCAGCTGCGGCGAACGGAGGGACAGAATCCACTCCGAGAGGGAAAATGAAGCCACGGGGACGAAAAAAGCCGAAGAATTTAAAAATAAAGGCCGAGCCATTCATTGTAAATCTTCCAAGCAGTGAGCTTTCTCTTCATAAGTGCCCTTCATTGATCCTGCCGGTCGGCGGCAGAGTGCTACACATCCACCCCCATCTCTCCACCTCTGTCTCTTATCCCAAAAGCAGCCACAAGTCAACAGCTCTGACTGCGTTTTTAAGTGCTCCTCCAAAAAGAGAAGGGTGTGTGTGCATGTGTGTGTGTGTGTGGCGGTTTACCCCAGCGGCTGCATTCCTTAGCCCCCGTTAGCATTCAGCCCACATAGGTCATGGCCAGCAGCCTTTTGTGTTCGACCAGCCTCGCTGTCACTGCAGTGCCGTCGCTGAGTGTGTGTTTGTGGATACAAATGGGAGAGAAAGTCAATGGCAGCCACACACACACAGTTTGTTGGTGAGCAGCACTCAGAAACAATCAGGAAGCTCCAAAGGCTTTAACAAAAAAAACTGTTGAAAGAGTCACATGGTTGCTCACAAATGTCAACCAGAAAAGAAAAGAAGGGAGAAAAAGGGAAGTCACGGCTCAAGTTAGAGCAGGCTCGTCTTCTCGACATGACTTTGGGCTCTTTTGTGTAACTTTGTGTGGCTTTTCCAGTATTTCCAGTATTACTTCAACCAAAAATCCCACTTCAGCCTGTGGACTAAAAGCAAAACCCCTGACCCTCCACGGGTCACCACTGGCCTGGTGGACGGTTAGAGGTTGAGACCATTAGACTGCCTGGGATAAAAACAAGAAAACACAAATATTTCAGAAATCAGTCACAAACTTGTTCAAAGCTAAGAAACCATTTTGCTATTTATCAGGCAAATAAACTGAAATCACACTTTTACACTCAAATTGAAGCCGGCACCCTGAACTTCTCTGAGAAACTAATCAAGGAAAACATTCAACCTCTGAAACAGTTTCTGCTCATGAATGCAAGAAAATAACTGCAATTTGGCATCTTAATTAAAAAAAATCAAACTGTGCCTTACAGATTTTTTCTGCTTTTTGTAAAACTGTAAATTTGCAAATTCATGGATAACAACAATAATTTTATTTCAGCAATAAAAATATAATATTGATTAAAGCGCTTGGACAAATGGGTCGATTAACCATTACAGAAACATAAAAAAATGACTTTAGTAATACCAGTACTGTTAATTTAGAAGCTGAGATGTTTTTGTTGCTTCATCTGGTTCCTCATAATTTGTAATTATTCAGCTCAACGCTTCTCTGGTGTATCTGATGTTCATCTCCTAAGAGCGCACCTACGGTTCGGTCAAACCCTGGATGGGTAACCAGAGACCTGTTGCATCATAACAACCTGCTGCAGCTACTTGTGCTTCCAGTGCCTGGAAAGAAACTGGCAAGATCCCTGTAATAAGTAAAAGATAGAATAAAAATGGCAGCAGTCTTAGCATTTAAAGGAAACTCAGAGGTTCTTGGCTACTCGTCATTAATCTGACTGTACTTAATGAAGGTTTCCAGGTTTTTCCCTAAAAACCCTGTGAGATCCAAATCTCACAAGACAAATAAAAATCACTGACAAACGTCAAAACTATTCACATTTTCTCCGAGAAGTCCTTTTTGCTTCTCTCTGTAATGCAGGCTTAGGGCGTCCGCACAGCGGTGACTGACAGAGATCTGGTGACGCTCAAGAGCAGTCAACAACTTCTTGTCACAATGGGCGAAGCGGGGCGGGTCCTAAAAAAATTTCAAAAGTATGATTGGAGTAACTGAATCAACAAAGGATACTGCTGATGGATACTGAGGAGGTGGTAAAACCATTAAAGGGTTACCTAGGAAACCACAGCCTTGAAAGGTGACAAGTACCAACCATCACCCTATAAAGCAATGCAAAACAAGTAGTTAAAAGAGCGCAACTGTCCTGAAGTCGAGCCTTTTTTTATCACTGGCTGATGCAGACCACCCCACCCCAACCCTAAAGACTCCATAAGCTAGTATGTGCCAAAGACGTGGAGGTAGGTGGTCAAAATGTGAACCCACGTGATAAAAATATGGACCAGATCCAGTAACATGGACTGACAGCCAAATACATGCTAAATAAGTCATATGAGGCACCTGTGAGCCTAAATGGACAAAACTAATGGTTTTTTCCCTAGACAGCTACTTTGGGTAATTATGCCTCAGTAAAAGCAACCAATCAAGTGAAAGAGGAGCCTGCGTTTGACTGAGTTTTAACAGCTTTATCTTGGTCCGAAAAGTCAACATTTCATTTTCATTTATTTATTTATTTCACACTTCGTACAACAATTCAAACAAACCAATCACACTTTCTATCAAAAAGCACTACAACCATGTGTGAAAAGGAGCAGGAAGAAGAAAATATTCTTATTAAACCCTGCCCCCTATCTATCATCGGTTAAACGCAAAAATGGCCTGAAGAAAAGCCCAGATGTGTGCTAACATGCTGCCGTCCAGGTAACAATCTCAGGCTTTGAGTAAAAAGTGGTGAAGGAAGTAAAAAAGAGCAGGACGGTGTTTGAGAGCATCCCTCGGCAGCAACAACAGCCTGAATCTGACACCAGAAGAAGTCTTTACATTTCATCACCTCATACCTGTCCTCAGGTGTGTTTCTAGCCGACATTAAAAAGATGTGGCTGAAGTGCCGATTGTGAAACGGCCGGTTTGAATCCCTCCGAGATCCCCTGCAGTCATTCTGAACCACAACACAGGATTGCCAGCCAGCTCATTAGCATCGCCTGGGTCTATGTTTCACTGTAATATGCATTAAGCAGCTCTTCTGTAACAACAGGCGTGCTGTGTCATGGTTTTGTTAGTCAGGAGAGGTGACTAAGTTCAAACTCATTGAGCAGCTCCCAATGTGACCCTTCAGATGTTTCATGTTTGAGGCTACACAGATTTAAAGGAACTGGCAGGTTAGCAGAGGCTAATGCAGCAGTTAAAAGAGGCATTTAAGAGCACTTGGATATCTGTGTTCTCCTTGTGAGGAAGCCTTAACCTTACGTGACCTCTCGCCGATTCGTTCTCTGAAGAGGCAGGATGTTCACCACTAACAGAAGCTTTTACCTCACCGCTCTCATTTAACTGTTTTGCTGCTCCATCAACAGCGGCTCGAAGCTTTTTTATTTTGGTATGTGACTCATTTCCCATCTCTGCCCATTCATCAGCCATTAAACACACTAAATGGCTGCACAGCACATTTCCCCCGCCGCCGTAATGCGCTCGGCTTTGCGGGAGATGTGACATTGTCCCTCCTGACGGCCACATTGTCTCGCAACATTACACACAAACACATACAAGTAAATGAAACCGACTAAGAGACGGATCCTGTGATCGTTTCACTTCCATGTGTGATAAACGCTCTCCTCCTCCTCTTCCTCGCTTTCCTGCTCTTTCATTTCCAAATCATTTGTTTCCAAAGGCGCGGCGCGGCTGCAGGAGCAGCGGCGTCTGCGGGTAATTGGGTTCAAAAATGACATCTCGCTTTCAGGAGTGACAGACTCAGAGCAATTTGTTCTGCCTTTGGTGAGGGTGACATCATGGATGTGCACTGGACAGATGAGGGAGCTGGAAACACAGCCGACGGAGGAGCCCCCATATGAACTAATGAGGAGAGCCATTAGTATATCACAGGAAATGTCAAGGAAGAAAGTTCACAGGGGACGGGAAGGCACAGTGGGAATAGAGGCTGTCTTTGTAGTTTCTGAGAACCGTTGAATATAAAGACATGCTTTACTCCTCGCTGTGTGAGAAAGAAAAACTATCAGCACTGTAAACATACAGAAACAACACAAGCTCTGAAAAACCATATTCATGGCAGTCACGGCCTTTAAGTGAACCGTTAGCAGGCTGGCTTGGCTGTGATGAAGCCACAAGTGTCAGATAAATCACGTGTAGATGGGCCATGCGACAGCTGCAGGACATTTTCTGTCCCACCCTTGGATTTGAAAATAATCAATGCACAGAATGCTAAAGGAGATATTTTTTGTGTAAATATCACAGACGCTGAGACAAAATGTAAAGCTGGCTGTTAAAAAAGTGCCTAAATATTATTTAAAATATAGAATGACTCATGGGAACCCCACAAAAATGGCATTTTCACTGCTTTATAACGATATCGCATGTTAAATGTAACAAGAAAGCTAAAATTAATAAAAAATAATCCAAAAACACACATGATGCACTTTTGATGTGAGCATTAGCTTCGTGTGGGACTAATAAAGGTTATCTTATCTTATCTTATCTTATCTTAGATCAATTAGCATGTTTAATGACTTTAGCCTTTTCTTCATCCCCGGGAATCAAATACTGATATTTTGTCATTTTATATTTATGGTTATAGTGAAACTGATCGGTCACCCAAAGCTTCTCACAGATGGATGCTTGCGAAGGACCTGTTAGCATGATCTTTAAACCCACTGGATAGGCTTAATATTTTGCCATGCATGGTTAAAAATGTGATGGGATGTATTTTAACTTAACTTTAACCTCAAACTTTTCATGCATGTAAACACCTAGTTTTTGTGCATAAACCCCCCTTAAAATGAAAGAAAACACAATAAAACTGTAATAACAAGAACAAAGCCCAGATAGGACACGAACATCCTGCTTCCCTGTCTGGTAACCTTCTTCAACATCCCCCTTTCAGCTCCTGAATCTAGACCTCAACTCGCTCTTTAAAAGAGGACTGCTATTATCAAATGTATGCAACACAAACCTAAAAGGTCTCGAAACTACTTTTAGTTTTTTAATCCTTCTGTATAACTGTTCTGAAATAAAACACAGAGTATAAAGAGGAAGAGGATTGTCCTCACACAATGCCGTTTCTCATCACTGAAGCCCCCCGCATGCAGCACTTTCTCTGTTCAGAGGGAACAAAGCTCGGTAGATTGCTTTATCTTCTGTGTGGGCTGTCCTTTCTATTCTTTGGTGCAGTTTTATTGTGACCAGAAACCAGTTATGACTCTTACTTTGAATGTGCTTTCTAACAAAGGGATTCCCCTTAGTGTGCAGTAACAAAAGTGTTTGATTCACCACAGTCACATCCATCCATTTTCTTTTTATCTGTATTATAATTTATATAAAATGAATATAAAGTCCTGGTCGTGCTGTTCCTATATTGTATTGCATTATAACATTTCCCTCACACAGTTCGGAGAAGACAGGGCATGGAAAGAATGATATTAGTTTGGGAGCACAAATACAGCTTCTGCTTTCTATTTCTCCGCTGAAAGCTGTCCACTCACTGGGTAAAAAATCTTTATATGGGAGATCCAGTTCAGCTCCCAAATAGAGAACATTTCCTACATGTCATTTTCCTACTCTTTCTACTACAGACAATATATAAAGATGGCCATAAACATTGATTAGTAAATTATCAATCTGAGATCTTTTGGGGTCACCATCTGAGTGTTTGGAAACCGTACATCTGGATCTGACTGTGGAACTGAAAACACTACGTACCCTGGATAATCCTTCTTCCTGCCTGTAATAATGACCATAATCTACAATAATGTTTCATGGCTTCTTAACAACCCAAAAACTTCTCGCAACCACGGGTAGGACAACTCCTCCCCTGCAGGCCGTTAATAAATGGATACTTCTGCATTGGACTGTCTTTTCAGACCCATCTTTTATACTCAGTGTTTTTGAATGAGACCTGGTTTGAAACATATTTTTTCTGTTATTTATGCCCATGATAACTGTTTAAGTATAACCAGTCCACAGTCTTAGTAACATTAATGGCCAACACTCCTTTTTAAAGGAACAGTCCAATCAAAAATGGAGGTTTTGTAAACCAGTACATAGTTCATGTCCTCTTTGGGAGCTGATGTACCTATTCATAAGATTGACCATGTATGTTGAAGCATGTCTGTAAAGGGAACCCAGACTTGGTGGACAGTGATGTTTTATTGCGTCTTGAGCTGGTTTAATGTTGTCCTAGGATTAAAATGACACCTGTGGGTTATTGAAATGCTAGGACAATGGAAAGGCCCGAACACTTTCATTCTTCATGTGTGTTTTCATGGGTTTGATTGGGTATTTCTGTGAATGTTGCACATGCTGAATGTGTAGGATAGTTTCTTTGACGTGTCTGTGTTCAGTGGAGATGGTGGTCATCCGGGTAGAGAGTCTAATAACAGTGTCTTTAAACTTCTTTAGGAGCTTGTTGCCAGTTCTCTGATCTCAGCGAAGGGGTTGGTGGTGCTTTAGTAGACTTTCGTCACGGTTTCTAGAGGACTTTGAAAACTTAAATAAGAGTTATTTTTTACAGTTTGGTTAAAAGATTCAGTCATGGTTGATGAGATTTGGAATCTTGGATCCATCACTTTATGGTACCCAGTGTGTTAATCTCTTCACACCCACCAGGTCATCAACACTTCAATAAAAACTGAGTGATGAATTGAACCCAAACCAACCCTAGGCAGATCAACAGTGATCAGGATGTTAAGATATCGATAAGCAAGTGTCTGCTGTAGTGAGATCTAGCTTCCACCAACTGCGCCTTATCTCTAAGCCGCATGAGGACCTGGAGAAGCTTATTCACGCTTTTGTGACCTCCAGGTTGGATTATTGTAACTTCTTGTACTAGGGTCTTCCCTCTTCTCTTCTTCTTAGACTGCAAACAGTCCAAAATGCAGCAGCCCGCCTCTTGACTGGTACCAGGAAATTTTGCCCTATTACTCCTGTTCTAGCTAACTTGCGTTGGCTGCCCATAAAGTACCGTATTCAATTCAAAATATTACTCCTTACATTCAAAACTATTAATAAATTAGCGCCAAGTTATCTTAGTGAACTTCTCAAATCACATACTCCTGCTAGAACACTTAGATCTGCCACTCAACTACTTCTGACCCAACCCAGATCTCGGCTGAAGTCCCGGGGTGACCGTGGGTTTGCTCTGGCTGCCCCGATACTGTGGAATACCCTTCCTTTCGACCTCCACGCATCTGATTCCATTGCACTGTTCAAATCACGACTAAAAACCCACTTATTCAATCTTGCCTTTCCCTCTAATTAATATTTCTTTTATGATTTTATATTATGCACTTTTATGCTCATTTAATTTCTTGTTTGCTCTGTACCTGTTGCTTTCCTATGTATCAGTGACAGCTACCTGCTTGCATACTTAGTACTTGCTTTGGTCCTATTTCTATTATCTTCCTTCTGTTCTCTGTGTTACTTGTTAAGCACCTTGGCATACCCTTGGTTTTTAAGTGTGCTTTATAAATAAAGTTTATTATTATTATTATTATTATTATATTAACATGCGACACCAATAGTTCTTGAACAAGTTGACAGTTTAAGACTTCCTGCCGCTGCCAGAGAAAGGTTTATACCTGCACTACACCACATATGGGCAAAATGCGCCTCAATAACCATCTCAACCCAGCCTTTAACAGAAAAACAGATCAACCCCACACACGGTGGAGTATTTTCTGTGCGTATCATTGCACTGTAACCTCAGATTACACCGACTGATAAAGCCGCACCACCATTCCTCTTGTGAATGTGTGGCCCGGCTCTCACAGTGTTTTAGTTATGTCAGTTCCCTGCTCTAAACCCTCATACTTTTCTCAAAGGGTGATCCAGCCGGTACATGCCACGATAAGTGTCGTGTCCCCCGAGGCATCTGACAATCCCAGTCTTTGTACATTTACATGAGAACTGAGTGTTTGTGAGGAGAGGAGGAAGAGGACGGTGAGAGAGAAGCCCTCTGATCAGAAGTCTTTGAAGAAGAAAGGCTCTTTTCTGTGTATTAGTCTCCAGCGCCTCGCATCACTCTCGCAAACACACTTCCAGCCCCGGAGCCATTCCTGTGATATCACACCAATCTAGCTCACCTGCCTGTCCTTGCTTCTCTCTCCCTGGAAGCGCTCTTTATGTGTCCTAGTTAATATGTGCTTCACTCCTGTTCGACTCCAAAAACTGACACACCACTACAAACCGATAAAACGCCGTCCCTGTCGGGCTGAGAGCTCTCCTCTCTCCTTCCTCCGTCACGAGAGCTTGTGTGCAAATGTATGATTTATGAAAAACAGATCTGCATTTAAAGGTGAGGATTAGCATCAATGCAGGTGGTATGGAAAGACGTGCTTCATCAGATTGCTGTCACACAGGGGCTTACTGTCATTCCCAGACAGCTTAAGGTGAAGAAAGATGGAGTTTGTGGAACGACTTCATCACTGAGCTCAGTATCAATACGTCTTCCTCGCTGCAGGGAGAGCACAGGCTGTGAAATAGACCCTATTCACACAACACTGCCAGCCGGGATTTGTCGATATCTCCATATTGCTTCCAATTGTCCAGATGAGCCTGTGTCACTGAAGTTGTCTTGGATTATTTCAGCAGAATCTGGTCGGGAAAATATTATTTAGATATTAAAGTACTTTAACCATACAGTCCTTAAAAGCAGGTGGATACAAAAAAAAACAGAAAAAACTGATCAGCACTGAGCCGTGATAAGGCAGGACCTGCATTTAGTCTGGATTTGGCCCAAACGCTGACATCCAGCACACCCCAGAGACCTGCAGGAGTTATGAAGAAGAAGGGACCACACTGTAAATACAGATTCTTTGTCTTTACCAAGAGCAAACACAAGCATTTGATCAGTTTCAAAGTTAGAGTCCCTTAGTGTTTCAGCCCATAGAACTAAATCAACAGATAAAAATACTTGCACACAAAACAAAAACTACAAAACTAACCTTATCATTTTAAATAAAATTTGTTACAATAATCTTTAATAAGATATTTAGTCGACTAAAACTAAAAGAATTTAGATTTCTAAGCTATGATTAAAACTACAATAAAACCAAAATTTGCCTCAGAGTTCATCAGCTGGGACAACAGCCTCTCGTCCCAACAGTATTCCACGTACCTGCAGCTTATTTCCAATTTTTAAGTAAATCTGAATTTAGTTAAACTGTAAAATAGGGAATGCAAACTCAGTGAAAAATGTCCCGGCTGTGTCGTAGATCATATCTAATGATTCAGTCTTGCTGCGTTAATGTTCCCGGATGACATTTTGATTCATCTCTTTGCTGCAGGAGATGTTTCCAGACCGCAACCAGGATTTAAACAAGAGCAGGAGTTATGGACTCGGAGTGGGGACTAGATTTTTGCTCTCTCCGGAGCTGAATCATGTCACTTCAGGCATGTTACTTTGCGTCACGTTGCCCTCCAGATTATCTCAGCTATGGATCCACTCCCACGCCCTCTCTCTTGATGACAGTAAATCATCTCTGAGTAATTATCTTCAGAAGAAATTATTCGAATGTTTTCTGCGATCGTCTGGAATTCCTGCGACGGGTTCTACAGTTTCCATCGGACCGCTCCCACGCTGTGAAAATTATCTTTTGAATGCTGCAGACGGATAGATACACAAACAGGCGATGAGCAGAGCGGTGGGCTGACCACTAGAAAAGCTGCTCATCCGGCCCACATCAGCTGTGTATGTGTGTGTGTTTTTTTCTACTTCCTCCTCGGTCCTCGTTGTTCCCCAGGGAAGACGAGTGACTTTTGACATACAGCGTGGGACTGCTGTGTTGGGTCTTCCTGCGAGCACGAGCAGTGTGCCGCCTGCAACGATGTGACTATATCTGTGTGTGAAGGGCAAGAGACACCGAGGAAGGCAGCCCGTCACCTTTGACCTTTACGGTGGGCTTGCAGACGAAAATGCCACAGCTGATTGTGCAAATACGAGCAGCAAAGCCATGTTTTTCTGCATCACCGTCTCCCTCTCTCTTTGTTCCTCAAGCTTTGTGACAAGCTTCATTTATTCTTTCTGACTGAACTGGATGAACAACTGGCCCCAAATAGACAGATGTAGATGCTGCAGGCCCGGGAGATGCAGCCCTGCCACCCCTGTCTTGCTCCGAGGGTCCGACTGTGGGTTTAGGCCTGCTTCTGTGTAAAATACAAAATGTTTGCACAGAGATTAGATGCTCAAGTATCTTAACTAAGAAACCGAGAGTAACTTCCACAGTTTCCTGTATTTCACAATGTCAAACGCTAAAGCTGATTTCATTTTAAGTGAGTGTCCCAGCGCTAAATTAGGCTAACGCTGGTTTATGTCAAAGAAAAGCAAAGGACAGGTAATGTAGCTTCAATTGTAGATAAAACATGACTGTAGCCACGTGGTGACATCAGTCATTGAATTCTGGACATTTTTGATCACCACCATTTTGGCTTTTTGGAGCTAGAAGATTTCCTGGTTGGAACATGGACACAGATATCTGGTAATCAGCTGAACGATGGTAAAGATGGAGCTGCTACGGAGAAGCTTCATGGATGTAGTGACATGCAGAAAGATAGGATGTGATGTAGACAGATCCTCCAGTGTGGTGGCACCTAAAGAGCACAGAATTCTTGAACACCTGGATGCCCAGCAGCCATGTTATCGGTCATATAATTGCACTAAAAATTATCAAAAAAAAGCTCCAACTGTACAGACACGGTCTAGAGTTCCAGTTCAGGGATTCCAATTACCTGTAATGACACCTGACAGACAGCTAACCGCTACAACCTGTCAGTCAAATAGGCCACGCCCCTAATAATGCAATATTTAAGCCTTACACAATTTAAAGAGTGGAATTATAAATCAGTTTTCACCTGTACAGTTGTTATAAACACAGAAATATATAGAGAGACCAGACCTGTTTGTTGTATCAGACTATAAATTTGGTAATTTTAACATGTGAGTCTGTGGGTACTGATTCACTGCTGGAGCGGAAAGTTGACATGCAGGGCTCGCTACTTAGATTTTGACTTCATTTCTTAATTTTAGCCTGTTTAGAGCACCAACTAGAAAATCTTTTAGCAAGTAAACCAATAAAAAAATAAGACTTGTTCTAGAAGATAACTTCCATGCAGTTCAAACAAGACCAAACCAAGGATCTGATTCAAGAGAAGGAGGATGGACCTTTTATGATAAGTACATTTTCCTTTACATTCCTTGTGTTGTTTCTTATGTGATCTTTTATTCCTTTTCTTCCGTCCTGTTTTTAAATCCAGTAGACTGGAGGAAATTCAACAGTCTGCTTTCTGCAGAAAAAAGATATCAGTTTCAAGGAATTAAAGTATTAAAGAAGTAATAAATGACATTCTGACATTTAGAAAATTCCCCTTATATTGCCTTTCCTCCCTGGATAAATGATAAAATCCCCCTTCTCTCACTCCCAAACACTTCCTGAAGTTGTGGGACCTGTGGGATCTATTCAGAGTTAACTGCTTTTTTTTAACGTGACCTCTGTGGACCAGCTAAGTTGGTCCAAACATGCAGAAAATAAAAAGTATTTGCAAACACAGAGTAACCTGGAGCTGAAATGTGACACCAGAAGGTGAAACAATGGCGTTATTAACGGAAAAAAAGGGAAAAAATGCTGTTCACACGTCCCGAGTCGTTCTGCGAGTTTCACACATTCCAATGGCCTCAGTGTGAGCTCATATCTGTGAAAACCATCAGCGTGTCCCATTATCCAACGACACAGGAGCCTCTCTGTGGGATTCAACTACAGACCTGTGTGTCAAAGAGCTGTCGCCACATTCCTGACATTTGTTTTAACCTCCTTAGGCGCACAAACCATTGCTCTACAACGCTGATCACACAACATCAGCTGTCAAATGGGTCATTCCATAAATCCCACTCCCACTTGACCCCTATGGAAAATTAGCTCATATCTTTAATGTAGAGTAAATCTGAATATATTCAGTGAAGCCATGCAAAGTTTTACCAAAACTGGGATAAATTATGGACCTATCAATGTAGATAAGACAGGAAGTAACAGAACCAGGCTCAGGGACTGGATGTTTGATCTGTTTTTTGATAATTCACCGGATAAGTTAATTGGTTAAGTAGTAAAACACAGCAAGCTGTGAGAGGTACTTTAAGTTGGTGAATTTACTTGAAGTTTAACCTCATAACTTTCTAAAACAAGGCTGTAAGTTCCTAGAATAAACTCCAAGCGGAGGCCTGAATATATAATTGATTAAAAGTGAAATGTGGTAACCAACGTAGCCACCTGTTAGATTCAGCTAAAAATGAAATATAAATAATTGCATAGCAGCTTTAAGATGATTTGACTATCGGCACTGAAAACACAATGATTCAAAGTTTCCACGGAGTGGGAATGTAAAATCACTGTGGATCATTTGTACTCGTTCAGGATTTTTCACTCATGCTATCTCTAAATTTTTGTATTGTTGGTAGTTTGTTCTTGTTTTTACTGAAGAAACCGTCAGAAACGTTCAGGCTCATATCACTGTGTGACGTGGTATAGGTTGCTGCTCAGAACAAGTCAGCATATCATATTTTACTTGCTGTCGGACACCAGACTCACTTTCAAGGGTCAAGGTAGTTTTTAATATAGTAAGATATTCTACTCTAAGTTAAGAGGGCTCAAAAACAACAACCACTGTGCAACTCTGAAAATACTCACAAATATGAAGTTTTGTGAAATAAACTAAGGACATTGTAGAAGACAACCCATCTGACTGTGGGTGGTCAGGTTCATTGAATTAATTGAATGAGTGCATAATGAAGTACAGTAACTTGACGTATGGACCGCCCTTCATCAGCTAAAATCAACACGCTGCAGCAGCAGGAACATTGATCTCTCTTCCTGATACTTTACTTGGACAGTCAATAACGATCGCTGGCATATAGAGACAAACATCCAAAGTCGACCAATGACACAACTCATCAGCACAGCCAGCAGTGGGAGGTGAACTAATGATCAATTCAGAACTCATTGAACCTTGTTTGTGTTCTGATTAGGATTTAATTGTAGCTTCAGTTTGAGCAGAGCTGGCGGTAACACAAAGGTCAGACGGTTAGTTTAGCAGGAATTTATTTAAACCTGCAGGAATTTGCAGAGGTGGAGTTCAAGTTACAGAGCAGACATGTATATGTTTTAAAACTGATATATTTTTATTTCATTTTACTGAAAAAGAATTAAAAAGTTTTACAAGGAGTAACATTGTCTAAATTGCCTGAATAAATGTCATTTTACAAAGCTGTTAACCCTTGTTTTACCATTGACCTGGTGGTGGAACCACTGTACAAGCGCTTTTTAAATGACCATAACTCCAATAGTGTTTGTCCTAGAGGCAACATTCTAACAATTTCGGGAAGAAGAGAAGACGAGCTTTGCTGAGATATTTGGTAATCAAAGGTAATTATGGTATTCACAAGGTACTGCTGTCTGAGCACGAAGATGAACTAGCTGGGTCTAGATTTAACCATGTGCACGTCGCATTATTGTAAGATTATTGCTGGTCTTGAAAGACATTTCAAACACTTCCTGAAATACGAAAATTATTTTGGAATGTTACAGCCAATATTATAAAATAAGGCCAGGCAGTCTGTATGACACTTGGTGATAAAGAGTAAAATAGCAGAGAATCGCTGTGTGGAATTAACTTTATTTGGCAGCAATAAGAAGCACGTATGGAGGTATGTAAGTGCTGACTGTGGATGGTTGAAGCGCTGCTCTAACTGTGTGTAAGAGGTTATTATAGAGACTGAAATATGAAAAAGAATCAGTGTTAGGCTGTTTATGAACATGTTTGTGGTTTTAACAGCACGATAAAATTTCCATAAATGATTCCACTCGGTCATTTTATTCACCTAAAAAATCTTAATATGCCTTAGTATATTTCAGTCTGTATCGCTGCAGCGGTTATATAGTGGAAGCTTAGAGTGCTTAACTAGACTACATCTGTCACAAATATGTTTAAAACTAAAAGTTATATTGTTTTTCATTAGGTTTGAACTTCTCTGAGGAGTCAGAAATGTATCAAACAAAGCATTAAACCACTGAAAGTACTGTTTGTGTTCATGATTTGAAACATTTTTGCAAAAATTCATGGTAGTAACAATTCGACTTTAGCAGTAGCAGATTTGTCATCATTGTAGGTGATTGTCAGATGATCCGGTCACATGACACGGTCATCAGGTAAACAGGAAGTGATAAAGGCCCTCCAGCTTTAGCAGGAAGCTTTTGGATCTTGCTGAAGCCTGTGTTGGATTCTCTGTGTTGGTCAGGAGGAGGAAACTCTTAAAGCAGGTAACACCACAGTGGCTCTTTGGTTTGTGCTGGCTGTGTATGGGCGACATTTGCTGTGTTACGATTAACTTGGCTAAAATTTGATGAACAGTGAAACTATTTTCAAGTAGGCAGAGATGCAAAATAAAGGCCCATGCTTGTGTTTAGCTGTGTGATGGTACCAAATGTAAACAATAAGCTTCAACGTGGAAGTCTATGGGAGGCAGAGTCCTTCAGCCCGACTCAGGTGGCTATGACCGCTCTGAGGTGATTGGTCCTGTGAGACACACCACTTTAGAGGCTCTTTTTTAAGAAAAGCAGGAAGTAACATTTTCTCGTCTGCTGTGTAACACGCACTGATGCTAACACACCTGATGACAGACGTGCTGACAGACGTGCTGACAGACGCTTTGCAGCCAACATACAGCGTCTGACTCGGTGCGCTGATATTACAGTCCACGTGATGAAGACATTTGTTTTGTCAATAATACACTCTGCTCACACACACACACACACACACACACACACACACACACACACACACACTGCCATTACTGCTGTCATACCTGTTGTCCATCATCTTCTTTCATTTAAAAATGAACATCAAACTCTTCTGTCTTCAATCTCTCTCACACACACACAGCTCAGAGGTTAATGTCCCCCTGAGGGGCCACAGCAGCCTGACCCCTGACCTTTCCCAGGATTCTCCTCTGCTCCTGGCCTCTGGTCTACATTTTATACTCCATAAACATGCGATCAGACATTTTAACGCTGCAGAGTCAGGTCTGAAAATGGGTTCCCCAATGAGAGCTCAAAATCGTAGCGCGAGACTCTGTCACTCAGGCGGCAGTTGTTGTGCAGAAGAGCGGTGTGACGGCGTGCTGTGTACACGTGAGCGTGCTGCTGTTTCTCGTGCATGTGATGGACATTCACGTGAACACATTTGACTCAAGTGGTTTTTATCTCAGTGGGGAGCTGCAGCAGAGGCACTAAAAGCACGTACCCATTGTTAAAGCACATAAAGATGGTACAGCAAGCTGCCAGCTCAAACTAATACAGCACGCTTTAGAAGAATAACATTGCTTACAGGTTTTTACTGGGTTGTATTTTAAGTAGTCTTTTATTGAAAAACTAAATTTTCCAGTGGCACTAAGAGCTCAATTTATCATTTCTTTCTGTGATTGTTTTTATTATTTTGTACTTTTTTGTAATTGTAACTCTAAAAGTAAACTAAAACTCTTCCTTTTCTGCCTTGACTAGTTAATGTAGTTAACTAGTTAACTGAAGTAGTTAACGTTTTCATGAAATTTAGTTAGCTTAGTTGCTAAGTTGCACCTAGCTGACTAACTGGCCTGATATTGAATGTTGCAGTAGAAAGCAAATGTTAGTGACATATTTGTAGCTTTGTGTCCTTACACAATTTCCTGAGTAATTTCACTTGAGTCAAATGTGTTCACGCGAATGTCCATCACATGCACGAGAAACAGCAGCACGCTCACGTGTACACAGCACGCCGTCACACCGCTCTTCTGCACAACAGAATTATTCCTGTTTGATATTATACACAAGTTAGTATTGTTGCTCCCATCAGCTGAACTTATTTTGTTAGCTGGCGAACTAGCATGTACACTTGTTTATTAGTTAGAAATACATTTACCAAGAAAGACACAGTTAGCTAGCTGTATATATACACTGCATTAATCTGGTTATAGCAAATTTGTAGTTTTAGCAGATTTTACTTAAAAGAAAATGTTTCCTGCGTGGAGTTTGTATTAATTAGTCAGCCTTATCCATTCAATATAATATTTTTATTATAACAAATAAAAATAACAAATCTTGTTTGTTAGCAGGCACGTTCGCAGGCACGCTAGCACTAGCCAGCACTGGCCAAAAGATCAACAGCTCATGATTAGATATAACTGCACAAACCATCTCCTCTTAAACTTAAGGCTTTCTAACCTTTTGTAGTTTTCTACTGATGGTCAAATTTTTATTTAGAAAGATTCATTAACTTCTAACTAAGCTTACAGTAATTTAGCTGCTAATGCACAAATAATGTATTTATAATTGGTGTAAAGTATTCTTCCTAGCTAGTTAACTGGAGGTGGGAGACTTCATTTTGCATTATTTCGGAAATTGTGAGTTCTGGTAAATAGCAAAACAGGGTAGCATGAAACTCATTATTGTCAAAGGATTTCTTTTTAAATGTATATTATTGCTGATCAGTTGATTGCTAGCCTTTATTTCTGTCTGTATAACATTAACAGCCTCTTTCCAGGCGCTGGGCCCAGGCACTTAGGGTAATATTGTTCATTGTATCTGCCAGATAAACCAAGTCAAACAGTATATGAATAATGTGTGTTTCAGTACTGGCTGATCTGCCAGACCCTGGAGCTCTCTGTGATCCTCATTAAGGCCCTCAACAAACCTTAGCCTCTTGGCAGTCTTACCCATCATCATTATCGATAAACACAAACGACTGAGTTCCTTGCTATTTGGGCTTCTCGTGTGCCATCGTGTGCATGTTCCATGAAAATTGTCTGCCATTTTGGAAGTAATACAACCAAAATTGTATGTGTATGCGTATTCCCTGATTCGTTGGCGCATGCTTCCTGGAGGCTCGCAAAGGTTGCTAGGCCCAAAAACCTTCTTATGATTGCTTGGGTTGCTGCAGATTGCTACAGTTGCCCATTGTTTCCATGGAGGATTGACTTCACTGCTAACTACTCACCACTAGTAGGGAAAACGCTGCACCGCAAACCCAAAGCAAAAGACATTTTCCTTCAAAGTAAATATCGTGCCTCTCTGATGCCGCTAACATGTTACAAAACGTGCCTCAGCGCTACTGAAAACGCAAAACAAAAAGTGCATCTTTTACTGTTATTTGAAGGCAAACTGTTGTATTTTTCACAGTTTTACTACTGTTTGGGGAGTGTTTGCAGACAAGTCAGCATCTTCCATGTAACTGCAGCAATCTGTTATGGACCAAAACAATCAAAAAATGGTGCAGTACCAATTTCACCTCCAGCAACCACTTACGGGTAGTTAGGTAGTGTTTGAGGAGTCTGGTGGTTGTTACAGTCTCCAACTGGTCTCCAGCCCTATCACTTGACATTACAGTCACATGTCCAAAATGGCAGACAAGTTGACACATGACTGCAAAGCTGAATTCAAATAAATGTTAATGTGATGGTCTTAACATGTGTCCGACCATCTGTTGTCGTCTGAAGCGTTTCATGATGTGTTGATATGATGATAAAGGGAGCAAAGCAGGTATTTCCAGTTCTGCTGACTCAAGATCAGAGGGGAGTATTTTTAATGGGTATAAAATGAGGAGATGTGTGTGCTGGTGTGTGTGTTCGCATCTATGCGTGGTATTGTGTGCCTGCCAGTGTCCCAGCCAAGCTGCTAATGATCCGCTAGTCATGAGGCCTTTAAGGCAAACCCAGGAGGCCCACCAGGCAGCCCACAGAGCAGAAAATATAACCACACAGCCCAATAAAAACATCACATCTCCATAAAGTTAACTATTGAAAAAGTACTTCTGCTTTTATAGATATGAAATTATACTTTTCCAATGGGATTCTTGGACCTTATTCTGGTCGTGTAAAGGTAAAGGACAGGTCAGGCTTTCAGCTGGGCTTTAATGTATTAACATAGCAGAATAACCAAAGCAACTCAGAGAGCGAGAGAGAGGAAAGCTGGACTGATGTGCAGTTCTTTCATCAAGGGAGCAGAATAATATAGAAATATTCCTACAGCAGATGTAAGCTGGCCGAAAGGGTTCTGCGTTAACATCAAACAGAATCATATTCCAGTGAATATCACAGTAAGGCTCACAGACTAATCCTTTACATAGGAATGAAATTCGCAGGATTTTGTTAAATCACAATAATTTACATAATTAACTGTGTCTTCACATGATGTAGGATGTTTACAGATTTAGTCACAGCCGTCAGACTCTTCAGATTTATTCAAAAACTGTGGACAGTTTACAACTAGAAAGAAAAAGCTCTGGGCTGCGGTCTGATTATTACGCTGTTTGCGTGTCTGAGTCACTTGCGCTCAGCTGCAGACAAAATTAAGAGGCCACCACCCTACAGACGCAGTCATTGCTGCAGAGGTGTAGCCGCTGCTCAGAAGGTTTTGGACAGATGACTTGATGGAGAGTGCAGATCTGCTTCGATGTTAGGTGCCAATAACATGCCACTTGCAGGAAGAGTTTAAAAGACCTCTTTGTGAGAACGTGATAGTATGTGGATGGAGGTTATGTGATTAGTTCAGATAGGCCAGGCACTCTAAATAGAAAGTAAGGTAAATGGACTGATACTTTCTACTCAATTTTGAGATCTCAAATTACAATCTACTGTAAGTCTCACAGAGTAGACTGCCTTTAAGCACTGCTGTTATACCAATATTTAACATTAACACACTTAAATGCATCAGGGGTCAGTATCTTCACCAAGGATACTTTATACGTGGACTGCAGGAGCCGGAATCGATCCAACAACTGTCTATGAGTAGACGCTCTACCACCTGAGCAACAGTTCTGCTTCTTTTAAAATAGATTGGTTGCTTGTAATATGTGCACTAAAAACATTTTGTGAAATGTCAAACGTAAACAATCAGCTGACCCCAAGAAGTCAACGGTCACCTACTTCCTGTCTGACCAGTTCTGACATCACTCTCTGTTGCCAGCTTCTGAAAAGTCTCTCGATTCACCTTCCTTCACCTCCCACGGATCATTATCTACTATTTGTCTCATTCCCACATGGGGATGTGATGTGGGTTGTTTATGTCTAATTTCTGGAAAGAGTACCTTCTGACTGGAAACTCATTGATGTTTCCATCAAGAAGACACTTAATTCTGAAAAGTGACCTTCTCCAGAGAAGAACAGAAAGGATGTACCTTCACTAATAGTGAAGCTTTTCTACACTGCGGCTCAGTTTACTGTCGACTCATTTCACTTGTGATGGATGGATCCTTGTATTATGACTATAGAGCCCATCACCATGTGGCGTCAAATGCTTTTACATTAGAGGTTCCTGCTTGCTTCCCTTGCGGCAGAAGCTATTGAGCTCCCAGTGAAGTGTAGCAAAGGAGTCGTTTAAAGAAAAGGAAAATAAGGTAGAGAAAAGAAATTCATAAAGTGGAGACAAAAAAATGGAGGCAGGCAGATAGGACGAGATGTCAAGAAACACTAAGCACATGTGGAGAAAAGAGAGTGTGAGGGACGGTAAAAAAGAAAAAAAAATCCTTTCTCGCCGACCAATTTTCGTCTGCTCTGAGTGGCTGTCCACTTGTGCACACACCATACACCTCCTCTGGCTAACTACCTGACAAAACAGAAGTACCACAGAGCCAAGACGGCCTGTTAGCAGCGAGACATCAAAAAGCCGACCCGGTGAATCGCTGTTCTCCTCTGAGTCACGGCACCGGGCCTGTCAGGTGGCACCGCCAAAGAGAAACCTTGAAAACGAGAAGCGCGTTCAGGAGGGAAGACATGGGAAACAAATGGCGGAGGCGGCTTGTGTGGGTGTGGGTGTGAAGAATTACAGTATGAGTGGACTTCAGCAGGGAGACAGTGAAAGCCTTCAGAGGGACTAAAGTCTGCTAACAAATACAAAAGTGAAGTACACACTGACGTGGACGTTGTTCTCAGAAAACACTGAATATTTAAAGCTGGTTCTTTGCTTTCAGTGACTGACTTGTAGTTTGTACCTACTGCATTTTACATTTTTATAACAAACCCTGCCACCATGAGACCACACGTTCAGCTTGGCATACAGCCACCATGATGCTACCATCTCTTTTGAAGACATTATTTTATCTCCATCGTTGCTGCCAACATAGAATAGACTTCCTGGATGATCTACCACAAGGCAGCCAAATTATTGATCAGATAATTGCATTAGAAATGCTCCCAAAGGCAACAACTGCACAAATGTGGTCAGGAGGTCCAGTTCACTGACTCGAGTTAGCTGAGGTTCACTGAACCTTTCAGTCAAGAGGACACGGTCCTAATAATGCAGACTTTAAGCCTTGATAAAAACTTAAACAGATGAGTTATAAAATGATTCTCCTGCCCTAAAGTTGTTATGAAGAGGAAGCCAGCTATAGAGACCAAACAGGTTTTTGTATCAGACTGTAAACATGTTTATTTCTGCTGTAAAGTTGGACCTCGGGAGTCTATAGGTATGTCCCAAAACCTAGGCGGTATCCTTAGGAGGCCACATTTGAAGGCCAATTACGTCACAGCCAGGCGACGAAGGCTGTCCCAATTCGAAGGCTGCTCTAAATTCAGCCGACAAATGCGTCCTTCATTTTCCCGGAGTTGAAGGATGGGTCGGGTGTATCCTTCGTGGCCCACCGTATCCTAGAATTCATAGCGTGGCCCAGCCAATTCCAGTTTCCAACAATGGCGGCAGCTACTTAGTGTTAATATTACTGTTTCTGGATCACAAAATAAACTTTGAAGATATTTGAGAATGTAGCTGTGTAAACTTCAAATATCTGCTCGGGTTATCAAGACATCATATTTGCAAAAGTGCTCCAACATTTTCAGAGACATCTGTTACCCACCAGCTTGATAGCTAGCTGGGGTTCGAGGCTCACTACAGCCGGCGAGAACAGCAAACACCCAGCACATCGTTTTCAGACCTCCTGCGGTCTTTCGCTACTCAGGTTAAAAATTATATGTAAGTCATTTATATCACTTAAAAATTTAATTGTTTGGCTTTTTTCAGTGTTTTATTTGTTCCTGAGTAAATCAGTTTGGCTGAGATTACAGCTGAATAAATGTCAAACAGAAAACTGATTAAACAGAAGTGTGAGATGGTAGAGAATTTACTTCAACGTCCTGTTTTATTTTAGCGAGCAAGGAGCAGACAGCTGAGTTTATTAAACTCCACCGAGACAGCTGGTGACGCAAATCTGAAGGCTAGACCGTCCCATTTCACAGCCTTGCACTTCCGGCCTTCTTGGTCTTCGAAGGACCCAGCCCACATAGACAGCGAAGGCTGGATCCTCCGAAGGACGTGGTCTAGCTTTTAGGCCACAGCTTATGAGTACTGACTCGCTGCTGAAACCTCTAGTGGGGGTTAGAGGAACTGCAGTTGTTGTTACTTTAACCCTGGAGGTTGCTTGATGATGCAAAAAAAGCTAGCTGTAAGCAAAAAAAAGTTAAATTCATTTTTAAAAAACCTGACATTGGTCTCCATGATCTGCAAAACTAATGCACCAAAGATTTAAAAGTCTAGACATGCCAATGAGCTGACTGACATTTGCCTGCAGCATGTTAAATACTTGCAGCCAACTGTCGAACTGCACTCCAAGCTGAATCCGCACCCCCTGCTAGCAAAGCCACATGCTGAATGCTTGAACAAATCTGACCTCCTCATTAACCAGTTTGCTTAAGCATGCAGCCTGTTTTTCTTTGTCTTCTTCGTGGTTTTCCTTTGCTCTCATGTCCTGTCCTCTTTCACGCGATTGTTTTCTTTTGCGAGTTTAAACCAGACACTTTGAAATGTCTGACTTGATACAGAAACACAACTTATAAATTACTGGATGCCTCGTTGTCCTCATTGTTCTCAGAGAGAGGTTTGTATTAGATCACGAGAGGCTGCAAACCACAGTCGCTCCTCAGCTTTTTGTCTGCTGTGGTTGACAGCGGAGGAATATTACAGTCGCATTGATTTCATTAAGCCGCGATGCTGAGGATGCTGGAAAGGAAAGACTAGATTGCCGATGTCTGTTTCCCTCGGTGTGGTGATATGTTGTTTTGGAAAGGATAGCGAAGGAATATGGATGGTGCTGATCATGAGGAATCTGCGGAAATGCGTTTGTCAGAGCTGCTTTCAACTCGTGCCTGTCAAAGTGCAGCTTTGTGCGATCGTTACCACTGTCAGCACACGCAGCTTCACACCGAGCCTGCATCTATCTGTTTGGAAATCTGTTAGACAACCGTCGGCCTGTTTGTGAGAGCTGTACATGTTCAGATCAGAGTGAACCCTGCCTCTGTCAGCTCAGAGGAAATGTGATACTTCAGATGGTTTGAAAAAAGACAGTTACGTGTTAGGTAAGTTGTTTGGGGCTAACAAGGTCAGGCCTCTCAGTGAATAGGGAGGGAGCGACGGGCTGACTTTAAATATTTGACGGAACATAAAAACCAAAAGTGTAAAATCAAAATCTGATTGAAAACTTTAAAAAATATTTGGTAACTTTATCCCAGAATAAACCTTCGAAAGCTTGTTTTTTTTCCAGCATATATTTTTTGTTTCACGGTTCTGCGGTTATAAACCAGATGATGGAGGATTTCTGGGAATAGGCAGAGGACATGAATCCTGTCTGTCGTGGTTTTTGTAATGATCTTTGATGCTTATTTTACTCCTCCTTCTGTGTTTTTGATGGGTTTTCCCTTTCATCTGTCTAGTTTATTCTTGCTTTGCTTTTCTTATAACACCTTTTCCACCATTTCTTCTTCACTCACCTCTTTATGCACCACCTTGCATTTAATCATTATCTCTGGGTCTCTCCTACAGTGTGTGTTATGTCCTCTTTTCCTCCCCAAACCCCAAACCAGTTGCAGCAGATGCCTGCCCCTCCATGAGCCTGGTTCTGATGGAGGTTTCTTCCTTCCCACTGTTGCCAAATGCTTGCTCAAAGGGAGTCATGTGACTGTTGGGATGTCTTTCTAATATGGCAAGGTCTTTCCCTTACAATACAAAATGCCTTGAGGAGACTGTTGTGACTTGGCATTACATAAATTGAGTTAAACTTCCAGAATATTCCCATTCCAGCATGGTATCGTGAAAAAGGGTATGAAAATGTGTCTCACTAAACATATTTGGCTTTTAGTGTGTATTGAATGAAGCTGGTGAGCTTTGCCTGGTCAGAGTGAAGGCAGAAGAAAAGTGTGTGTCCTGGTGTTATGATTGGTCATGTGTACTTGGTATCAGGTGGAAAAATGAGTGAAAGACTATAACCTAACCCTAACTTCTTAATGTGTCATTAATACCACAACAGGTTTAAAATGTCATGATGCATGAACTGTGCCTGAGATCATGTGCTATTTATACACAATCCCATGATTTTACGTCAGAAATCCATTTGTTATTCCAGCACATGTGGTCTTAAATGATTTTCCCACTGTGACTTTTTTCTGTTGTTAAGAGTCTAAAGTAATAATTTATTGAAAAACAAATTTGACATTGTTTATCCTAAAAATTCCTACATTTACAGATGAATAGCGTAGAAATTTGATACTCTTTAGCTCTCTAACTCAATTTCATGATTTGTGAAGAGGCAGGCAAATATTTCAGACCACAGTCGAGTTCCATCTTTGGGAATTGGCAGCAGTGCGCAGGCCTCTCCCTCTCCAGCCCATCATGTGCAAATTCTCCAACAAGAGGTTTGGTCAGCGAGCAAGCGAGGAATCAAAGGAGCGCTGTGACAAAGCTGCAGAGCTGTGGCTGGATTTTTGATCTGGACTCAATGACAGAGCGACCAGATGGAAGCCATTGCAGATTTTAAAAAAAGAAAAAGAGAGAGACACATGGCAATACGTCTCTGCTCTGCAAGAAAAGGCGTGTGAAAGGCTTGGTGGTCTGATTAAACAAGATGCTTGAAGCAAAGTGCAAAGAGACACTTTGGGTTGAAACGCCAACAGCAGGAAGTTAAATGCGTCCAAGCTACAAACTTCAGCCTTTTAATTTTCTATAAGTTGTTAGATGTTAGACTGCTGAAGCGACAGTAAGTTTCAAGGATTTACAAAGGCAGAAAATGAATTTAGTGACAGGACGGAGACCCAAAGCTTTCAGTGAAATCGTTATTGGCAGAGTTTTAGAACAGAAGTGCTTGTGTGGTCCAGCCAAAGCTCAGACTGAGGGCTGTTGTGTGTAATGACTTGGTGAAAAAACTGGCCACAAATATTGGATCAGCGAGATTGCCGAGGAGGTTATGTGATTGGTTCAGTTTATTTGCTTGTTAGAAGGATTACTCGGAAAGTTATGGATGGATCTGCATGAAAAATTTTATTGGACGATCTGGAGTGATTTCCAGAAATCTTTGTGAGGATTTTTAACCGCTATGAGATGGAGCAGAATTATACACATGGTGCCATCTTTTCACAAACACATCCCTTCTTATTTCAGTTTGAGATCCCAAACTAATCCTGATCCAGATATTTGCCTTTTAGGATCTAGTATGACATTTTTTCAGTATTTTTAATCAAAAACAATCTGTTAATGTAACATTATGATTCAAACTGAAGTTAAACCATCTGTTCTTGCAGACACAATGAAGTATTTACTGCTGATAACAAACAGAATGAGTGTTGCAAGCTAAAAACTGCTGCTGTCACTTTCAGTTTAGTCATCTGCTCGACACAAAATGCATCATGGAGACTCTACGGTGGCCCAGAGGTCCAAAACGTAACTAGAACAAAAACCAGAAACCTGACAACATTTCAGAAAACTTCACCTGATGACAGGTTGGAGTCGTATTCCTCAATTATTCAACAGTTTATCAAAACGATGATCATACAGGTCGGCTTTATGACAGTCAGTGAGATCATTACATAATGACTTAAACAAAAACATTAGTGTGATTTCTGAGTTTAGTACTGCGTTAATGACAATGTGATTACAGTAACGCATCACACTGGAGGCTGGTGTCATTTCCAGTTTCCAGTCACTCAGCAGTGTCTGTGTGTGAATTTTAATGTGTTTTGAACTTGAGGGCCACCGTAGAGACCTGATCTGGCCTTGCGTCACCTTAACTGTGTCAGTGACATTTGGCGCTCTTTTTTAATCATCACGGCAGTTCTCATGAAACCCCATCAGCTCAGTCTCACATCAACGTCAGTTTATGGTGACGCTGAAACGCTTGTGTTGGGGTCATGTGACCTGGTGGAAATCAATAATAGAGGAGGTTTTTGGCAGCTCCGTGTGTGTGTGTGTGTGTGTCCTGTATTTTTAATAGTCTAGTAAGAAGGCCAATTCTTCTCCTCCAGAGGATTAACCACACTGTCAGCCAGGGCAAGAACAGGAGAGGATGATGGGAAGGCAGCTGTTCTCCTGACAGGACAACTGTGTGTTTGTTCCCCCTCATCTGAACCTTTCTCTGCTACGGTGGTCAGACGAGCTGAAATTAAAGAGAAATGCTCAGACACATCTCTGACATTAGAATTAAATTACTGTGTTCAGAACTGCAGTGACACAATGGTGACAGGAGGGCGTGCACAACTATTTTTTGCAGTGGTTTTGTTGCTACATGAATCCTAAAAACTAATTTACTGACATTTGTGGCAAAAATGAGGCGTGTTAATTTACCTGAGCAGATGTAACTGGCAGTCAGATGGCTCAAAGTTGTGACGATGATCTCAAAACTTGGGTCTGTCCTGTAGTTGTTCCCCTCAGATGTTATGTCCCATATACATCTTATCCTCAGTATTGATGTTTGGGGTTTGAGTTTTCTTGACGTACTGATCTTTGTGCAGAAAAATGATTAATAACTTGGAGCACTGTAGAGCATGCATAGCCATGTGCACACACAGAACTCTGCAACATCATAAATCCACGTGTCTCATCTACTGCAGAACATATTTAGACGTGTGTCAGTTGTGTGTAACATTCAGATCTGCCCGTGCCCTTTAGGCGGCACTGAACGTAGAGCTTCAGGGCTTTGCAGCAATGGTTTGTTGCCCACAGGTGGCTCTGAGTCAGATTCTTTCCTTTAACTTTTATAAATACCTGCATGCAGCTGTTAGACACAGATTTCAGGTTCATGCAAATCACTTTTTGTAATAAAGCTCTCTTTCTCTTGATAAATCATGTGCTCTGTCTCAGCTGTCAGATTTATCAGATTGATAAAGCACCAATGAGTCTCTAACACAAGTTAGCATCAGCTGCCTCTCCTTGATCTCAACTGCCATGAGAAACACTGGTGCAAAGACTGGTTAGTAGATTATCTGTTCCCCCATCATGTCTGCTCATTGTTCACCCAATAAGTTGAGCTTTTACTGTCTATATTTTAACTACATATAAAGCCTCCTCAGAACCAGAATGATCACGTTTTGAAATTTTCTATTCTTAAAATTCAGTCCACCACAATTTTAAGTATAAACAGCAGTGTCTTCCTCTCCCTCCACCCTTACTGAAGTCTTCCTCGCTCTAGCACACGCTCAGTCTCACTCCCGCCGTTATCCGTCACTCTCTCTTGCTCCTTCACTGTAACTGTCAAATCCCTGGGTCTCATCCTTTTTTCAGCTCAGTTCACTGATCACTCTTTCACACATCCCTTTCTCTGCCTCACATTTCTAATTCATCAATCCACCCACCGACTCGCAGGACTTCCTCTTCATTTTCTTCCAATCATCTGACCCTGCACCCCACTAAGCCCGCTGTCCACCCTCTAATGCTCTCCTCCTGAGCCCTTGCGTCCCCTATCACCAGGGGAGAGCAGAGCAGATTTGGGTTTAGCTGCTCAGTCGCTGGTGTTGACTGCAGTCTGTAGAAGTGACTGTGGTACCCCACAGTGAGCATGGGCATTGAAATAGTCCTCTGTGGGTGTGTTTGCTTTTCAGATGGGTCGCACTTGGCGGTCCAGAGCATCTTTCCTGTGTGAAGCCAGAGTAGAAGTGGGCCATGTTTCCAGGGTAGAAGTAGCAGTGCTGTAAATACTGGGATTCAGGGTCGAGCTGAACATCTGTACACACTGATTCCCAGGCTTATGAACCCTAAATACAACAGCAGCAACAACCTAGAAACCTCCTTTAGACCTTTTCACAACATGCCAAGAAGAAGTTTCATATTCTGGGAAATGCATGCATATTTTATGCCACCGGGCCCGCTGCAAACCAGCCGGGCCATCTCCAGATGACAGAACGCTTTTCTTCCAAGCTTAAAGCTAAAATAGCATTCCTCATAGACCACAAGTCACACACAGGATGTCAAATCTTCCACTGGACTGAATAACCTGTATACTGAAGCTCAAACAACAAGCATCTGAAAAAGTTTGGGGGCAATTTTTTAACTTTTATCCTTCTAGCTGAATGATCCCGGGTCCAGATTTCAGTTAAACTGATGTTTGCAGCTAATCAATCGGAAACACGGGAAAGAAGTGATACTGCAGAACCACTTGAGTCTGTACACAGACTGTCAGAGCTGTGAAAATGAGAGAAAAATAGCATTCATCAGGTGGGGACAGAATGTGAGCTAAATACTCAAATTCAAGAATTCAGAGTTGAGGCCCAGTTTCTGAAGTGTTTCGGTCCTTTTGAACCTAGCTTATAATTTGCCTGTGCAAACATTTGTGAAAGAATGGGTCATTCAAGGACACAACCGCTACAACGAAGCAGTTTGTGAAATTTCTTCCCTCATACATATTCTGCAATTAACTATAAGAGGTTTATTGGAAAGTGGAAGCGTTCAGGAATCACAGCAACTCAACCATGAGTCAGACCAGAAAAAGCTACAGAGTGGGGTCACCAAGTGTGTAAAAGTCACCAAAACTCTGCTGGATCAGTAACCACAGAGCTCCAAACCTCTGCATTAACATTAGGGCAGAAACTGTGCACCAGAAGCTTCATGGCCAAGCAGCTCCTGTGTAGCTCCGGTGTAATGTGGAGGTCAACCTGGACTTTGCCCATGTGGTGTATTTAGAGTTAGATAACATTACAGCCTAGTGCTAGTTTAAACCTCATGTTACTACCAAACAAACTGGTCACAGCTGTTCAAGTACACATGTATGTGACATGTAGCTACATCTGCAGGAAAGTATGATGTAGGCAATAAACTGAAGCCGTGTCTCAATATGCGCACTTATGTGTACTTGCGGTCTCGTGGACTTGTGATACGTCATTCAGAGACCAAGTACTGTTCCAATTCAAAGTACGTATCAAGCCGAGAACGTGAAAAAACTTAACTCTATGAGGCTTATTGGACATTATAAAAGAGATGATATGTAAGCGATGTGTAGCGAATTTTGCCAAAGTGCTTAAGATACCTTTTTTTAAATTATCTTTTTTTTCTTAAAAAATCTACTACATCATGTGTAATATTTTTTCATGTCATGTGTAATTTCCATTGTAAATATTAATCACCCTTAAATTAAGAGGGGACTCCCGTGCGAACTTACAAAGTCGGACTTGCCAAAAACTCGAGTACAGACTTGCGTACTTGAGAACTGAAAACAAAACACAACATCAAGGTAGCTGTTTAACAACCCTAGCTTGGTAACTAGCAATCCGGGTACTGAGGATTTATGCTTTAGTGGGAAATCTACGCCCTAGCTGCAATGTAACCACAAACTCCTGAAACCCAGTGACGTAAAATTTGGTGCAACCTGATGTGCACCTCTCTGAAAATGTTGACACACCAAGAAATCTTGTGATTGACCTGTTCAGCACCGTTAATTCCTCCTGTGTATTTCTGGCTACTTTTTCACCGCAGTTTTTTAATTTAACTGTAAGAGAACAACAACTGTCGCCTCGGTATAAGGACTAATCACCAATATAAGGACTCACAAATGTCAGCAAATTCCTGGAGGGAGTTTGAAGAAACTATCAGGATGGATGTGAGGCAATGTATAAAGAAATGGAGAAATCTGAGAGACAAATATGCTTACCTTTGAAAAAGAAAGTGACTACAGCAAAGTGTGGAGACTCAGGAGGGGAAAAACTCCCAGCACTTGATTTATTTCTATCGGTTGGTACTGCATATAATGGAGTCGTTTGATTGTTGGGGTCTTTAGCTTACAGTATAAACCCTCTGCATGTCCTCCTTCACTACATCCATGAATCTTCGATGTGGTCTTCCTCTTTTCCTCCTACCTCGATAAAGGATGAAGTGCATTAAAATGAAACTGGAGTGTGGGATGGAAAGTTTTTTCTTTTAATTAAAATTAAATGCCTAAAAAGACTATGCAGAATTCCTGCAGGATTCCCAGGGATCTTGCTGAAGCATTAACATTTTAGAGAATTTCCTCCCTCCAAAAATACCATAACAGAGGCAAGTTTCCCTCGAGCTGCAGCTAAAGACACAGCAACGGCACACAGGGATCTGTTCTTGTCTAAATATCACAGCAGAGGCATTCACACAACACTCATTCATATTTAAAAAGCTCATTGCCTCACGATTCGCTCGCATTCGCTGTGGAACTTCTCCATGTGAAGTTTTTTCTTTAAGTTCAGCAAAAGCACAAAAGTATCTGCAGCGGGTTTGCTCTTAATACTGAGAGCGATATGATGATTTTATCTAAACACTGCTGAGAAATTATGAAGTATGCCGGAGTGTGTGTGGGATCTATGCATGCTGGCACACTCTCAAAGCATCTTCATGACCCCTCTGCTTCATACATCAAACAGATTATAGCTCTGTCTTTGGAGAAAACACAGCAGCTCCATTTATATTTTAAATCTGACAAACTTGGCCGTTCCAGGCCGTTAGCAGACACGATGCTTTTTAGGGTCGCCTCGAGTGTCGTACAACTTTAAAAGCTTTGTATAATTAAGAGCCACTCCGTGATTCACACGATTGCTCGCTCGACTGCCACTAATTGTGAGCATCTCCAGGTCCTGTGCGTGATGTTTGGAAAAGGGTGAGAGATGGCGTGAAATTTACGTATTGGGCGAGAGATGCAGAGAGCAGCGGAAAGCGCCTGAACAAAATCAGACCAGTCACAGATGAGTACGTGGAGAATAGAAGTAATGGAGGTTTTTTTACTGCAAAGCACCTCTCATGAAATCCGCCTAATGCGAGCATGAGATTATTTGCAGAGAGGTCGGTGGACTCCTTTTGCAAAATGTTTTGGTCACGCTGCACATTAAGCAGGGCTCTGAGTGCTCGGGAGATACTGAGTATCTCCCGGGAGTTAAGTAAGTGCCGTGCGGTTTGCATGAAAAGCGCTGACTTGTGGCATCGGATTAGCGCGAGGATGAGTTGAGGAGGAGGAGGATATTAGCGCTTAGAAGAAAAACAATGTTGAGCTTTAGAATGTGGTCAAGTACGAGGTTTAATGCTATGACTACAGTACTGAGTACAGTACAGGAACAACATTTTAACTGCTTTAACCTCATAACAGCCGCCAGGTCACCAGCAAAGCACTCAGGGTTAGGGTAGAAATTCTATTTATCTTTGAAATCAACTTCAGTCTGAGTACGGCCAGTAAGTGAAAGTTCCTCTAAAGGGCTACATCTAATCCTAAAACTAACCTCAGCATAATGACCCAGAAATTAACTTAAGAAATTTATTACCCACTTTGATTTACCAACTACTGGTTTTTACCTAGATAACATAAAATCTGTATTATTTTCGAATGCACTGGAACTGAACTGTCATTATTCAAACCAGCTCACAGATTGGGGAAGTTTGTGGGAGGATCGAGAGAAAGTAGCATGATGGTGGTTGGGACTCTTTCGCCACAGGATCCATGTTCACATGTTCTCCACGTGTTTCTCCTGCTGTCAAGAAAACCTGCTAGGCTCACACTCTCCATGTTGCACAAGGAAACTATCCGGTCTTTAAGCGATGAAGTGATGAACCCTGCTTCCGGGCCCAAACTACTCTGCGTTTAATAAGGCTGTTGTGTTTTAATCCTTTGTATCTTGTTCTATTTTATCTCAAAAGGCCCCTAAAAACAGTCAGTGATCACTGTAGGCTTCTCTCGGTTTTTATTAGCGCTATTCATGTTAAAGATCAGTTTTTAAACCCGTACGATGTAACTACAGCCTAGCCCATGCAGCAGTATATTAATGACTAACCTCGTATTGTGGATTGATTATCTCAGTTGTTCTCCTGACTGAAGTTTGGTCCGTCACCCAGCACGCCCCTGCGGGCGGTTTATCCTTCAAGCTCGGGTCCTCTACCAGAGGCCTGGGAGCTTGAGGGTCCTGCGCAGTATCTTAGCTGTTCCCAGGACTGCGCTCTTCTGGACAGAGATCTCCGATGTTATTCCCGGGATCTGCTGGAGCCACTCGCCTAGCTTGGGATTCACCGCACCTAGTGCTCCGATTACCACGGGGACCACCATTACCTTCACCCTCCACATCCTCTCGAGCTCTTCTCTGAGCCCTTGGTATTTCTCCAGCTTCTCGTGTTCCTTCTTCCTGATATTGCTGTCATTCAGAACCGCTACATCGATCACTACGGCCGTCTTCTTCTGTTTGTCTACCACCACTATGTCCGGTTGGTTAGCCACCACCATTTTGTCCGTCTGTATCTGGAAGTCCCACAGGATCTTAGCTCGGTCATTCTCCACCACCCTTGGGGGCATCTCCCATTTTGACCTCGGGACTTCCAGGTTATACTCGGCACAGATGTTCCTGTACACTATGCCGGCCACTTGGTTATGGCGTTCCATGTATGCCTTGCCTGCTAGCATCTTGCACCCTGCTGTTATGTGTTGAATTGTCTCTGGGGCATCTTTACACAGCCTGCACCTGGGGTCTTGCCTGGTGTGATAGACCCCAGCCTCTATGGATCTTGTGCTCAGAGCTTGTTCTTGTGCTGCCATGATTGATTAGTGCCTCTGTGCTGTCTTTCAGTCCAGCTTTGTCCAGCCACTGGTAGGATTTCTGGATATCAGCCACCTCCTCTATCTGCCGGTGGTACATACCGTGCAGGGGCCTGTCCTTCCATGATGGTTCCTCGTCTCCCTCCTCTTTCTTGGGTTTTTGCTGCCTGAGGTATTCACTGAGCACTCGGTCAGTTGGGGCCATCTTCCCAATGTATTCTTGGATGTTCGTTGTCTCATCCTGGACTGTGGTGCTGACACTCACCAGTCCCCGGCCCCCTTCCTTCCGCTTAGCGTACAGCCTCAGGGTGCTGGACTTGGGGTGAAACCCTCCATGCATGGTAAGGAGCTTTCTTGTCTTTATGTCAGTGGCTTCTATCTCCTCCTTTGGCCAGCCTATTACCCCAGCAGGGTACCTGATCACGGGCAGGGCGTACGTGTTGATGGCCCAGATCTTGTTCTTACCATTCAGCTGACTCCTCAGGACTTGCCTGACCCTCTGCAGGTACTTGGTGGTTGCAGCTTTTCTAGCGGCCTCTTCATGGTTCCCATTCGCCTGCGGGATCCCCAAGTACTTGTAACTGTCCTCTATGTCTGCAATGTTGCCTTCTGGTAGTTCAATCCCCTCAGTTCTGACTACCTTCCCTCTCTTTGTTACCATCCGACTACACTTCTCCAGTCCGAACGACATTCCAATGTCATTGCTGTATAGCCTGGTAGTGTGGATCAGTGAATCGATGTCTCGTTCACTCTTGGCATACAGCTTGATGTCATCCATGTACAGGAGGTGGCTGACAACTGCTCCGTTCCGTAGTCGGTATCCGTAGCCAGTCTTGTTAATGATCTCACTGAGGGGGTTCAGGCCTATGCAGAACAGCAGTGGGGACAGAGCATCTCCTTGGTAGATCCCGCACTTGATGGTGACTTGTGCTATGGGCTTGGAGTTGGCCTCTAGTGTTGTACGCCACATCCCCATTGAGTTCCTGATGAAGGCTCTTAGGGTCATATATATATATATATATATATATATATATATATATATATATATATATATATATATATATATATATATATATATATATAGAGGAGGGAGACGAGGAACCATCATGGAAGGACAGGCCCCTGCACGGTATGTACCACCGGCAGATAGAGGAGGTGGCTGATATCCAGAAATCCTACCAGTGGCTGGACAAAGCTGGACTGAAAGACAGCACAGAGGCACTAATCATGGCAGCACAAGAACAAGCTCTGAGTACAAGATCCATAGAGGCTGGGGTCTATCACACCAGGCAAGACCCCAGGTGCAGGCTGTGTAAAGATGCCCCAGAGACAATCCAGCACATAACAGCAGGGTGCAAGATGCTAGCAGGCAAGGCATACATGGAACGCCATAACCAAGTGGCCGGCATAGTGTACAGGAACATCTGTGCCGAGTATAACCTAGAAGTCCCGAGGTCAAAATGGGAGATGCCCCCAAGGGTGGTGGAGAATGACCGAGCTAAGATCCGGTGGGACTTCCAGATACAGACGGACAAAATGGTGGTGGCTAACCAACCGGACATAGTGGTGGTAGACAAACAGAAGAAGACGGCCGTAGTGATCGATGTAGCGGTTCCGAATGACAGCAATATCAGGAAGAAGGAACACGAGAAGCTGGAGAAATACCAAGGGCTCAGAGAAGAGCTCGAGAGGATGTGGAGGGTGAAGGTAACGGTGGTCCCCGTGGTAATCGGAGCACTAGGTGCGGTGACTCCCAAGCTAGGCGAGTGGCTCCAGCAGATCCCGGGAATAACATCGGAGATCTCTGTCCAGAAGAGCGCAGTCCTGGGAACAGCTAAGATACTGCGCAGGACCCTCAAGCTCCCAGGCCTCTGGTAGAGGACCCGAGCTTGAAGGATAAACCGCCCGCAGGGGCGTGCTGGGTGTGTTTTATATATATATATATGTATATATATATATATATGTATGTATATATGTATATGTATATATGTATATGTATATGTATATATGTATATATGTATATATATGTATATGTATATATGTATATATGTTCTTCCTCTACACCCCCCCAATTTTTGCACATGTCGAGGAGCGTGTCAGGCTACATTTCACTGTGTGTTATACTTGTATAACTATGCATGTGACAAATAAAGAACCTTGAACTTGAACTTGAATGATCAGGCCTCACAGCGGTCTAACATAGACACTCATATCTTAACCCTTTAAGACCTACCATAGAACCAAGTTCGCCAGAGCTTATATTATATTTTTACATGCTGTGGAGCCATTTTTGGGAGAATTTCAAGTTGCTATACATCAATACAACCATTATAGCCCAAACTTTAATAATATGTCTGCATTAGGTGCATAGTAATTACATAAATTGCAAAAAAGTGCAATAAACTACAAAAAAATTGAAAATCGTTTTTGTTTTTTTAACATATATTTCTAGTTAGAGAAATTTAAGAGGCTCATCCCTCAAAACTGTAAATACAAAAAAGTTGCACAAACTAGTTTCCCACCACAGGAAATTTATTTTGAGTGTCTTCATAGTTTTATTTTTGAAATACACCAATTTTTATATACTGCAGGAAAAACGAAAATAAATATTATAGTGCAAATTTGCAAAATAACAGCATATGCATCAAAATAAACTATTTCCAGCAGTGCAATATGAGTCCTAAGCATCCCAGAAACGACACAGAAAGTCATAAACTCAAACATAACTTTTTAAAACACAAGTATAGGCTCATAAGGCCCCGATCGTAAAAAAACTACATTTCCGCAAAATGACGTCACTTCCGGTTTCGGGCAGGTCATGCGGTCATGTGATAGTTCGCGCTGATGGACGTAGGAAGTGTTACAAACAGCTGATCGGATCGGCGAAGCGTGTTTCTGGAATATCATGTTTTTGTTGCTGCAAGTGATTTTTATGCAGTTTTTGCAAAGCTATATGTGGAAGGAAACTGTGACCGAGGACAAGCTGATGGCATAAGAAGTAAGTACAATTCCTCCGGTTTCAAAATTATTGCGCTAGCTCACGTGGTTGCAGTGCTACCGGGATTTAAAAATAGTTACGCAAAATGGAGCGTGCCCGCTCCGATCGGCTGTAAAGGGTTAAAGACCTCATAGTACCATTAGGGAGTTCTTCTTTCCCACCATCACCCACCAAGTCCTTGGACAGGGGATACTTGTTAAATTATTATCAAGAATAATGACATAACTTGATAACAGATTTAACCACAATAAAGAGAAATTTAGATTCTACCTGACTGCATGTGCTGTATTTATTATGTTACAAAACGGATAAATAATTTTGGTGACTTTTGCACCATTACCACGGTGCAGACTACTATTTACTCACACAGTCAGGAGTACAGAGATTACACACTAGTAATGCCTGCAGACATCTGGGTTGAAGGTGAGAGATGGGCAGTTGGGTTTCAAGCTGTTTCAAGTCCTTCTTGAATAAATTCAAACTTTTTCTTCTTCTCTTTTTTTTTTTTTTTTGCTGACTTGCAGATAATTATCCAATTTACCCAAGATGTAAGATGTATGGACCCACTTGGTTTAAATGTGGTGTAAACCTGCTGGCTTGTTTGTTATATCTTTTCTATCACCACTTTTCCACTGATGCTGTATTAGATTAGGCATCGATCTGGGGGCCGGGGGCTAATTTAATGCCAGTTCCACACATTTCCACCGAAAAATGGCTGGTACTGGGGCCAAAGCTGGCAACACGCCACCACTGATGTCAGGTTCAAGAAAGGAGACTCTCACAGCCACTGAAAATCATATACTGGTGTTTGTTTATGTCAGAGTGAATGTACAGCACCTACTGAAGCTTTTTCCATTTATTCCCGTTCATTTGAATAGATTCATAATTTCATTATAACTCATTTAGCAGCCGCCATTACTTCCACAGACTGTTTAATCACAAAGGAGCAACAGAGTTTACACATAAGTCGGTGATTAATAATTCTGGACATCTGAAAGTGAGATATGGGCAGCTCTGTTTGAAGCTGTTTCAAGTGCTTCTTGAATTAATTCCCTCTTGGCTCTTTTGATTGCAGATAGTGATCTAATTTGTCCAAGCTTTCCAACTCATTTTAAATGCTGTGTGAACCTCCTGGTTTCTTTAAATAACCTCTGATCCACTCATGTGCTGGTTTCAGTGCTATTGTGTGACCTATACCAGATTCAGTAATTTCCACAGCCGCTGGCATCTGCAAATTGGGTCTGCAGATGACTGTCCTCCCACGGTATTACCTGCAAACATCAAGGCAGAACTGAGTCTGCACTGGTACCAGCAAGCAGTGGATAGAAAAGTAATACAAGGAAAAAACTTTTGAGATTTTTAATGAAGTTTCAGGCCTGCAGAAGCTTGTTGGGTTGGTAAAATACAAGAGGCCCCCTATCGAGTGCTTCACTATCCTGAACATCCACCTTTTTTACCTATTTGGGATACCTAGCTAACCTAACTCTAGACTGGTTACTGATGACCTGGGGAAAGTTGAGAGGGTTGGTCTGTATCAGCACACTGGCTGGGTTTTACACTTAAGTTGCGAAAAGGAAGATGGGAAATTGTCATCATCCCACTGGGCAGGCAGCCAAGTTTATGAATGTGATAACACGAAAGCGAGGTGATTTTTTACACTGATACCACAGGTGCATCTACAGGTGAATCCCAAAGACTTTGACCTGAAGGTCAGAGGTCAAGTTTTCTTTAAATCACACAGGAGTTGCTAATTTTCTAACATAATGTATTTACAAGGCGGATGAGGCTGGAAGGCGTAGGTATAACAAAATAAGTTGTGATCTTTGTTCAGACTTCTTTTTTTTTTATCACAACACAAATCGAACATTGTTGTCATCATTAAACATTTTCTATGTGTGTGTAACAATCCCGGCAGCCTCAGGAGTCATGCTTAATCACATCACTGTAAAAAGAATTATGCCAGCATAATGACACATGTTTGTTTTTCAGAAAATGAGTGGAAATTGGCACAAAGCAAAATTCAGAGATCTGATCTCCCTTTGAACTGGACTCTTAATTCTCATGCTGCATATCGCACATGTACTGCAGCTCTCTTTGTGGTGGTCTAGTCTGAATAAAAAGCTCCAAAGATCATTAAAACCCACCCATGTCTGCATCATGATGAAGCTGGAACTGCAGTGACTGGATGCTGTAATATTACGTAACCTTAGACGGTCGTACTCAAACCACGAAAACAGCCCAAAGCCAAAGTGCTCACAATGGGTCTCTACATATTCCTCTTGATACAGTCTACTGTCATTATAATTAATACATACAGCCTTATCAATAAGGAACTCTTAGTCTTGGCTAATACCATTATCTCATTTGAAGCTGTTAAATAAAATCATTATTCCACAGCTGAGTCTTGCTACATCGAGCAGAACAATTGCAGGCCTTGATTGAAGCAACAGAATAATTAGGCCCTACTCGGGTGGATTAAAGACGCCGTGCTGTAACCGCCGCCTTCCTCCAGATCAATTACAATGGAATCTCCCCGAACATCAAAGCCCGCGGAGCTGATGGAGCTGGCCTCAGCTGCTTCCCCTGCTCCCTCCCCTCCCCGTTCATCCTATATGCCGTATGAATATGGATTACTGAGTGAGAGAAGCAAGGCGGGACGGGTGGAGTCCCCTGTGCTGCATGCAGGGTAATGATTCTGCAGGAGCATTGGTATGGATGCACAGTGGCAGAGCTGCTAAGCAGAGTGGAGCAGGCCGGCGAGCGTGCAGACGTAGCGTCCGGACTGTGGTCAAGCATGTGATCTCAGTCAGTCAGAGCACACATGAAACATGCATGACCTGACGAAGCGGTCGAGGGCTGGTACATGCAGAAATGCACACAGAGGTGTAGAGATGCATTTAGATGCACTTTATTAGACTGGTCTTCAGTTTGATCTCTAGGCGGTGCAGGTACTCAGTTCACTTTTGTATGCATGGCTGAGCACCCAATCCAGGGTTTAAGATTTGGGATAGATTACAACCATTTGATTTTACAGCTCCAATTCCCAGTGTCCTGACATTTTGGAAATGTGATGTGATGCACATTGATGTCAGTCTTAGTGACATTACCTCATGTCTAAGTATCCCAAAAACTGGATAATCATACACAAGTCTGGATCTAAGGATCCTGACATTTTTTTTGTTTAGAAAAACGGTCATGTGCACCAAAAATCCTGGTTTGGACACGGGTCAGCTCGTTGTATGTTTGTTTGGTTGTTCAGTTGTTCACTTTACTTCCCTTTTCTCACGCATGATTTAGACATCTGCTGGGAATCTTTGTAGAGCCTTCAATATAACTTACGCAAGTGGCCGACATGATTGCTGACATTTATTCTTGTCCTGGTGGATTATGTGTTGTAGATTTCCAGCTGAAGCCTAAATCCACAGTAAGTTTGAATCTGTGAGTAAAGCAACCACACATTAAACAAACTGAGGCCATGAACAGGTGCAGGTCTGCACCGACTCTGGTACATCCATCCACAGTGTTCATCAACATGCTGGTTCCCCTGAGGACCTGCATCCTAGACCTGGATGTAAATGTCAACCAAAGCTTCCAATCGCCACTGCACTGCTGTCAGCTGCGTGCATTGGATTGTAGCATTGGATCACTGTGGTGTCATTACAGCGATTACAGCAGAATAAGATAAGTATGCCTTCCTTCACCCCAACCGGTTGCAGCCTCCCTGAGCCTGGTTCTGCTGGAGGTTTCTTCCTGTTAAAAGGCAAGCCAAAGTGCTTGCTCATAGAGGCTCATATGATTGTTTGTTGATCCAGTTTTCTCTGTGTGTATCATTTTAGGGTCTACCTTACAATATAAAGTGTAGTTGTGATTTGGCGGTAGTTAATTAAAATTAAAATTGAATTATGTAGAGATTATAATCTGAGTTAGACAGAAACTTAAACTGAGGGGATGACGTACCTTTATCTGGAAGGCAGAAACTTCCCACACAGACAGCGATACGGGCATCAACAGAGACAACAATGCAGCCAAGGGTCAAGGGTCACTAAAAAAATGTATTCGCGATGAGGTCATGTCGATGACAGGCAGTCAGCTGTCTTCCTGAATACCTCCCTATGACGACCCGCCTTTGTGTGACCTCAGGGTGACATGCCAGCAGGGTCACGTGACTGTGGGAACGGCAGCATTTGGGAATCAGTTCCACGGTGCTGCGCTGTGTCTCGGACATGAAGACAAAGCAGGAGTTTGCAGGAATCCTCACATTAACTTGAAAGTCTTGTAGCTGCCTGGAAATCATCACATGTACGTGACAAGCACAATCACGCCGACTCTCCACAGAAATTTAGCTTCTGATTGGACGCTGGCTTAAGTTACGCTGGAAAATATTACCACAGGGTCACCTCTCTGACCCTGAAACTATCATCAGATTGGTAATTAGATCACACCTTTGCTTTGACAGTCAGGAATTTTCTTCACCTCCCAAATTGCAGCAATTAAACCTGTTTTGATTGTGCAGTCTGCACTTTTGCACACTTTTATCTGAGAAGTGAGGCATGTGAAACATCACCAAGGTGGCGCTCAGTCAGAGGATCTGCTGCTCGCACATCCGTACAGTTATTAAAATTTTTGTGGTTTGAAACTGAAGAAAAACTGAGGCGTGAGGGTGTTTCTTACCTCTAGCGTAAACAGTTAAATAAGGGAAGCCTATGAACTGCACAGAGGTGAGTCACTGCTGCTGTTTATGACACCTTATGGAAATATGACATGAATGTGGAGTGAACTTCCCGAATAGATTAAAGTGGTTTTTTTTTCCATAAATGTTTCCCTGGCGCAAAACATGCCAGTGGAGTAATTATGGTGTAATTATAAATTTCAACTGAAGAAATCTTGGATTTAAACTTAACTTCTGCTGTATTATAAGAGTACATTAGTCTGTTTTTTTTTTCTAAGTACATTAATTTATCCTCAATATTCTGTCTTGTGTTTTGCCCTTTTCTCTTACAGTAACAAGCAATCCAATTAAAGATGGTATAAAAGGTTAAAAGTTATTTTAAGATGCCAAAATTGATTTTGGCCTCTGGTAACAGACATTTCAATCAGAGAGTAGACAGGATTTTACTGCTGGTCAGCCGAAGAAAACGGCTGCTCTGATGGCCTTCTGAGCCTGAGGTGTGTTTCCATCCTGGGGTAAAATGGCAAAGACGGTTTTATCCCGATGACACTGCGTTTTCAGTCTGACGGCAGTTCATGAATGTCACGTGTACGTGATATTAATATTTTCTACTCTTAAAGGGCAACAAAAGTCAATATTTTGACGTTCTGAGACCCATTTGGGGACCACAGTTCTATTCCTCCATGTTACAGATTTTCACTCGTCATCTTTATTAATTTTTATACATACTCAAAATTTTAAAAAATCTTAGGACTGATGATATGAACATATCTCACCTTCCCAAGGAACACTGATGAGATGTGAAGGTGGCTGTAAAATACGCTGCTCTGACAGTTTGCTGAAGGGTCTGTAAACCAGACTTTAGACATCTGACAGAAATCCTCGTCCAATCAGAGCTGTCATCCATCACCTCAGAACCCTTCATGCAGCTTTTTTCCCTCACTTCCTGTCCTCGCGGTCTCTCAGTAATTTTGATTCTCGGTGAACTCGTGTTCGAGTCGATGCGCTCGGCAAGAAAAATGCAGCCTGCTCTGAAGCTGATTTAACCAACTTTAATTCTGCAGCTTGCTGAAATTGGAAGTCCATATCGTCATACTCCTGTGGTCACAGCGCGGCTGTTTGCCATTACTGAGCGCAGCCACATGCAAAAGCATCCCTCAACGTGATAAATGGACTGAAAAGATCTTAGAGCCTGCCAGATGAAATATTTCCAACAAAACCTCCCTTCATGCACATTCAGACATTACTATGAATTATAAAATTATTATAAGGAGCTCAGACTGGCACTGGTCCTGTTCAGGCTTACGTCACACAGCAGAGCCATAATCCCAAAGACTTTCATTGCAAGACATTAAACGTATTTAATGCATCAGGATTTTTGTGGAATCAGTTAATACGCGCTCATTATCACAGCATAAATATCTGCTGTATGTTTTATTAATTTCAGAATTTTATCTTCAGTTTAACACCTGCAGCATTAAACTAAATAATCAAGTAAACCGTTTTTTTTTCTATTTCACTGAATTTAGGTTTATATAAAACACCATCATCTGCGTATTATCATCTTTCCAACACTGTAATAACCCGCTCTCCTGTCTTCTTTGCAGTTTGCAAAAACATTCAGAACAAAAAATGTTTTTTAAATACTAAATTTAACTAATTTAATTAAATTAAAATAGACTTAACACAGCGTGGATATTAGAAAAAAAATCTAATAAGATTGGATTAATGAATTTGATACCAAACCCAAATAACTGCCTGAAATTCATTGAGTGGAAAAATCACAGCTGCTGGGCATGTGACTGGGCAACTTTTTCATAATAAATTTACTCAATAAGTTACAATGTGCCAAAAAAACCCACCTCAACTCCAACCAGTAACAGCAGATGGCCCGCCCCTCCCTGAGCCTTGTTCTGCCTGAGGTTTCTTCCTGTTAAAAGGGAATTTTTTCCTTCCCGCTGTCACCAAAGCGTTTGCTCATAGGGAGGCATCTGATTTGGGTTTTTTTCTGTATTGTTGTATTTTTTCTGCCTTATAAAATAAAGCACACTGAGGCAACTATTGTTGTGATTTGGTGCGATATAACTAAAATTGAGTTGAATTGAAGCGTGATGTCAATGATTGAAAAACAAAATTCTTCTTTTCATCAAGATGCTGCTCCTCCACATGGAAAGAAACCAAGGAAGCCTCCCATGTGAGGTGTGTCAGCATGTCTAACCAATGGCTGGATGATCTGATTCTTTATTTCTTATTGTACTGTTAGACAATGGTGTTAAGCTTTCACTCTCTTTTATATCTGCTGTTCTATATTTCTAATTTTGTTCTTTTTTAGTATCCTTAAGTAAAAACAAGTTCTTGAGTTCTTTTTCATGTTATCTGTGAATTTAACTTTTTGTGGTCTTTTTTTCCTCGTGCCTGGGTGCTTTTATTTAAAGTCTGAGATTGATGGTGAAGCAAACCCAGCAGAGTAACATGCTCTCTTCAGCCTGCACGGTGTTTATGATGTCTAACTTGTGTTTATGCCACTGGTAATGGATTAAAGTGTGTCTTTTTGTGGCCACACTTTTTGTGGCCACACTTCACCCAGCCCGACCACACTTTGCCCCTCGGGGCTCAATAAAGGTTTACACTCAGCTTCTGACTTGCACTCTGAAGCTGAGTGTAACAGGCTTATTGAGGCCACAACTCCTGAAGGTTACTATTAGATTCAGTGGCTAAATGCTCTTTTAGTGAAACCGGGATAGATATCAACACCCTGGCCGTCTGCGGGAACAGGAACCCTCAGTCCTATGTGTGTCATTCAGGGAAAAGGAGAGTGAGGTTCAGGTTGCAGCAGAGCCCGACCGACTGGTAACTGTAGCCGGGCCTTCCTCGCAGAACGACAGGTTCCCACACCCTCCCGTCAGCTCGCCCTGGTTCTCACACACTCCCCGTCCTCGCTCTGACACCGAGTCCGCTCGCTTACAGCGGTGCGGACGCCTGTGTCGAAACATAGGCGTCATTTCACCAAGACGACCTATAACCTGTTAACCTCAGGCAACATCATTGTGTGTTTGTTTGTAGAGTTATTCAGTTTAACGTTCTATTTTTTCTTCTTAATTGAAGAAAAACACTGCTTTGATGGACACTTTTGTTACGACTTTTAGATGTCTGCGAGGTTGTGGCTGTCCTTTACAAAATGCTGCTCGTCATACTGCACTTTAATCTTTTAATTAAAATTAATTAATAACTCAAATGAATAATAATAATCTCATAATAAAACCATAAAGAAACAAAGAAATAAGAATACCTTTATTAAATAAATACACTGAATAATTGTATTTACTTAAACACATAAAAATCTGAATAAATTAAAGAAATACATTTAACATCCTAAAACTCAAAGTCTTTCTTGGCATGCATTTTTAATTGCAACCTGATGATTATAAAAACAACCAGATTTACCAGATTTTTGTTTCTGAAAAAAATGAGATCCACATATGAGGACATACGTTTTAAATTTCAGTAAAACAGTAGCAGTATCGATATCAGCCCCTTTTAGAACAAAATGTTGTATTGTGGTCTAGACAACCCAAACTGTGATGTCCACATACATGGACGCCAGGTCCTGGGTGTTTAAATTTAGCCTTAAATATCTTCTCCTGGCCGTACTTTCCATTTTTCTGTAACTGGAGCTACTAAAAACTAAACTGGAAATGAATGAATACTCAAACTGAAACTAAAAACTAATCAGAAAATGTGAAAAGAGGAACTCTGATGCACTTTTTGGAGGCAGTCACATCCTTAGTGTCAACAAACATTTCCTTAATAAAAAGGATCCCTCTTCTAGCTGCTGTGTTGTTAAATTTAATAATGACGACTTAAATGAAGACTCTTCCTCAATGGGTATCTGTGAAATTTTTTTCTTCCTTTAAACAGCTTCAAATCCCACCACAAGCATTTCAGAAATGAAGCATTGAATCTGAAGCACGGTCATACGATGGATATGGAATCAGCCGTTTTCGCCATGTTGGCGTTTTGATGTGACGAGTGAGGGGTGGATCTGAAACTATGCACCGTTGATCACAAGTATTGGATAATTGTAAGCAGTAAAAAGTTCATTGTCTTTTATTAATCATGAAAGGAGCAAATGAGACCTTGAACTCATCAGGAGATTGATTGAAAAGGTCGTGATGGAGGCTATTTTTGCAGCCACAGAAATCGCCCCCTGCAGGCCTTTAAAATAAAATGCAGGTTTAACACAACTAAATGTTGGCTTCACTTTTCACACCTAGAGTCCAAACTTGATCTTTTATTTTGAAAGTTGATGGGATTCTCTGCAGTTGCTGTTTGTGACTTCCTGCCTTCACCTGCTCTGTGCAGCGTGATGTGTTTTCTATAGAAATCAAACCCAGCACTGTTTTAAACGACACACAGCAGGGTTAGGGTTCGGTTAACATTTTTACATCTTTCAACAGAAAAAAAAAAACTGCAGTGACAAAATGAATGGATGACACTTAATTTGAAAGGTAACATCTTCTGGGCTGCTGGAGACGTGGTGGATGTTTGGAAGTTAAAGTGCAGCTAAAAATAATAGCATCACATTCACACAAACAAACACCCCGTTTGTTCCTCCTGCCCTGTCCCAGTTTGCCGTTACTCTTAAGTTACAGGACTCGTTTGCTCCAAAGAATAGCGAGCAACTTGATTACTGCCCGTCCTTGCCAGCGGAGAAAAGCGCACACGAACACAATCCTTATTGTTCCCTCGCTGTCACCAAACACCTGGAGCCTGGAGAGAGGAGGAAAAATTGGCCTCTTCACGAAGACAAGCACCTGACAAAACACAGAATAAAACACGCATGTTTGCGACATGTTACACACTGAAACGATCTAACTGTGCAGCATTGTGATATCTGACAGGCATGCAGCCACAGCGGAGGTTTGCGCTCTTTGTTGTTGCTCAGCTCATTTGTTAGAGGCGAGGCGTTGTGTCAAGAGAAACTGGTAGGCAGGCAGAGAGTCGGAGCGCCTGAAGACGATGTCAGCGATCGAGCCCATGATCGAGCGATGATTTGGTGTTGAAGCTTTTGGTTCTGTGAGTCGAGAGAGTGTGAAAATCTGCAACTTCGTGTGCATGAGCGTCAGAAAGAGGGGTTCTGAAATGCAGCCTCTGCAGAAAGCTCCAGGCGGTAATGAAATGGCAGCTTTGGCCCATACTCACATGACTGAGTGGTTTTATTTCATACGTGCAGTCCTGTCCTACCAGCTCAGACTCAAACGTGTCCATTCAGTCCTGTCCTGTTAATACCCCACAAAGACGGGCCTTTTCCCCTCAGGGTTTTCCCTCTGAGATGTGGTTACCCTGGCCTGTTCATGCTTATTCATCCCAGTGATCACACCATTCTGTAGATTTCATATATATAGCTGTAAGGATGCCTTGATCCATTGCAAGTATGGCAAGGAGAGTGTTTTCGCTGCCAATTACAGTGACAGCAAAAAAGTATTATACTTCCTGCCAAGAATAAATGGCTCAACCATCTGGACATAGTAATTCTTCCTTCTTAATGGAACTGCCATCCAAAACACTCTGTGTTCAGGAACAAGGCCGCCTATTCAATCTGCAGGGAAATTTAATGGCGTTATACAGAAAGACGCGGCGGCGCTGCCAGGCCGCCACAACCTGTTGGAAACAGATAGGCATTCCTTCCCGAATCCTGAACTGCTCGGAAAGCTTGACATTTGTTCCTCCTGCTGCGTTTCCTCCTCCGAGGGAATAGTCCACAACCCACGTTCATTCATATTCAAATTCTTATATGCAAAAAGCTGACATTTAGCTTTTTTACGCAAAGATGTGAGCATTTCTTCACCCGCTCCTTAAAATAAAGCTCACATTGAAGCCAGCTCTCTAGGAATACACAGGAAGCATTGTAACATGATGATGGTCACACAGTTGACCTTTGCCCTGTATGGCTGGTGATGGTGGTTGGAGTCACTGAAGAAGCTTCAGGTCAAGCTTCTGAAGTCGGCGTCGCTTTAGGGATCAAATCTCAGGTAAAGAAACGTTTCTGTCTGCTTGTTAAAGTCTCAGCTGCTACTCCACAGGCACAAACTATACCTGCTGCTCGGACCTGATCCCCTAATCACAAGCTGTGCCGCACACAGCTACACCTGGGATTTAGCTGGCCGGCTTACGCCCAGACAACCCGTTGATAAAGCAGCAAGATGATGTATAGCCATAATGATAGCAGGCTAATACTCTATGAATCCTTAATCAAGGCCTTGGACGGACTATTCCACCGAGACGTGGTGGATTAACATGCGAAAGGCTTCGTCCAGCCAAGCCTGATCCCATCTCCTCTTACCTCTTTACACTGCTTCACCCCTGACTACGGCGATGAGCCTGGAACATGCAGATAAGAGATGAAGACGGCAAAATTATCAAGCCAGGCAGCAACGGTGGAGGAGAACATAGAACTTCATTCATTCTTTATCTGATACCAACCTGTTTGGTTGATCTAATCTCTTCAGACCTATCAGGGTCAGAGGTTAGTTAACATCCACCTCTGTTAAAGATTTTTTTTTTTTTATTGTATAATTGGAACATTTTGATGCACTGAAGATTTTACTCAGAACTCACTGGAGGCCTGTTAATTCAGCTCAGTTCAAATTTTATGGCACTAAATTCCAACAGCAGTCACCTCATGACACTTTATATTGCAAGGTAAAGACCCTAAAACAATATGATCCCCTTTGAGCAAGAACTTGGTAACAGTGGGAACAAAAAACTACCTTTTAACAAGGAGACCGTCCAGCAAAACCAGCCTCAGGGAGGGGCAGCTATCTGCCATGACCAGTTGGGGGGGATGATAGCATCTTGGGATCCCTCAGGAGGAACTGGAAAACACTGCTGGTTGGATGTTCATCTGAAGTGTCCCCGCAGGTGTAGCTGGTACCAAAGATGGACCACCTTGGAGTCACAAACTCAACATTAGCACTTTGGCTATCACTGTCCAGCAGCAGCAGAATACAACTAGCTGTGCACCAGGTGAGTTGAGCTCCCTTTTGCAGAGAGACGTGGCAATCTCCCTTAGACCAACACCAATGACTTCTTGGACGCACTTTTAGTATAAGTAACTGCACAGCAGCCATATTACAGGTCAGATCATTGTTAGGCTTCACCTCAGCTAACTGGAGTCCTTGAACTGGAGCTGTGGTGCTGGAGCTTCACTGTAACTGTAAGGTTACACTGAAGCTAGCACAGGCTGTCACTCACCGGCGCTTACAGTGGAGCTTAAAAGAAAAAGAATCTGTGGATCTGTCATGCTCTGTGGCTTCATGTTGTAAATATTCCTCAGCAAAGATAAGAAGAAGTGAATTGCAGATGAAGTGCCATGTCTCCCTCTTCCTCCCCTTCTGTCCTTCCCTGCCCCTTCTCTCATCTTTGCTGTATTCGCTGTAGGGGCTAAGGTCCTGTCTGGACTCGCCGAGCAGCTCCGCAACACACACACACACATTTCATCAGCAGAATCACACACACACACATCAAAGAAGAGAGATAAGTACAGACAGCCTGACTGAAAGTGTGAGACACAAGGTAGGAAGCGATAGATGGAGATGGGACTGTGTGTGTGTGTGTGTGTGTGTGTGTGTGTCAGTCTGAGAGGGCGTGGGCATTTTTGTGTCTCCAAAATGACACTTAAGACTTTATGTGTTTACATATAGTGGGAATGAAGCATGATGGGACTGCTGCAATTAAAGGGTTAAGTGGCATTAACAAATATCAGCATGAACCCTCAATAATAAGGTACAAACAGTAACCTGCTGGCACAGTTTTAGCTTTTAAAAAATACCTTACAAGTCATCATAATAATAATAATAACTTTATTTATACAACAGCTGTAAAAACAGACTTTACAAAGTGCTCTGACAGACGAATGAAAAGGAATCAAACAGGAGGCCGAGAAAAGAAAGCAGGATTACATTCATTAACAGAGAGCAAAGAAAACATGGCATGAAATAGAAAAAACAAACACAAAGCACTCATTTACGCAGCACATTTCTCACCAGGTGAAGTACAAGGAGCTGAGCTCCACAAACTATAAAGATAACTGAATACATAAATCATTAGGAACAACAACTGCCAACAAAAATAACCCAAAAAGCAGAGATTGGACTGTGGAGCTTTAAGTTTTATGCATGAAAGAAGTAGAAATCCAGTAAGATCATTAAAAAGAACAATGAAATGATAAAAATGACAAAAAGATAACAATAGAAGGAGCAGAAATAAAAAGAAATGTTTTCAAATCAGCAGCAGTGTGGAAAAAATGATAAAACGCACAAATTAAAATCGATAAAACAAGCTAAAGATGAAATAAAACAATGATTCAGACGCTGAAAGGCTAAACGGGAATATTTTTTTTAAATATTGGAGCACCTGATACGATCTGATAGGTTGTTGGAGCATAAAATGTGGAAGCAGCTTCACGGGAACATCCATGCGGACTGTTCCAGATCACTCGAGGGGTCGAGCTGGTTCACGGCTTACGAGAGATCTGCAGCTCACAGACCCTGCAGGGCCCTAAAAGCAAGAATTCAAATGCTGAAATCAACTCTACAACTAACTGGAAGCCAAATGATGCCCACAGTGCAGCTGTTATACATTCCTATCTTTTAGCTAAAACTCGCAGCTGGAGTCGCTGAAGCGGACAAAATAAAAGCATGGACAAGTTCCTTACCATCCTCCTGGGATAAAGAAGCTTCTAAGCTTTATAATAAAAATGTAATTTAGAATAAAAAATTGTTTTAAGTGTATCATCTTGAACATGTGGGTTTTTACGTGTTTTTGAGACTTCTACGTCATCTAATTTTTGCACATGACTGCCAAACGTAGAAAATATGAAACAAATTAAAACTCATATCTGCAAGCTAATATTTGATTTCTTGTAATTATTTTATGATTTATGCTTTAGAGGGTTAACTAAGCTGTTGATGTGGCTCTTGAACAAAACTAAAGCCCCAAAATAGGAGCTCAGTATCAAACTCAACGTCTGCTAGCTTCAACTGCAGACTGAGACAGTCTTCCTCTTTCTGCTGGACGTAATTGCTCACGAACCAGGTCTTCACCTGCTGCAGGTTCTCACTCTCCAGCTCACAAAGGAGCTCCACACAGGTGGAGTCTCTCCGAGTGCGAGGTGAGTGTCCAGGGACAATATGCAAATACGAGTCAGGAAGGACCTGGGCTAATCGTTTAGCAGCACGTGAGGTTTCAAAATAAGAGCATAGTAGCTTGTCCAATGTAAAATTGATTGTGCTGTTGTCTCCGATGGATGGGAAAATGAAGACAAATCACAAAATTCACCCGCCAAAGTAAATTCTACTTGTCTACTAATTGGAAAGTTGATGGTTTGATCCCCTTCTCCTCTAGTCTGCATGTTAAAGTATCCCTGGACAACATCCTGAGCTGTACTTGAAGAGAAAAGCACTTGTTGGGATGGAAGACTGAGGCTTGTAGTAAGAAAGCTCTTCAAATGCTCATATTGGGTAGAAAAGCACTATATAAGTAGTGTCCACTTAGATTTGGACTGAGCTTTTCTTCATTCAGGTCTGAACAGTCAGACAGGTAAATGTTAAACAGGTAAAAACAGTCAGGTTGTCTTTTCATGAATACAGAGAGTATAGCAGAAAGTTCTTGTTTGTTTTAGGTTTTAAAATGATCCATCGTACCTAATTACATTCATGGGGTTTAACATAGTCCAGCACTTTGTGTTGGTTCAGTCGTTGGATACAGGAAAGAAAGACCCACACAGTGGAGTAAGCCTGAGACGGTATGTTGCACACCGCTGGACTATGACAACACCAGCGCTCCTATGACCTCATGAATACTGCTTACAGAACACAAGCACCAAAGTAGTTAAGACAGGAAAAACAAAAGGACGTCCCGATGGGGTAAAACATCCTGTTTCTTCTGTCATTAGCAGCTTCAATTAAAATAAAACACAGAGCAACAATATGACGGTGTGAAATCCCACTGCAGTCCTTCAGCATGTTTATTGCTTTGTTCAGTGTTCATTAGTTTTAGGAACATTGTTTGATACATCGTCACTGTCAGGTCTTTGAAATGCGGTGAGTGAATCAAAGAAGAAAGCTGATTTAAAATGACTTTGTAAGCAAAGCTTCAGAGCTCAGCTTCACTTCGGGCAGCAGGAAATAGAGACCACATCAAGGGCCACACAGAGATGGCAATATGGATTTTTCACATTTAAAAGTCTTAAAAAGCAACAAAAATTGGGGAAGATGTACAAATTTTGACAGCAAAAACTGATGGAAGGGTTGGATTTAAATTTAGGAAGGAAGGGGCATTCTCATCTGTTGGGAAATATTGGGAACCTTTTGGCGTCATGGTGGAGTTAGGATTTAAAGTGCTTTGTGAGGTATATACAATAATATTTACCATCAGATCCTTTCTGGTAAACGTTTTAATCAAGCTACTGGTTACTGTGCCACGTGCATAAATATTTTTATTGCTCTCATTTTCCTGCACGTCGCGTTGCGTCAAAGGAAAGAATTGGACTCGCAGCCATCTGTGGGTGACAAACAGAGTGTCCAAAATCCCAGATTACACTCAGTGGCATCTGAACAGCATTCTGTGACATTCAGTCCTGTTTGTATTAATCATTTAAATACTCGCTGCCCAAACTTTTCACTTTGAAAGGGAGACTTGTGGAGCTCCTGCTGCGCCTCTTTAGTAATTCACAACTTTTTGTCACTTTTCAGGCCCTTAGTCTTTATTCTAAGCTAATCCACTCAGCAGCTAGCTTAATTTATTAAAATCATTTTATCAAACTCTCTGCGAGGGAACAAATACCTGCATTTTTCAATTTAAATAATTTTTTTATAGTTAATGACAAATGAAAAACGTTTAGCTTTGTAATCGGATCTGCTTTGACTTTCACTTAGCTGACAGCTTGGATCAGTGCCTCCCACTGTTTACTAAAAGGCAAATACTCAGTTTAATTTGAATAAGCTGACTACTTCTTTTGTTCCTCACTATGCAAATGTGAATGTGTGTGAATGATTTTGCATTGTCTGAGGAGCTGTTCACTCCCGTTTCAGCGCTGAATCAGTAGGATTGTTTTCTCTCCTGTCCAATATGAGACCTTCAGCTGTGGATTTATTATTTGCATTCATCTTTCCAACTACATTATTGGATCCATTGCACAATTCTACTTTATGGCTTTAGTTAAAGCAGAAAAAAAGCAGTGTTTAGTGATCTGTATGAAGTGTTTTACAAATTGATCATTTTTATACAATCACACTAACATGTTTTCTCCTGATTTCCTTGTGATTTGGATATGTAACCACATCCTGCTCCTTTAATAACAACATATCCGTATCCACAATATGGAAATCTTTGGAAGATGTTTGAGATGGTGTTGGCATTCGCATTCATTACCGTAAGCGAATGTGTGTATTTGAATAAGCCGGTATGAATATAAGAGTTCATGCCAATCAGTTAACATGGCTTTCATTCAGTGTGTATGAAAAGTGACTCACCCCTATTTATTTGCAGGGCCTTTTAGCTTCGTTAAATATACTAAAGTTATGGTATGAAAAGAATCAGCTGATTCTGAGGAGGTCAGGTGGGACCTTTTTTCAGGTTTGGTGGTTTATATGGAAATCCCTGAATGCACCTCCAGTCTGGATTATCTGTAGGCCCCCTCTCTCTTTGTTCAAGAGGTGAATTTCTCTCAATTCGAGGTAGACCCCCAGCAGGGAAGGAGGGGCTGGTACCCCGACCCTCCACAGACTAAGGCCAGTCCCATAGGCAGCTCTATTATCCCAGTCTGAGTGAATGTGGAGCACCACTGGGCCTCGTTTTTCTGCTTGTCCACACGGCCCCTGTAAGCCGCTGACCTGGGCCTTTGTGCCTTCCTGACCCCCGGTGACCCACCTGATAATAACTCTGGTAGAGAATCAGGGGGGTATAGCTGTGCAAAAAGAGGCTGCTGGGGCAGAAAAAAGGATAAAGGAAGCAGGTACAGATTACAGTGTTACATTTGCACTATGCCGCTCTTTTATTCATTTATTGGAGGCTTTTTATGGCCAGACTCCGGACAGATGAGCCCTTCTTTGGCTCTTAATTTCCTCAAACAGCCTGCGGACTGTTCATAGCTGAAAGTCGTTGATGCTCCTCCTGAGTGCTAAAAAGACACCATTCCCTGCTTCACCAGTGGGTACCGCCAGCTAACTTTGTTTTAAGCCTCATACACACAGGCCTAGATCCCCATTGAAACCCCCGGGCAACCCTTGGTTACTTTGGAAAAACTCCCTGATTGGTTGGCAAGTAGTTGCTTGCAGTTGTAAAGACAGTGCTACAACCAAAAATCTTCATAAGATCACTTTGGTTACTTGTAGCACATCCAATAAAGGAGGAAGAGTAATGTCTCCTGACAGCAAAAACCTGAACAGCACTTCTGTTCTTGTATTAATGGTGTGAACCTGAGTCATTCTCTTGATATCTGATGGTGTACTTTAAAGTAAAAACACACTGAAGTGTAACAGTGACCGCATCAGTACATATGAGACCGGACAAATGAGAAATCACCTTCAAGGATGTGAAAATAAGGGTGGGAAATGTCCAATGGGTTAAAGGTCACTTCAGGATCTGAAGCTCCTTCAGTTCATGACTGCGTCTTCAAATGTTATATAAAAGATTCAAGCTGTCAGATTTGGCTTATTTCAGCGCTTGTATTCAAGCAATAAACGCATTCTGGCATTTGATTTGGAAAACAGCAAAAACCATTAGAGGTCTATGGGGGCTGTAAAAAAAGGAAAAACTAGCAGAGCGAGCACGAAGTCGCCGGCAGGGCCCGGAGGGAGACCGAGGAAATGCAGAAATGACAGGAAATATGGACGATTGGCAGCTACTGCTGAGATAAGAGGGGTGGCGAGGTAAAAAAGCAGGAATACGGAAAGGAAATGGCTGGAGATTGAGTGGTGGGTTTCCATGGTGACTGAGTTGCCTTAATATTTTCCTTGGCAATATTGAATGTGTGTGTGTGTGTGTGTGTGTGTGTGTGTGTGTGTGTGTGTGTGTGTGTTGGCTGTGTGCATTTACATATTTGTAGTTTTTCATTTTTTTGTCTTTAAGGTGCAAAAGAATCCATCTTTCTGTGTGTGTGTGTGCGTGTGCGTGTGTGTGTGTGTGTGTGTGTGTGTGTGTGTGTGTGTGTGTGGGCTGCATAATGTGGAGTGTTTGTGTGTTTTTGGTGTGTTTGCTGTCATCTTTCATCCCCCCCTTCCCTGAGTAAAGATGGTCTCTGTGTGTGTGGGCGTGGTGCCAATCAGACACCGGCGCCTTTCACGCTGGCAGGCTTGCCCAGGTCAGGCGTATCCCAATGACCCCATACGCAATATCACCGCCTCCAAACACCAGCCGTGGGCAACCTGCACCCTCACACACACTCTCACGCACACACACAGTGAATAATTAACTCTCCATCTTAGCACAGAGTCAGACCGTGCAGCAGAAAAAATAAAACCCAGCCCCGCCGCCCCTCTGCGGGTGGTTTTGTGAGGATCCAGCAGACGCTCAGAAACCAGCAGGGTCAGACTGAACAGCGTTTGGATCTGGCTGCTGTTCAAAGAGGACGGAGGCTGATGCAATTGTTTGATTTCCAATGATAACAAGCAAAATGCAAAACTGAGAGAGGAGAGGCTGATGGGTAATTGGTGTCTCTCTCTCTCTCTCGCCGCACTTCTCGATGAATCCGGAGATGATGGTGTGTCTTTTTGCTCTTCTATGAGAGTTTAATCTGTCACCTCATGTTTGAAATGAGGTCACGCAGGTAAACGTAGGAGACAAAGGGGTGATGCATGCCAGCGTCAAAGTTCAAGAAGAGTTGCCTCAGTCGCACTGGTGGGACTTCCCGGTGACGGTGCCTGTGGCGATGGCGGTGTTTGGAGCTGATCCTTTATCACAGTTATGAAAATAAGTCGCCCGCAGTGCCCTCATATTACAGCAGCTTAGTGACTGCTGTAGTTCAGACTCAAAGAGCTCTTTGACTGAGGTTGGCAAGTGTTAAAAGGTCCTCCTGTAAACACTGATAAGCATCAGAGGTTTTCTTTATGCAGTCCAGTAGTGAGCGCACCTGATGTCTTTTTAAACGGCTGTGGTGAAGATAAGGACGCACTTTAAAGAGGACCTGTTCTGTAGTTTTAAATGGGTCGCAGTTCAAAATAATCGACGTTTAGCTAATGCTGGGCCCTCTTTTTGAAACCAGCACCTCCCCCTTTATGATAACTCTTCTGATTGGCTGCAGCAGGAGGTAGAGCTTCTATGACCATTTAAGGGAATCCCCCTCTCTTTTAAATCAGATCCAAGAGTGGAAAAACTGAGAAACTCTGCAATGTTTTTATAGCTCACCTGTTTAAATCGTATTAAGACTTAAATTTTGTGTTATTAGGGGTGTGTCTTCTTTCACTGACAGGTGGATGGTGACACAGGTGGCTGTAGCTGCTAGCTGTCTAATTAGAGATTATTAGCAGTATCTGTGGCGATGTGATGTATCTATACATACAATTTAAAAAAAAAAAAAAAAAAACACAACAGCTGTGAAGCTGAGGCTTCATAAGTGAAGGAACTAACTAATTGGTGGCTGCATCTAATTTTTCTATCTGCCGATAATTGAGACATTAGCTCATTCGTAAAACAGCTTAGAACCAATATAGCAGCTAGCTGGCTAACCTTAGCTTCCTTTCTTACTAACTTTCTCACCAACAGAATTCTTTCTGGAGCCATGATTAGTGTTTGTTTTGGTCATTTAGTGATTTTTACTGATTGTCGGACACCATTTCTTTAAGTTAACACTAGCTAGTGTTGCACACTGTTGATATCAGCTAGCAAAGTCACTGTGCCTCCCTAGCTGAATTGTAACTGCAAGTTAAACTAATTTTCTGCGATATGGGTGTAATGAAGTGTTTCATTTCCAAATTGCATAAAGTTATTGCACTGCAAGTGCTTCTACGGGTAAGCAGCAACACTGAGGAGGACACTGAACGTATGGGCATGTAAAGGTCAGACTCTGGGAAGTACCCCAGAGTCTCTTTGACACTAAAAAGAGGTCATTCATCCACTGTGCAGCTAGTTTTAAAGCATGACCCTACTGAAAAATTCAAAACAAATGAAAATGTGTTCAGATTTTTTTTTAGTCTGCTGTCCTGATGTGTGGCCACTTCTTTCATCCAATTCGGTACCCAGAGATAATTTCCCTCCTAATCTATCCTAATCTGTGTGAGTCCAAGCAATTGGGTGCCATTTCAGTTCATACACCGTGTCACCGACCGTGGATTTTTATGGAAATTTTGACCTGTGTAAAACTTACCCGGCAAGGTGAGCAGAAATTTTTAGGACTTGTTTAAAGATAGTCATAGAAAGATGCAAATGTGAGTTAATTTTTTACTTATAAAACATGAGTATGTAGCCTGTCATAACATTTGAAGTGAATCAGAGTAGTAACTGGCAGAACAAATCCAAACACCTACACAGAGGAAGCATTTAGAGTCAGAGGTCGACTGACTAAAGACATCGTGGAGAGCGACTGTGAGAGCTCAGCATGTGTGCAGAGTGGAGAACTCTGCGAAGGAGACAGGAGCGAAAATGAGCTCTGTGGTGGGACTTCCTCAGAAATGAGAACAAACAAATTACAGCCTTGTTCTCACCGTGTTAAAGAATATCAGAGGAAGCAAGTAATCTAAATGCAATTTGTGCTGGCTGCAGGCAGATTACTGCGAGGAGCCGCTCGGGCCTACGTACAAACATCTCTGTGCGAATCAGAATCAGAATCAGAATACTTTATTCATCCCGAGGGAAATTAGGGGTTACAGCAGGCAGCACGCTAATGGCGCATGCGCACTCACAAAGGAACCTTCTGACCAACTTTACACAAATCATCATGAATGCTAATCGGTTCATTTTCTGCCGCAGTCCGACCTCTGCAGACAGCGAGGACGAATGGGGTCAACTGGATGCGGCAATGTCAACTGCGGTGATGCGAGTATCTGTGAGCTGTCGGTAAACACAAACAGGTGCTGAGCGTCTGCTTGCGGTGACTCAGTCACAGACCCGTGTTTACGCTAATTTGGGGGTGAACACATTGCAGCACAAGTCTTCGTCTGGAGACGACTCTGTTGTATTTGAGGGGTGGCGAGGCATCGGGAGCTCTGCGGCAAGCTGTTTGAGACAAAATAAGAAAGGAAAAGCCACCGTATCTCCCCTCGCTGTTACCATCGATTGAATTAACAGGCGGCGAGCAGCCCATCGATCGAGCGAGGAGCACGCGGGCAGCCACTCCAGCCTCCATTAATATCACCCTCTGCACAGCGCCGCTGTAATCGTAGTGTTCACTTAACAACAGACATTCATCCTAATGCACCCATAATGCACTGATGCACCACAGCGGGGAGGGGGGGCGTCCATTTGTGCAGCCGTGGGAAGGAGAGGAGGAAGAGGAGGGACGGGGATGTGAAAATAAACCGAAAAAGAAAAGATGGTGAAAGAGAAGATGTATGGCGGGAGTGTGGACGGATGGAAGATAAAGAAGAGGACATGGTGGAGTAATGGATGCTAAGAAAATATTTGCATCCACACACACAGTATCCATGTGGAGGAGAGCAGGAAAGTTTATTTTATTTTTTATTAGCATTTTTATTCTTTATTGAGTTTAGGGAGAGGAAGGCGGATGTAAAGATCCGATCTCACTCCAGCAGCGGCACAAATGTGATTCATGAAATCCATCTAGGATCTTTAAAGTTTGAAATTGATTTTGCTTTTTTTTGTGCGGTTTGGAAAAGTTTCAGTGGTGGAACATCTCATGGAGGTGATAAGCAGTCTCTGGCCGGAGTTTTTCCTGCAGGGCTTTGAAAATGAATTTTAAATTTACATATTTGCACCTCTGCTGGCTTCACAGCGGACTGTCAGCGAGTGCGCTGAAGGGAGGTGGGCGGTGATGGAGGAAATATGGTTTGTCACGGGTGTGGGCTGGGTGTTAAAAGGGCTGCTGATGGAGGGTTAAACAGGGTTTGAGGGGGAGGCCCGGGGTCAGCGGAGGGGTCTCCGAGGCGATGGTTTACTTTTCGCACATCCAGGGGATTAAGGGCTTCGCATGCTAATGCACACAGAGGCTAATTATTCAACGTCTCTGTGAGGATTGATGACACGTCGAGATCACACGCATCACCACCACCACCACCTCTGGAGAGGGAAAACAAGCTGAAGCGGAGGAGTGAAGCCCACCGAGGTGACTGCGAGGCTGAGAGGAAGATGAAGATGAATAATCAGGAGTGAGTGGATTTGAGACACTGAAAAAACAGAGGAGCAGCTGAGGAGCGAGAGAGAGAGAGAGAGAGGTGGAGGAGAGGCTGGAGTTTGATTGTGTAAACCACAGCCAGGTGTGGAGAGTGTGGAGAGGTTACCACCTTCACATTGAAGTGTTTTGATGGCAAATAAAAGCAATTCATTCACTGACAGCTTCAACAATAAAACCTCCATGCTGGGCTGGGTTGAAGGGTTGGGCCTCCTGATTAATTAATGCTACCGCGGTTGTGTCCGTTCATGGAGGTATTTACCTACAACCACCGCAATGTGGTCCTGTTCAGCCCTCAAGTCTGAACTGCACGTTGCTTGATGTGGATGACCTCTCTGAATAACAAATGCTGATTGGTTTACAAGTGAGCTGGAACAGGGAAGGGAGTGAAGTTCCCAATTTTCATACGGAATGCCATTTCAATTTAGACTTCCCACTTGCAAAGTCGAAGACGCCCCACCAACCCCGAGTTAACAATCCAGGATGGAATCAGTGAACATGAACAGCAGTAAAAATGTAAAAGTCTTCATCTGTAATCTGACACAGTGGGTTTGTGACTCACTAAATAGGCCAAACACAGAGCACTGATGAGGCTCTGTCCATGAACCTGCTGCAGCGGTGTTTTTAAGCACAAAAAAGAAGTATGATTGTGTATTGTATATTGCTGGTGATGCATGAATGGCTCAACTTTGCTTAGAACTAAAGGAAATCCTGTTTTTCGTGCTTTTCCGACCTCATAAATGGAACACACCCCGGCATCTGAGTTCCAAGGTAATTGGAACGTAGCAGCATAACTTGGCTCTTCTCCACGGCTGATGAACAAACAACGGCATAAATAGGCATGGCCCACAGAACGGTATGGGCGATTGTGGCTCAAGAGTTGGCAGTTCGTCTTGTAATCGGACGGTTGCCGGTTCGAGCCCCGGCTTGGACAGTCTCAGTCGTTGTGTCCTTGGGTAAGACACTTCACCCGTTGCCTACTGGTGGTGGTCAGAGGGCCCGGTGGCGCCAGTGTCTGGCAGCTTCGCCTCTGTCAGTGCGCCCCAGGGCAGCTGTGGCTACAATGTAGCTTGCCATCACCAGTGTGTGTGAATGGGTGAATGACTGAATGTAGTGTAAAGCGCTTTGAGGTCCTTAAGGACTAAGTAAAGTGCTATACAAATACAGGCCAGACCGGTGGAAACACAAGTTTTTATCACTGCCTCCATCTGTTAGCAGACGCTCTGTACAGGTAGATGGGCTGCAATGATCCCTGGATGACAAGACATAATGTGGATTGCACAACACTGGACATTATATTCTTCATTTCCAGTTAATACTTGTACAGCTGCTGTTATTGTGTATATATTTATTTATATTTCTTCATACATTCTTATATAGTTCTATATTGTGTATTTTGTTGTACAGTTATTTTATTTTCAACTTTAATTTATATATTTTATCTTATTCTTTCCCAGTTAAATTTACCCTTCATTCTAATTTGTGTTGTACAGTTATTTCATTTTTAACCTTAATTTATATTTTATTCCTTCCTAGTTAAATTTACCCTTTTTAATTTTTCATATTTATTTCCCATCTTATTCATAGCCTTTTCCTTTTTTGTTTTCTTTAGGTCATGAGCAGTTGTCCAAGCATTTCACTACATATCGTATTGTGTATGACTGTGTACGTGACAAATAAAATTTGAATTTGATTTGATTTTGATCTGATATCCTCGTGTTGGTGTTGTTCCCACATCATCATAATAAATGTTGTTCCAGGTTCAACACTGCAAGTGACCAATCACATTGTTGTGATGTCATACTTTTGCAAGCCAAGCAATTCATTCATTTATGAAATTCCAGTGTTGCAAGGACAATATGTATAATGCTTACCGTTTATTAAAGAACAGTATCCTGAAATGCAACGAATTCAAATTGCTGGATTTCTCGCAAGAGGTGGTTTCTCGCAAGTTAAGTAGATTTTTTTTAAGATGTTTTTTTTCCTTCCTGTTTTGTTTTGATAGGTACTTGTCTCTAGCGTGATATTTACATGCGCTAAATCACAACAGCAGTCACCTCAAGTAGCTTTGTATTGCAAGGTAAACCCTATGGTAATAAAGGGGACAATCATGATGACCCCATATTTGTGATAAACTCTTGTTTATCAGAAAGAGACCTCCAGCTGAGCTCAGGGAGGGGCAGCCATCTGCCGTAACTTTGTTTTTACTCTGGACTTCTCATCAGCCTTAATAAAGGTTTGCCTCTGTCTGCGTTTCAGTCTGCCTTTCGGTTTCACATTTTGCATTTCATGACACGCACTACCACCACTGAATCATAAATTCCCCATCACGTGCTCAGATTAAGATCTAGGGACCGTCCTGTTTTAAAGAGCATCAAAGTGTCTATTAGATGGTTGTATCCTGGCTTTGTGTTTTGAATATTGCTTTGTCTGGTTTGATTATGGTTGAGCCTCTGAGGGGGTTAAAGTGGGATCTGGGAGGTGAAAAGAATCACTGAGTTGAATAATAGTTGGTACTGTGAGCTTCCAACTCATAGACAGTGTAATGCTAGTTTAAAGTCATCGGCTTAAGTTCAAATTATGACTCTGAACGAAGTCCATCTAGAAGTAAATCCAGCCATATTGAAATTGCTCAGGTATTTGTTTTGGAACCTTGACTTGAATCATTACATTTCTGCCAGATCAAACATTTGAGACGACCTGCTGTGGCGCCTTCTTTTTTAAAAAAAGAGCATAACTTCAGCAACACATCATGTACAGATCATCAGATCAATAAAATGTAACAGGAACTAGCACATTACGTGTAAGACTTAAACTTCCAGTTCATCAAATATTGCTATCTTTGCATATAATCTTTTATCTCAGCTCTCCTGTCCTTCATCTCTTCCATCTCTGAGAGGGACGTCATCTCACATCAGTGTTTGTGTTTTCACCTCCAGTGGAGCAGCTGCACCTGTAGCTCACTGATGTTTGCCGATCTGTTTGAAACTTTGCGGCCACTTCAAGAACAGAGAGTACCTCCAAGTATGCTCACAGCACTGCAGCAGCATTACATAGATGCTCAAGTACCGTAGCTCACCCCTATGGAAATCTGCATGCATGAACGACAGTGATGCAGTGCAAAACAAAGGAAGTACAGGACTGTGCAGCTGGTCTTTACTTTCTTGAATCATGAGTCGGCCCCGTGCTTCTCACATCCGGTACCAATGTGGCATTAACATCAGTGAAGCAGCGTTCAGCTGACACACAAAATGTTTTGATGCGTTTATTAAATCGTCCACAGTGTGTTCAAAAAGCATCTGCAAACAGACAGATGCACTGCCGCCTCCTCCACCACATGCTGATCTGGTCAATATTCACCCACAGTCTTAGTATATAGCAGCTAAGCTGCACACACACACACTCACACTCCTTTCTGCTTTAATCTGTCCACACACACACTCTTATATATCAGCTCACACAAAGATCCAGTAGGAGTGAAGAAGCAGAATGAAAAGAAGAAAAAAGGAAGACACCAATGAAATAATAAGAAAAGACTGTGAGAAAAGCAGGGCTGTAATTGCAATTCATTTCCAGCTCGGGCCCCTGGGGTGCTCTGAGTGCGTTTGATCCCAACGGCGAGCGAGCGAGTGTGGAAACTGAGAGACGCAGTCATATGTATGCAGCGGGGGGGAGCGGGAAGCAGAAAGCCTTTTAATATTCCAGGCCACGGGTTGGGATGAGAGACTGCTCTCATACCTTCAGGTTCATGAGCATAATGAGATTTTTATTTTGCTGAGTGCAGCCTGGGAGCACGCCCGCACAAAATGCTGTCTGATCCGGGGCGCGTGCACGTGAGCGGACTATAGCTGAGCACGCACGCTCCTTCAGACTTCACAATTAGGAAGTGGGGGGTCATTACTCCGACGTCTCCCTGGGTTCGGATGAGATTCATCGACTTAAATCTCACAATAAATACTCATAACATTAGCACACTTCCTCTCCTCCCTATTATCCACATCAATGGGTGGTTTCCCCAAACATCTCCTACGTTTCCCAGGCTCCTTAGGGCTGAAAAGGAACGCACACCGCAGTCCCCACCCTGCTGAGGTCTTTGTCAAGAGGGATAAAACCCACGACGGGAGTTATGTTTCCCTGAGGTGAAACTCCTGACGCACAACTACCCAAACTATGTGTTACAGTAAGGGGAGGATAATTATGCACCGCAGAACAACCAAAATGGACACTACAGGGACAAAAGGTGCATCGTGGGTGTTGTGAGATCCACTTTTTTGGAACTAGACCTTTTCAAGGGCACTGCTGTTGTCATTTCTCAAAGTCAAGCTCTTGTTTGAGGTCCCTAAATGTATGCAAGATTAATCTTATAGATGAGTCGGTAAAAAAGGATCCAGAATGGTGATAAATCCAAACAGAGAGGACGATCTGCTGTTACCGAATGCATCTGAATGCACTGGAAAGGCTGTAAATAGGTGTGTGTACAATTACTCTCAGCCAGCACCCATTAACAGGAATTAGAGCCATAAATCAGTGGCAGGGAAGCATCAGATCTGCTAAACAGCAGTTTTATGGCACTTTTCACAGGCGGAGATCCTCTCATTCCTGCACGCTGAAGGTGAAATTGGTTTATTATGGATGTGCGGTGCACAAACTGACCCTCCTGAGTAATTCTCTATGTCAGACCCGCCTGGAGAGCGATCAGATGGACGGACAGATACTTCACCTCTGCCTCGAGCTGAATGGGACGGCGGGGTGGGGTCGCACTCAAGGTTGGGTGCAGACCAAGAAAGAGTGTGTGTGTGTGTGTGTGTGTGTGTGTGTGTGTGTGTGTGTGTGTGTGTGTGTGTGTGTGTGTGTGTGTGTTTGTGTGTGTGTTTGTGTGTGTGTGTTTGCATGCATATTGATCCCAAATAAGGACAGTCAGGCTTTCTGATCTCAGCCAGACTCAAGCCCCCCCCCATGGAGCAATCTGCAGCCTGACTGATTCCCATGGTAACTGTGTGTGTGTGTGTGTGTGTGTGTGTGTGTGTGTGTGTGTGTGTGTGTGTGTGTGTGTGACTTGACATTGTCCTCCTCGGCCTTCCTCCCCTGCCTTTTCCCTCCTCTGTCCTTCACAGACCTTGTTTCTCCTCGTCTGTCTTTGTGAGGACGCATTCACAGAGTGAGGACATTAGTGAAGATATTTTTTGCACAGAGACCCAGAAAACATAAGCGAGGGTTAAATATGACCACATGGGCCCCTTTCAGTCAGTCCTCTGTCTCTGAGTTAAAGTCAGACTTCACAGCTTTTTACTTTTGATCTATCTGAGAAATAAAAACATAGAACCAAACAACCTGAAGCACTGAGAGCTGCAGTTCCTCTAATGTCCACTAGGGACTTCAGCAGTGAGTCAGTCCCCATAAACGCCCATGTTAAAATGAAAATTTCAAAGTTACAGCAGAAATTAGCAGGTTTACAGCAGCTTTTCATTCTTCTTGATGTGATACCTGGCCTCCCTGCAGTCTCTTCAACAAGTTGTTTTGACTCCTCCCCCTTTGTGATAATTTTCTCCTGTGATAATTGGCTGCTCCTTATAAATAAATGTTAAAGAGCAAATATCTATTGCAACTACCAATAACAACAAAAAAAAGCTGCAAAATTAAAAAAAAAATAGAAAAGAAAAGAACTTCACTGTAAGCTGCACTAAAATGTTTAAGGTCACCTCTATGGTGTTGTTTTTGTGCCACTATTCTGAATGCACGTAAAAAAAAAATTGAGCGCACCTAAAAACAATTTGCAGGTGCAAGTGTTGCATTTTGAGGAGAATTTTATTTTGAGTGAAGAAAAGCTAAATTTGAGTGAACAAAATTCATTGCTGCGTGCAAAAAATGTATTTCAGTGTTTGCTATTATCCACACACACACACAATAGCAGCCCCTCTCGCTCAGTTTTTGCACTTGCTCTTGCTCGCAATGTGTTGCTCGCGCTCTCAACATTTCTGTACACCGTTATATTTGTGCCACAAAACCAGCCAATCACAGACTTGGATGCAAAAAGATCTGGAGACGAAAACAGCCAATCAATCAGCTCGAAATGACGAAATGCAATATCCCAGAAACCATTTCGTCCAAAACTCAAACGAGGCAGTGGCAGAGGAACACAGAGTGGTGGAGTTTGAAATATTACTCTTTCTGGGTCACAAAATAAACTTTTAAGATATTTTCATGTGAGAATGGTGCTGTGTAAACTTCAAATATCTGCTCGATTTATCAAGACATCACATGTTTGCATAAGTGCTCTAACGTTTCCGGAGATGCCTGTTACCCACTAGCTCAGTGGTCCCCAACCTTTTTTGCGCCACGGACCGGTTTGTGCCCGACAATATTTTCGCGGACCGGCCTTTAAGGTGTCGCAGATAAATACAACAAAATAAAACTAGTACCGGTACCGAAAAAAAGATTTATTCATAACACATGTGAAAAGACTCAGGAAAACCGAGTTAACGAAAAAAACGATAACAAAATAACGCTAAAAACCCTGAAAACCATGCATTTCACACCCAAGTCTCAACTCTCGCGGCCCGGTACCAAATGACTCGGCCCGGGGGTTGGGGAGCGCTGCACTAGCTGACCGCATAGCTGGACTGGCCGGTGGGCCGATGGTGATTTTTCATTTTTGTTTGTTTGTTTGTTTGTTTGTTTGTTTGTTTTTGTAACGGTATAAACAATGAAAGGTGGTGGATTAGCCAACTGGTAATGATCAACTCTGGGCTGGACCAATTACAATACATCCGTATTGAGGGGAAAAGGAACGCGATTCGTCCCGGACTTCAGCGAGAATGAAAAAGACACAAAGCTGAAGTTATTCTGTGTCTTTGCTGTCTTTTCTTCTCTCATTCTCTCTCCCCCTCCCTCTCCTGTTGCTACTTCAATCATGAAACTGATCAATGATCAGCTGATCGTCTCTTTTGTTTGTTTATCGCCCACTTTGCGCCAGAAAGAGGAAACCAGCGGATGTCGCGCTAAACAACAGCAGCACGTTCAAGCTTCAGAAGCTGTTGTTAGAATTTATTTAATATTACTTTCTAGTATCAGCTGATGTTTGCTGGAGCCACAGCTGTAAAAGCTGCTGGCCATGATATCGGTTTGGATATGTGGTGACAATATTTTCACGGACCGACCTTTAAGGTGTCGCAGATAAATACAACAAAATAAAACTAGTACCGGTACCGAAAAAAAGAAGATTTATTCATAACACACGTGAAAAGACCCAGGAAAACCGAGTTAACGAAAAAAACGATAACAAAATAACGCTAAAAACCCTGAAAACCATGCATTTCACACCCGAGTCTCAACTCTCGCGGCCCGGTACCAACACGCAGGATCTGATCTGAAATTTCTCCTCAAAGTGCAACACTTGCACCTGCAAATTTTTTTACGTGCGCTCAGAATAGTGCCACAAAAATAACGCCATACACCTCTGAGGTCACCTGAAGGGGAAAAAAAAGGCTGCATCTTCAGTGTTTACCAATCAGCTGGGTGTCTGACGTCCTGAGGAGCAAATATTTGGATGTCACACAAGAACATTTGGATTTAAAAGTCTGGTTTAATAAGCTGGACCTAAGCCTTTTAAAAGAGAGGCCGATAAAAGGACCTGAATATCAATTCTAAAAGCAACAGGGAGCCCACGTAATAAAGCTGTAAGCAGCGTGAGCCAGACGCTCTCCTCTTTTTCAGGAACAGCAGTCTTAAATCACATGCAGGCCCGCTATGTGACGCTGGAGGAAGACCCAATGAAAAGATACTACAGTGGTCGATGAGCCACAGAAGCCTGGAGAAGCTTTTCTGCATCATACTGAGGGGAAAAATTGCTTAACACATCATAAAATGCATTTTTATTATATAAGGGTATAAACAACAGCAGCTTAGATTCCGGAGGAGTTGACCCCTGCTGGACGTTAGCACACGTTTAACGAACTTTGAAGAATTACAATCACATGAAATTAACATTTAAAGACATAAAAAGAATTTGCTGCTTAATCCTCTGAGGTCTGGTTCATCACGGGTGATAATCCCAATCTAACCCTTTTCAGAAAGGCTAAAACGAGTTTTTTTGAGAACATGTAAATAGTTTTTTTTTTTGATGTGGATAATGTCTGTTCGTCCAAGACATGGAACAACATCCATCCATTTCCGTACATTTATCCGCATGGGGCTTTAACCTATCCCAGCTATCTTTTGGGCTAGAGCCACGGTACGCAGATAGACAACCATTCACTCCTACACCAAGTCTGGAATCACCAGTTCATTTAACATGCATGTCTTTAGACTGTGGGAGGAAGCCAGAGTACACGGAGGGCCAGAAAAACCCCAGCTGGTCAAAGGCTACAAACCCAGGACCTTACGGTGTGTTCACACCGAACGTGATAGACGCGACCAAAAAGCGCCACACGCCCCTAGCTGGTCACGTGCACATTTGCACCTCGACGCGAATTGGTCGGGCTTCAAAATATGCAATTTTCACACACGTGAAGCGGAAATGTGGGAGGAAGTAGTGCCAGATGGTATGTTTGCAAGATGGCAGCTGTTGATCTAGCGTTTGAAGAGACAGTCTCCCTTCTCTATTTACTGTGGAGAGCAGAGCAGCGGCGTACTGTGCAGAGCAGCGCTACTTGCTTGCGCGACTGACGCGTTTTCACGACGCAAATCTGCTTCTGAATTTTCGCGGGACCCCCAGTCGCGCTTCATTGTGCTCCTCCATTGACTTTATATGTAAACCTAACACTCTAGTCCAGGGGTGGGCAATCTCAGTCCACGAGGGCCGGTGTCCGTGCAGGTTTTAGATCTCACCTTGGGTCAACACACCTGAATCACATGATTAGTTCGTTACCAGGCCTCTGGAGAAATTCAGGACATGTTGAGGAGCTAATTTAGCCATTTAAATCAGCTGTGTTGGTTCGAGGACACATCTAAAACCTGCAGGGACACCGGCCCTCGTGGACTGAGATTGCCCACCCCTGGACTAGTCGCATCTATCGCATTCGGTGTGAACGCACCGTTAGGATCATCTCCGAGCTGGTTGGATGGGTAGGTAGATATACTCTGACTTCTTAGAATTAGTTGGGAATACCACACAGTGGTAATTTTTACCAATATTCACCAAGAATTTTGTGCAAAAGGACGATAACACCTGAACATGTTACCTGGTTCATAGTTTAACAGTAATCAACAAGGAGTTAAATCATCCAGAGGCAGGAATCTTAGACTCCCAGACCTCTGCCTTCTCAGCCATATCCTCCAGCTCTTCTCAGAGGGCACTGAGGTGTTCCCACCAAAGAGGGCGTCCTTCTAACTCAGAAGCACAGATTTCGCACCCAGACGCCCCTTGGAGCATGCTCATTTCTACTGCTCGTATCCATAATCATCATATTCAAATAATAAGAAGGATATGAGGGGGTAAGGCTTTAACGACGCAGCCGACACTTGTTAGTGGATCCATCCATTGTTGGTTTGCGTCTTTATTTGGGATTTGTTGACAGTCAGACAAATACAGAAAATCATCCGACTCATCCTGAGTGGATTAGAGGATTCGATGCCTGCTAGATCAAAGGTAAGAGGCAGCGCAGGTCCTCAGAAGTGCTGTTTTCATGTTTGCCTGGGAGGAAATAGCTCTTTTCTGTAGTGCAGCTCTGCACGGTCCCATGAGGAGTCCTGGAAGGATGCATGAAACGCTGGGAAAGCATTAAAGGAGTCTGATGCACTTTTATTTTCACAGAGCTCCTAGACAGCGAATGACAAAAACCAGATGTTTGTGGACAGCTGAGGTTCAGGTGAAACAATAGGGTGTGATGGAAGCATAAAGGTTTGTTTCCTGCACTGTTACAGAGGAAAATGGGGGGAAAACAAGGAGGAAGATGGGAGTTCAGGGACTGATCTACCTTATTCAATACGCACTGAGAGACGAACACATGTAAATTAGGTTAGGTTAGATTAAATTGGATTACATTTAACTGATCTGAAAGTTAAAATAACAAATGAGTGGCGCACAGGTTGAAACCCCTAATGCAGCCTTCAAGGACAAACAGACAAATACGAGCAGGAAACCTCTTCACGCTGCGGCGCTTCTCTGCAGGAGGGAAGTGTCTGTGTTTCCTCTGAATACCACCAGCGTGACAGGAGAGGATGCGTCTGTTATGACAACCCCAAACACACAGATAAAACCCAAAAACTTTAAAAACACAACCACACTGAACCCCCCCGCCCACAGAGGTCTGAGTAGCCGTGCTTTACGCGCTTGTCAGCATCTCAAAAATACGTAAAAAAACACTTCTTTGCTGAAAAATACAGCAAACTCCCATTAGCTCGCGGCCCCTGAGGCACACGAGGCTCACCGGCTTCCTTTCAGAGGATAAAAGATGAAGAACACGCAGGATCTGAGCTGAAATTGTGATGCAAACAGGCGAGAAATCTGGGTGCATGTCATGCTTTTCAAAGAGTAGAAAAAGAAAGTTTTGGGATCAGGCGGTCTGACCTCATTATGGAGTTATCGGTCCTCTCTATTACGTTTAGAGAAGTTTCATCATTCACGTAGTAATGATGCGAAGAGGAGCAGTGGATGTAGAGGTGAAGGTGGTGGTGACAGTCATAATCAGCTATTCTTTTTAAGGAAGTACCAGAGTTTTAGCGTAGGTTTTAGTGTAACAATGAGGAAAATGTTCTATCCTCCCATTTTTGAATCCTTCTCCTTGATTTCTTGGGTTTGTTTAATCTAAAAAACTGGAGAAAAACTGACACTGATGAAATGAGGGTCGTCTCAAAGTCACGGACCATTGGTTTGGAGCCAGGATCCGGATCCTGAATCAGATTATGATCTGAAGATTTTACCCTCCACCATTCCAAAATATTAATTTGATGAACTCTGAGCTGTTTGGTTATCCTTGTTGTCTTGTGACCAAATGCACAGATAGTCTCCAAATTGCGCCTGGAGAAGGAAGCAACCTCTTGACTACTGCTCACAGTGTGTTTTTTGCCCTACTGCCCAAATTCAGAAGGTCATTTTTTGCATCTCCATCCTTTTTTCCCCTTCTTGGTTCATGAAAATCTGTCACAATGATATAAAAATATGCATTACTGTGACATTTTTGCATCCAGTCCCATGATACTGTGAAAGCAACTGCAAATATGTCTCCCTCACGACTAGCGTATGCCAGAGGATCCTGTGTGACCATCGTCTTGTTCACTCGACCCTCCACTGTTACCATGACTGTCACATGACTGCAAACTCAGAGCTGTTTGTTGAAGAAGATTCTCAGCCTGTACGCCGTGTTTAGTGCTCAGATAGAAGACGCCGAGTACAATGTCTGAACTCGGACACCTTCCTTTCTGCTGCCATACAGAAACCAGGAAGTATTACAAAGCATTGGGAGGGTGAAGGCGGTGGCGATAGAGGGGCTGTCTCTCAAAGATATCCCACACCGGTTCCAACCCAGCGCTCGTGCCGTCCCGCTCTGCAGACGCCAGCCTTTCATCTCTTTTACTTCACCCCGAGACGTCAGCCCCGCTCTTCCTCCTTTCTCCTCCTCCTCTCCCGCTGTTCCCTTCTTTTTGACCAACACCCAAAGACCCAGACTCACCACCCACCCGCCTGTCTACACTTGTCGGACTCCTTCGGTGTGTTTTCAGGGGTCACTTTCTGAAGCTAGCCATAGTAATTTGAGACGACTGACTGTGTGTTTGGTGCTGAGTGGGTAGCAGTAGAAACACTCCTTCAGCCTTTAACGCGGTTATATCAGTCCTAAGGGGGTTAGAGCGGGAGGAGCTGATGGATTTGCCATTTTTATTTTAAGTCCTGTAGTTTGAGTAAAAACAGCCTGAACCCATCCCTCACCTCTTTTTAAAGAGCATAAGCACGTCTGAAGTGGCTTTTGTGGGTTTAAAGAGTTTCCAAAAACTGCGAGAGCGGCGTGAGCGAGCCGAGGCGAGGCGAGGCAGGCGGTTAAATAATGAGCCGAGTCGCTGCAGAGCTGCTGATCCAGGTGATAATTCTCTGCAGGTTAATTACAGTGAGCTCCCCTCTCACACTGTTTCCTCACTGCCATTAGATGTATTGTTATAAAAATCACCATTAGCGGCACTTTAAAGCTGCTGCAGCACAAATAAAAGGACAAATTGTGCGTCGAGGGTTAAATACGTCCAATTATGTGCAATTACCGGCATCATCTTTGACTGATTTCAACACTCGCACTTCTCTGTCTACATCTGCTGCCTCAAAGCTCAGAAATGGCTGTTCATCTCAATCTATACACACGTTTTCTTAAATAACTCACATTTGGCTGACAGCCCACACACACAAACACACACACACACGCACACACACAGGATGCCTGAAAGGCCTTTGAAAAGCTGTGAGATAACATCCGTCCGTCCTCCTGCTCCTCACCTTCGACTTTGTCTCACTTTCTCTTTGTGTCTCTTTCACAGCGAAGTGGCTGTGCTCTGTTTAAAGCAAAGTTTAAAGCAGTATCGAGGCGGTGGGCGAACCCAAAGCACTACAACAGCTTCTCCACAGCCAGCACGCTCCATTTACCGTACACACACACACACACACACACACACACACACACACACACACACACACACACACACACACACACACACACACACACACACACACACACACACACTTTGAACTTGCCATCTCACATGGAATTGCATTGCTGTGTTTGCAGGCTTAAATAAAGGCTCAAACAGGTGATTCTGATTGGTTTGGAAGTTGTATAGATCAGATAGTCCAGAGGTCCAGTTCAGGAACTACAGTTAACTGAGGTGAAAACTAGCAGACAGCTAGCAGCTTTTTTTTTTTCTTTTTTAATTTATTTTTGGGGCTTTTCAGCCTTTATTTTGATAGGACAATAGAGAGAAGACAGGAAACAGGGATAAAGATGCGCAGTAAATGGCCTCAGGGTGGATTCAGACTCAGCCCGCTGCATTAACCTTACAGCTCTGACCTTTGACTGAAGAAACCTTATCAATTGGGTCAAAGTCATACAAAATATGAAAATCAGTAAAAACCTTATATTACGCACTATTTTTTATGGATTGTATTCAAATTTCACAACACTGTATTATAACCTTGTAGGACGTGCGTACCTGGTTTTGACCTTTGACCTTGACCTTCATCGTTAGGACCATACGTTAAAGCTGACTTTGATAAAAACCATACTGAGTAATATATCATATGAAAGAGCATGGAGACACATTTTTTTAAAACGAAGCCACTACGACGTCACTATGATGCCATAAAGTTTCACAAAATCACAAATTGCTTCAAATTGACAAATATTCAGAAACTAGTCATATTAACACTCTTTCATAAACCTGGCCCCACCCCATCATGCGATAAGGTGGGGCCAGGCTTCACAATGAACTCACCCGAAACTCCGGCCGACCGGGACCCACACCCAATCTCACACCCTGGCTCAGGCGACCAGAGGACCATCTGTGGGGGGACACTCCCACTAGGTCCATATCTGGGACTCCCCACCACCTGACCCCAGAACCGAAGAAGCCTCTCGGATGAGAGGTGAAACGTCTTCAAGTAACCCAAAGAAGTCCAGACGCTCTTCTCTGCAAGCTCCCTTGACTACGATGACCTGGATGACTGAGAACCTTCACAGACACTTTGGCATTAGTAGCTTCACCTTCTGCTTTATTTCAGCCTTTGTCTCCCGTACAGTTTGAGTTTGCTGTAAAACTTCTGTAACCTCACATTACGCTGCTGGTTTCCTTGGTAAAACTTCCAGAAATAGCTCAGCCTGTGGGCGATTTGTTCCACCTCGTTGACTGATGGTAACTGGGGCCTTTTTTCCTTTTTCGTTCCCTCCTCTTAACTTCTAAACTGTGATTAACACAAGCAATCCATCGCACATCTATAATTTGACCTGCAGGGCTCAGGATTACACATTAACCTTCCCTCGGTCGCCCCTGGCTGAGCTCGCTTCTGATTAACAAGTACAACTTTTTACTTCCAAGGCTTTCAAACCTGACCTGTGTTCAGATCAATGGTGCAGAGAAGATGGAAAATTATAGATGACCTGTGCTCCGAAACAGGTGAAAGAAAGTTCTAACAGAGAGAAACTCATCATGGAAGTACGAGTATAACACGCAGGCTATTAAAAATTCAACTTTACTCTTACAAGAGGACTAATTGTAGTCTTACGCCCACATTAAATCTGATTCACACCTCAGACCAGTGAATCTAAATGACCTTTAGCTCTTCAGAAAAGCCCCACTTTGCCTACAACCCCTCACCCTCAACAATTGTATAAATTTAGCCTCATGCGGGCTTAAAAGTCTGACACATTAACTTTTACAAGGAGGAAAATTCCGTAGGGAAAGCTGAGCTGAACTTTAAATATGCAGAGATGCTCACATCACGCAAACATGTTCAGTTTGGCAGGAGAAAATGCTGGCATTTGCTAATTAGCGCTAAAGACACACCTGAAGCTAATTAAAGGAATAATTTCTCATATTTTCTGGACTAATCTGGATCTAATATGGATGGGATCGGCCAAATTATAATGCAGCATCTGGAAACCGTAAACATGCAGCAGAAGGTGAATAATAGCAGGGGCGGAGCTGCATCCAGCCGGGCCCTGGGCAGAAACTTCCTGTCGGGCCCCCCAGTAACCACCCCATTATACATGAAACCATAAATAGCCTTAGAGCAAAAAAAAACAAACAAAAAAACTACAACAAAATAGAACAGTTTATTTGTGTGAGAGGAAATTAAATATTTTGATGACCGAGTAGCCGAGTATTTTTCTTAAAGAAATTTAAAATCCAGATACTTTTACTTTTTCTCAAGTATTTGCTAGTTTTCCAAAATTCTTATGGATTGTTGAATAATATCAGTAACAGACCTGGCTGGATTTATTTCCTAGAGGGCTGTGCGGCAAAAATGTATTACCAAGTCCCAGATGATGCCAACCATAACAGCACTTAAAACCAAAATAATCAATCAGTGAGTTGTTTTGGAGAAAGGTATTTATTCTGATAATGAATAGTAGTTTGACTTGTTGTTTGTTAGGGAAAAATATGAAAAAAAACATCACTGGTATCAGGTTTTTAAAGAGGAAAGTGTGCTAGTTGCCATTGCTTGGATGTTGCGCAGCAAAATGGGGCAATTTGTTGCATCAAAGCTTAACAACAAATTAATATAAAAATAACAAATGAAATTATAAAGGTCCAAAAAAACAGATTTCTGCATGACCACATCCAAAAGATGGAGGTGAAGATAAGGTCATCATAAGAGTACTATGTCACGGCTGCAAACAGAGCATGGTGGTTCACTATGGTAACCTGACTTCATGGTGTGATGATGGGAACTTTTCCAGATTTTTTTGATGTTTTGTGCACAGAACAATTGCTTACTGTGAAGAAAACCAGATGTTAACTGCTGACTGCTGCCCTGAAGGTTATTTGTGATGCCACCATCCAGCGTTTGCTGATGTTTTGGCAGAGGACAACCCTTTGTGGTTGGAAGCAGGGGAAACCTGAGGAGTTTGTCAACATTTCAGGAGAATGTGTGTTAATTCATCCAGCTTAGATCAGCCTTTAGATCAGTGGTTCCTCAACCTCTGTAAATCCAGCTGTGTGATTTCTGTGACAACCAAAAAGTTTTCTAAACCCTTAAAAACCTGCCAAACGGAGGTTGGTGCAGTTGCTGGGTGGTGGGATTTTTTACTAAGTAGGGAACGTGGGTCATGGTAGGAGGACCTCCCAGCCCAGGCGTGCCCCCCCACTCCCCGGTGTACAGATGTGGCTCCTGGCTCTCGTTAGCAGGTCTGGACCCACTTTGTTTCGCTCGGTTTGGGTCTCCTTGTGTTGCTGGTGGATGTATGTGGGGTGGAGATCATCTTGCAGTTGCTTGGAGCGATCCAGGCTAACAAAGGGCACCTTTGTCTTAGCGGACCCTTATCTGTCCACCAGCATCAACTCTCTCCTACTGCTCAGAGGCACTCAAGTAAACCCACACTTTACACTCCAAACACACACATTGAAACATGGGAAGCAGCATGGTGCACGAGCTCAGTGGTGCACATACGTGTATCATATAAATCCCTGCATGTTTGCAGATGTGTGGGCACACACTAGAACATTAGTTATTAGCAAAGATGTTTAAATGAGCTGCTGTGGAAGTACCAAATCATATGGTCACACCGAGCAAACAATAAATCCTGTGTGAGGTTCATCTGCCTGCACACATTTACATACACCCACACACTCTTACCTCTTCAGATCCATGCATATCATCCCCGAGCAATTAACATCTATACTGATGCCTCTGCATCTGCATTGTCTGCCGCCTTGTTTTTATTCCTTTGTTTGCTTTGCACCAACAGAAGTTCTTTATTTTCCTAACTTTATTTCTTATTGATAAGGCTGTGCAGTGAATCTGAATCTGCTCCTACCTTTGCAGGATGCAGTCAGTTCCTGTCCTCTCCGGGGAAAACCCGCACTGAAAACGAGGTGTTTTCTCTCTCTCTCACTGCGCCATAAACAAGCTTAAGGCTCATTATTTTCTTTTTCTCCAAGAACCTATAACACAGAAATCTTTGTAAAAGTTGTGTACTTATTGTTTTTTGCTCTCATTTTTGCAGCAAATCTTTTTTCGCTCTTGCTTTCAAAGATTTTCACGGTATTCCAGACCCTGTTTGGCAGCTGTTGGTTTGGTTATTGCCCGATCTTAAATATGCCAGACGTCCTCAGACTTCTCCTGAGTTGATGGAGAAACTCTGAGTGGAAACTATTTGCCGCCCCTGTCTGCCGTGTTTTGGTGCAAACAGATGGGAGGTCGATTCAGATGAGCTGCTGGTGTTCTGGTGGTAAAGGTGTCTTAAATGAGGCACAGAGGATTCAGGTTAAACTGCAGGAACTGATGCAGCTTATACATAATGAATGCAATTAGTTACAGACGCATTAATTAATTGAATTTACTAGCAGTGACGTGTACAGGTGTGAATTCTTGGTGGCAGGTCTTTATTATTGACAGAAGGTGTCTGGGACGTATTCACTGGAGGTTTTAAGAACCTGCAAAACAAAAATATGAGATTTTTAGAAACGCTGGAGATTCTGGGGATTTGCAGAATAGATTTTTAGCTGAAAACAAACTAAAATTATGATTCAGTGGGGTATTGATTTGTCAGCGTTCTGCTTGACCTCCACGTAGCTGGGCAGAACTGTTCAGCCACACAATGATAATAAAACAGAAATCTTTATCTGTTTAAGTAAAAACCTTTGTTCTCACGCTGAGCTCGACTGCTGATGTTCCTCCTGCAGACACACCAACCGTTTTTGAAGCCAGCGCTAACGGTCTGTATCCTAATCGCTTCTCCTCGGCGTGAGTCACCGCGCGGATCCGTCCGACTATCTGAGCTCTGTCGTCTTTGACGCCGGCAGACAAAGAAATCTGTTTATCCGCGTCAAAATGTGAGCAGTCTGCAAAACCAATTAAATGCCCATTTGCTCAATTGCTCCCACAATGTGCGCCCTCACACATCGCGTGCACGGACCGGACTATTTGCTGGAATTCTCCACGGCAGATGACGGCCATTTCCTCCCCACAGTCACACTGGGAGAGAATTTAATAATCTCTGCTTACAACGGGGAATCCCATCCCGTCTCATTTGCTCCCATTCACTCCCAGAGAGCCTGGACTCATTTATCCGCTGCCACTTTGACCAAAGTTTGAATGTAGCACCAATAAATGACCAACTGGTGGTTAAATGGATGTCAAAAGGAAATGATAATAACTAAAATTTACTAAATGATTATTAAATATTAACATTACTGCTTATTTATCCTCCTAAAAACCAGCCTGTTCATTTATGTCCTCTGTAATAGACATTTGTTTTTGGTTTATGTCTATTTAAACTACCCTACTGAGTCCTGATGTACTAAATAGAGGACATCCTGGCCGTTCCATTGATATCTCATGTGTTTAGTCTTCAACCTAAACGTCTCTAAACGTCTGATTATTTAAAGAAAAGCTCAAACCTCAGGCACTCAGTCAGCCGTCTGCTTCTTTCTGCCTCAAGATATTACCCAGGATTCCTTTTGGCCCCGGCGCTGAGCCCCTGATATACGGTGTGTATTCGTACCTGGCTGCAGGGGGGCTCAGAGGGACAATAAAGAAGAGAATAATCCTTGTAATTAACTTTAAGCTCAGAGAAACTCCATCAGGTTTTTTTACACTCACATGTGCTAGCAGCGAGGCGTGGAGTCAGGGTCTGGTGCCAATGTATGCAGTATGTTTGCCTTTAGTTTCTCGAGGTGTTTAATGGTCTAAATGCACTCAGTCTTTTGTAAGGAGCTGCATTTTTCTCTCCTTATTCAGAAAGAGATGAAGCTTATGTTTAAACAAACCGTGTCACAACAGTCTGTACATATCTGAACAAGTTTTAATAATCGTGGCGGGGGATTAGAGGAAAGCTCGTTTCTTCAGCCAGATTCTGTTGGAGGAAGTCATTTTCTTGGCCTTGTTATACACGCAGCAGAGTTTCCACTTGGCTCTTTACATGTACACAAGTCTAAAGACGGGAACCGGCTGGGAAGGCAGAGTGCGGTGACGAAAAAGCAAAAAGAAAGTTAAGTCTTTCTAGATCCAGACGAGCTGTTTGGCTACACGTGAAGGTTTGCTGCCTTTCAGCTATGATCTGTCAGTTATGACGTGATCAAGAAATATTTTGTGTGCCAGCACATTGTACAGTTTGCATCATTTGTTTTCTAAATGAATCACAGAAATGAGGTTTATACCCCCGCATTAGCCAGCAAAGATCACATTGTCGCGATCAGATACCCGGATCAGGGCGTCACTGAAGAGGCGGGGCTTCTGGGATATCTCTGTTCGCTTCAGCTGTCAAATCAGGACGAAGGTGGGAGTGTTCGCAGTGTGTGACTGTATGTAGGTGTTGCTGCTTGTTTGGATGCCGCACCTTTAATTCTTATTCTTCTTCTTTCAGCTGCGCCTTTCAGAGGCCTCCACAGAATATCTTCTACTTCCATCTCACCATCTTTCCTCTGCGTGTCCTCCTTCACTACATCCATGAACCTCCTCTGAGGTCTTCCTCTTTTCCTCCTCCTTCCACTATCTCCTCTATCCCTCAGGGTTTCAAAATTATTTTTTATTTTCTTTATTACAAGCTAACAAGAGGCAGCTCCAGTGTCCACAGCGCCGATGAAGATCTCGTGGACTCTAGAGCCAAACAGCTGAGCTCACATTCAAATAAAATGATAATTGATGAGGTCTGCATGTCATCACCATCATGTGGAAAGCGCTGAGAATCTGGACTCCCTCTGTCTCATCTCCCTCTGCTCTGAGCTCCTCTCTCTCTTTCTGCTTGGCTGTGCTTCTGAGAGTCGGGGGAGACAGACGGGGTCTTTGACTCGAGCTGCGATGCTATCGCCCCTTCAGCACAGGCCCGTCTTTGTCTGCTCCCCTCTGCTTTGGCTCGACAGGTTTCCCGTTGCTTGTGGAATTTCAGAAACACGGAATAATGAGAGGTGTAAATCAGGACAGAAAAAAATGTGAAATTCACCGGAGAAGTCAGAGGATGTGGAGATTTGCAAAGAGCCGAGCTTCCCTCGCCTCGTTACTCATGGAAAGTTATGGAGATGTCAAGGAAACATATCAGAGGCACAGCGGGGACCCTCACGTGGACTTTTGCGCCCTATTGTCACTTCAAACAAACTGTACCTCACAGGAGGTTTTCTATCAGATGTTTGAAGCCACTCAGGTTTAAATATTAGCATCTAACTGGCTAAACAAACTGAGCAGAAGCTCCAGAGAAATACCTCCACCCTGCAGCGATGGGAGATGATTCAGTCTCTCTGGACACACACATGAAAACATGAAGAATCATTACTGTTTAGTCATACAGAGAATACACTGCTGTCTTTCAAAAATGCTCATGTCTTCCTGAGTGGATACAGAAATGGTTCTCTAAGTGCTGCTGACACAGGCTGAGAGTTTAGACCCAGGAGCGAGCACGAGGCTTCAACAGTGCTCCTCTTTTAAACCACATGACATTAACTTGTCCACCATTTGAACAGCTCCATTCACACAGCTCTAGAGACCAATCACTGACTGCCTAATAACCAATGGTCAATGAGGAAAATGGTTAGGGAAAAATTCCCTAACCATTTGGCAAAAGGTCGCAGCAGGTTGCCGACTGTCGTTGAGTGAACTTGGTCACAAAGCAGTATTGAGTGAAACCTCTTCCTGATTGCTTGCAGTTTTCCTAAAAGACAAACATGGCTCCCTTTTACAGAGACTGCTCACCTTCAAAGTACAAGTTGTACCTTTTTGAGGTTTCTTCCTGTTAAAAGGGAGTTTTTCCTTCCTACAGTCGCCAAGCGCTTGCTCTTCGGTGTCAGCTTAGTGTCTGGGTTTTTTCTGTATTGTTGTAGAGTCTCTGCCTTACAATTTCAAGGTGACTGTTGTGATTTGGTGCTATATAAATAAAACTGGACTGACTTCCCAATTGAAGTGAAACGTGTTGGTAGGCACAACTTAAACGTTGAAAGCAACTATTCTCTGTTAATTACCGCTCATTTGGTGGCAGATAGTTGGCTGTTTGCAGATAAGTCATCGTCTTCCACTGCAACAGTCGGATAGAAACCAAAGCAATCACAAGAAGGTTTGTGGTGCAGCGCCCTCTTTGCAAACTATTTCAGTGCTGCGAATCACACTGCATTTTCAACCTGCTGCAACCATTTGCAAATCTAGCGTCTAGCGACTGGAGGTCAGCATTGGGTTTCCAACCAGTGTGACTGAGGCTTTAGTGTGACCACACCTTTTAGAGCAGGGGTGCTCAATCCCAGTCCTCGAGAGCTACTGTCCTGCAGCTTTTAGATGCATCCTTGTTCCGACACAGCTGAATCAAATGAATGGCTTGTTATCAGGCCTTCTCCAAACTTGATGGCATGCTGAAGAGGTGATCAAACATTTGATTCAGCTGTGTTGGAGTAGGGATGCATCTAAAAGCTGCAGGACAGTAGCTCTCGAGGACTGGGATTGAGCACCCCTGTTTTAGAGATATACAGCATCATATCCTCATGCAGGGACATCTAATAGTTTTTTGATGCCTCGAACAGGATTCGAACCTGCGTCGTCACACTGTTGTTGCTTGGAGTCAGCATTTATCCCCACTGCATCATCTTCAGCACTGAGAGTCATTTTGTTTGTGTTGGAGCAGGTGAGGAATCGCTGGTTCTCTTGAAACTTGTGATCCTGAGTCAGCTCCTGTTGACCTGCTGTGAGTCCAAACTCAGAAAGCAAAGCCGCAGTCGCAGGTCAAAGGTTCGACTCCCACTGCTGATTATGCAGTTTGGTTGGTTCAGTTCAGGGATTCTAGTTAACCGAGGTGAAGCCTAGCAGACAACTAGCAGCTATAGCCACCTGGGTCAATTCAATTCAGTTTTATTTATACAGCACCAAATCACAACAACAGTCACATCAAGGCGTTTTATATTGTAAGTTAGACGCTACAATAACACAACAGAGAAAACCTTAACAAGCACTTTGGCGACGGCGGCCTCTTTGACTCATCCACCTGTAAGTCAAAGAGGCCACGCCTCTAATAGTGTTAATTTTAAGCCTTAATACAATTTAAAGAGATGAATTACAAATAAATGATCCCCCTGTTCAGCCAGTATGAAGTTGGGGTGGGGAACTGCAGCTTTTGCTGTCACAGTCCAGCTCTTTGAGGTTGGTGCATGGTTAAAACAAACACAACCCTTCAGGCCTGTTTTCGCATTCGCTTACTCGTGACTATCTAATTGACTATGGCGTGTAAAATCAGCGGTGTGTCCCTTTAACAGCGGTGCTGCGAGTGAGCGCGACATAAATCAGTTGAGGGATTATTCTGCACGGTTCCCTTCACATCCTGCATGCATTAACATCAAGCAGAAGCTCTGGTCTATAAGTAGCTATTGTAATTTGAATTATGAGCCTCGAAACATTGAGACACCCCATGGCCCACCCGCCTCCTCTCTGATGCATATTATCTGTATGTATGAGTGTACACTCTCGGCTCATGCTGCACCTCCCAGAGAGACTCACTCATGTTTAAACTGAGCCGTACTCGGCTAATATCTGCGAAACCTGTCACCATGAGAAATGATCTTATTCGCATCTATTTAAAAAAAAAAAAAAAAAAAAAAACAGGAACACGTTTGTTTCTGGGATTTCTTCGTGTTCAGCGGCTTGTTATTCTCATGAGTGTGTGTATATGTTGAAATTAGCTCAGGAATGTTCTCATTGTGCAGATGTTAATCCTGGACTGCGTTACAGCCCGTGGGATGATCGATAGTGCCTTCGCTGGAACCAGATCTGAATGGGAATTAAAAAATCTGAGAGCTTTAAAGCCAAGATCAGCAAAAGGATCAGAGCAAGCTTTTAAAGAGTTTCAGGCATAACCTGATGTAATATAAACTGTTTAACCTGCTTTCATCTCATTTCATGGCCTTGATTTATATATTCTGCTGCTCTGGCTTCAGTTCATCTCTTTAAGTGAAGACTCGTTGACTCAGCTGAGGGTAGGAGAAGAACAACAACAAATGTGAGAATTCAGGTGACGAATGTAAACACGAGATGTCGTGTGTTTAATCAGGAAAAGTTTGATCTTCGGCAGCAGAAACATGGCTGTCGAAGTATGTGTTCAGGTGTGTGTGTGTGTAGACTTCCCCACCTGCTGACGCACCGATCCATCCGTCGAGTGTCTGACAGTCGGCGGTCACAGCTGACTGAGCTCCTCCATTGATCCCCTCTCTGCTCCTGACCAGTCCTGGCACATCCTAATCTATCCTCCACACACACGCACACGCACACACACGCACACACACACACACACACTCCTTCCAACTAAGGCCGCACACCGGGACTGGCAAATAATTGATGCGTGTGAGCCAACCTCTCGCCGTCTGTCTGGACTCTCTGACAGCCTCAGCACGATTACACGACCTCCTCACCTCTAATGACTTCGCTTTGAGTTCTCCCTCATGCAATTGGCTCAGACACCTGCCAATCATCCTGCAGAGGAGCCGCTCGTTCTGGCGTCAGCCTCGCCCTGAGAGGCCACCAGCAAGAGCAAAGGTCTGAAAGCACTGACTTTGCCTCTCACGGGCATCACTTGAAGGCAGCTCGGCTTGGTCCATGTCCACCATGACGCACCAAAAGATTTGTGTGTTTCTGTCTATTTCGACCTTCTGTGCCACTTTTTCAACTCAGGGCTCAGCAGTTAATGAAATTATAGGTCAAATATAAGCTTACCACACTATTAAAACAAGCTAATCAAAATGATAATCCTCCCTCTGATTGCTTTGGTTGCGAACATGTTGCTTCTGTCGTAGTTTCAAAGTGAAAGTTGTGTTGCACTTTGTAAAGTTTTACTACCACTCAGCTAGTACTTTGTGAGTGTTTGCAGACAAACATGAAAAACTACAGGCAACTGTGGCAATCTTCCGGCAATCAAAGCAATTTTAGCGGAGGAAATTCTTTGTAGCTGATTTCATCAAGCGAGATCCAGAAACCAACAGGTTTCCATAGCAACTGTTGGTTGTCTCACAACTAATATGATGGAGAAACTCCAAGAAATGTACTCATGACGCCACGTGGAACACTGAAATAAACCAAACTTTAGCCATGACAACATCTGAGATGATCCATCCACAGATTGAGGTTAGTCGATAAATGTTGCTGTGTGGTGTGGATTGCTCGCTGTGGAAAAGTCCTGATCCTGACCTGTGAGGTGGTGGACTGTAGCTACTCTGAGACATTTTAAAAACGTTACAATTTTAAAGATGTGCTGCACATGGACGGGGATAATAAAAAAGACTGAAGTGTTTTAGTGATTTCCAAGTCTCTGTGTTTGGGGAGTACAAAGCTATCATAAATGTTAGAAGTTACAGGATAAAGTCACCGTTTCTGACAGAATAAATCTTCAGACCTGTCTTCTCCGTCAATGAGAGGTTTGGTGGTTTCTGTGATATTTATTTTATGACAATCTGTTCAATCTTTAATCTAAAGGCATCTTAAGTTGAGCTGTACAACTTTATTTTTCTCTTTTCCATCCAAAGTGGAGGTGTGCCCAGATTTAAGAGCTAGAGCTTCCAAAGATGATTCAGATTCAGGCGCACGGGGTGACTTCTGGTAACCCGACCTCCCTCCATCATCACCCACTGGGTCTCAGTTTTCTGGCAGTGTTTCCCGCTCATTGGCCGGGATAAAACTCTGACAGTCTTCCTGGAAGTCAACTGAAACCCCACGTTAGCTGCCGTCTGGGCGCGGCTGTTTTGGAGGAGCTCTGGAGTTTGAACAAAGCCCAACATCTTTGGCGTAAACTCGCCCTAACTCTCCCGTCTGTCTCCTGATGACTCTCCGAGGAGCAGCTCCACTTTTCATCTGGCGGGTGACATCACAGATGAACTCCGGGTCCCATGGACTGCATCTTGAGTGAGCGAGAGAAGAAGAGTTGTTTATGCACTTAATAAACCAGAGTAATGTCTGCAGAGTAATGTCAGCAGAGTAATGTATGCGCGTTTTAGCCTGGATTATTCTCTCTTTAATGCAGCACAGTCAGGGCGAAGTGAATTTCCTTGCACAGGCTTTAAGACACATTAGGCATATTACAATAAAGGATTACGCTCACTGAGATTTATAGCCAACTACACACATATAAGAATATATAATTTCATGCCTGCATCTTTTATAACTCTTATTTAAGACAGTGCAGCCTTCAGCTATGTGGACTGAGCCTTGTGTAAACTAAGCTTAGAGGGGAAGGCATGAATGCCCTTCTTTGTCTTCTATTTTTCTTGTAATGTGTCCATTTGTTGTTACGCTTGTTGGCTCTCTCTATCCGGGCTGCATTAAAAATTCCCCAAAATAAAGTCACAGTTTCACTCAACAGAAACTGCTTATACGTAATTTGATTTATTGGAAATTTGTCACAGCTCAGCATCAACAGGGATGGGCCCCAGATTATCCAGTTGTTTTGTTTTATGGAAACTCATGAGTCATTCTTAAGTGTGTTTAAGCGGTTGCTCACTTCAGATGATACAATTCACGGGGTTGGTTGTTAGATTACACCCACTAGATGTGATGTAATGACTCGTCAAGAACGTCACTTCCTCTAATGTCCACTTGAGGCTATCTCCAAAAGTGAGTCACTCCCCACAGACTTCATGGCACTGTAGCTCACCTGGTTGAGCAGACACTGACCACTTCCTGTGTGTTACACCCTTCAGTCCCAGCCAGAAGAATACTGTTTTGGTCTCTATAAATAATTGACCTTACTTGATCTAACTCACCTGTTTAAATTGTAATAAACCTCAAAGCCTGCATTATTAGGGGTGTGGCTTCTTTCACTGACAGGCAGATGGCTGTAGCTGCTAGCTTGCTGCTAGACTTCACCCCAGCTAATTGTGAGTCCCTGATCTGGACCTGTGGACCATGTTTGTCCTGTTGGATCACAAACACACAAGACAAGAAGTACAAAAAAGAACAAGATGCCGAAATCCACTCCAAACTATGTCCAGGACAGAAACATCTGGATGTTATATATTAGCAACGCAACATAAGCTCGAGTGATGTTAAAGCAGAGTGTATGCAGACCTCAGCTCAGCATCTTACCGTTTCTGCCTGTTTCTGCAGGAGACTCACTGTGGTGTTCATTTTGAAGTCTCTTTGTGTTCATCTATAAACACTAAAAGAAAAAAATACTGACAGCTGCCAGTGCTACTACCCCTCAGCCTCCTAGTAGATGCACCAGAGAGTTCTTTCTGCTCGTCTCCATATAAGGGTTGGTGGTTTGGGGTCATTATTAATTGTCAATCCCAGAGGGTTGTGTAAAGTGGCCTTCCATACATCCATTAATTATTCCATTTATATGTTTTGTGCCTTTATTCTTGCTTTAAATAGTTGCTGGAAATGTAGTGTCCTCTTTTTTTTATTATTGGCCTGCATGCTGGAAAACCATCTCCATAATGCTGAGATTTTCATCTAATATTCAGTTTTTAGGGTGATTTTGTACCATCTGTCCACATGAAAAATGGCCTGTGTGCTATCTTTGGAACATTTACAGCAATGTTTATTAATGTGCAGAGGTGGGACCAAGTCATTGTTTTGCAAGTCTCAAGTAAGTCTCAAGTCTTTATCCTCAAGTCTCAAGTCAAGTCTCAAGTCTGAAACTTTGAATTTCAAGTCCTTTCGAGTCTTTAAAAAAAAAAAAAACGAAAAAATAATGTTGCAGTTATGCTAAATGTAAATGTTAGACCATGTAATTTTAAAATCTGTGTTTTTCTCAACACATGACAAAATAGTGAACTTAGAAAATATACACAAATTGTGAAATTGCACCTCTTTAAAATGCAGCTCAATTAAACCTAGCTCCAAGAATAATTTTCACGGACAGTTCTGAGATAAGCTGCATGTTATTCTTGGATGCGGTTGTAGGACCAGCTTTAAAATCGCATGACAAAAATATCATACACATTAAAAAAAACTGTATCACCAACGTAGCCTGGACAACATTTGCTAGTTAGATGAAGTCAGCTATCTCATATTTATATGCATATTTATAATTATACGGTTCTTGGAGTGAGTGCATACACTCATGAAGTTTAGTAACTTCAGGTCACTGCAACAAGCCCAGGTACAGTTTACCGACGGATGGGTGCAGGACCTTGAAATGCACCGTGTAGAACGAAAGACCATCGTACGTATCATAAGTTTACCAGTCTCACAAATCGTCGTCATAAATACACATTCGTTAACCGTTTATTAATAGGACCTTTGAGCTCAACGGTAATTAATTAGTAGTGGAAATCATTTCTGGTACCCATCACAGAAATGTAGCAGTGACAATAATACTGTATGCTGTAATCGTACTGGGCAATTAGTGATACAAAAAACCTGTTTTATCCTGTGAATAAAAGTATATGTTTTTGTCAATGTAGCATAATAACAGAAGCGAAATGCAATATTGTGTCAGGACAATTCACTATTTATGCACAATAAATAAAGGAGCATAGCGCGACAATTTCTGTTCAGCGCCAGACTTGCTTGTAACCTATATCACCAATTATGTTAAGAAAAATGACGCATTAACTACAACAGCAGACTGACCTTTGTGTAAATGCTTGGAGCAGACTAACCTGTGAGCTGGAGTGTTCTGGGACGTTATATTTGATCTTTGAATGGCTGCAATCCAGGCCATCCGTCGCGTCTTTGTTACTTCGGAAACATGGCTCGAACAATTTCTCTTCAACGACGTAATCCGATAACAACCGATCTCTTTACCCGTCGGCTTCCCGTGGCTGTCATGCGACCGGCTATTGCAGTTAATAATAAAACGGCTTCTTGACATTTTTGTGTTTCTTTTTATCGCTGTATAACTGATTTTAATTGAAAGCCTGCGTGCGCTAGTACCGCTTGCCACGAGTTCCCAGAATCCTTTGCGGTTCTACCCGTGAATGACGTCACATTTTCAATCTCTATATAATATGCATGTTAAATTTTATATTTGGGGTAAAATATCAAGTCTTTTCAAGTAAACCGGTTCAAGTCCAATTCAAGTCCCAAGTCATTGGTGTAAAAGTCCAAGTCAAGTCACAAGTCTTAGAACATTTTTTCAAGTCAAGTCTAAAGTCATAAAATTAATGACTCGAGTCTGACTCGAGTCCAAGTCATGTGACTCGAGTCCACACCTCTGTTAATGTGGACGTTCCCTTTAAATAAACCAATAAATAAAATACAGAAAACCGTCCTCCATCTTCTCAGATCTACCTACTCCCCATTATTGCTTGTCCGCCGCGTGTCCTCTCATTATTCCACCATAATATCCGATCGTCTGTCACCCTGCTTGCGATTAGCGCCGCGTCCCAGCACCTCATCATCAGCCAATCATACGGATCAGTGCCGATGATCCTGCTGAAACGTGAGAAAAGAAAAGCAAGCTATTGTTTCTGGACTCGCTTCCTCCTTCCTCTGTCTCCACTGCAGAGGACAGACCTGTCAGTGAGGCTTTCCCTCTTTCAGCTAATTCATCCATTTATATGTATATATGCAAAACCTCCTCCACCTCACGATTAAAACAATGCAAATCAAACTGAGTTGCTCTGTTAACTTCTCAGTTTTCTGCTTTTCTTCACTAAAGCTATTAAGATAGATGCCGATCTGAATCTCTGTGCTGGTGTCACACGGTTGGAGATAACAACCGGTTTAAGGCAGATGAGGTGAACATCAGAGATCTGAAGATGAGGACTAAATGAGGAACGGGTGGCCTGAAAGACAAGGTCAGGGCTATCGTGGCTCAAGAGTTGGGAGTTCGCCTTGTAATCGGAAGGTTGTCGGTTCGAGTCCTGGCTTGGACAGTCTCGGTCGTTGTGTCCTTGGGCAAGACACTTCACCTGTTGCCTACTGGTGGTGGTCAGAGGGCCCGGTGGCACCAGTGTCCGGCAGCCTCGCCTCTGTCAGTGCGCCCCAGGGTGGCTACAATGTAGCTTGCCATCACCAGTGTTTGAATGGGTGGATGACTGGATATGTAAAGCGCTTTGGGGTCCTTAGGGACTAGTAAAGCGCTATATAAATACAGGCCATTTTTACAAGGTGAGAGTGACCGCTAAAAGGATCCCGAACAACAGATCTCTGTTCTTTAATATGAGACTCAAAGAGGTCTGTTAAATTGTCATTCAGGTGCTTTTCGAATTGATACATAATTAATTAACCACCAAACAGCTATAACAGTAAATGAAAGCAGGTACACGATTCTGCACAAAGACGTAAACACAAAACACACCCAGCGCATCCGAATCAGTGAACTGTCGCTTTTCCCACCCGACGTCATATGCGGACACGGACACGCCGTCGGGGCTGAAAGCCGACAGCTCACTGATTTTGAAGCGTCGGCGGGCGCTTTGTGTTTACTTCCTTTTTGCGCTCGATTCTGAAGCTGCAGGTTGTATCTCTCTCCAAACAATATTGACTGAACCAGCAGACAAAGACGATCCAAACTATGCTTCACATTTCGCTTCACATAAACATCGTCACGAATTTCCTCTTACTTTTGCTGTTTTGCTTCCACCACGATAAAATCACACTTCATGTAGAGCTCTCTCTCTAAATCTATAATCAAAACCCACCCCTACTTATTACCCACCAGTCTACAGTGCCAGCCGCTATTTTTTGTTTTGTTTTGTTTTTTGTTTTTTTTACTTACTTCCGACAAGAAAGCCTCATTTCTGCTGTTCAATACTGAACAAATTTAAACTTTTTAAAATTATGCAAAATTGCAAAATGCTTAGCTGTGTCTCTAATCAAACCTCTGTAACTTTGCTCTGCTTCACTTCGTTTTTGATCTACTGCACAATATTTTTAAGGTCATCTGCTATAAAAACCCAGACCAGGAAAATCTCCGTCATGTTTTTCTGTGTTTTATCCTCAGTTACTTTGACACAAAGGGATCTGCTGTGATGCTTACACCTTTGATAAAGTCTCACAAGTGTCAGCTTTCTTCCAACTTAGGAAGGAGTTTAAACAACAATGAAAGTCAAACAATGTGAAGTGTTTGTTTGCTACATCTTCCACACTTTAAAATTCAGCTTCCTGAAAATGAAGAACATGATCATCCGACAGCATCACAGAGAGTTTCACAGGGAGTAAAAGCAATCTGCCACCCTCCACTGACGCTTTCAGAGGAAGCTGATGAGAAAAGGATTGGTAGTAGAAGAATGGAGGAGTGGGCAGGCGGGGGTCTCTATTGTCACCATCGCATTAGAGACCCAGGAAGAAGAAGATGTAGGAGAAGGGATGTGATTATGTGGGAAAAGGGTAACACGAGGTACTTTACAAAGAGATGGGGGAATGGGAGAAGGGGTGACTGGAGTAAGAAGGTCAATCTCCTTTTGGAAATGAGGCCGAGGGAAGCGGGGCAGCAAAAGCTAGAACGGCATCCGTTCCTTGTCCCCGCTGTGAGATGATCCCCTCCGAGGTGATGTAGATTAATTTAAGAATGGTGATTCAGTTACTTTACATTCAGCAGCCCGAGCGACGGCTCACAGAAAGTCTTAAACAACAACGTCACCCATGCACGGCCACCACGCTTCAGTCTTTTAGTACTGCAGAGGTTTTCCTACCGTTCGAGTTGGTGCTCTCAATTATTAATTTGTTAAAGTGTATTTTATTTTCCTCCATATTAGAGCAGCTTTGCATGATTCAAAGTTCAAAATAGTCTTCCATTTGCTCTTTTTAACTCTGTGTTAGGCTATTACGTAAGTCCTCAGCTATATTTTTAAGACGTTATAGTGACTCTCTGCAATCTGTAGTGTTTCTATGTTAAAAAATGTTCTAATGTAAAAGTAATTAGGGTCTTCAGTCGGTTTTATCCAAAATGGAGAAACGAAAGACATTTATGTAGACAATCCTCTGTTGTTTCTCACAAAACAGTCGTTTTAAAAATGAAACAGACATGTATTTCCCCATTTTCCCCGTCCATCAGCCTTACAACACCCACAGATCGATTCATGTTACAAAAAAAAAAACTGTAGGAGAAGCTGGCTGAGAAATTCATGGTTGGAAAAGACATTACACTTAAAAATATCTCAGAGAAATGGAGGCAAAGCTCTGCTGAATATTAATAAGAAGGTAGAAAATCAGTCTTTGGAAATTTTATCAGGTTACAAAAGTCGTTATGAAATGTTTATGTTGGTAAGGGATGACATTTAATTATTTGCTGCCTACTTTCTAACATTTTACATTTCCTTCTGTCATATTTGAGTATCTTCTGTTTCTAAAATGTCATTTAGAGGAAAGACTCTCTTTGTGCAGCAGAACAGGACAAAAACACGAGCATGACCTCGCCATTAAACCAGCAACCGCAGTGTGAGTGTGTTTCTGAGTGTTTGGGGACGCCAGCAGATCACGGTGAACTTCAAAACACTCCGCCACCTCCTCGGGGGTCTATTATGGCGAGAGCTCTAAAGATGCTGGTGTGTAGGTAGCTGAGCGGTTCAAGGGAAGGGTTGTCCCGTGATGGCGGGATGACTGACAGCTCCCGGGCCGCCGAGGACAGCGGGAGGGACTGACGCCTGCACCGATGCACCCTGTGATCCGATGTCGGCGACTTTTGATTGACAGATGATGGTGACACAGCCTCAGCGCTGCTTGCTTTGAGGTCCAAGAATCAGTTGGGAGATCAAAAAAAGGTGTTTGTTATTGTCTGTTAAAGGCCAGTTTTACCAAAATTAGACACTTTATGTGGCGTAATTTGTTTGCTTTTTGTATTTCAGGCACTAAAATTGTTGCATAGAAAACGTAAACATGGGATTTTAAACATGCAGCACCATGGTTGACTTATCTGGAATTTTATTCTAAGCCAGTGGTCTGAATGTCCTTACACTAAAAGAGAAAGAAAAGTTTTTCTCTCATTTTGTGGCAGTTTTACCAAGTAGAAACATCTGTGGATAAGAAATGAGGTGAATGAATGAGTTAATTTTTAATGCAATTATCTGACCAATAATATAGCTAATGTGCAGTTAATTGTACTGTCCAATAAGTCTCTGCTTGGAAATATTGATGGTTGCCTTGTAATACATTGAATTCTTTCCGCATTCAGTGACTGATTGCAGGTAGTTCCAGGAACCATTTCTGGCAGGCAACCTATCTCCAAACAGTTGCAGCCCAACTCAGATTCACTGCAATCACTCTCAGACTGAAAAATTAAGGTTTGAAAATAACTGCAAATCTATACGTTCAGAGATATTGTTAACACTGCAATCAATCTGACAAACTCTGCACTGATGAGCACATCTGCAGTGCGCCATTCTGCAACGGGAGCCTCGACTCAGCTGGTTGCCAACTTGTTGTATTCGACTCAGTTGAACCATTTTATAGTTAAATCTCTATCCTGTATCAACTATGTCGCTATCAAAGGAGGAACTTCTGATTTGTTTCACATCTCTCAGGTTCTGACTGTAAGCAGTAAATGTGAATTTCTGCGTAAGTAAGGATTTTCAATTTTTGCAGATTTTTCACAGTTAATTGTTGTTAATCACAAACAGATTGCATGCAATTGCTAACTTGACTCCATTCGATCATCGACTGACTCCATTTGTGGCGGGGGCGTGGTCTTTGGCCGGCTGAAGAGGAGGGGTGACGCAGTGAGCTCACAGGGCGGCACCATTGTATTCCCGTTTTCTCCTCTTCGTGATGCACCAAAGTTGCGTTGAAGATGGCAACTATGAGCAATCCCAGACCTGTTCCCCATCTTTGAAGCAACCATTTAAAAGACATCGACATTGTGAATTCACTACACATGATTGCAATAATTTAGGTAATGCTGTGACTGTAGCATAAGTTAGTGCACCACTGTCTCGTCCAAATACAGTCGTTTCAGGCTTCACAAAAACAACAAGACAACAATGAGTAGTCCAAACCAGTTTATATCCAGTCTTGGTTTAACTGCTGTGGCTCAGCCGGGATTGGATTCAGTTGGGTTTGGTTCGACTGTTCAAATCACCTTTGACAAGCTGCCACAGTCTTCTGTGGATTTTAAAGCTATTTCAGTATTTGACATCTATCTGACGTTAGTATCTGATGCCTCCCTGATGACGCTGCATGATGGATTACTATAATGTGAAGATCTGAGGTCTTGGTTTTGTGTTCGTGCGAGTTTATTTACACCAAGTGTGCGGTTACAGCACGTGTTTACACGAACCGCAACATCTTGATGTTTCCAGGCTTAAATAAGGGTTTTGAATGCATGATGGCACTTTCACTAAAAACAGGTTACTCTGATCCTGCTGTTTCAGGCTTTCAGACCTTATTGTCCAAACCCTAAAGTCCAGATTTGCATCTACTGGTTCTGAATTTACCTTTACCAACAAGCAATTTCTTTGTTTCATTCTGTTGATGACTTATGAAAAAGTGAATCTCAAAGCATTATACATCACAGGTTTGTAGGGGATACTCTAGACACATTCCTTAAGTCAAAGTTGAAAGGATTCTTGAACAGGTGTTCCAGGTTCTTGTGATCACCTGTTGATGATTTGGTGATGTCGATGAATCCATGGTTACCAAACAAAGAGTTTCAGTTTCTGTTTGAGCAGTCGGACAACAACAAACCGTGCAGGTATTACTCATGAACTTTTGGGTGTTCACGTTGTTGGTACAGCGACAGAAACACAGCCAACACCTACGGTTAATCGTCCTGACTGTACACACACACAGCTGATAAAAATGTGTGCCTGCTCCCTGCCAGCCGAGCCTCTCTCACCTGTTGCTCTGCTCAGGCATTGTAAGGACGTCCAGCTCCACCCCTCACCTTTGTGTGCATGAATGGAAGGTGTTAGTGTCTGCAGCTTCCATCGCAGAGAGGGGAACAAAAGCAGGAGCTTTAAAACCACTTAATCCCTTCACCGGGCCTCCTCTGGCTTTGACTCTTCCCAGCCTGCATTTTTTGGATTTTGTCAATTTAATAACACACCTTGGCCCCCAAATCCTCATCCCTGCTACATGCTTCTGCTTTTACTCATGACGACGTCACCGTAATACAGGACTTCATGGAGTGCTTCTTGCTGTAGTTTCACTCAGTGATTCACGTGATTATGATGAGAGCTTTCAGCTGGCTCGTTAAAGACTAAAATGACTTTCTAATGATGTCTCAACAGGTGTGATTAAGCAGTAAAACGTCATAACACCTCTGTAGTAAAGTCCAGGCTTTAATTGTGTTTTGTCACGTTTAATGTGTATTTCACTTTTCAGTTTCACATATTAAAGGTCAAATATTATTTCTACATCAGTTTTACCTCAGACTCTAAGAACACGTCAGTGAAAATACTCCAAATCTAACCTACAAATACAACAACATGTTCTCCTGACTGTTGGGCATTAACTTCTGTATTGTGTTTTAATAATCTCCAATAATTCTGATCTTATATACATAATTATCTGTTCCTGATATCAGACAAGAAAAGTAGCATGAAATTTTGACTTTAACAGCTGACAGTTTATGGAAAAATAACCCATATTATCTGTCAGATATTGAGTCTGGTGAGTTATAAAACATTCACCCCCTTTAGACTACTTTTAAAGGTGGAAAATTAGATACTGCAACCTTTTTCATATCAGGCTGTAAACATGTTTATTTCTGCTGTAAAGTTTAACAAACCACTGTAAAGTAAATAAAATGTTACTCTTTTTTTCTGCTTTTATAAAAGATCAAGCGTAGATCCCTGGCTCGGATTAAATTAACAAAGCCGGTCTTTCTGCAGGAGTAGGGATGGGTATCGTTTAGGTTTTATCCGATACCGGTGCCAAATCGGTACTTTTGAAACGGTGCCGGTGCTCAAACGGTGCTCAAACCGGTGCTTAAAGAATGGAGAACACAAAATTGGTCCAAAAACCTCTCATGTTCAGCTGGTTTTTTGTAAAAAGATAACAATGTTAGCCTTTTCTGCAGCTATGGGGCATATATGGCATCACTCTTGGCTGGAAGCAGTGCTTAATCAATGGAAAAAACACAAACTTTATCCAAAACCTCTCATGTTTAGCTGTTTTCCACTTTTTCTTTGGTCATTTTAGCCTTTTTGGCCAGGGTGAAGGGAGTATCTGCCATCAAACAAGAAGACAGACGCATGTAGCTATGATGAGGTTTGTTAGTTCACTTTACATGCATTAATGTAATAACGTGGTTAGCCTACTCAACGTAAATTACACACGAACATTAAGCTACTCACGCAGAGAAGAACAGCTGCTGCTGCATCATCATCCATCATCATTTCTGCTACACTGGCAGGGCTAGGGGCCAGGACTCTCCTCTTCGGGGTTTTTGGGGGATATTGCTAACTCCGGGTCAGATAACAGGCAACCCACGCACAGTAGATGCGCTCGGTGTGAGGTCTCGCAGCAAGCTATCATACGGTGCATTTCTGGGCTTTTAAAAAAAACGCTATGCGTCGCCAGGTGTTTCATCGGATTTGAGGTGTTACCTCCTTTGACAGTATCACCTTAAAGCACTTGTTGCAGGCTGCTGAGTTTGCATATTTTGCTGTGAAGTACAGCCAGACTTTTGACCGCTTCGCCTTGGACATTTTAATCTGTAGCTCTGCTCTAAAAGAAAGCACGTACCTGGACCCGCCTACTATCCTCGGAAACGTAAAATGATTAGGTAGAAGTGCACAGCTCAGGAAAAAAAAAGCACCGAAATAAAGCACCGAAATGTGCGCTGCTTTTCGGTCTGGTTACTACCGTTTATGTCAGAACCGGTGCCATCATGGCACTGGACACCGGTACCCATCCCTATGCAGGAGTATTTTAACTTTTCAGAGGCTAGGCTAGGCTACAAATTCTTGCTTTTTCTATTGTAAATGCAACATCGTCTACAGTCTGAATCCCTTATAAATTTTGTCTTTTAGAGGTTAAAATCATGTGAGTTAAGACAGCATCACAGCAGGTTTGATATTCCAAATACAGCATGACAAAAAGCCAGTACATGGGGGAAAAAAAGTTGGACATTGTAACATCGGATCTGATTCACTGCTGGAGCCTCAAGTGGACATTAGAGGAACTGCAACTTTTGGACTGAGGCTGCTGATTGGTCTTCACCTTACCAGGAAGGATATAGTTCATTTCAAAGCTGCACTTAAATAAATAAATCTGTTAATCTAGGCTTATCTCGTGTGACCAACAGAGAACCGTTTACCCTGAGCTACACAGCAGAACAGTGGTTTAACTCGGCAGTGACCATTGTGTGTATGTTGAGGCAAAATGTCTACATGTGTTTGAAAAGCTCTTCTGCAAAGCTACAGCAGTGTGCAACAATGGATTGATTTTTGCGTAGGACCACAAACAGTCTGCTTCTTCGCATTCGGCGCTTGTTGACATGATGAATATCTCCCACGTGGGCTCACCCATGATTGGAATCCGTATTCCTGGATGAGTCACACGACAGGAATCAAGAGTTTCTGTGTGGATTATCTTCTTATTGTGCGACGGAGATGCACCCTGATGACTTACTTACTTGTTTACACACGACACAGTCGCATGCATGACTGAGCAATTATCTCACTCAGCTGCAGCCGAGTCCGGTTTGTATCTACCCACGAACGTTGCAAAGGAGAACGCTGAAAATCAAACGCATCTCGGATCATACAGGAGTTTCCCTCCGAGCGCAGCATTTTGAAGTTACTGTGTTTGGTATGCAAAGAGAGCGCTCGAAAAAGCAAGAAATGTACAGCAAGCCAACGCAAGCACAGGTCTGCGTTCTCAATGGCCTCCAGAGAGATTTCATCCCACTCAGGCTCAAACTTTCATTTCCCACCGAGCTCGTAATCAGCGCTGACACTGGAGCCTCCTGGGCTTTAAGACTGTGGCCCTCTGTTCTCAACAATGTTCAATTACAGACATGTGGAGGGAGGTTAGCGCCTAAAAATCTGACTACTCCCTGATGATAAACTCTTCAGACTCCTCAAAACGAAAAACCCATTAAACACCCGCAACGCCTCGTCGCCTCTCTGCAGCGCTCGGCGGTCCAAGCCATGAAGGCGAGGGAGATAAAAAGGAAAAGTTAAATAGGAAAAACATCAGAAAGCACCCCTCTTCCTCATCAAAGCACGAGATGCTAGGAGATGACAGACCGCCATGATTTGAGGCTCACAATTTGTTTTCTCTTTTTGTTTCCTCTTTTTTCTTCTCCTTCTTTTTCTCCCGATAAACAGGAGTTGAGCTCTGCGGCCGTCATGAAGGTATTTTCATTTTCAGCTGCCGCCTCATAAACAGAGGGCTGTGAAGACAATGTGGTTAGAAATGATGAATATGTAGCCTGTGGCTTTAATATCTTTAATGCTCGCCGCCGATGTGGCAGAGCATGGAGGGGTGTATTGGATAATGATGAAAAAGAAGAAAAAAGAGTCCATCAGCTCAGAGCTTTGTGCTCCTCAGGGACTTTTCTTGTAGCCTGTAATGCTTCACCCCGAAATAACAAGGTGGCTTTTTACCGTTATCAGGCTTAATACAGGGTGAAGCCAAAATAACAGGAACACCTGGAATAAAGGTATTCAATAATTTTTCAGAAATTAAAAATTTCAAACTTTCAAATTAAGTGTGAATTATTCATTTTGTCTTAATAATCCTTCTTGTTGTTTTTAGTTAACCCCCTGCACCCCATAATGGCCGTGATGGGCCAAGATGCATGTACTACTGTTTGTGTACAAAAGTGTTTTTGTATATTTGTGGCATTTTTTATAACATTAACATTTAGCAGTAAATCATGACAAAAAGGGTGACAATTAAATATTTCTTGATATTTTATGTTAACTCAAACCTTGTGGTCACCATTATTATAGTGAGTGCAGGTCGTCAGATCAATGTTTACCTTTTGTTTTTCTTTTTTACCTATACTCAGTTGTTTAGATTGTTCAGATTTCCACTTTCTTCTGAGAATTCTCAGGAATCTGGACTCAGACAGCAACATGATATGATGAATTAATGATGATTTTTAATCCGAATCATCATTATGGTAAAGATTGAAATCTCAGTGCTAAAGAAATGTTGGATAAGTGTAAGTGTAAGAGTAATTACATTGGAATAACACCGATTTAACATACTTTGAGTTATTGTTTGCTATCTGGGAAACTAGTACGGGTCTAGAATGTTAAGCAGTTCCATTCAGGTTTACACGTGAGAATTCTACAAAATGAGGTGGATGTTAATCAAACTCAAGTCCCATAAGTCATTGCACAGAAATCATGAACTGGTCGTGACTTTTCATGCTTCCTTTCATCTGACTATCTACTTAAATGTGTTCACGTATAAAGAAATTAATATCTTTCACTTTTAAATAGTGAAATCATGATATGTCTATGGCACTAGTCCATTGAACTCACTTTCAGACTTAAACTTTTGAAACTCCTTTATTAGTGACGATCAGAAAAATATTTTAGAAATCTATCACAAACTTGTCTAAAACCAAAACTTACTGAATTCATGTCCATCCATCCCATCCATCCATTTTCATCCGCTTTGTCCGGGGCCGGGTCGCAGGGGCAGCAGCCTAAGCAAAGAGGCCCAGACCTCCCTCTCCCCAGCCACCTCCTCCAGCTTATCCGGGGGAATACCAAGGCGTTCCCAGGCCAGCCGAGAGATATAATCTCTCCAGCGTGTCCTGGGTCTGCCCCGGGGCCTCCTCCCGGTGGGACATGCCTGGAACACCTCACCCAGGAGGCGCCCAGGGGGCATCCTTGTCAGATGCCCGAACCACCTCAGCTGGCTCCTTTCGATGTGGAGCAGCAGCTGCTCTACTCTGAGCCCCTCCCGGATGGCCGAACTTCTCACCCTATCTCTAAGGGAGAGGCCATCCACCCTTCGGAGGAAGCTCATTTCTGCCGCTTGTATCCGCGATCTCGTTCTTTCGGTCACTACCCACAGCTCGTGGCCATAGGTGAGGGTAGGGACGTAGATCGACCGGTAAATTGAGAGCTTCGCTTTTACACTCAGCTCCCTCTTCACCACGACGGACCGGTGCAGCGTCCGCATTACTGCAGCTGCAGCCCCAATCCGTCTGTCGATCTCCGGCTCCCTTCTCCCATCACTTGCGAACAAGACCCCGAGATACTTGAACTCCTCCACTTGGGGCAGGAATTCATCCCCGACCCGGAGTGGGCACTCCACCCTTTTCCGGCTGAGAACCATGGCCCCTCCTTGAATCGCTACCTTATCGTGGTGGAGGGGTTTGTGTGTCACAGGGATCCCAGGGGCTATGTTGTCTGGGGGCTTTTGCCCCCTGGTAGGGTCTCCCATGGCAAATTGGCCCTGGGTGAGGGACCAGACAAAGAGCGATTCATAAGACCCTTATGAAAAGGACATCGAGGGAACAGTTTACCCTGCCCGGGATAGGGTTACCGGGGCCCCGCCCTGGAGCCAGGCCCGGGGAGGGTGCCCGAGGGCGAGCGTCTGGTGGCCGGGCCTTAGTCCATGGGGCCCGGCCGGGCACAGCCCAAAGAGGAGACATGGGCCCATCCTCCCGCAGGCCCACCACCAGCAGGAGGCGCCATAGGGTTCGGGTGCATTGTGTGCCGGGTGGCGGCCAGGAGCGGAGGCCCTGGCGGACTGACCCCCGGCTGCCAAGACTGCCAAGACTGAATTCATGTTTTGTACCCAAATTTAAGGCGGCACATTGGGCTCCTCTGAGAATTCAGAAATAATTCAAGCGTAACACCAACAACTAAAACATTTTTTTTTTCTGTTTAGGAACAAAAGTAAGTGTAATTTGGCATCTTATTTAAATAATAATATGCTTTACTACATATTTCTGCTTTTTTGTAAAACAGTAAATTTGAAAATTAGCATTAAAAATATTGTTTTGATTAAAAAGCTTGGGAATACTGGTATATTGGTTAATTTTTTTAGGTAATTACTAACACTGTTAATTTAAGGAAGCTGTGACATAAACCTTGGGTGGAGTTGTAATAGTTGTTAAGCATTCTACTTCCAACTGAAACCACATTTTTTTAAAGTCCTCGGAAAATTTGTATCAAACAAATGACTTTTCCTGACTAGTGAACTTTCTACTATGAGACGAGGATGAACTTAAAACAGACCTCAGTGTTAGAAACTTGAACTGTGCTCTGGGTGGTGGTTCTGGTTCTGGTACAGCACTGGGCACGGTTGAACAGGCCGATACAGGAGTGACAGGATGTATTCATGACTTGCTGTGGAGCGTAACGTAGCAGAAACTTCCTGTGTAGTCACCATTTGCACTCTGGGGTTGTTTTGCACAGGTGTTATGTGTTGGAGGTCTATTGTGTGGTTTACATTACACAGTCGGATGTTTGTTATTTTGTTGGTTCCTGAAATCGTGGAAATTGTAATGGTCTTCTTATCCTAATCATCCAGTGGCTGATTACAGCCACATGAGCAGAGACCAGAGCAAAAGGTATGGCTTCAGGGCTGCATTTAGAACTTTATGCTTGATGCTTCCAACCCTGTAACAAGGTTTTAATCTGAAATTCTGTGCTTCATCATTTATCAGAAAGCAAACAGAGACTCTGTGACTTAGTGTTGATACAAGAGTAAAGCCAAGAATCTGACTGCCCTAATCTAGATTTGGCCATAAATGCTGGCCTGCTGGATGCCTGGCTGTCACAGCAGTAATCTTGCCTGTTGCTTGATACCCCTCCTTGCAAGCTTTGGCGGAACAGAGAGTTATGGTGGCGAGTTGACGGCTGATTTGGTGAGCGGTTTCTAGCCAGCTATAGTGGAAGTGATGCCTGGCTTTCTGCGGCTGTGTTCTGGCAGGTCCTTGTCCTGACTCACTGGCAGCGCGGCTGGTTATACGGGCTAGATGCCTGGATATCTTGGACGACAAAACAAGACTGACTCACCGGCTTAGTGACAATTTGGCCCTGTGCTGGTGCTGTTTCACAGAGTAACATCATCCCGCTGATAGAAAACAGGATTCCTTAATCACTGTGTCCACATTACATCAACAGAGTGGGCCAACCTACCCAGCCGACACACCCTCACCTTCATACAGACTGCGTTCGTCTGCAATGTTGTGCAGTATACTGTGAGTCTTAACAGTGCATTAACCTGCAACCAAAACCATTCCACCGTCATATCTCTTATGTTACAGAGCTGAAAGGAAATAAGATGGTGCAGGAAATACAAGAGAAAGATATAGATCCTGTTTCAAGTCCATTGGTTGTCATATGTCTGAATAAATACAAGTTGCAGCTTGGTGAAACTCAGTATGGGGAAGCTGCCAGATTATGGGCGACTGATCTGGGGTTTGGGTTTGTTTAATGTCTTCCGGGGCATCTTTGTGCCTTAAGCTGAAAAGCTGGTTTCACTACAGCCTTGAACTTTTCAGATGGTGGTTTCGTGTGAGAATATAAATGTCATGTTCATTGGAATCAGATGTCTTCATGGTGGTCTTTAACTTCTCACAATTCACCAGGTCTTCATCAACTCATCTTGGATTAAGGGTAGGGTTGGGGTTTGTTTTCGCCACATGCTAAATGGGCAGGTTTTCAGAAAGTAGAAGTACTTTTCAGATTAAGCCTTTCACAGTGACCTTGGCATTTTTGCTAAAAACCTTTTCCATTTGGATTCACATTCGGACAGTGATCTTGAGAATCTACTACCTTCTTAGTACAGACTCCTCTGATGTCCAGTTGTGTCTATGTGAGAGTACAGCAGGTGATTATCTGGGACCTTCCTCCTGGACGTGGCATCACCAAAAGCAATGATAATCCCATTGTTGCAGACATCTCCTTGTTTGTCCATTGTTATATCCACTTGGTAAACAGAGAACCACTTGACCAGGTTTTATACTTTCCGTGTCTGTGTCTGCTTGGGTCCCAACGACATAAATTTCATCATCAAGGCTTTGCACAAATGTCCGTGTAGCTGCCTGTTTTTTGTGACCGCGCAGACTGTTCTACAGAGAATGTATATTACAATTGACTAGCTAGGGATGTGCCCAGGCAACAAATTTCAAACAAGTATAACAGCAATGATTACTCGGCCACCGGGTCCCCAGCTGTCAATGTTTGCAACAAGAGTATAATCCAAGATTTAGGCTTAAGGAGGCATTTCAGCCACATGCTAATGAAGTCTAGTTTCAGAAAATACAATATATTGCTTGACATATCAACTATACCAACATGAAATTTGTCTTTAACCTCCTAGGACCTGGCGTCCACATATGTGGACATCACATTTTGGGTTGTCTAGACCAAAATACAGCATTTTGCTCTACAAGGGCCTGATATCCACTCACGAGGACATTATACTGCCACTGTTCTATCGAAATTTAAAACAAATGTCCTCATATGTGGATCTCATTTTCTCAGAAACATAAATCAGGTAAAAAACAAAACAAAATCTGGTAATTCTCAAATGAAAACCCTGAAGTTTACACAACATGTCAAATCTTTGTGTTGCTTTGTTTTGTTTGTCAAACCATTAACTACACCTGCCAACTCTTTGAGCCAGTGAGGCAAACCAACAACCCACAGGTCTGACACAGAGACCAGCCACCATTCATGCTAGTAAAATCTTTGAAAAACATGCATCTTTCTGGAGATAAACCAAAGTCATGCAGTTCCAGTGTTGAAAAAAAGCCAGCAGGTCTCAATTTCACCATTTTATTCAGGCCATGTTAACAAATAAGCTCATGTTTTGGTGCAGTGGTCATGTTGAAACTTAGATTTGTTAGCTGTTGATGATGTTCACAGGTATTTCAGATGAGCCAGTCAGCCTTTTAGCTCCAGGTCTTTGGACTGTGGGAGGACAACTGATCACCTGGAGGAAACCCAGCTGGCAGGTTCCAACCCAGAAAGGCGACTAAGTACTGCACCACCCTTCTCTGTTTCATTTATAACAGATTAACCCTGCTCCATGTGTCGCAACAAAACAACCAAAACCCAACCTGGGCCCATTCACAGAGGAGACGTGTAAGAACTGCTTATACTCATATCACAAATGGCGCCAGGATGTAGTTACATAAATGAAACAGGATGCTGCTAGTCTGTCATGTGCTGATACATGGGTTTCTTTCCATTACTGACGTAGGACCATACAGCTGTACCCCCGTGAACATCACCTTTAGGTCAGGTAGTGGAATATAAATCCTACAACTGCAACATTAATTGTACTCTCGTTATAAAAACAAGATCAAGTCAACTTTGACCTTAATATTTCTTAGTTATAGCTTATAGCTGCTAACTTAAAATTTAAGCCCTTTACCCACTATTTTTAGTGACTGGCTCCAACTTTTCTGAAAAAAATTATTTGCCTTGAGCTACCCCTCGTTTCTTTGGATTTTGCTTCTAAAGAGCCAGACTTTCTTACAACTTTTTAAAGTAGTCTTAAGTAATGGTTCTCCAGGCTTTCTGAAGGTCTTTCTTTCAAAACTGACTACTTTTTCACTCATATTCAAGCCATATCTTGTATCTGATAAGTGTTAGAAGTACTTGCCCTAAAAAAAATAAGTTCCAAATTACACAAGAACTAACTGAAAATCAGTGACAACAGGTCTGATGGAGCGAGTCGTCATGTATGGAGCACGGTGGAGGCTCTGTCACGGTTTGGCACTGAGTTTCAGCCAGTGTTGAGGATCTTATAAAAACCGATGAAAAATTAAAAACTACTGTCATATTTTGATCCACCATGCAATACCAGCTTGCTAGAACAGAATAGCTTTCATATACTGTGTTTCCATGCACGTTTCAGTAAATCACCTCATGTATTTCCTATTTTTCTTGCAAAATATTAAAGGAATGAGGGGTGACTCAAGACTTTTGAACAGCACTGTAGATAATATTTTAATTTGACCTTGAGTAGCCTACACAATACTCCTAACTTCAAACCCATTCAGGACCGCTTTAATAAACTGGAACACACACTCTGAGTAAGACCTTATCTAAACACCCGGACATAAGTAATGCTCCTGTGGCAGAATGGGAGCATATCCCTGCAGGAATCCAACATCTTTTAAGCGTTTATCTGCAGTCACTTCCCACCAATATTTGGCAGGAAGATATACTGTATAAATAAAAACGTAAACGACAGAACGAACAAAGAGCGATGAAGTTTGTCCTCTAGAGCAACTCCGCAGTGATAAACATCTAAAAGAAGCCAGTGAAACTGTAATAAAGTCGCCGCGTGAAACAGTCAAAAACAGACATTATTTATTCATGCAGTAAGAAACACAAAGCAGGCAGCAGCGCATCCATAGGAAAAACATTTTATTGAAAAACATTTTCAGTTTGTAACAGACTGGTGGAATGTGTGTCATTTATCCTCACGTTGAACTTGTTTTAAAGTTTTGAATGTTAAAACCATTTTTCACAGCCTGGCCATCTCATACTGCGAGGAAAAGGGGAGAACCATGACATGACTAAAGAAAACCAGGGGGGACGAACAAACAATGCAAATATAATACTGTGTTACTGACAAACCGGACTGAACTCAAATTATCAACAGAACAGAAGAAAAAGAAGAAAGAAACAAAAAGAAACTAATTCAATAAATATTTATGGTACACACTTATGGCACAAATATGCAGCAGTCAGTTTGGCAACTTTTCTCTCTTTTCTTATTTTTTTTAAACCAAATTACAATGGAAACAGTGCAAAAGGGGAGGGAGTGGGGAGGACACGGGCTTTCCATCGAGCGCTAGCTAAAATACATAGCAAAAAATTCAAATTTTATACAAAACATCTTACTTTAAGAGTTTATAAAAATGATTTTATTGGGTTCTGGTCAATATTTACATAAGCTATTTACCAAAAAAGTAGTATGCTCTGTTTTACTGAAGTGAATTCCATTTTTCTGTACTTTTCGCTTCCATTTACGTTCCTAAAAAGGTGAATAAGGCTATTGTAACAACCCAGGATCCATATACAATACAAACATTAATGTATTTACAGTTTCTTACCTACAGAAGTACGGTGCAAAATTACTGAGTCAAGTGACCAAGGGCTGACCATACGAGCAAGGCATTTTACAGTAGCCTGAGGTGCTTCTCTTAGCTTGCGTGCTGAGACTCTCACGGCGTCGCTACGATATTTCCAAGCAGGTCGGAGCACACCTGTCGACGCTGGGAAAACGTTAGCAAAGCTAAGAAAAGGACGCCAGATTCAAAGAAACTAATAAGATTGTCATATTCTGCCGCAGACAGACAGCAACTAAACAGCCATTTCTCTTTTCTTAAATACCTGTTTGGGTGTGATACATATGCTTTTTAATTGTTTCATTTTTCACAGTTTACCTTTGTACTACGGCACACGGTCAGAACAGAAGAGGTTCAAATAATACTAGAAACGATGCAGGAACTCAAAGCTAACAGCAGGCTTGTGTTTTGTGGTGTTGGTTTGTTGTTACATCTTTCAGTGGTTAAGAACACTTTCCATAGGTGTTTTTTTTTTTTTTTCCTCAGAATCGATTTAAAAAAATAAATAAGAATTGCATATTTGCAGATTTTGTAGCCTCTCAGAGGCACAAACCTCAGATCATACAAGGCTTGGCTTTTTCGGTGAAATTTGATCATGTACGAATGAGGATGATATATGCTCGGGGGCAGGCCTACGCCAAAGATATTCATGAATGTGAAGTCACTGAAATGCACACGCACACACTCGCACAATCACACGGAGAACATGAGGGGTGTGTATGAGGAGATTCGGGCGCACTGGGTGTTCATGGGAGTTATCCTTTGGGAGATGCTACACTGAGTGAGCGTGGGAGACACAGCTACTCTGCCCTTGTGTACACCAATGTGAGCTATTTAGGGTCAGGTTAACTCTCCTCCCCTGGTCCTCCTTCCCAGGACCGAGCCAGAAAGAATACGGGACTCAGATTAAAACCGTTTACTCTTGGTATTCCTTTAACTATCACCAAAAATATACGCATATAACGGCCGACAACCGTAAACTGAGCCGGAAAAATATGGGACTTAGCGGCTGATTCCTGTATTCTTTCCATTCTTTCCATCTTCGCAGTCAACTTGCTAATAATCTGTTAATTCGTAGCTGACTGAGTTGAAAAACTGTGGTGGTCTGTGGCTGACAACAGATTTTTTTTTTTTATCAAGTGGGTAAAAATCTGAGACTTGGTAGCCAGTTCAAGGGCCAGTGGCCAGCTCCTGGTTTATTTTACTAAGTGGGGGAAAAAAATCCAGGATTTTTTTGGTAAAAATAAAATATGGGATCCGGTAGCCAACTCCTGGGAAAGAGACACCTCTATTCTGGAAAAAATACTATACTTTTAACCGGGTAAGAAAAAGAAAAATAACGGACTCAACAGCTAACTTGTGGAAAGAATACAGGACTTAGCGGCTGACTTGCGGGAAACAACACAGGACTCCCGTATTCTTTTCCGGACCTCAGCAGGATTCCGAGATATTAGATAATCAAAAACCTAGATTGCATATTGTGCACTTATACCATTAATATATTAACATTACTTCTTCTCCTTACCGCCTGACCACACCTGTGCTCTGTATGTGTTTATCATAAATAAATTCTGCTTTTTATTTTTTTGTAATTTTTCATCTTTTAATGTTATTTTTTTAAATGTACATCTATTTAATAAAAAAAGGAAATAAATCGAAAACTCACAATATGGAAATGCTAATGAAGGAACAGTAACGATGTAAGTAGATGTCCCTGTGCTTTTTTTTTTTTTACATGTTTTTTTTTTTTTAAAGGAGAGCACCGTTCACACTGATTTGGGGCCATTTATTTTAAGGGGGCCCTTTTATTCATCACTGGACCCCTTGGGGTAAACGTTACAGTACCTAGAGCTGTTTCAGCCAGCTAACTTCTGCAAGATCTCGGGCCTCTTGGACTTTTAATTCCATCACTTCTCCGTGTCAAGGCCCAGATCAGAGGTGACTAAATCTGCCGGGATACAGCTGCTCTCCCATCTCCATCCGTCACTGCGAACCTCTCTGTGGACTGCGAAGAGTGGAGGGGCCAAAGAAATAAAAAATAGGGGGTTAAAAGTGCTGCACTATAATGTGAAAGTCCTCCACTCTTCCCAGAAGCCACCTGGGTTTATTTCTTTTTTGGACACTCTTGCCATTCCGAGTCACCTGAACTATACCAGGATATGAAAAACAGTCAACCGTAAAAGGAGTGTGGGCGGGGTCTATTTTTCTCTTAAAACCTTCAAGTAAGAGAAGTGACAAAATGTGGGAATGAGGTGATCCACACTAACACCCAAACAGTTCACATCGAGAGGTGAGACAGTGTGTCTGTGCCCGAGGGTGGATGTGTGTGCGTGATGGTGGGTGGCAGGATTAATGGGGTGATGTCCGTGAGTCACTCAGGAAAAAGTCCCAGAGAGGATTGATGGGTGCGAGAAGCTCCACAGAGTCTTTTTCCGGCCAGTGAGTGTCAAGGGGCGAGGAGGCCGCCGTTTGGTGAGTCCACGGTCAGACCATATCCTCTTTTAATTCTTCACCTCCTCATTTTATTCCATCTCTTCTCCTTCTCGCTTTCCAAGCAGAAGTCTCTCTTTACGCGAGGAGAAAATAATTCCTTATCTCATCCTCCTCAGAAAACCTTCACACCTGTCTGTCCATCTCCAAAAAGAAAAAAAACCTTCCCGATCCCACAAACACTCCCACAGGAATGCCGGCTGCCGCAGTGCACAACACAAGACAACACTAGGGAAAGAAGAGAACGTCTTCTCTGCTTCCCGGAGAGCAGCAGCAGTGGCGGCGGCAGCAACAGCAGCAGCAGCGGTGGGCTTCACTACAGGGCCGCCACGCGTTCCCGTCCATGCCAAATCAGAGCGACAAGGTGTCAGCAAAACTCCCAGAAAGAAAAATAAAGTAGTGACAAAACATCAGAGGAGAGGAGGAGTTGACAGAGTGAGAGAGAAAAAGAGTGTTCATTAGCAGGGTGTGCCGGCCGCGCCTGCCGAAGCCAAAAAACCGCTCTGCTTCGTGAATTGTTCCAGTTCCTGCTTCCGCCTCAGACTTTGTAGTAGATGTTAGCCGGACTCTGAGGCGGCATCTCCTGAACTATGTAGACCGGGTGTCCGTAGTCACCGCTGACCTTCTCGTAGTGCGGGCAGAAGACGCTGTCAGCAGTCCTGAGCGGGATGATGATGTCGCTGGGCTCCGAGCCGTTATTGTTCCCGCCGCCTCCGCTCCGCTTCGGAGTTGCCAGGGTGCTTAGAGACAGCGTCGCTGCGTGTTGTGGTGAGTGCTTGCGGTGCCGCCGCCGGTACTTTAGTAGCAGCAGGACCAGCACGACGATGATGATGATTAAGATGACGCTGCCAGAGGCAATGGCCACAAAGATGGCCACCTCGGAAGGCATGACGTTTGAGGACTTGCCGTCGCTCCCGTTGTTTTCGTTGCTTTCTCTGGATGCTGGACCTGAAAGAAGAGAGAGAGGAAGGAATGATTAAGATGATGTCAGATTATTTGTCGTGCACGCTTTTTTTTCTCAAAAACACAGAAGCGGTAAAACAGCATATTAAGATCATTTTCATTAGCCCTCCCAAAACCGTAACTATGACTACAAATTTTTTTAAACATATTATAGTCTGCCAGATCCCAGGAAAAGCAAAGAAATAGTCAAATAAAGCATTATTAGTAATACTTCTTATAACCTAATGACAAAAATCCAAAAGCTATTACAATGCATCCAACTCTAACATGACACATTTCTGATTGGCTGGCCCTTATAAACAGTAGGTTTCAACAGCAGGTGGGTGGGGCTTCCGTGCCTATGACATCATACAGATCCAAGAATAGAAAAAAAACTGCAGTCTCTAAACTGAGAGCTTTTTGGCCGTCAGTAATAAGAATTCCCATCACGCATATGAGGGAAAATAAGGAAAAGCAGAATAGCTCAATGTTAAAATCGAAGCTGATAAGGTGTTTCTCTTCACCATGCTGCTGCCATGAGCAGCTGAGAGTGAAGCCTATACACTGAAGGCGTTTCTGTAAAGGTCACATTCGATTGGTGGCCATTCAGATTCAGCAAGTGAAAGCAGCAACCTTGGAAGTAGGGCAAACGCAGCCCGATGGGACAAACAATGGTTGGGGAGACGCAGGCAAAAACGGCACTTAGACAAATAGCATTTAGAAAGAAAAAAACAACAACTTAATTTTCCAGACTAATTGCCCTCGAAGGAAGAAAATCATAAAGAAATATTTGAGGTTGTCATCATGGCACATCAGTTATGAAAGCCAAGCTGCTCTTACTCCTAGGGAATAGAACTCTAAGGTGAGCGTGCTCCCAAGAGATCCTGTTCTCGAGATGGGAGTTTGTTCATGGGCAGGCCAGAATAATCGTGTCCCCTCGTCTGTGGCTACTTCCCATAGGGCCTCAAAGTGCTGTGGTAACAAGAGGGAGGTGGATATGGGATGGCAGGCAGCCCAAAGCAAGGACCCTTCGGTTGTTTTACAAGAGGATTATGCTGCCTCAGCCTGTAGCACCCTGACGCCCATATGCTCCGATAGGATGGAAGGATTTGATATTAAAAAAAAGAAAATGAGAAACGAGAGCGAGATGCTGACGTCCACAGAGAGCAGAAGCTGAGCAAGGCCACGCCCTCACTGAACCACGACTGCTTATGTAGGTCAGCTTGTTTTTGTTCTTAACTCCTTCCTGGTTTTTTGTTACTTCACTGCAGGAATTGCCTGATTGCCCAGTCCTGATTTTTTAATGTATCATTTTTTTATTTTTTACATGGGGAGATTGTGCTGTAATAGAGATAAGAGCTGTAGAAACTTGCAAGAACCGAGTCAGAATGGGTCATTAAGACACGGCAAACAGCAATCAGATCATTTTCTCGAAAAATGTCTCTTAATGTCCCGGGTTGGTGCTGGAGCGGGGCCAGTCTGGAGATACTGTGCAAGTCCTTGAAGGGGCCGGAGATGCCTATCAGTTTTATGGGCAACATTCAATTACTAGCTGACCTTTCATTCCTTCACACAAACACACACTAACTCAGCACTATCTGCTCTGAGATGGGCGAACAATCATGCGCCCCAAATGCCAAATTGTTTCGATAAATCCTCCCCTCGATTACCTCCCTGTCTCTGTATTTAGAGTAATTCTTACTTGATTTCTCCAGCACGTCGTTGGGGTTGTAGGGCTCCTTGTTATCTGGGTGCTTGGGGGAGGAGGGTACTCTGGTAGGGTCTTTGGGTGAGACGGGGTCAGAAGGATCTGAAAAATGCAGATAAGAAGCACAAGGATTAAACCAGGGCTGTTATAATCCAAATCTCATGAGAAAACATGAATTTTAACTCAAATCCTAATATTTTTCTAAATCTAACAGGATAGTTTTTACTGTCTAAACGTATTAATACTTAAACCTAACCAAAAAATTTTTATTACCAGTATTAAACAGTATGTATATTTTTTACCGTACCGCGTGGTTTTTATTACCTAAATAGTGCCATTTATAATACTTTTCGTAATACTTTTAATGGAGAAATGCAAGATTCATTGCACTGCTCTCTGGTGTGAGAAGCAAGATGTTCCTTAAAAGTAAAAATGTAAAAGTGCATTCATATAAATTAGCAGATTTGAGACTGGAACACAAAAGACATCAAAAAGTTCAACTTTTGAAAGCTGAGATTATTTCACGAACATTCGTGAGACTGTGTTGGTTTAAACAAGGTGGTAAAACTAACAGAAGGAGTAATGCTAGGCTATAAAGAGTTTTTTATTTCTCATGGTGGTACAGCCAAATCTTTTCCACTGATTCCACATAAAGGCAAGCTGTTTTCCCTTCATGACTCTGATATGACTGTAATCAACCATAAAGAGCTGCTAATGGTTGAGTTTTAGCTTCCACAATGAACCCATATGGTTTTAAATGCTGATAAAGTGTCTGTCAGCGTACGTGTTTTCTGGTTTAAACGCCGAACACACACTAAATGACGGAGTCATTCGCCGAGCATCTGCTGTTATAATCTCCGGGCTGAACTCTGTGCCGGAACCGCTCTCTGTCGAACATCGCTTTCAATAAATGCAGTGATTTATGCGGAGCTCGCATCAACATTTATAAGAAAACCATTTTCACCGTCTGTTCTGTCTTTCCTTCGATTAATTCCTCCTGACCCTCAATAGAGAGGGTCGACCCCGGGAAATTACCTCTCTGGTGACAGACTGGTGAATAATTATTGGTCCAATATGTCTGAGGTGTTGCATGCAGAGGCTCACAGATCAGAAAACTGGAAAGCCTTCGACCAGAGCGTATAGGAGCAGATGCTACCAGTGCATGGAAGCATACGGGATTACGTGTGTCTGTTTGGTTGAATTAACTTCTGCTAGATTACATTTCCTGGCCCATCACAGCCCCAGGTGTCATAGAGACGATGCTTTAACACACGAGCCTGCAATCCAACTATGAAATACTCACTTTGTCCCACTTTCATGACAATCTTCATGGACTTGGTCTTGCACACGCCACCCTCCTGGTTGTCAATGCCCTCCATGGTGCCGTTAGATGTTGCTGCAGAAAGAGAAAAAGAGAAAGGTCTGAATTAGCCACCAGCGCCAGGGAAAAATCTGTAGCCACGAACGCCTTAAAGCTATCTCACAAAAACAGCCAAAGACAACAGCAGCAGCTCGGCGGCAAGACACGACTCACACCCCCGTTAATAAAAATCACAATTTGCCGTTCATCACCTCCTACAAACTGTATTAGCTCAAGTAAATGCGACAGTAATGTCTCTAACTGTGCTGACACGGAGGCAGTTAGAAGAGGACTGGGATGAGAGGGCCCATGCTGAAAATTCGGAGGCAGGAATATTGTAAGCCGTAAGCCCTTTATTAAAGACGAACACAGTTTTTAGATAGTGAAAGACATTAAATGCTTCAATGTATGATAAAATACTGAACTAAATTAAAGACAATTAAATGATTTGTTCACAAGTACAATTAAATATTTATATTTTAAAAAACAAAAACTGAAATTAGAAACCAAAGTCCCAGTCCCAGAAGTAAAGCTCGGCTTTTCCTACATATAAAAATATTTCGGCACCCACCAAATAGGTTCTGACCTTCTTCCAAAGGAACATCACCAGGACTGTGGGGTGGGTTTTAATTTACTCCAGGTTGAAATACAATGCTGTTTATTAAATACCAAGAAATAAGAAGAACAGGCTTCTATCTAGCTAACAGGCGTAACTATACGTGGACCGGTCGTCCGTGAGAGCAACACCTGGTGAGGGTGGGGATTCAGAACTCCCTTTTAACCATAAAAGGGAGTTCGGGTAACCTCCAGAAAAATTATATTAATTAAGGCATGAAGTAGTTTTTTAGTGCAACTCCAAGTGGCTACACCCCTAAGGCAAGCCTACCTACAGATTTGCTAAAAGGTATATTCTGGCCAAAAATGACTTCTGGCTCCCTCACAGTAAGACTGACCTTCAGAGCGAGTACCTCCTGATTTTTATATAGCTAATGGCAGTAAATATTTGGATGGCTCTCAAATGAAATGAATTACGAGATCTTAAAAAAATGTTTAGATACGAGGAAACAGGAACTCTGGAAAGGTGGACATGCACAAATATGGCCCACTGCTTCACCTCTCCGCTGCCTCTGGAGGACGCTGGCAGAGTTGCCGCTGAATCACAACAGAGAACAGGCAAACACAGAGAGGAGGATGAAGAGGAGGGGTTAGTGGAGCTTGTGGTCTATCAGGTCAGTAACACAGAGAGCTAACGAGCTGCCGGGGCTTAGTAGCTTGGCTTTCGGCCAGCGCTCAGTGGCCCGCATTCAGCGCCACTTACTCCCTGAAAAACATCATCACATCCCGATCGAAACAGGTCTGAAATTTTAACTGTGCCTCCTCCTCGTCCTTCCTCTCTTTTCTTTTCCTCCCTTGCCCAGGCACCAATCATTTTGATCCAAATCCACTGGATTCAATAAGACGGTGATGAGAGCGGACACAAAGAGCATGTTAACAAGGACTCCCTCCTCCTCCTCCTCTCTGGCTGACCTATGGCTTTCCAGGAGAGTCCAAAAAGCACATTACAGACAAAGCTCCTTATAGGCTCCTCGTGAGAGTGTGAGCGCTGATTTTATAAACCTGTTAGTTCAACACGCTTGAGTTTTAGTATCTTCAACCACCGTGAGGCATTAACTACTGTCACCTCCTCTTCTTCTTCTCCCCTTTTTGCCCCATATCACCATTTAACCCATCGGTAGCTGAAACACCTCTCTTTTTTAAAATAAACCCCTTTGTAATCTAATCCCTCTCAAACACGGCTGCACCAAATAAAAACACACTTCAATCTGGAGTCATTTTAAACTTTTAAATTCTTCTTCTTCCCCTTTAAATGTGAAAACACACACTCTCCGTGTGCCAAGGCTGCAGTCCAGGCGAGCCTGACTTGGATTTAAACAGAATGTGATTGTTGAATCGGCTCAGGCTGGCTGAATGACCAGGCCCTCCTCGGCCAGCCCGGCAATTGGCCACTTTTTCCCACTATCTGGCTAGCATTAACCAGCTAATCCATCCTGCTGGGGGTTTGCTTGGTGGAAAGAAGGAAGGGGGGGTGAATGGGACAGACCCCTCAGAAAATTAATTTAGTCACCAACTACCACTAGAAAGAGGAGGTGCGTGACCTTCGGGAAGCACGGGGAGAGAGAAAAAGAGCGGAAAAGGTCAGATTTTCCTTCAGAATTGGCAAAAGAAAGGCCAGACTGTGACAGCTCGTAAAGTCACACACCTTCACAACAAATGGGAGTTGAAAAGAGTCCTCACTCAGTGAAATCAGCCTCAAGCAAATCCCCCATCCTCACCCTCCTAACTTCATTTTCTCCTGTTTATCAAATCAAGAGGGTGGAAAATCACCCCGTGTTTAACGAGACAGTCAATTGTGAGCTGAGCTGCAATCCAGATAAAGACTGTGAGAGCAGCTCTCAGCTGGTTTTAATTTCTTTTCTCCTAAACAGCGAACAGCAGGAACAAAAATAAGGAAACCTTGAGGGCTCCAGATTTCTCAGCTGACTCTATGATAAGCATGTGATGCTTTAGAGAGACCACGAAGAACAAACTACAGCAGAGGAGGGACAGAAGATAACTACCTGGATTCTGCTGGTTCAGAGCCGCTGTGGTTTGACTAATATGAACACATTAGCACAGGGAAGGATGGCGAAAGAGGGTAAAATAGTTCATGTTCACCTCTCCCCAGTGGGTTGAGACAAACGTGTGACATGGCAGGAAGAAGATGCTGAAAACAGACCTAACTTCAGAAAAGAGAACGTCTAAGATGATCCATCTACAACATGATCATAATCTCAGTCTGCCCGAGTGAGATTCTTCTCTGAAACGACACCGTGAGTTTCTAAAGATGTGCTGCACAATGAATGGCCTCATTTAAAAAAAAATTAAAATAAATAAATAAAAAAAGCTGTCTGAGAATGACTCCTGGAAAAACGATGAAGAGACCCTCAGATCCGGAAACACGGTCGATATGTCATCACTCAAAATGCAGACTGGGATAATGTGGCACTATGAGGTCTTGAAGATCATTCAAAACAAAAATGTTCCTCTAATTCCGGATTTACCACTCTTTTGACATTTCCGAGTCCCGATTTGAGCCTTTCCCCTGATCTGGTTTTACGTAACTCTCAGCAAAAAGATTAATTATTTGTATTTCAGCTTTGTAAAACTGTCCCGCTCATGCTGCCAGATTCCCTGAGTATAATTAATACACAATGCACTGCCGAAAGACAAAGCTGGGCCGCCCATAAATAGTAGAACAGAGACATGGCGGCAGACGGCGGAAAAAAACGATGGATGGATGGATGGATAGAAGATGTGATTACCAGCCGTCGTGCAGGTCACGGGCTGGTTGGCGCCCATCACAGCAGCGTGTCCTAATGGATCGTGACAGGAAGGGTCGGCAGTGACCCTCGGAAAGAGGTCGCGGCAGAGCCGGGTCATCGTGAATATCAACGCTCGCTCACAAATACGATTTTAAAAGCAGAGTGACACGAAAAAGAAAAGAATCCACGTTTTGACGCATGCATTCAAATTCTTTCGATCAGACATTTAACGAGGAAAGTCTTTCTCACGAGAAAGAGGAGGAGAAGGGTGACGGTGGAGTTTTGGCTCCTCCTGCCCTCTTTAGCTCATCTTTCCCTTACTCTGTCTGCTGCTATCCTCCCTTTCTCCCTCGTTAGCTCCCTTTCTGCCCCCTTTCCCTCCACATTCATCTCTCTCTCCCTTTCTTCTTCCTCTTCGGCTCATGTAATCATCTCACTCGCAAGCTTCTCGGCTGCAGGCCACGCTGCCGCAAACAATCACATCAAACTCATCTGCTCCCAACTGCAGCAGCATTGTGTGCGGCTGCTTCAAAGAGGCACGCAGGCCGATACAGGACACACAGCTGCATCTTTAAACGTATCCGACCAGAAAGCCCCGAACGTAAAGAGCGGCGAGCAGGGAGGTCGAACGTGCCTGTCTAATTTCGGCCGAGCTTTGGCACAATACTCAACGCGAGGCAGCGCTAGCTAATCCAATTGGTTGAGACTCCAAATCTGTGGCATTGGTGCGGGGGCCTCGGCAATTGTGAGAAGAAATGGAGGATTAAACAGCGCTTAATTAATTACGTATCAAGCGCTGCTTTCCAAAACACTAATGAAATGCTCGGCGTGAACTTTCCCGAAGCTGTGTCACACTTCGATGGAAGTCTGTATATCAGTTGACAAACACACACACAGGAGCTTTCAGTTTAAACAAGCCAGACTGCAGGGCTACTTTAGGCCCAGCTATGGCACTTGTCAGGCATGACTCCAAGAAAACTGCAAGTATGGGCCACATTTGGCCCTAACATTCAGTCCATTTGGACCAATTCCAAGTCCAAAGTTGGTCCAGAGGTGGACTAAACGACCTATAGCGTTCCTAAAAGTAGAAGAAGGATGTTTGGAAGTATTATCCTAGATTCACCCCAAACGTGGACCTACACAGGCTAAATGTGGACCTGAATCGGTTTTATCAAGATTACCCAGATGCAGACCTACTCAGCCAAATCCGGACAACCTTCAGTTCAAGCGGGGGTTAAGGTTTACAGGAAGTGTTTTGTGGGCCACACCACACCTGACATTTGATCCACGTAAGGTGGATCTGGGCCAAACATTAATTTGTATCTGGAATGGTGTTGATTAGGGTTAAGTGTCAACCCCACATGGTGGCTAATGTGCGCTAAAATGCTCCCAAAAGTCAAGGCTGACATGTGGGCCAAATGTGGAACCACACATATTGTGGACCTACATGGGCTAAATCATGCTACATATCAAATAACGAACACAGATGTCACACCACACCTGACATCTGGCTCATATGAGGCGGATCTGTGGCTCAGGTGCGGCTGCCAAACGTGCCCTGAGTCAGCGCCGTCATTTAAGGCCAAATGCGGGAAAAGCACTTAGCACTGTCTCAGGTGCTGGCTCGCTTTAGCGCTGCAAGGTAATGGCAACTGCACGCATCTTTTTTCTTTTCTTTTTTTGTTGTTGTTGATGTTTACTCGTGCAAAGCACCACCATGCAGCTGTTAAAGCTGCAGAAGTGGGACCAGAGCTAACAGAGGAGAAAAGTGAGGCAATTAAAAGTAAAACTCTCCCTCTCTCCCCTCTTCGGGCTATGTATTAGCATTTTGAGGGGAGCTGTGAAGGGAGGAGCGAGGATGAATCTGCAAGAACTGCAAAATTGGATTTTCCGACCATCTTTTTTAAGAATTGAACTTTCCCACCGCCCCTTTCTCTTCCAACTTGTCGACTCGGCAGGACGCTGAGTTTCTTTAGCGTGAAACTGAAGGATTTAGAGAGCGAGAAGGACGCACAGCGGACGCAACCTCGGGCTCCGTGCTGTGTAAACACCAGCTCATCAATAATTAACATCAGCTTTTGAGGTGGAGGGAGCCGAGGAGGAGACATCGCGTCAGTCAGAAGCCTTTGTAGTCCATGTGCACCTCCTCTAACACCAAAGTGAGCATACAGAAGCTAAAAGAAACATCTAACCTGCTATATTTACCTGAATACAAACCTCACCTGCAACACAGTTCAAGTACCTGTCAGGCATGCCCCACCATGCAAATAACCTGCAGCTATGACCTGTTAGAGCAGCTACTCTTACATGTTTGCTTGAAGTTAAGAGGAGGGTGTTGTACCTGCAAACCTGTTACCTGCACGTTTGTTTTGCAAACATTCGGCCTCCTGGATAAAAAGCAGTATTTCCTGCTCTCCTTTCATCCCCTCTTCTCCCTGCTTTCTTCCCCTTCCTTCACTCAGAAATATGGCCTTCCCCTTCTGTGACAGCTCACAGATGGCAGTGGCAGAGACTCACAGATGGTCCCCCCACCCTCCACCCTCCGTCAGCGCCACACAGATGGTTCAGTCCACCTCCCGTGTTTCAAACCAGGGGGCCCTCGCTAAGCCCCATACCAGCTTCCTCCCAGGATGGTGTTAATGCTGCACATCGCCAGCAGTCAGCAGCCACACCTGCACCCACAGGACTACAACCATCAAGATAATCAAAGATGATTTTACAGTCACGGGAAACAACACCCAACTTTAAATTTAAACGGATCCAATATGTTTATTTAATAGTTGGATTTTTCTTGGAACTTTGGATTTTCCCTAACTTCTCCTGGAAGCATTTCTGTTTCGATGGCCATCTTGGCAACACCTCAGGGCAGTTATTTTAAAACGATGAATGAATGAGGATAAAGCCACAGGTTTAACTCTATGGTAACCCAGACTTAAAAAGTTTGCTGACTTTGTATAAAAACGAACAACATCATCACTGACTGGATTCAAGCTTAAACATTAACATTTTGGCAACTAGCATGTTGTTGATTTTGAGCCAGAAGTGATTATCTAACAAGTAACATGGAAATAAAAAACTGCCACACCTTTAATGTTGCAAACTTTAAGCCTTGATACAATTTCATGAACCTGTACTGTGCAACAACACGATTGGCTATTTGGGACCAATCAGCCACAGTCTTCTTCACCGTCTTTGCGCTGAATTTGAAGAATCTACAGAGATCAAACTAGACTCTGAAATTTAAGGTATATATCTGTTTAAGGTTAACTCCCCCTTTAATTTATGTAAGCTATAATCTACCCCTCTGTGGATACTTACAGATGATGTAGTAGTCCCTTCCCCTGAAGAACTCCAGTCCCCACAGGTTGGGGCTGAACTCCTGAAACTTCAGGGTAAACTTGACGTCCTGGTCGGGCTTGACGCAGTTGAGCAGCGGCGTGTCGGCCTTGGTGATGGTGCAGCTCTCCAGCTGCTCCCTGGGCACCATGTACACCTTGTAGTACTCCACACCCTCGCCAACCCCGCCGTCCACACGTGGGCACACAATGTCCAACTTATCCCCAATCTGGGGGTATAATACCACGCCTTGGCCTGGCACGAATCTGAAAGGAGAGAGGGATGTTAGTGAGGCACCGAAGAACTGATGAGAAGTCATTCATTGTGCACTGTGGATTGGAGTGTTTGCCATTGAGCCTCTCCATACTCACAAAAAAAAAGAAAAGTCGGTTTAATAATTGATGTGGTAATTACTGATTGTGTCCATTAATTTTGGATGATGAAGGATAATGGAGGAATGGGAGCTGTGTGTGAGTGTGTGTGTGTGTGGTACAAAGTGACCCCAGTATCTGCAGATAAAAATCACTGAGCTTTTCTGGAAAGAGCGAATAATTAACTGGATAAATGAGGAGAAGGCGGCACGGTTGAGAAAATGGTGGAACATCGCTAGAATACAAAACAGGAAATTTAAAAAAAAAAAGAAAACTGTAAAAGCTCATCTCGGAGTTTCAGCAAATCCACAGCAATACTGTCACAGAGAGGCAGAGAGCCTGGAGGGTTGCAGCTGAATTTCCCTAAATTTCTTCCCAAAGTAAAATAATGTTGTCATTTAGTTTCCGAGTGATGAGAGCCCCTGCAGCATTCCAGTGACTACACACACACACACACACACACAGACACACACTCAGAGGTGAAGCCTCGTATTTATCTGCTAAACAAATTTTCCCCCATGCTCGAACACAATTTGGAGCGCTAACCACGGACACCCTGGAGGCTTTTTACGGTGTGCTGCGAATACCGGTGCACGTAAACACACACGAAGGCAAAGCAAATAATGAAATGTACTCTGGGTTTACGACCAGGAAAATGGGTCTTTACCCCAAAGAAATGGAGCTGAACAGAGAGTCTTACTTGACATGACTCATTACATGTATTCTCTGCTTGTCATGTATATAATGTGTCTCTCTAATGTATTTTGTATAATTTGCCTAAGGGTGTAAGTGCAGCAAGTTTCCTTCTTAAATTATTTTATTTTTGACCATTAATATGCACAGTTCCTATCAAAAAAATAAACAAATGATACAAAAGCTACTTGATCATTTACTGCATCTTTCTTTTGCTTTTGTTGAAGATGGAATAAAATAATTTAAGGCACACATGGTATAAAATAGCAATAAAGAAAATGTGGAATGAATTATTGATATAGAAAAAGTTGCATGAACCAGCAAAACGGTAGAGTTGGGATGGTGATAATGGTATATAGCAATAAAGTAAAGGTAGGATAAAAAAAATGATTGGGTTTGGATAAAGTACCAATACTGTAACGGACACGGTAATATTTTAATAATTCTTAACCCTAAACTATCAACAAATTATTAACAAAAAGATTTTAAAAACAATATTATTTGAGAAATTGCTTTGTTAACGTTCATTCTCATCATGTTTTTCCCCTCACAAACCTGCATCCCTTCATACATATTTACAGTAAACATAGCATCTCTGAGTGAACTCTGACCTCTGCCTGAAGGGTCGGCTCATTTCTGAAGCACTGAGATGGAAAACAGTCCTCTGAGCTCCAGGATTTCAGTTTTTTGTTTTTTTTTCTTTAAAGCTGACTACAAAGACAGGCACCGCAGGGCAGCTGCAGAACCTTTACACAGGAGACCTGATTCATAATTAACATATTTTACACAGGAATACGTGTTTTAATGGCTCTGTTTCTTTTCTCATAAGTATACTGGTTCCTTTCTCTATTGCAAATATTATTACATTTTCTAATGCGCATAAATATGACTTTCAAAAAGGAGCATCATCAAAACGAATCGTTATAGTCGAGCTGTTTTTCCCATCCTCCACGACTTCTACGCTTTATTATACGCTTTAATCCTGCAACTTTGGTCTGTTAGCCATCACGTTTAAGTGGGAAAAAAAAAACAATGTTAAAAAACAAAAATGTACTTCCATACAACTTTCCATGATCTTTGCCACAGCAATGATCAGTTCTCGTAAAGTCCTGTAGTCACGAAAACATAATCGATTTTCCCTGTTTTTCATGCTAAAACAACATCCAGGACTAAAAACATGGTCTCAGGTGTGAGCCACGTCCTCTCTATCTCTGAATGTGGACTTCTTTGACCTTTTAAACAGGGAACATATTAATTTAATGTACACAAACACCAATCAGGAACATTTTAGACTAGAAAGAACAATAACTGCAGCAACATGAAAAACCCGTAATATCTGTGTCCAGAAACGTTATTCAGTAGTTTAGAGTTTATGACTATTTCACGAATTTCCATGAGACTGCTGGTAATAAAACATCTTCAGTATGGAGAATGACATCTTTTCTCTTAGGCTTAAAAAAATATAGAAATTTGCAAATCTGTCAAGGCTTGAAAGATATCTGCTGTTACTGTACAGTATGTCATATCATATACAGTGGCTGCTTCTCTTCTTCTGCCTGTCTCTATCGCTCTCTCTTTGTCTTTGAAACGTCCACATGCACACACACATACATTATTCCTCTGCATCATCTTCCCCGCTTCCAGTACAAGCACACACACATGCAGTGGATAACTAGGCCGAGCGAATATTTTCTATGCCCCCCGCCCCCCTCCAGAGACACACTCTGTGAAGATACAGTACGACCAGTGGTGGACAGACAGTGAAGAAGAGGAGAGGGAGAGAGGAAGGGTATGCAGCACCATCTGGCATCATCATCTCGTGTGTGGATGTGAGGGAGGATGTGGAGGGAGGGAAGGTCCTCTGAAGAGCCTCGGGGCTTCACTCGAACACAAATACTGTAGAGCTGTGCGCTTTAAAAACATGGACGTGTATATGTGTGTGTGACTGGAAGTGTTCATTCATGCGTGCAAGTGGGCATGTGTGTTTGTACAGGGGTAAAAGCAGGCAGGCATGCATGTGCTCATTTTAAACGTCTATAGGGCAGATTTACTAACAGGCCTGCACCCGTGGAAAACCGACTTTGGGATTTATTAAAGAGCTGCAGTGACGTTAGCAGCTGAAAGGCACGGACACGGTTGTTTTGTGTATGTATCTGAGAGCACAAAAGCTCCCCGTTAACAGGGCATTATTTAAGGCAGATAATGATGGCCAGAAGATCAAAATCAAGGCTTCAAAAACAACAATTAAACCTCCTTTATGCTAGATCAGACTAAACCCACCCTGATTCTAGCTACAAACCTGAAACACGACTTTAAATTCACATAAAATATTTTAAAAACGTGTGTTTTGCCACACACAGGCACACGCCTCCTGAACACACATACACAGATGAAGCGAGTTAATAATTTCCGATGTTTTTCCGATAGCAAATTTGATCAAACCCTGTGTAACAATATTATCAAGCAGGGTGTAGGAACTCCTGCTCTGCTGCCATCAGTGCTATCTCTACAGGAAGCTAGCTACTAGCAAGAAATCAAGCATGACTCAGATATTTAAGAGCCACATGAATACACTGCAACGCCAACATTAAGCAGTTATTAGACCTCGCCGGCTCCTCCTTTTATGCCTCAAACACCCACTTTAGTATGACTTCAGCCCCATAATTTAAACAAATAGCAACACCCAGGGCTACTGTACAGTTTTAAAAATCACAAGCAATCCTGTTTAAGACAACAAAATAAAAACAGAACCCAGCAATTGTCAAAAGAGCATATTACAGTCCATGTAACAGACATTATCTGATGCTTTTATTTGCCACAGTAAAGTGACAGTAAAGTGAATCTTTTTAGGAGATTTTGGACTGTAGATCTAAAATGACCTTTGACATCAGGAAGGTTTTATATTTTTAGTGTTTTACAAAAGCCTAGTTTGAATTTTGGAGGTGGCATTGCTGTTACATTGCTTTTATTTCCCTTAATCTGTAAAAATAAAAATAAAAAAACTAGTTACATGCATGTACTCACAGAAAAACAACTATATCTCAAAATAAAATAATAATTAAGGGATAAAAAACTCAAATAATTAATCTTACTTTCTCTTAAACACACCATCAACAAATGCAATGCCTACAGTGAGTTAACGAGAAACTTGAGTCATTTTCAGTCCAGCGGGATCCTTGTCACCACTTTATGCGTTAGCCGGAGGTAAAAACACAATCATCCATCATATTTCAGATAAAGTGCTCATAAAGAGAGAGTTCAGCAAAAAAGAAAACCAGTAGCTGCTTAAAAGGGGCTGAAAAAGAAACACAAAAGGACAACAACACGGTGTTACCGGATACCTGGCCCCCCGGTGGGCAGGTAAGGCCGAATACAGAGAGGCTGATGACAATGCCAAATGGGGACACACAAAAACAAGCCTGCCCCTCCACCTCATGATTGTAAATGCATTTGACCCCCACCGTGCTATAAGGCCCCTCACCCCGTCTATAGTGCCCCCCCCCCCCCCCCGGCCATCATAAATATTCCTGAACCAAAAGAGCCCCAAGTATTCTGGCACGCATTCTTCAGAATAAAAGAAAAGAACTTCCACAACATGTTTACCAGCTTATAGGGTGCTGATTTCCTCATTAAAAAGATGACCTTTGACCTTTAATGGACTGCTGTTGTTTCTGCAGTAAAAAGTCACATGATGCTAAACAAGTCTGTTTCTTTTTGACCACGGTGGTTAAACAGGACCTTTACTTCACATTATTTTAGTTTATGTCATTTGATCAACTGGAAATTTGTTATGTAAAGTGTGTTTTAATCTACTGCCTCCATTTTAGTCACTGACATGGAATAAAAACAGAAATGCCTTTTCTATGACGGGAGGGAGAAGCTAAGTACTGTTAACGCAGAGTGAAAGCCCTGAATTCAACATGTTACGTAAGTAAAAGCAGTTAACTATTATCCAGAATAACACATTAAAGTATTAAAAGATACATGAAGCTATGACTAGATTATTATCTCACATTAACCCATAAAAAACTGGATTTTATAGTTCATTAAAGGGTTGAAAACTCTGACATCAAAAGCACATTAAAATAATCAATTTACTGTAAAATCACTAATCCAAATGTTGTTTTCGCCCTTCAGTCTGTGTGCAAAAATCTTATTTTTCAAATATATCTAACTAGCATTTTGAGTTTGAAACTGTAATAAACTTGCCTCAAAACACCCCGCATTCAACATGTTACGGCAGTAAAAACATGTAGGTATAATCTCAAAAACATCAGTTAAAGTACTAAAAGACAGATGATGACATGACTGCATTTTTCCCACTTGCGTATTCATTTTAAAAACAGGATTTGAAACTGCAACTAATGACGACTTCGATTATGATTTATCGAATCAACGAATTTTAGTTACGATTCATTAAAATGTTTGAAACTGTGAAAAACACTGTGGTAAGAGCCCTTAACGTGCCAATTTTCTGTCAGATCACTAATCCCCTCCTTTGTTATATGCTATACTCAATGATCTTCACATGTTTGTGTGTGAAAATCGCTCAGAAAAACGTACTGTAGTAAAAATTCAGTATTTTCCTGTGTTGGTGATGTACTGGAGCACAACAAACTACAGCACTTCAGTCATGAAGCGGTGGAGAAAACATGTTAAAGTATCAGGCAACAGCCAAAATTAAAAGATGAAGTAAAAGAACCTGAAAATCCTTACACGTACCTGCTGAACCCACGAACAGGAACTGAACAATAACCGTGCCTTCTCAGGAATCACTCTAAACGCACTTTACACGAGTTTGACAAGAAAAACTGAAACTGATCAAAAGAAAAATGTCCCTGTGACTCAAATGACTGATTTTTCATATCGGATTCATAATAAAACAGGAGTTCCCAGTTTTGCACCACTGGAGCACATTTTGAATTTTACATAGATTTTATTGTTAACAAATGAGCTGATTAGATCCTCTATTAACCGACTTGTCTGTAAACAAGTGAATGCTGTTCATAGTGAAATTATTTAAGAGAACAACGTCTTCATGTTTTCTTTGTGGAAATCTGAATTTTCATTGTAAGCTGAAGCTGTCAGAGGAGTTACGTGAATTTAAAAGTGCAAAGAACAAAAGTAAAGGTGTGAAAAGAAAAGTTCTTAAAGGGCATGTAATGGAGTTCATAACACTACTAACTTGGCCCCGTCTCTGTCTGTTAATCTTACTGCGACTTCCTGGTAAAATGAAAATAAAAATCTAAAAATAAACATCCCAACACTGCCTGCGCCACTGAAACACAACGTCTCAGCCTTTAACCCTCCAGAAAACTGTGGAAAATCTTCTATATTTACGTTTATTTGTTTGATTATTCAGCAAAAAGCAGCTAGATTTCTGTCAGTAATTTCAAAGTTTACAGAAAAGCTTTGTGTCACCCTCACACCAACAATTTAAACCTGTTAAAGTCAAATACTTGCTGTGTGTAAAAGGACCGAGGGTGTTAGGAAGCCGTTAAACGACAGTAAAGGTTTCCTACGGGGCAACAAAACCTGACCAGAGAAACCGGTTTAAATAAAATAATCAAAAATTCTAATCCATACAGCAATAATCATTACTATCACACATACAGCTTTACAAATTCATATTCAGAAGGTAAAAAAAGATCAAAGTCAAAGAGCCAACTTTTCTTTTGTTCCTGTTATAACTGGATACACAGTCAGATTGGAGTAAAGCGCAGGTAAAAACAAATAACACAAAACAATAAACCACAAACACGTAGGTGGACAAGGTGGGTTTTTAAAACAGCGGGAAGAAAAATAACACTTGCATATTTTATATTTAGTTCAACAAAATCACACTGAAGACATTGAAAGCTACAGCTGAAAAGGATTTCTTTCATTTATGTGTCAGAGTTTTTGCAGTTTCTATTGTTTGAGGCACTTAAATGTTAAAATTCATTAAATCTATGTAAATAAATATAAAATCAGAATGGAGTTAGTTTAAAAATATGCACATAAGGCATAAATTAATGATTTTCACTCCTCCCCGACACACTTAGTTTACTTTACACTTCTGTTGTGACAAACTGCCAACTTTTTTTACTACTTCACATACTTATCTGTTAAAATACTTAACTATTAAAAGTTTTTCCCCAACAACTGTTAGTGAACAGGCAGAAAATCACAGGGAGAGGAGCTGGATGGAGACCCCGGGCCTCACGGGGCCTCTGTGACGGCGCAGAGAGGAGGCGAGGACAGACGGGGTTCATCTCTACAGCAGCAAAAAGGAGTTCAAGATTTTTAAAGGTTTAACTTTGCTGTGATGAAAGTGACATAAATCAGGCTCACAGGTAGGCGACACTTGAGTGAGTCTTCAAAGGCTTACATCTGTTTTCTCGTTTATCTTCTAAGTGTTTTTAGTGTTTGTGGAGGGCAGGGTAACAAAAGGAGCTCAATGGTAAAAGAAGAAAAACAAACAGAAAGAGGAGCATCCTGTTTGTCCCTCCACTCCCTCTATTTTCAGACTTTCTGGTGGATTTGTGTGACCAAATGGAGCCGCTGACCTCTTCCTGCGGCCCTTAAGTCATGAGCAAACGGCGAGGGGAGCTGGATGTTTAGCTGCAGCGAGGGTTAATCGCCCTCTGTCGGACGAGACGTAGTGGCCTCGTATCTTTCATCTGACCCTAGGCAGCTAAACATAACCATCGTAATCACCCAGAGAGATTTTCGTCTTCTTCTTCTCTCCCTGTTCTTTCATTATATAGAGGCAATCACGAACTGCTTCTCCAACTTTTCATCTGAATCATCTTTATGCCTGAAACTGAAATGCTAAATAAACATTGGGTTGGCGTTAAAACGCAGAGGAATCCAGCCAGTATGCTGACACTGACGCTGGAATAACATTGATTTATAGCTGCTGTAATTGTGATTGGTTGAGCATCTGTTTCTCTGACAAACAACGTTGAGGCAACACATAAACCTCCTCTGTAAATATGTCAGGCCAGTATTTATTTATTTTCTAATGTCTTAAAAACTGAATATTCATCAAACACATGCATTTTATTTTTACTTACACTGTATATGTAATCATTCGTGGTTTTATTAAACACCTCTAACACTTAACCAACTAACATAACTAATAACAAATAAAACATGAATTATTTTACACCACTGCCCTCAAGGAAGTAACACTAACTTTAGTCATCTCAATTAGCTTACCAGTCAGACAGTATCAGTTAGCCTGGACTGGTTAAGTTACCTAGGATCAGCTAGGTTTGGCTCACTCAGTTAAGTTTGCTACTATTTCAGTTATCTAGGATCTGTTAAGTTAGCCAAGATCACTTAATTAAAACTAGCTATCTTAGCTAACTGATACTAGTATCAGTTAGCTAAGACAGATTAAGTTAGCTAGGATAAGCTAGGTTTAGGATAATGAAAGTTAGCTAAAATTACTTAAGTTAGCTAAAATAGGTTAAGTTAGCTAGAAGAGGTTAAGTTGACTGGTATCAGCTGGCTTGGACCAGCTAAGTTAGCCAGGATCAGTTAACTAGGATCAGCAAGGTTTGCTAATCTTTGAATTATCATGGTTCAGTTTACCAAAAAGCAGTTGTGTTATTTAGGATCAGTTAAGGATAAAATAAGTTAGCAAAAATACTACTACTAACAATTTTTTTAAATTATTTTCTACTGTAGTATAGTTATATTTCAGTTGCTCTAACAAAACAGACACAAAAACACTAGAATCGGACTCCTCGTCACTCATTCAGGAGGTTTCTGCATCTCTGCGCCCCCTCCCTCCGTCCCTCCCTGCATCCCTCCACATTCACAAAAGGACCCTGAGAGGTGCCCCTGTTGCTGCCCGGTCACAAAGGGCCTTCGGGGGCTGCTGTGTAATCTCTTAATGAAGTGCAGAGGAGGAGAGGGAGCGCTTCTTTTACATAAAACCATGTAAAGCAGGCCTCGCTTTTGTTTCTCCCTCCCAACTACAAAATGGATTACCACACGAAGGAGGAGGAGGTGGTGAGGAGGAGGGGGTCATTCTCTTGTTTTTTTGGGGGGGTTTTGGTGTTGTTTTTTGAGGGCAGTAAAGTAGTAAAGCTACAACAATGAGGCTTAATCCTTCAGATTTCCAACATCCATCCTCAGTTGAATAGTCAAAGAGGAGGAAGAGGAGGCAGGGGGAGCTCGACCTGTTGATGAAGACACTAAGGACTTTCAGGGTGTTATTTAACCCAAGCAAAAGACGGAGAGTTTAAAAACTACCAAAAAAAAAGAAAGAAAAAGAAAAATCAGCCAATGAGATCATTGTGTGACCTCTGACCTCTCCACTCAGACACAGGAATACTTTTGCTTTCTCCCCCCCTCCTGTTTGTCTGCTTATCAGAAGGATTATTCTTAAAGGTCTGCATAAAAATCTGAAGAACTGAGTTTAACTTAGACGTGATGATCTTCCAGAGCTAATCTAGATCCAAATCAGGGAGTTTTTAGAAGGAAACGTTTGACATTTTCAGTCAAATGTCATAAAAACTGACTTTTTAAAAATAATAAGAAAAAATAAATAAATAAAACAAACTAATCCAGTTCCTGCAGGTGAGGGTGCTCCTACGTCTTTTTAAAATAACTACATAAATAAAACTGAACTGAAAGTATTTTTACTAAACACTGTCTCAGGTGTGCAAACTTCAAATACTTAAAGATTTAATTTAAAGATTAATCACAGCAATCTCTGAAATAACCCGAAGATAAATAAAAATAAATTAAATTATTTAAAGTGCGCACACACATAAAATAATATTTTTGATCAAGATTAGCCTCTAAAGGTCCAGACTGAACCAGCATCTAAACTGCGCCCTGCACCAACACTCGCCTTAATGAATTTTTAAAAAGCGCATTTTTTGCGCGTCTTTTCTGAAATTGCGCTGATTTTCTGCGTCACAAAGGAACACAGCGCCAGTCAGGTTAAAGGCGCACATTTCCATGACTTACACCTGTTCTAGTGCGACCACCAACCAGAAAACGTTCCCGCTCTGGAGCCTTTTAGCTGCAGGAGTTCGCCCGTGACCAAACGGCCACAAAGACGGGCGCCCCCCGCCGGGCTGCACGCAGGAGTACCACCTCCTCTCTCTCCTCTTTTATTTTTATTTTTTAATTTCCATTAGAAGAGTTTAACCGCCTCTCTGAATATTCACCAGAGCAGAGTTCAACCCCTCTGAGGCCTTTTCTGTCCGTCTGGCAGCAGCGAGGAGCGGCTGGAAGCGTTTGGGGAGCCGCCGGTTCACTCCAACTTCCAGAAAAACTTTTCACGTCCTAAACACATTTACCCCACAAACTAAAAATCCACCTCATTGCTCAGGGGGTTGAATTCACTGTTTTATATTTACCCCCCACACGCACTCTCCTACACACACACAACCCGCAGCAGAGCATCTGAGGCCCGGCGGAGCGTCCCGGCTGCCCCCGCGGAGACTCCCCGCTTCTCGGTAAAACGAAACATTAACATTTCAGCCACTGAAACAGCTCCTGTCCTCTCCCCTGTCACCACAAACACGCGTGGCAGCAGATTATTATCACAACAAAGCGTGAAAATTTAACTTCATCCGCAGAAATCTGCCCCAAACACGCCGCCGTGACGCACGGCCGAGCGGGCCCGAGCCGAACGCTGCGCGTAAAGACGCCCCGACGAGCCGCAAATCTGACACGGATCAGAGTTTAACCTCTGAGAAACTGCGCCGGAGGAGTGCGAGAGCACACAAGCGGGCTATTTTCTAACCAACCATTAACGTGAAGCTCGAAGGCGAGCTGACACGAAGGGTTAACTCCGAAAAAAAACCCAGCTTTTCTCGCTCGACACGAGACAGAAACCCAGTCAAATAGACCCTGAGAATACCAGCCCAGGATTAAAATCCGAGGCTCTTTGTTCCGCTCCTCTGCGCGCTCATGGGATGGATTTCAGTCTAGTTATTACTATTATAATTTTTATTTAATTATTATCATTATCATTATTATTATTATTACTACTACTACTGCGTCTGGGGGGGTTTCTGAGCGGCACTTACTTGGTGTTTGTTGTGTTCCAGTAGATGGACTCCAGGATGAGCGCCCGGCACAGGTCCACTTTCAAGGCAATAAACAAAACTCCAAAATAATATCTCCACATCGAGTCCCCCATGGTGAGCCTGTGCGCCTTCAAACCAGCCAAACGTCCACACTGGGAGGAGAATGGGAAAAATAAACAACAACAACAAAAAAAGGCTCCAGAGAGACAGAGAGGGCTGAGGAAAGTGTTTTCAGCTTATATCCCGATCCAGGGGGGATGCGCACGGACCACAAACCCCGATCAGAGCATCTCCAGATGCACCAAAAACCAAACGGCAGCAGTTCATTCGGCGCACAGTGCGTTTGTATTCTCCCCGCTCAGCGCGTAAAGGCTGGAATACATCCCATCAGAGAGCAAATCAATACCAATATAAATCCCTCTGCGTTATAGTCCAGCAAAATCCAGCAGCAGCACAGAAAAGGAGAGATGGCTGGTGGTGGTGGTTGGTGGTGGCTGTTGTTGGTGGTGGTGGTGGTGAGATATTCCCTCTTTCTTTCAGCTGGTGAGCAACAAACTGTGGGTGACAGCAGCAGAGAAATGAGGAGGGCGAAACAATGAGGTCGGGTGGTCAAAATGAAGAAAATGATCACATGTGAGAATGAAAGAAATAAAAGGAGCTGGGATGGAACTTCTCATACTATACACCCCTCCAAAAAACGCACACATTCACGGATATAAACACACACATACACACACACCAAAGTGTTTCTGCTGCTGCGGCGCAATCCTGCAGATCCGTCCTCCCGCAAAATAAACCAAAGCGCGCAGGGAGGATGAAGCCTCAGCGGCTGCTCCGAAACCTGGATGGAAAGTAACTGCAAGGGACGGCTACTGGGAATATTTGCTGAGCATAGGCCCCGCCCCCAGCGGCCGCTGATTGGTCCTCGTTTGGTTGGGGAAGTCAATTGGAGCCGGGCTGTCACTCAAAGAGGGCAACTGGTTCAGTTCAGAGGGGCGACTGTGCGCAGAAATGGGAGCCGAAAACCCACCGACTCACAGTCCAGCCGGAGTCCGTGCAAATTCACCCACATTTTAGCATCAGGTATAAACCGAAAAACGAGGGAGTGCGAGCGTAAAGCTCCTCATCTCACCTTTTTAAAGGTTTACGCAGCGCACCGGAGTCCATGTAAATAAAGTGCGTTTTTGCTCCGCAGCGCGTTCATTGCAAAAGAAACATCATGAAAACATTTGCTCCCATCAGGCTCGTACACGGGACTGTATGTGTGTTTGCTGCAGGAGCTCACACACGTACACACTCACACACACTCGAACTCAGCAGGTCGAGTTTTTCCGCAAGCCAAGAGCGCCCACTAGCGGAAAATCTGCATCAGAGACAGCCGAAGAAAAAGATTTAGGTTTATCTTACTTCTAAATTAAAGTTTAAAAAGGAAAAAAAAGGATAAAATATATAGTTTTAATTAAGAAGGAGTGACTCGGGACAGAGTTTAATGGATTTAAAGGAGGAATTTAAACACTCTTAAAGGTTAAAAGGGAGTTTTTCTATGTGCAGTTTTTTTGCCCTTTAATAAACGTTTTCCACTTTTCTAGAAACTCAGACTGATTAACATGAGTCATGACCTGCATGTTCACTCTTAGCTGTCATTAAACACGTTCACACCTTTAAAACGTTTTTTAAAGGCTCGGAATGACGTTTCAGGACTCGGTCCCTCCAATGGAGACATTTTAGAGACTGTTAACATGCCCACACTTTGTCTAATTCACTTTTTATATTTTATCTCATACCTGTATATTGACATGAAACACATTCGCACTTTTATGAAAAAAAAGGGTTTTACAGGATTAAAGTTTTTCCCCTTTAATAAATAAAAATTCCAGCCTTCTGACATTCTCACAGTTGGTTTAAATAATAAAAACGAGACTTTTTACCCGTTTATTCCCCTTTTATTGAGATTACAAACATTTAACCATTTTGAAACGTCTTTAGAGGCCCCAAACCAGTTTATTTCTCTGTTTCAGGACTTCCCCCTTTAATAAAAATATTTAATATGCTCAGACTTTGCATAATTACTTCTAAAAACATTATTTCCCGCCTGTGTGTTGCCCAGTAAATTAAATTTACACACATTCACACCTTTAAATAAACATTTTCAGGGGATAAAAATTAGTTCTGCTGTGTCCTAGGACTCCTTTCCTGTAATAAATAATATTTTCCAGCCGTCAAACATGCTCAGCCTTCGTTCAATTAACTCTACAAACATTATTATTACTGTTTTATCTGTTTATTGAAATGAAACAGTCACACCTGCTGACTTTTGGTAAACAGCTTCTAATTTAATGAGCACTCCGCTCTGTGAAGTTTTCACACTCTCTCACACTTCACGCTATCTGCGGTTTTAAAGTGGATTGCGGGTGTTTGTTTTGCGGATCTTCACCCGGGAGATAATTGAGGAGTCCCCCCGTCCTCCCCTCTCCTCTGCCGGCCCGGAATCAACACACAGAGCTGCATTCGAAGCTGGATGTTTATTGTCAGAGCTTCACTTTAATTGAATTTAGATGCCGGATGGGCACAGCTCTAAATATGCTTTACTGTATTATTGCTGCTGCACCTCTAGTCTGTGACAAACCTACAGGAAAAAAATATATCCTTTTCTCACCTGAAAGTCCTCATGAGCAGCCTTTAATCCCCACTATTTGTTTTTATTGATGTTTCTAATTGTTTCTGTTTGAATCAGGACAGAGGAAGCTTCTGCCAGTCTTAAAAGCTCTTCCTGAAGCCGTCGGGCCACGAAAGCGTCTGTGCGCAAAGATCAGCCAAAACAAGCGTAAAACACACGCACGCACTTACCAGTGACTGTCTGACACTTAGAAACAGGAGGTCAGTCTGCACAGGATTTAAACTCACCTCTGTTTTTTTCAGCAGTTAAAAGATGTAGGGAGTTGCGTGGAAACTTAATTTCATTCAAGTTTGTGGAAATAAAAGTGGTTTTAAGTTTCGTGTAAGTTCGGTTCAAGAGAAATTCAAGTTTAAAAACACCTTTTTTTTCTTGCACACCTTTACTTTCTTGCAGACAGGTGAGGAGGAAGAGGAAATAAGTTCATTCCAGGTAAAAGGAAACAGTGCGGGATGTGTCTCTTATCCAAAAACTATGAAAACACACTGTCGTTTAAAAACTCCCTCGTTTCACTGTGTTTTAAGGAACTCTACTAAGGCTCAGTTGTGTTTTTACACCCTAAATTTGCTCCAGCAGGTCCGGGCTCCGGTCAGCTGCAGCGGGACACGCAGCAGCGCTCAGCCCGCAGAGGAGCGCACCGCCGCGGGCTGTGGGTCCGCCGGGCACCCGGGTCGGGCGGTGGATGTTTTCGCAGCTTCTGTGACAGTCTCACCGACGTGTGGCTCCAGACTCAGAGGGACCGCCTGACTCCGGCAGGAAGTCACAGTATGAATAAATGAACCAATATTTTATTTAGCTCCGGTTCTGTGCACCGCTTGGAGAGCATTAACAAAAATAACAAAGTAAGTTGTAACCTGCACCTGCAGGCTTGGTTTCGGTTTGAATCATATGAGCTATTCTCACCGCTCTGTAAATATTATTACATTTAAACTGAAGGCTTAAATTAAGCTTTCATCCATTCATGTTTTAATAATTTTATTTAGTGCCTCTATAAAAGCCGTGGAGCCCTAATGGCGCTGCTTTGTTCTGCCTGCAGACACTTGGGTGAGGTCTGAAGGTGGTTTACATGTTTAAACACAGTAGTTATTTACCTCTGACATTTACACTCACAGCACCTTTTCTAGTTCGCGATTTACTTTGAGAAATGAACGCTTATTGTCAAAATATATGTAATGTGCATTGACCATGCTAAAATAATTCAAACTGCATAACATGTGTAAATAAACAGCAAGTCAATGTAACTGTCCATAACCTCAACATTTAAAATTTTTTTTTACTAATTTAAAACTAAACCTACATATTTAATTCTCAGACTGACTTGTGATTTGAGCTTTATTAGTTTGAAAGGAGGTAAACTGAAACAAATGAACTCCCAATTTAAAGTTTAAATGATAATTTAGCTAATCTAGGCCATCTTAAGCTACTGGTGCTAATTTCTTTAAAACATTTATTTTTATTCTTTTTGAAAAAAAAAAAGAAAAGCACAGAAGCAGCACTTTTAAAGTGCGGGAAAAAAATCAACAAGGCTATAGCTACAGCTATTACTAGCTAACCTAGCCAAGTTATTTAGAAAATAGCAACCAATGCGACATTTGTTTCCAAAGAGTATCCTCGGCCATATAAACCAAATTAAAATGAACATAAATATAACAGCCCATGTACTCATTAAAAAAAACAAAAAAAAAACCCCACAAACACAAGGACAGGCACAAAGGAAATAATAAATAAATTATTTATGTAAAATCAGGTAAAACTCCTAATAGAGGCAATTAAGGTCGGCTAGGTTACTGTTCACTAAGCTAATTTAGCAATATTTCGTTCTTTGTTTAGTACCATTTATGCGATATAGAACTGAATCACAAAATTGTTTCAGCAATAAAATGAATCTTTTTTTAAAGAGGGAAAATGGTCATTTTAGCTAAGCTACAGTGAACGCTATCAAAAGCTAACTTGTTTCACTTGAAAAAAAAAAAAAAAATCAAACCACCATCTTTTTCTTAGTAATTAGCTTTAGTGCCCAAACCCAACCAGACATTCAAAACGAATTAAATAATATAAAAATAATTTACTAACAAACATTTTTTCCAGATTGTGTTAGCTAGCAAGACTAAGCTTAAACACGGAAAAAGTTTATTATATCCTGTGAAATCTCAGTGCTTCTTGTTAAAAATATTAAACATTCAAGTAGGTTCACCAGGATAAGCAGTTTGAATCTGCTCTGGGTTATTTGCCGTCTACTCCATTGCTTTCGGTCTCCCAGCTTTCCTGTGCCATAATGATTAAAGATAAATAAATAAAACCTATTTTAGTATTATATTAAAGCTTTAAACTGACATTCATCATAAAAAAAAAAGTAGTTTTATTAATTTATTTTTAATTTTTTTTATTTGCATGTTATATTGTTCAGGTGTTTTTCTGGTTTTATGGTACTATGTGAAATCCAAACATTTCCAAATATATTAAACATTTCTAGAGTAAAATAAAGAAAAATGTGGTCTTCTTGTATATACTGTCAAGTTTTGGGTTACATTTTTCCTTCAGCTGTTTTTTTTTTTAAATTTTTTTTATTTAAGTAAAGCTTTGCTCTTTGGTTTTATGCTTATATTGCTGGTCCATCTCCATTCAGCAGAAAGCACTTTGGGTTTGCCCGTTTTAAAATGGACCGCAGCATTTTGGGTTGTTCCTCCGATTAGCAGAGCTCAGCCTGGTGACCCGAGTTTAGTAACTCGCCACATTAATATCACCATCCATCACCGCTTCACTTACACCCTCAAACGCAGGTTGACAGTTTCGATTGGATTCATTAGAGTTGGGTTTGAGCTGCATTGAAATGCGGGTTTGCCGAGGTCATTTGTCATCCTCTGTAATCTAGCGAACGGTCGGCTTGCAGCGACCTCACTTGCCGTTACGAGCTGGAAACAAACCAGCAGCTGCAGAAAAATCTCAAATTGCAGCTGCCAACTAATTAGGCAATGTTGTTACAGGGATTTGGTTAACCTGACAGTGATGTATTGACTCGAGAGGAGAAAATGGACCGCTGAGAAAAAAATAAATAAATTTCCAAAGTGGTGCCAACGGCACCATTAAAATTTGTCACTGATCGGGCTACCTGATTAAAGATGAAACTGTGAAGGGCTGAATTAAATAAGATAGAAGCTCAGGAAAGCATCACACGGGTCAGTGTAGGCATTCAATGGATTTATTGATCTGTTCAGTCCCTTGACAATTGGGGGGAAATTACATGACAAATTCAAAATGCCACAACATAACAAAAAGTCTTTATATACCCACCTGAGGTCAGCCACACGCACACACACTCACATTCACACACACTTAAAACACATCCACGCTCGCGCTGACCTCAATCCTCGTCTTACCTGAACTTGTGCGAATCAGTCCTCTACGAATCAACACTTACCTCGCCCGTTAATTTACTAGCACATGACTGAGGGACAGAACACAGACTGTGGCTTTTTGTCTCCTACACATTTTTATCTTTAACTCGGAGTGAGGAGGGAGATGCAGCACATGATATTACATCAGACAGGAAAATGCCATCTCTCCTCAGTTTCCTGCAGGAGGTTCCGGCAGTTCGATCATGGGCAGTCTGGGAGTCGAGCGGCGGGTTCACCTCATTTCTATTTCTTTTTTTTAAATTGTTCCTCTTAGGACAACATTTAAAAGCCAAAATGCATACGGCAGGCGGAGCTGAAGCAGAGCCACAGAAGAAGAGGAGCAGGATTTTTAAAATGGAGGGCGAGCTGGACGGGAAGTTTGCTGTGCTTTTTAAAGTCTGTGATTTGGTAACCACAGAGTCTGCAAACAGGAAACCCACAGGCCGACTCCCATGCTGCACATGAGCCGAGCCGAGCTAGACAGTCAGATGCCTATCAGGTCTGCCTTTCAGGCCGTAAGAAGAGCACGAGAGTTAAGACTTAACCGGGTGGCAGGGCGAGGGACACGTTAGAGCATCTACATCAAAAAAAGTTCAAGTTTTCTAAAAAAACAAAAAAAAACAAAAAACCAAAACAAACAAACAAAAACAACCCAGAAGCACAAGAGTCATCTGTGCAGCAGGGTGAGGATGAGGAGGAGGGGGCGATGGTCCTAGGGTGAAGAGCTGCCTCCTCTTCAAAGCTGGGAGGGAGCGAGTTAACACGCTGGTTGCGCCCCCCCTTCTTTCAGCACTTCCAAAACGAAGCGAGCGTTCCACAGAGGAGGAGGAGTGGGGCTGAATGATGAGGAGGAGGAGGAGAAAGGAGCTGGATGGGGGAGGGGGATGACCTGCGGACGAAGGGGGAGCAGTCTTATTCTGTGGCCTTCAGGGTGAAGGAGAGCTTGGGCCTGGACTTGCCCTTGCCGAGGATGATTTTCTGCTCCTCCTTCTGCTGCTTCTGCCGGTCCTGCTCCAGCTTCATGCGCTCCTCGTGGATCTTTCTCTGCTCTTCCACAATACGCAACTGATCCTCAGCCTGCGGGACAGACACAAAAAAAGGAATCAGGGGCGGGGTCACGTAAGGCCATGATTACACTTACCGCCAGGTCAAGTAAATCCAAGTAAATGAAGCTCCTTAAATGTGCCGTGTTTCCCAGAATATTGCTGCTGAAGGAACTACAACAGGTGTTTGTATTTTTTCCCCCCATACTAACAAATAGTAGTAGTAAGTAGCAGTAAAATTACTTCATTAAATTTAGGCAATAAAAGTTATTCTGTTAGATTTAGCTGATTATTTATTTATTCTGCTATAATATAATAATAAATTATTTATTTATTTTTCTATTACACTTAAACAATGAAATTAATTAATTAATTAATTCCGTATCAATTTTATTAAACAATAAACACGTACTCGTTAGATTGAGTTGTTAAAATCGATTCCATTCAATTTAAATAGTAAATACGACTGAGATTTAGACAACACGTGATTTTACTTTTAGATTATGTAATTAGATTTATTTCTCGTCACCATCATAGAAGCATTATTGTACTGTGTAACTTGTTCTACGGCTCCCTTGTAAAAGCAAAATAAAAAAAACAAACAAAAAACCACAATACACAATTTTGATTGGTCCTAATTTTTTTTTTCTTCTTAAACATTCATTTTGGTTTTTGAAGTATTACAGGAATGCTGGTTTTCTATAGTTTGACCCTGATTCAAATAAACAAAACTGCAGAATTTATTTTTTCCCTGTCCCACTTATTTGCAGATCCGTTTCCATGGCTGATAACCATCAACTCAAAGCCACTGCGTAGACACTGTTTCCTGCCAGTGGAGTGTTGCCATACCCAGTAATGTCACAGCAAAAAGCCTTAAGGTCTCAATCCGTCCTGATTTTTGGATTAAAGATGTAGTCACGACATTAAAAGCTGATGAATGTCAGTTTCTCAAATCAATCCAATTTTTCAATCCAACTTCAGTCTTTGAATTAACCACTAGACCTCTTTCTGACCCGGGGTCCCTTCATCAAAACCAAATAATGTTTAAACTATGTTCTTGCATGTAAATATGCAACGACTCAACAGTGAAAGGATTTCTAGAACATACACTTCTCTGGGGGGGTTTTGAACATTACTTTGATTTGAAATTTCACAATTTATTTTATCGATACCTGTTTATACAGCCCAGTATCGTGGCCAAAGAAAGCCATTTTCTTGTTAGCATAATTAGAACGTTAAACGTTTTTCCAAATTGCAGAATTTTGCATGTTGATGACAAATTGGAAATTTTTGTATTTTAACTCAAAGAGATCTCTCTCTGAATAAGAGAAGATTCATCACGATAATCAAACAGTTTTCAGTGTCTAGTGCGAGCTGAATATTTTATTCACAAACCCTAAATGAGTAATCTAAATAGTAAGCTAAATAGTTTTGCCTTATTTTTAAGTTGCGTTAACTTTTATGTGTTGATAATGTAAAATTATTGCTGATGGTGAGAACACACTGCTCAGTGGATGCTAACGACAGATAGTTGTGTGTCCATTTTGGCGTACCAGTTTGGCCTGAGCCTCTGCGATCTTGCGGTTATTCTCCTCCAGGATTTTTTCCAGCTCCTCCCGCTTCGATTTTTCTTCTTCCTAAACAAGCAACACGATGATATGTTAGCGCACGAACAGGCCACAAAAGGCACGCACGCACGCGCTCACTCACACACTCACGACAAGTTTGTTCAGCCTCTCACACATTTTTAAAAATCCCTCTAATGCTGCCTAGAGAAAAATTAAAGACTAACACACACCTAGTGCTGCATGATTACACTCATCAATAGAAGACATATATAAAAAAGACAGACAATCAAAGCTGCTGCTGCTTTTTAACATGTTTATAAGCAAGAGAAAAATAAAGGAGGGAATAGTTTTGGCTCACCAATGCACGTATACCATTTTCCTGTGTACCTACACAACTGGTGAAAGCGTTAAACGGTTGAATATTTACTGTCTCGTCCGGACTGTGTGGCCCCTGCAGAGACAGGAGCGCTCCTGGTGTGGGTAGGTAGATATGGGGGTTTCTGCCATACGGCGCCATTCCTCTTTATTACTGATCAGTTTACGGCTTAGCCTGCAGCCGCGGTGAAGGAGTGCAGTACAAAGATGTTTGTCTGTGTTTGTGTGCAGGTGTGTGTTTGTGCAAGTATGTAAGTGTGTGTGTGTGTGTGAGAGAGAGAGAGTGTGTGTGTGTTCGAAGTGGACCCGCCCACGGTACACTTACAGTACAGGACGCGGGTCACGGCTGAGCTGAAAGGTTGCAGGTCAATGCTAGTTAGGAAGGTGGTGTTTCCAAAAAATTAACAAAAAAAACAGCACAAACACATTTCCAAACTGAGCCTACAGGAGAAGCAAGTTGTCAGCACAAAAATAAATCAACACATTTTGTTCCAAAAGCTCCACAAAAATCATCAACAGGTGACACAGGTGAGAGGGGATTAACCTGTCAGGACAGGAAACAGGAAATGAAGCGTCCCTGTAATGTTCCCCTCCCCCAAAGAGTTAAAGAGCAGGTGAGGTGGATTAAAACAGACGTGATGAACATTTCTACACATCGCTGACCTTTCTTCCTAGTCCTGAGGGTAAACAAAGAGTTGGGGGGTACATTTCTTAGCCTATTAGTCCCGAGTCAATGGCCGCTGCGCTTTAGCTGGACCGCTCATTCACAATACTGTGATGTAAACAAACGCCATTTTTCTTAATAGTGCCCAGGGAGGGGAGCCAGGGTTGTTTGTTCTTAGTTTAAAAAGGAACCTTTAGGGCGACTAAGCATCTGAAAAGAAATCAGTTTGAATAAAGTTAAAGGCAAGACCCCAGAAGACCTTACTTAGCAGATGTCCTAGCATCTTTTCTGTGCAAACTCTCACTTTTTGCTGGAAAACAAATTAAATTACAATGTTTTTGTCCATCTGACCTTCATCAGGTATACAGGCTATTACCAACTGAAGACTAACGACATTAATCTGCTTATTACCTTCCAAAATTCAACAAATTCACAGCACAAATCAGGTTTTAAAGCAAAACATTTTGATAGTTAAAACATGAGCAGGAATACCAAATGAACCAAACAATGTCACACAAGTACCAAACTAAAACAACCAAAACAATTGGTATGTGTATATAGTAACAACCATGTAGTGGTTCAGATACCTGAAATGATTAGTTTAGCCTAAATCAAGATAAGCTCCAACTAATAAGCTGAAACTATCTAAACTCATCTTATGCTAAGTTAAGAATTAAAGCCAATTTAACTAATCTGAACTTAAATTCAAGTAGTTTCACACAAATTATTATCAAGTATAATGAGTAAAAGTAAGTTACTGTGCAGTAAGTTGCAATAAGTTCAGCTCAGCTGTGTTCTAGAAGTTAAGCTTTGGATAAGTTAACTTGAGGTAAGTTCAGATAAGTTAAGACAAGTTAAGTTCAGGTAATTTAAAATAAGTCTGTATGTATTAAAATAATACACTTAATCCCAAGAGTTGGAAAAATCCAGCTTTATCAGCTAAATGAAGTTAAACACAGCCTAGCCTAATAGCCTAAAGTGCAATACAATGACAAACATCTCAACAAGGTAAAATTTGGAATAAAAATACTCACACTTAAATTAACAAAAACATCTGTAGAGCTAAAGATTACATAATATAAATAAATAAAAACTGCACTGTGAAATACTGAATTCAAAAGACTAATTACCTGTATTCAAACAAATTAGCTATTCATTATTCAATTAGAAACCTGTGGGCTTTTTTTAAAATGAATAACTAAATCAGTTCAGATCCCTGGCTGATTAAGTGAATAATCCAGAAGTCTCTCTTCCACTTATTAAAAAGTCATGGTCTATACCTTGACTATGCACAGAAACAAGTTAAATAACACGTTTCACACCACTGAAGATTTCCCTGATAATAATTGAACGTAAGATTCGCAGATAGAACGTCTGTAAATCTTACGTTCACTTATTCTGATAAAAGTCGGAAGAAAAAAAACTTTCAGTTTAATAAATATTCCAGCAGTGAGACAGGACTTATGTAACTGCCTCTATAAGTTTTGTTTTCGCCTTGAATATTTTATATCACGGTTTCGATTGTTAGATTCAGAAAAATTTGTTTTGGGGCCCGGGAAAGAAAGAAAGAAAAAAAATCCACCCTAATAATGGCAGTTACAATGTCAGACTTGTAATAATTGCATAGTATATTTTTTATGTTTTTAAAAAGCCTTAAAAAACAAAAGAAACCCTAAAATAACCACTGACAGGCAGCAATCTAGTTGGTAAAGTTTAATCTTTAAATTTAAAAGAAAAAAAATATATATATATATATATATATACCTTAAATACAAAACTAAGAAATTTGAGTAAACCAGAAAAGAAATGAATATTGTTTTGAAACCCGCCATGGCAAAACTCTCACCAGCAAGTTAGAAATGCACTGCTATCCTCTAATCTCTTTTAAATTATAATTTTTTTTAAACAGAAATAAAATGTCAACTTTTAACCTTTTAACTGTAGCACGTTACATCCTACCAAACTCAGGGTAGACACAAGATAAACACATAAACAATATAATTTTTCAAATACTCGAATGTGTAAAAACATATCACCTTACCCATGATTTCAGGAATAAGTGAAATTTTTTGGATAAACAGCTGGAGAGTTGAGGTAACATGGTAGTTTGTTTCGATTTAAAACCCATTGGATGGTTTTTCACTATGAGAGGTCCACTCACTGACTAATGAAAAGAGAAACTAAGCTAACAGCCTGAAAGACTCCCACACTGAGCTGAAATGCAACTACTGCAAAAAAAAAAAAGAAAAAAAAAGTGAATGACAGGAATTTCGTTATTATTCTCGTCACTGCTGTTATTATTACTTCAGTAATTTACACCAATGAAGAACATTCATTATACCCTTGGATATATTGATTTGCTTTAGTATCTGAAGCCAAGGTACTCCCTTTTCCTTTTATTCTGAAAGCTGCCACTTCCCTTGAGCACAGCTGCATCCAACTGTGTGAAACTTGTGCCATGGCTGGGTTACACTTTAAACAGTTAAAATAAAAGACCAAAGACCCAGTCAGAGTGGGAAACTGAGAGGTGAAGGGAGCTGAAGGGGTTTGGGTACGGGGTGGTGTAGGGGTAAGGGAGGGGCTGCGTTCCAAACGACCGAGCGTTACCTCTCTGGCCTTCTGTGCCGCCAGCTCGGCTTGCCGCTGCCGCTCCAGCTCTTCCAGCAGCTGCCGCTCCATGATGCGCTTCGCCTCCTCGACGCGTCGCAGCACTTCCCGCTCAATCTCGTCTTTCCGCTTCTCGAGCTCCTCCTCCACACGTTTGGCCACGAGCTCCTCAACTCGCCGCGCCGTCTCCTCCTCGATCAGCTTCTCCTCAATCTCCTGCTGCCGGCTAAAGGAAAGAACAAAAGGTTAGCATGTCGCTAATTCGTGTTTCGGTTTTAAAACGGAGAACTATTTAATTGCTAATCAAATAAACCACACCGAACCGCTTTGAAATATCTCAAAATAAAAGCTTAGTCTGTATTTACCCAAAGCTAACCAACCAGTTTTTAATTCATCATACCTGAGAGTGGTTTTTACGAGCCATACCAAACCCAATATTACAACACAGCTGATCAGGTAAAAAAAAAAAAAATTAACAGAAAGGCTATTGTTCAAATGGATATTTAAGAATTTACTAAACTGCTTTAAACAGCTCTTAAATATACATAATTCAACAATGAGGACATTTTTAATTTCAAATGTGAGATTGGGTGCAATTTAGACTGTTTTTCTGAGTGCTTTGTGGAATTTAGATGGAGGTCACCTGCCCTCCTGTTTATCTTTTCTTTAAACTGTTCTTTTTGTGTGAACAGGAACTTATTAGTAGCGATGTAAACACACACTCTCCACCCTCTCAGGGATCTGGTTTCACTCTGTCAGGCTGTGGAAACCAGAAACTGGACCCAGCCCTGCCCAGCATCCTTTATATTTACATTTGTATGCCCGGTTAATGGGCCCTGTGGCTGTTAGGCAGCAGGAGAAAGGAGACGGGACAGACAGACAGGAAGCCAGGTGTGGGCTGTGTGTTATATTACCTGGAGGCTCTCACACACACAGACACGCACCTGAAAAGCTGCAGTCAACATGGATGTATTTACGGTCACAGCTGTTTCATTAAAATCTGAAATAGGATTATTTCAGTAACGAGGATTAAGTTAACACAGTTACTCAATTTTTTTTTTAAGCTGTGTGTTTAAGTCAGTTTGTGATGTTTAGCTGTTGCAGCAGGTTTTGTGGTTGTTCAATGCGTCCTGATTCTCTCTGCATCCTGTTTAAACCAAATAAGTTTTAAATATCAATAGAATTTGACTTTAAAATAGGCCTTCCTGTTAAAGCCAAGTATCCACTTTTCACTCACATTTGTGTTTCTTAAATTCAACAAGTTGTATTACTTACTTTTGTGGGAGTACTGCATTAATCGAGCAGACTAATGACATGAAGAATAGCTGTTTTTTCACTAATGAAAACTTTGATTTTTCCTCTCAGTGGACCATTGTGTTCACATGTGGACTACAGGGTGAGACATTTACTGAGTTTGGTTTCAGTTGATGTTTTTTAGCTTTTTATTTCGCTTCGACTGCAACTGTGAACTACTGATTATAGCAGTATTTGTACTGAGTGTTTGACCAAAGAAAAGATGGCCAGCTGCTTCAATGGAGATGTAGCAGCTGAGTTTGAAGAACAGCAGGAATCAGCACCTGCATACCTGCTAACACCATGAGCCAAACTGTAAATCGAAGGTTTCTGGTTTGAGTCCCTGTGCAGATGCCTGTATATAATCCCTCACAAAAAAATAAAAATAAAAATCAGCACAACAGAAACCCGCCTTAACTAATAATAAACAATCCAGATGGTTTTAACTGCAGGCATCAACATCTGTGCATTTATTCTCTATAAGAGAAACACATTCTCTCCAAATGCTCAGAGCTACAGCTGTCCAGCTGTTTGTGTCTACAAAAACACTCATTACTAGTACAGCTACAGCTGAAGTGAGATAAAATAATCAATGAGTAAAGTTAATATTCAATAAATCAAGAGGTTTTCACTGAATGTCTCACTCTCCAGTTTATATGTTAATACAATTATCTCTCCAGAGGAGAAATCAAAGTGCTTATTGGAGGAAAAACACTCATTCAACATAGAAATCATGCAAGAGCATCATCAAGAACAATTCAACCCCAAAATACACCTGTGAGGGGAAAGTTAAAAGCCCCACTGCTGGAACTTTATTATTGTATGAACAGTACTTTTAAATTTGCCTTTAAACTTTTTTCTGAGCATCTTTGCTTTAAAATAAAATAAAGCGACTCATCTATACAAGTAGGGCTGCTCAATTAATCGAATTTTAATCTCGATTACGCTCTGGGCTTTCAACGATCATTAAAAATGATTGAGCCGATTATTAGCCTCTCCCTCGTGCTTTACTCTCGTGCTGCTCCGTGTGGCAAATCGAGCGCACCTCTCTGCATTTCAAACCCGTCACAACAATTAAGAGGGCCCGAGGGAAGCTCGGAAAGCTAAGCAGAAGTTATTTGGAGAGGAGAGTGACTGCCGTTGGTTGAAAAGAGAGGTAAAAAAAAAAAAAAAAAAAAAAAAACTTCAGTGGTGTGGAAACATTATGGGTTCGCGGAGTCAGACTGGATCAAGTAGACATAGTGTGTAAACTTTGCTACAGTGTCGTAGCTCCACCACAGAGCAACACTGCAAAGTTCACTAAACAGATGTTTACATTTTTCATTTATTTCTTATATTGCAAACATTTGCACTGTTATCAGTATTTGCACACTATTTTATATTATTTTTTAAAGTCATTTTTCAATACATTGTTATTGTTAACCCTTTAAATCCCTGTAGAACCGGAACCGCGTAAGCTAGCGCAATAATTTGTTTTGCATATGAAACCGGAGGAGATGTACTTACATCTTATGCCATCAGCTTGTCCTAGGTCACAGTTTCCTTCCACATGAAGCTTTGCAAAAATTGCATAAAAAGCGCTTGCAGGAACAAAAACATAATATTCCAGAAACATGCTTTGCCGATCCGATCAGCTGTTCGTAACACTTCCCACATTGAAAAAGACGTCAACGCGAACTATCGCATGTCCGCCATTTCCTGTCCGAAACCGGAGGTGACGTCATTTTCGCGGAAAATGTAGTTTTTTTTACTTGTAGGCCTTAAAAGCCTATACTGGTGTTTTTATAAGTCATGACTGACTCTATCCGGTTGTTCAGTCTGACGTCACTAGCCGTGTCTGGGTCTAAACTCCGCTGCAGGTCCATATATCAAACGATCACTATGGCATTACTGAGACTTGAAAAACTGTCTAAAGTCTTTCATCTTTAATAAAATGATCAGCGTTCTGCTCTACCAGGTGTAACAATTGAGTTTAACATCCAGGCATCCATGAAAATGGAATTTATGAAATTTAACGGAGTTAGAAGTTAGCAGGAAGTTAGCTCGCTAGCTTCTATCTAAATACAATATAGCATGTCCTGACTGCGGGGTTTTGGAAACAAATTAAAACGTACAGCTCTGTTATCACTTCCAGCATAAATGAAGACAGAAAACCAAACAGCAGTGACGTTTGTAGGGTTACTGAAGTTGGGCTAGCTGGTATATAACGATGTGCTACGTGACCGCTAGCGACACAGCTATGTTAGCATAATATAAACAAGCTAACTTTTTTTCCACTCGATAAAAGTTATCGTGAGTGTTCTCGGTGGTCAGGAACAAATGTAATCGCATGCCAGGATGCTGTAAAAGGACCAAACTTCAGCCAGGAGAACAACTGAGATAATCCATCCACAATACGAGGTTAGTCATTCATATACTGCTGCATGGGCTGGGCTGTAGTTACATCCTAAGGTTTTAAAAACTGAGCTTAAATAAATGATTAGCGGTAATAAAAGCTGAGGGAGGTCAACAGTGATCACTGACTGTTTTAGGAGCTTTTTGAGATTCCATCCATCCATCCATTCGCTTCCGCTTATCCTTTTCAGGGTCGCGGGGGGCGCTGGAGCCCATCACAGCTGTCATAGGGCGAGAGGCGGGGTACGCTCTGGACAGGTCGCCAGTCTGTCACAGAGCCAACACACAGGGACAGACAACCATTCGCACTCACATTCATTCACACCTAGTGGCAATTTGGATTATCCAATTAACCTATCCCCACAAGCTGCATGTCTTTAGACGGTGGGAGGAAGCCGGAGTACCCGGAGGGAACCCACGCAAACACGGGGAGAACATCCAAACTCCACACAGAAAGACCCCGGCCTGATGGTGGAATTGAACTCAGGACCCTCTTGCTGTGCGGCAACGGTGCTAACCACCGTGCCACTTTTTGAGATTAAATAGAAGAAAATACAAAACATTAACATTGGGGCAGGGATAGCTCAGTAGGTAAAGTGGTCGCCCCATGATCGGAAGGTCGGCGGTTCGAATCCACTTAACGGCTACCCTGAGGTACCCCTGAGCAAGGTACCGTCCCTACACACTGCTCCCCGGGCGCCTGCTTAGTGGGCTGCCCACTGCTTCACTGAGTGAATGGGTCAAATGCAGAGAAAAACAGGTAATTTCCCCATGGGGATCAATAAAGTATCCATTATTATTATTATTATTATTATTAAACATGTTAACAACACAAAAGCCATATTAAACGCAGACTACTTTCGGCCCGGAAGTAGGATTCGTCACGTCATCACTTAACAATCGGATACTTTTCTGAATAGTTTCTGGGATGCTTAGAACTTGAATTGCACTGCTGGAAATAGTTTATTTTGATGCACCTGCTGTTTTCTTTGCAAATTTGCATCATAGGATTGTTTTTTGGTTTTCCTGCAGTATATAAAAATTGCTGTATCTCCAAAATAAAACTGTGAAGAAACTCAAAATAAATTCCCTGTTGGTGTAAACTATTTTTTGCAACTTTTTTGTATTTAAAGTTTTGAGGGATAAGCCTCTTAAATTTCTCCAAGTAGAAATATATGTAAAAAAAAACAAAAACGATTTTCAATTTTTTTTTGTAGTTTATTACACTTTTTTGCAATTAATGTAGTTACTATGGACTTAATGCATACATATTATTAAAATATGGGCTATAACAGTTGTATTGATGTATAGCAACTTGAAATGCTCCCAAAAATGGCACTACAGCATGTAAAAATATAATATAAGCTCTGGCGAACTTGGTTCTATGGTAGGTCTTAAAGGGTTAAATAAATATCGTCAAATAATCGAGATCTCAATTTCAGTGAAAATAATGGTGATTATCATTTTTGCCATAATCGAGCAGCCCTATATACAAGTTAGAGCAGATTGTGGGGATTTTGTTTTATTTACACGAGGCTGTGATGCTCCTCGCTCTTCTGGATTTACATCAACTCCACTGCTGTTTGTCCTTTCAGTGTCCTTGTTTTTTATTTATTTATTTGCATTTGTATGTATGCATGCATTCATTAGTGAGCACTCCAGGTGTTGTCAGTACACCCTCAGCTCTGGTTTAATATTGGGCTCAATGTTATTAGATCACTAACTGTGCCAGATTTATCCTCATTCTAAATGCAGGATTTTCAAGAATCTATGCACTGAAATTGATGCCCTGATGTCTGTGGAGAACCTGGAGCTAAACCCACACAGATCGCTTTCTCTTCACTCAGCATGGAAACATTAGGCATGTCGGTAACTGAGCATCAGCATCTCCTGAAGCATCAACATCACTACTGATCTGACCTTCAGTGCAGGTCAGAGAGTCAAATCTCTGCCTGCTGCAGGAAGTTTATGACTGCAGGATTAACTGACAGACCTGCACACCAATAGCCACTCATTTGACATATTTAAACGTTAAAAGAGAATCCAACATGCATTACTTCGTTAGTTCAACTTTACCAGCACGATTCCGGGTTTTTTTTTTTAGGGTTTTTTTTTCCAAAGTGAAAACTGCAGGTCAGTGAGAACAACCTCACAATTCTATCATGATGCTTAAAATACGAGTTTATAGTTATGTTTATCTGAATTAATGACGGTAGAACTAGAGGTGTGATCCACCTGAACAGGTAAAGCTTTCCTCTGACAGGCGCTGCGGCCTTTGCAGCCTGTTAGCGTTAGCCAACTAGCTCAGAGAGCTAACGATCGCCATGCAAATGACCGCAGCTAGCCTAGCATTTAGCTTAGCTTGTAGCCGAACACGGGCTGGGGTTCAGTATCGTTATGTAACAGTTTACGTGCCGGTTTCTGTATTAAATATACCCACATCTTCCTCTGTCGCTCCATCTCCACCTTCCTCTCCTCCTCCTCCTTCCTTTGCTTCTCATCAAGCGCGTTCCTCTTGCTCAGTGTCCGGCCGAAGATGTCGATGCGCTCCGGCGGTGAGGCTGCTCTCTCTCTGCGGGACGACGCTGTGTTGGACCGGGATCGGGACCGGGATTCTCTGCGCCGGTTCCTCTTCGACTCTCGGGACTTGGAGCGTTTCTTGGAGCGCTCCCTGTCTCGAGATCGCGACCGGGACCGGCTCCGTTTCTTACTGTGCTTGCTGCTTTTGGAGTGCTTGGACCGGGACGAGCTGCGGCTCCGAGAGCGGCCCATGGTGCCCTGCGGACTGCTGGATTCTACGGCTGATATGTGTACCGAATCAGGCCCTCCACTCCGCCCGCTCCTCTTTAAGCTTCTTATTCACACGAACAGCTGATGTTGCGCTGCTCCAGCGGGTTAATTTTGGAGAAATAACCCTTCAAACTAGCTGTTGTTTTGCCCTACTAACTCGCTTTAAGGAAAGATGGCGGTTTGATGAGTTTTCCCAGCAGGCACCGCGGGCTTCGGGATTTTCCGTCGCTCTTCGGCATTTCCCGCTCAAAGCAAACTAATAGACTGAAAAGACCAGAAACCAGCCAAAACATTTCAACAAATTTAAGTCCTTTATGAATGGGAATATATGATTTGTATATAATTTATACATTTTAAAAAAGTGTAAAATGCATTTTATATAAAATATATAACTGGGATACATAAACTTATCTTTCCACAAGTGAAGTAATCACATATTGAAGGCTTAAGAAAAGTTCTGGCATTCCATTTTGAACTTTGGATTTTAGAAGACTCAATAAAAAGTTTTCTAAACTAACGCATGATTTTATTTTTTTCTCTTAATGAAAACATGTATACTTGTATTTGTTTGTTATTCACTAATGACATTTGACGTGTGGTCAATTCTGGGAGTCTAGAACCAAGTGGGTGACGTTAAGGCAGTTAAATCTATATTTGTATTTAGCCTGTGGTTTTAACATCACACCAACGATAAAGATGACATTTCAACACACAGCTGTATTTGTATTTTTAAAAAACAGCCTGAGTACCATCTGGTATGTCTCCAGTTGTTCTGGTTGTATTGTCAGATGCATACACATTTTTATGTCGCTTATCAGTCGCTTTCTTCCTGCCCCTGTTTCAGCTCCAGTGATCTCTTGATTAGGGCAGGTGTATCGATAGGTTGCTAGACACCAAGTTAGCTTTAGTTTGCTCCTCCTAACAAATAAGTTGTGAAAAGTAAAAAGTGGTGTAATTTCTGACATGTTACTGGACATTGACTGGATTGCATCCATATTACTCTGTGAAGGAATTTGTTATTTCTGTTGATTGAATCCAGTCTGAATCAACATGCTGCTTGGTTTCTTCAACCTGACAGAGAGGTAATCCAAAATACTGAGACTATAATGAATGGATAAAAATCTATGGCTCTCTTCCACAGCATGTCTCTTGTTTTGCCTACCTCCCCTCAAACCCAACCGTTCACAGCAGATGGCCGCTCCTCCCTGATCCTGGTTCTGCTGCAGGTTTCTTCCTGTTAACAGGGAGTTTTTCCTTCCCACTGTCGCTCATGTGCTTGCTAATAGGGGTCATCTGATTGTTTTGGTCTCTCTGTATTTTAGGGGGTTTACCTTACAATATTGAGTGCCCTGAGCTGACTGTTGTTGTGATTTGGCTCTATGTAAATACAACTGAACTGAAGCAATGGAACCAGACCATCTTCTGCATCATTTACTGGACATGCAGCTGAACTCTTTCTCACTTAGCTCAAAACATATTTTCAAATTTTCATCACCTCATACACAATACTTAGATTCATTTGAAACTCATTGTCATGTCATATTTGCCTCTAATTTTCTGAGTTCTTCACTTTTTTGTAATTTCTGTTTACTTGAGCTCCTTTAGCTTTTTGAACTATTTAGTTCTGTGATATTATGTTTATTTTAATAAGCTAGGTTGTTATTTCCAAGTGTTGATTTTCAGTCATTTTAAATTTTTGAGATAAACTAGTTTTCATTCTTTTTTATAATTAACTGAATTATAAAGGCCTTTAAAGACCCAGTCCAGCTGAACTCCCAACCCAGGCACTTTTCACTCATTTCTCCTCAGTTTATTTTCTTCATGTGGTTATGTGAGGTTTTTTCCATAAATGTTACCACCTCACTGTCATTCAGGGCCTTTAATCTCTATTAGGTTAGTAAATTTAAATGTCATTCAATACCTTTTGTGAAGCTACTGTTATAATATGGGGTTGACACAAAATCCCAAACCACATCATATGTGACCAACTTGGCAGGTGATCTCATTTTTGACAAAAATTAAGTTTAAACAGTAAAAGTTATAAAGAGTTGACTGGACGTGTTGCTCTGCTGCAGGAGCTCGACAGCGATTTGAAGTTTTGTCCCTGTTTGACCTATCTCTAACGTCGCCGTGTCCATTTTTAAAAGCTGTTTTCATGCACTATCAGAGCTGAAAATGACGCTTTTATCCAAGCTTGTAAATATAGAGACACGAACATCAGATAACAGACAGAACGAGGGAGGAAAAAGGAATACCCAACTTGACAATGACACAATCCTGCACGCAACGTTTGCCATCACGCTCTGGCAAAATGAGGCCATTGTGATAACTCTCCCCGGAGTGCTGCGCTCAAAATAAACTGCCATTACTATATTTAAAAACACATAACTCACCAGCCCAGCTTCAAAAAGGTCACACCGCTCAAGCTCAAAATGAAAGTGTTCTTACTTCAGAGGGTTTTCTCTGTTTTTGTTTTTTCTAATTACCTGCAGCGGCATCTAATTTTAGTAGAAAGAAATAATTTGTTCACAGGGAGTCACACTGCGTGCTGCCTCGATTGCACATCAAAAGCACTTTTACTTGTTGTGAACTGAGTTGTCAGATGACTCACTTATATACCCACACAGATGGAAAAGGGCCTTTGTGTTGAGCTGCTGTGCATTCATCCGTGAGCCTGTGGTGTCACATTGAGTATGAGCACTTCCTCAGAAATACAAATTTCCTCTGAATTAAAGCAAAGTCAGAAATGAGGTGATTTTACTGCCACAAATTGAGGGCAAGTCGCAGTTGATCCGTCCAGGAACAGCATCTCCTCCCTCCCTCTCTGCTCCTCGTGCCTCTGCTTGAAGCCAAATAATCGATTTTCTTTAACTTTTATTTTAATGATCCGCGGCGTTCTGTCCCACAGATGAGAGGAATTGGCATTAAAGCACCAGAGATGTCTTGTTTTTCACTTGGAAAAGGCAGAAGTGCTTAAAGCCCCCTTTTGATGAATAATAGAAAATGCTTCATGGAGGTGGAGAGGAAAGGAGTTCCAGTGTGACTCCGGTCGGGGGGAGAGGAGGAGTCAGATTGGAGAAGCAGAGGATGTGTAAATGAAAGACTTTGCCTCAGTTTGTCTGCTTTGCTTCTGGGTGGTTTGAGGTGAAAGTAGAAGAAGAAGCAATAGAGTTGGTTTAATGTTTCTCTAATCCTCTTTTGAAAGAGTTCAGAGGTAATCTCAGGAGAAGCAGTTTGGATAAGTCACAGATAATAACGTCAGTCAAGGCTTAAAGGTGTATGTGATACAGGAATGTCACCAACTCCTTTGAAGAGCAAAATATCCACTGAAGTGGGCAACTAAAATCTCAACAATGGGCTTCAGTGTCCATCACACCACGATGGGAATAAAATGATACGTAAAAAAATGGGTTTCACACCTGAAAGCACCATTGACTCACCTGCTTTCTTGTCCTGTGGCGTCCCTCAGGGCTCTATTCTTAATCCTCTTTTTTTGTGCCTGCTTCCATTATAATATGTATTTAGATAGATCCATCTTCATTTATATAGATGATGTCCAGTTTTAATAACCCAAACTCAAACTACCAGCAACAGACAACAATACAGCAGGAAATAACATGACAGGCCAGTTAATCTTGTTAGATTTTGGACTACTGATCAGACAAAACTAAGGATGTGAAGATGTCACCGGTTACTTCATACTGAGAAAAGTCTTTGATAAATTAAAAGCTGATAATTGAATGTTATTCAAAGATTATGTGAGAATTAAACTGGGTGGTTTGTAATAGGTAAATGGTACCATGTACAAGCTATGTTGTTATCATCACCATCATCATCATCATCATTATTATATAAGGTCAACTGTCATCACTTTGAATTTTAACCAGTGATGCTCTTTCCACATTTATAGAGGTTAGAAAGCAGCTGTGATGAATCACATGACATCTGCTTGTACTGTATACTTTCAATGTAGTTGGATGAATCCACAGAGAACAACAGCACAGGTAAGATGATCACAGCCCGTCCACAAAGAAAACAACTGAAATTATCTGACTTATTTCTAAGTTTATTCATTTCCCCCACGCTGTACTGCAAATCCCACGTTAACCCCTGATTACAACCCTTCCTGTTTACATGCATGAGTGGAAACAGTGCTTTCAAAGATGGCGCATGCTGTTGCTTCAGGGGGGAAACCTCTGCTGATCCCATTGATATTCATGTGTTGAGATGAACCTCAGCAACACTGATGCTCAAAGCTGAGTATAGAAAAAAAATTATATTGTGACTCTTGGAGTGGATATAAAACTGTTTTGGTTTCAGTTTTAGCAGAGTTTAAACGTGTTTTTTAGCCCAGAAAGTTTAATGTGGATGTCTCCTGAATTCATAGGGCTGTGAGTCATGACATCTTCATATATGTTGGCAAAGTTACTTTAAAAAATATGAGCTCATTTAGACCGTGTCTCTGAAATGGTGGGATGATTCCTCTAATTTGGCGGATTTAACATGAAATGTCCTTCAAATAATTTCCAGTGTGAGCCGTTCTGTGTCAGACCTGTTTAATGTACAGATTGAAGAGTTTCTTTAAAATAAATTCAGCATTGATCCGGGAAATCAGAAAACCTCCCCGGCCTGCTCGGCTCAAGTTAATCAAAAAGTCCGTCCTTTCACATCAAAGTTCACCCTCTGCTTTCACAGCTCCCCTCTCCTGCCCCGTGGTGGCTCTTCAGGGGCAGAAACACTTAACAAACACAGGATCTCTTTTAAAAAGCCCCGCCACATTGTCACATTGTCATGTTGATGGCCCAGGGGTCCCAGCATAAAGAGCTATTGAGGATGAGGAGGAGGAGGAGGGGAGCCTGAAAGGCCTGAATGAGAGCAGCTCTTTCTCCTCGGGCTGGGTATGGGAGAGGTGAGGAGCAGAAGGAGACAAAAGGGGAGGATGGTGGAGGTGGAGGTTGTAGGAAAGGGAAGGAACTGAGGAGGGAGGACTGAGCAGTGATACCAGGAAACAATCGTTACTCACTCATTAGAGCCGTTTTCTTTTGGGTTAAATGTTGGCGGTGTTGTATTGTAAGTCCTCTCTGGTCCACCTGATTCCCACTGACTGGATTTTTCTTTTTATACGCCCACCTTTGACTGGCTTTAGGCAACAAACACGCTACAAAAATTTACCTTCAGCTTAATTTCCTGCCATTCTAACACAGTCTCACAGCAGTGAGTAAAACCATCATTTCCCAGACTTACTTTTAGATTTTTCATTCTCAGACTGTGAAAATGTCCACGTTAGGAGGCGTGACTCACACCAGATTAAACTATAACGAGAAGCCTGAAAGAGGAAGACAGCAAATAAACAACAGCACCGACGTGATGATCGCTTAATAAAGAACAGCAGGAAGTTTTTTTCTATCTGAACCGTGCAGTTTGTGATTTGCTTCACAGTTTTAGTCATTACTTTTTCATTTTCTCTTGGAAAAAAAATGTTTTTTTTAGGATTTAAGTTGGTCTTCCATGGTCTCTTGTGTTCTGGGGGCCTCTGGATGTCTGGAGTTTTGATCTCCTCCATACCCGCTTCACACCCTGGAGGACGGGGCTGTGGCCCCCCCACACTCCCTAGCAGATCATTACATGGAGAAACCTTTGGAATGCAAGCATGCTGATCCACACAGGTATGCACACATGGGTATTCACAGACACGGACTAAAGCTTTCTTGGCTGCTGCCTCAAAGCACACTGTGCGCTGTCTATCTTGCGTGCTGCACAATATCGTTTATTATTTAGTAAATATTGATATCTATGACTAGCTAGTTTATTGTGATGGTGCTTTGTTTTCTCTATTATTATGTTGCTCTTTGTTGTTTGCTGTCTCCTCTGTTTGTTTGTTTTTTTTTTTTTTTTCTCCATACAGGTGACCCAGGAGTTCTTTTTTTTCTCTCTCTCTTCCCCCCCCTTCTCACCATCTCTTCTCCTCTTTGGTTTTCTTTCTTTCTCTCCCCCTCTCTCTCTCATTCATTCCCCCTGTCCTATTTATTAAAAAAAAAAAAAAAAAAAAAAAAAAAAAAAATGACAAAGGATGAACTGAAGCTCTGCCATCACGTAATGTCGCATACTGCTGTTTCTGATGTCATTTAAAAAAAAAAAAAAAAAAAAAAAAAAAAAAGGATTTAAGTTGGATGGAACGATCAGATTATTAATAGTTTTTCATGTTATTTGTGCAAAAATACGATATCCGAGAAAACACCTGCTTTTGTAACAACAAAATACAACAGTGGAAAATGTCATGTGGGCAGGATGTGGCCTAAATATCACAGCACACCGGACATTTAACTCATATAAGGTGAACACTGTCAATCCAGGTCAAATGTGACCAAAATTAATCTGCAAAATCTACACCAAACATTCAAGCAATCCACAATGAAGTACATTAAAGGTGAACCAATGCAAGCCAAAGCAGACTCTTTCTGGCTGAGTATTGATCCCTCTTTGTGTCATCTCACTGTGGCGGATAGGTGCTAAAACGTGGAAGCCGTTGATCTTAATAAGGTGAACCCACATGTGCCAGGCTGATTGTGGGTCTACACAGACCAGATGCACTAAATGGACCAAAAACAAGCTAAATAAAGTGAGTCCACTGAGCTAAAACAGGATTTCCAGAGAGCAGCCACATTAGACCAGATCGGGGCTACTTTGGCACTTATGGCTCAGTTACAATACTAACAGATGTTGTGTGGGCCAGGTGTAAAGGGAACCCTGTAAGCCAAGGCCCAATGGAGACCAAGAAAATATCAGATGTGGGCTATTTTGGGGCCAAAGGTGAAAATTAGAAATCTTCTCTTATGATATTCATGAAACTACCAACTTATAAGAGCTTCAGGTTTCCAGTATTACAGATTTGTTTGGTTAAACTTAACCTTTTAGGCCTATTTTTTCTATAATTTTTGCCTATTTAAACAAGCTTGAAACAGCTTTTACTGATAATCCACCCATCCATACATCCAAAAGTTTCATACAAAGAGAATCAGGCCCAACTCTGACCCTAGATGGGTCTCCGGTGACCTGCTGGACGGTGTAGAGGTGAAGACTCTGCAGATAAATGTTGCAAAAAGTACTTTATAACGTCCAAGTCGCCCTGAAAGCCTCCATATAGCCACTGACCAGATGTCCGTGGTCTGACTGACCATTTCTCACAAACGTTCGGCTCCATTCAGACTCAGAAGCCCTGAAAAGAGCTCTCCATTCCCTTCGACTGCCATATGCCCGATGTCCTCCCTCTGACGGTTTGCTTGTCTCCTTCCTCTGAGGAGATATAATTAAGTGTTAGAGGAGCTTCAGAGATGACCCCTCCTGTCACCGCCGCGTATAGATGGCAGCGGCGGCTGTACTGGCAGTGGACAGCGCCTGGGATCATCTTTCTTAAGGAGGGACAGGTGACTGTGACTCTGAGGTCAGGGGTCGGGTTCTTCATCTGAGACGAGTGTCTGCTTCACTTCCTGAAGGTTGGGGGCAATTATCAGGTGAAATTAAAAACTGCGAGCGAATGCAGAGAGGTAGGGCCGTGTTTGCTCAACTGACGAGGGCGAGAAGATTGACAGGAACATGAGCTGCAGCGTGCGAGGGAAAAAGGACTGGACTTAAAAGACTTCCCAGGCCTCCCGAGTATGTGTTTGGTGTCCGAGGGGATGAGATTTACTCCTGCGCCTCTTTCATCTCCCTCCTCTCTTTCAGAAAGCACGGCTGCAGAGTGTGTGCTCGCAGCATGGGAAGAAAGTGCGCTCCTGAGAAACTACAAACAGGAAGAGACACACATCCATCACAGCCAAACGCACACTCACGCTCGCCGCTGTAACAATGGCCGCTTCCTGCAGGCTCGGGTCACAGTTACGTTGCGAGTCGCCAGTTTTTGAGCGCTCGAGAAGGAGCCAAGGTCTTACTCAACACCCAATCGTCACTCAGAGGACTTTTTCCTGAGAACTGCTTTCATATTTCTGCACCCGTTTCCTCCTCGTCATCTTTCAGGAGCGGCTGTAGCTCGCCGCTTTGCTGCTTCTCAATGCAAAACGTCTCGGTTCAATCAGATCTCAGATCTCTATCTGCTCGCAGAGCCGGAACAGCTTAAAACTCTCAAAAGTGGATTTTCTGGCTGCTGTTCAGGAATCGCCTCATCGGGACTGACTCACAGGAGCCCGTTTTGATTAGTCTGATGCCTTTAATGCAGCCTTCTTGGCGTCTTTGTCGAGTTTGCTTTGAGTGAAAAGGCGCTGCTCTGTCACCCTCACAAAGCTCACAATGGCTCACATGAATAGATGAGTTTAACCCCTCGTTCCATACGCTCCATACAGGTCATCCCCTCTGACAACAGCTCCCTCGACCTTCTCAGAACAGTAACTTTATTTATGCAAAATTTTACCTTCACGCTATCATTTTTGAGCCCGCAGAGCTTCTTGAGCACACCAGAGAGAAACGTTAGAGCTAAACTGTAACCTTTTGAGCAATTCTACTGCACTTATCTGACAAATACCCTAGGTTGCTGTGCAGTACAGCTCATGCATGGCTTCTTGTTCTGCAGAGAGCATCAGATTTTATAGGAAGCTTCACAAAAACAGCGACATGCCTGATCATCTACTTTAGCGCTCCCCAAAAGGCGACTGAAGAAATGTTCAGTTCGCTCTTGTTGGCTCTGCAGCTGCTGTGACGGGCTGATGACTCTACATGAAAACATGGATCCCGAGCTGCGGCCCACGATGCTGTGAAACACGCCGCAGAGGCAGCGAGTCATTGTCAGCTGAAAAGCCAGCTGTTGATCTCAGCTAATGAGCAGTTTCCTCCTTTCCGGTGTGGAGATGATGATGGCCACACATCAGATGACCTCCACAGGAAAGCAGAGGAGCTGTCAGGTCGATCATCAAACAGCTGCGTTTGCTGCGTATTTATTTATTTATTCATTCATTTGTTTATTTGAACATCAGCATGTTCTGCTGTTGAATTTTGAGTTTACTTCTTATTAAATATTGAAGTGGCTCAGTGATGGTTTGTGAAGGGAGGATTTAATCCTTCAGTCCTTTGTGTTGTTTCTGCAAAGGTCACACTGACAGCAGCAATAAATAATAAACCTAATTTCAATTAATTATAGTTTTTAAATTATTATTTTAGCTTTTCGTCAAGTACAAACTGTTTGATTTGTTTGTTTTTTCATTTAAAAAAAATATGCATTTATCGATGAACCTGTCCTTTTAACATATTTCAGGGTAATCCACCACAGGTTACACAAACATGTCATTTTAGAATTAATTTTTTTTTTCATATTTCTTATTTGATTGAATTTATTTTATTTTAATATATTTTATGTTTTTCTTATGTGTAGCACATTTTGTAGTATTTTACTTGATTGACTGATATACAACATTTTATTTCCTTCAACTTTTAATTTGTTAAAATAAATTTTTACTATTTTATGTATATTTTCACTTTTATTGAGTTTTATTTAAATTCTAAATTAATGAGCTCCTTACTCCATACAGCTTTTTAAACGATGTATTTAGATTCTGAATTGCTTTAGTTCACTTGCTTTTTGCGTACTTGTTTACATTATTTAAAGTCATTCGGTATCTTATTTAATGAGGTATATATTATTCTATTTAATCAGCCATTATACTTAAGAAGATAACTGAAATAAATAAAGTTATCTCATCTTATCTAAGATGGATTGTTGCAGTTTCAGACGACGACTCTGAATTTGTGTTAATAAAAAAAGAAATCCCCGTGTGGCAGCATTCAGTCCTTCGATCTGTGATTTCCTGATCCAGACTGTTCTTAGAAAGTCAGATTTAAAGTATCCCTGCTGTCATCTCTGCACTCAGATTGATAGTTTTCAAACTCTGACTATGTTTTGTGTTATCAGTTTTGAGCTTGTTGACCTCCTACTTTCTCTCTTTGTCGCCTCTTCCTGGGATTTAACAGGACTTCTCTCTGCTTGTTTAGATTTACGGCCTCCTCGTTCGGGGGTTAAATGTGGTTATAAAGAGCCTGCAGCTCCCCTCCTCCCCTCCTGCCTTCGAGTTGGGTGACTGATGTCCTGATTAAACAGCGAGGGTGATTGATCCATCATATCCATCATTCGCCTGCCTCTGGCTCAGTATGGAGTCGTCCTTTTGCTCCTTTGTGCAGAATTCAAACCTTTGTACCGCACACGTGTGCGCTCCCCGGCGAGGGGGTGACACACCTAATTCAATCATCATCATCAGCTCAAATCTGATTCCTTCTGCATGTGTGTTTTAAATGTTGGGGGCAGCATATGTTCACTGTGTGTGTGTGTGTGTGTGTGTGTGTGTGTGTGTGTGTGTGTGTGTGATGTGTTCAGGTGTCAAAAGCAGGCTAAGATGTCACAGCCTCTCCCTCTTCCTGTGTTTCCCCCCTCATCCATCTCACTGACAGTGGCAGAAACAGTAGCCTCCCCGAGCTCTCCTGCCGGGCCCTCTGCGAGCAGCAGGAGGCCCCGCCTGCATGTATGGACGCCTTGTCTGGAGGAGAAAGCCTCTTCACAGCCGGGTTAACTTGTTGAGGACGCCCCACCATCTCCTGGTCGACCTCAGTGTGGATCTGAGTCCCAAACCCATTTGTCTGGTGGATAGTTTAACACCTATCTGCGGCCCCTTCACATTTTCCAGAGGTGTAAGAGATACTCAGACAAATGATCCGACAAATCCAAGTGGAGCGCTGCCAAAGGAGCAATTTCACCTCCACTTGTTTTATTTTTTAAAAAGTTTGGATTTGGCATAAACCAAAACAGTGTCTTTTAAACGAACAGGAGGAAAAACTAGCTGCTGGTAGACATGGCAGGGATCTGTGGACCTGCTGGAGCCAACTGAGGCTAATTAAAGCAACCTCGGCCTGTTTTACATGTCCACCTGTAATGCACACTGGCAGAGGCTGTGGCCTCTGATGTCCTCCATTGTTCCAGTTTCAGAGACCTAACAGTCTGCATTAGGAGGCTGGAGGGGTGGCAGCTGCCTGTAATCACATTACTTTTGCAGTAATTTAACGAGTAACAAATTACTTTCTCCTGGGAGTCAAAACCTGATGTAATGCATTCAAAAAGTAGAAAGTGCAAAAATTCTGTGTAAGGTTGTTGAGACGGAGACTCACATCCTGTCGGGACTTAATTCATTTTATTTTTTGTGATGTAATTTTATTTATTTTTATTTTAGTCACTGGTTTTCAGACTCACAGTTAATAACTCTGTGTGTTAGTTTACTTTATATCTTTGTTTTGTTGTTTTTATTGAATTAATACATTATAGAGCCACAAAGTTTTTATGTTTTCAGCTTTTTTAGTAAGTACACTGAGTTTACATGCAATGACATTTGCTACATGAATAAAATTAGCATTAACATCGACACTGATTCATCCTTCGACCCCTGTGCGTTACAGCAATAATCAGACTCATCCGTTGTGTTTTGTTTTTAATCCATGATCTTTTGGCTCTAAACCAAACCAGTGAGTACAAACTTGAATCTGGACACAAAGCTGCTTCTTCTGGGTTCAAACCCGGCAGCTTGTAGCTACGCAGAACCTTTAGGTGATGTCGTCATCTCTCCGTGTCTGGATTGTTGCAGTCAGTGGATAAAATCACACTTCATCATCAGCTGCTTCAGGTCACTTCACCACTGCGGAAGTTTGTGTTTGGGGAAAAGACACATCACCTTGATAACAAGACAGCCATGTTTAGGGGTATATTTTTACATCTTGCAGATGATGAACCTTAATGAGGCTTATTGACTGAGATTTGAAAGCAGACTTTGGTATTAACTGCTGCCAATAGAAGATGATTAATCTTCTCATGTTAGTCATGCCTGTCTCTCATCGATTGATTGATTGTTCTTCTGGTTTTTAAAGCGATCGCTTTGGGTTTCCATCCATGAATTTTTAATTTTCTCTTTTGTGTGCTGGTGTATTTGTAAGTTATTGGGAGATATTCCATGGAATAAGGTTTTATTTTTATATACGCTCCGATATTTGGAGCGAAATTCTTCAAAAAGGTTGAAACAGTCGACATGACCTCTAATAAAACAGAGACATCAGCCTTAAATGCCAGTTTGTAGGAGGAAAGAACAAATAAAAAGACCTGAGAGCAGATTTCTCTGTTTGTTTTAACCTGTCTAAAGTGCCAGATGGGTGGAGATAGTGGAAAAACAATACAATACAAGTGCCCTGCATTGAGACAATCACAGGAAAACAATTGAAAATCACTGACCACACACACACACACACACACACATTTTTCTACCCCCACTTACATGGGAATCTCAGCAGGTCACAAAAACAGTAAGGACTAATTTGATAAAAGGTTTGGGACCCTGCTGTGTGGAGAGGGAAAGTGGGTAATGAGTTCCAGGCTCAGGAGGACAGGGACAAACGGAGAAAAAGGGATGAGTTAAAAGTTCATCCTGATTTACCTTCAACGTCACCGACGCCATAGAGACAAACCAGGAAGTCTAACCTGAATTAAATCTGACTAAGGCTCGTGGGGGAAGGATATTTTAAACTACAGGGAATTAAGTTGTTTAAACTAAGCAATAAAATCATGGGAAGGACAAAAACATGGCTAAATAGTCCAACAGACACTAGAACACAATAAAAAGCAAATCCGGGAAACAATCAGAGCACGGCACAGTCCGGTCCAAATGGTAGCTTCCGAAAGCTTCCATAGCCAGCGAGCAGTCCCGTCACCGCTCCATGGTGGCTCTAATCAAACCCAGCCGGAGCGTCCGGGTCACTTTTCCCACCGTCAGCGGTGTCCAGCACGCTGCGAACAACAATGGCAGCGTTTTCCTTCATTCTTTTTTTGTCTCTCCTCTAATGTTTTTATGCACACCTGTGAAAGAGCTGATCACACCTGCACCTCTAAATAATTATGCATTCTAAAAACAGCTAAAGGCAAGTAACATAAAGCAAAAGAAATCGAGTAAAAAGTTTAAAGCCGTAAATAAACGTGCAGATAGGCGTCTTCATGTACCTGTAAGCATAAAGCTGCACATCAGAGATGCAGCAGGAAGCCTTTGCTCGCACAGATCTGTAATTATCATATCAGTGACAGGTAGAAAAAAGCATTTTCATTTTCTGAGATCAGCAGGCTGATAGCAGCAGAACCAGAGGGCTGCAGACTTTAGGACATGAAAGACAATCTATTCACTTATCCACACAATGGGGCTGCACGCCCCCCGCCCTGATTCATATTCAATATGGAGCTCGCTGCTCCTGCATGAGAAGGCCTCTGCTGTCAGACTCTCTGCTGAAACACTCGCTCCCTCTCCAGGGCGCAACTAAACTCGGGCGGCCCCCTCACCTCCGAAGACAAACCTCTGAGCCCTGCAGGCTTACCTGCTCCTGTGGAAAAGGGCAGGAAAGTGAAGCTCTGTAAAAGCCGTGCTCTGGAGAGCTGTTAGCCAAAGACGCTGATGTTCAGGACAGTAAATTAATTCAGGTGTTTGCCAAGCTTCAAAGATGTGCATGTGCACTCTCGTATAAAAGCCTTGAGGGACAGGTGCGTTGGAAAACTCACTCCCAGGGCCAATGAAAACGCTCCCAATGTTTAACTTGATGTTTTTCCCCCAGAGTTTGAAAAGTTCTCCTTCAGCAGATATCAGCTGAACTTAAACATCCTGAATAGCAGATCTATTCTGTTCATTTTCCAGCTCTGTGTTTTATTTTTGGACTCTACTTCAGCAGCTTTGCATGATTCACAGTTCAAAATAATCCTTCTTTAGTTTAGTTCTCAGTCTTCAGTTCAACCTCTATCTGAAACAAGGAAGTTTATCAGCCTTCTTCCACCTTTAAACCAACTTTCTCGTGATTAGCTACTTCTCACAAAGAGAAGGTATAGGCATAATCCTTCTCTATGACATCACACAGATCAAAGAGTAGAAAAAACTTTGTGAAACTAAGTGTTCAGAGCAGTCTGAAGCCCAAGCTTTGAGCTTATACAAATACTGACCACATTATTGGAAACAGCTTTAGTAATGTTTAATGTGAACATCCACCTTTAGAACAAGAGTTATGCCACCCTCAGCAGGATACTTGAGGGTGTGTTTGCCTGTGCTTGAAGACTTGAAGTCATTTAGGTGCACCTCTCAGGATGCCCTGTAGGGGGAGCATGGATATATCTGGCCTGTTGTGGGAAGTTCCAGTTGCACAAAAAGTGGGTATCATGTTTGCTAGTTTACTCTTTGCTTTTCATGGATGTTCCAGTCTTGTTGGCTTCATTCATTCAGCACCTCCAAATCTGAAGCTGTGGGTTTCATCCAGAACAGGGAGGAGTTTCTGCATCAGTGAAGGAGTTTAAGTTTGAGAGTGAAACAGGAGATTATGTTAAAGATGATCTGTGTTCCCACCCTCACCTGTGTCCTCGAGCTTTGGGTGGTGACCAAAACGAAGGAGGTCACAGATTTCCTGAAAAAGATAAAATAAAAGATGTCTGGGCCCAGCCTTAGAGAGGAGAGCTGCTACTCCTCCACAATGAAAGGAACTAGGTGGGATGCTTCAGTATCCAACCAGGTGCTTCAGGAATGTCCAGTCTGGAAAGGTGATGTCTCAGGTGGTTTGGGAATATCTAAGTGTCTCATCAGAGGAGTTGGAGGAGGTGAGGGAGGACACTCTTTCCTACATGGCTGCCTCTTGATCAGATAAGTGGTAGAGGATGGATGGATGCATGGATAACATCTGTTTCTGCTCTGTTACAAAAAGGCTCTGATAAAGTCTGTAACACTGACAGTCTGAGGAGGTTTTTGAGGCGTGTGAGTCAGTGAAAGCTCAATCCTGACACACTTCCTGCAGAAAGGAGTTTGAGTCCCCAGAGATCTGAAGGCAGTGACTAATCAATTCTTGTGCATTTCACAGCCCTTTTCTCTTTCACTCCCACTTGGCACTCATCATTTCTTTCCCTCGCCTCCCTCAGACGTCCCCTGACTCATTTAGTATCCTCTTGGTGTTGGAATTTGATTAGTCAGCATTCCCCGAAGACCTCACAGCCACGTCGGGTCGCTCCTTTGGGCCTTTTCTTTCTGCTGTGACTGACGGCTGTATGGAGCGGGATGAGCGCCGTGACTCCGGCTTTTTAAGCTGCTGATTGGGGCGTGCCCAGTGGCCTCATGACACCTGATGAAATGTGGGCGAGGCAGAGGTTTTTAGCACTGTCATGCCAAATAAATGATGCCAAGTAGTCCATTTAAAAGCACAACAGCAAATACAAGAGGTTATTTTTGGGGGGGAGGTCACAGTGGCTCATCTGAGGACAGCATGGTCTAATGATTTTGACCTGCAGTGTTAAACTGTATATACCTTTATACACATATGTAGAGGATTAAATACCATTGAATGCAGCAGAAGTGACCCATACGCCATGCACAGATAGAGGTGCACAAGCTCACTGACAGCCCTGCAATTATCCTTCCTCTGCACCGGCATAATGTTGAAAAATACCAGCGTTCCCTGCAGCAAATATGGCCATTTATCACTTTAAAACTTAATCAAATATACACTAACTACATGCCCTTGATCAAAAATGCACATTTGGCTCCTTTCGTTGAACACTCTTGGCAAACACAAACTGTAAGTTATCTAATTAGCTGGCTGAGAGTCTCCAGGCGCTCTGGATGCCAGGCAGTGCTACTGTAAATACACTTTCACCATCTGGACTGTGTGACTGTCGTCTCTCTGTTTCCTCCGTGACCCGAGGTAGCCTCCTGATAGGTGGGAACAGCATGCCAGGCATTGGACAGCTGTCTCTGTCTTTCATTTCCCTGCAGTGCCATCCTTTACAATCAGGAAGTCCTCACAAAGTTCTACAACACAGAACAAAACTTCAGCTGCTGGCTTTGTGCGTTCAGACCTGTTATGCCTTTTTAAACTCGGCTTGTCAGTATCCGTGTTGCATGGCAGGGTATGCGACCTATCGCTGACCCTTCGGCCACTTTCCTGTCCCAGGTTAGCTGCTCGGCCTCTGAGGAATGCGTGCCACCGACAGCCTCCAGGAGACAGAACATATCTGCCCCGACCTGGGGTAAATCAAGAGTTAACAAGCTCTCTCTCATTAACACTTTAAAGGTGCTGCCTGGTAATAAAACCTGTTCACGACGCCCCTGCAGGCTTCTTCTCGAACCCTGTACTCCCTGTATTTTCTGCAGTGCGTTCACATTTACTGCTATTATAACATTAGTCTAAAATGAACCTCGAAAACACCAGATGACAGGAAAATCAGTCAGTGAGGAGGAGGAGTTGTAAGACCTCTGCTTTCATTTGAGCTTAAGAGACAAAAGCAGCCATCACAGCTTGTGTTAAAAAAAAAAAACCTGCACGCGGAAAAACCACGCTAAAAGGTATTACCACACAGCACAAGTTTATCACAAAAACCACTGACCCAGCTGATGAAAGTTTGGTGAGAAAATGGACTTGACTTGTTTAGCACATAAATATAATAAATGAACTCCTCTTTAATAATTTGAAATGATGTCTATGAACAGGTATGAGATATACAGATAAATTAAGACACAGAAACTACAAACAATAGAGGACACAATATATTTGGTTAACTGTTTGTATATTAATCACTTTGATCCAAATGATAGCCTTCATGATGCTATAAAAATGTTATGCTAGACATTTGTTTTACAGGGGGGCTACCTGTTAGCAGATGGAGGAAAATATGGATGTTATAACTTATGTTTCAAGTGTTGGCTAAATTAGCAAAAGGCTAATTGTAACTAAAGTCATATTTACACTGATGTTAGTTAGCAGAAAGCTGGTTTAACCTACACTGACTAAAATTTAAGCTAAAGTTAATCAAGTATAACCTGAATAATGAAAACAAAGGGGCGGTTCAGTTAGCTATGGTCTATTAATCCGCTACTAGCATGCTAGTAACACTGCATTAGATATGATAAAACAACATTTTTAGCTAGATAAGAACCTTTTCTCTTTTACGATTTCCTGATAAGCTAACTTAAATGTTGTGTAACAACTTTGAGTGACCTAACTAAACATATAACTCAAGCTATTACATAACCGGTTGTAGTTACCACCACTAAAATTTACCTTAAATATGCTAAAGCTTATTACCATCAGTCATATCTAATTACCAAATTTTAATTTACTGTGAAAAATATTAGACTAGCTTTTATGGCTAACATACAAGTTGATCTGAAAACAGCATTACATTAGTCCCAGTAAACTATAAGATTATGAGCAAAGTTAAAACTTATTTGAGCTGATATGTCATGAATGAATGGTGCTGATTTTTTTTTATTATTATATCTGCAGCTCATTTAGAGCCCTGGCAAAGAAAAGCGTATTTAAAAAGATGACTAAGCACAATAACTGATGTCATGTTCACACAGGCCAGTACTGCGAAATGCTAAAACATTTTAGCAAAGCCTAATTAGCAATGCAGTGGAGATGTCACACATCTTCCACATCATTTTATTAGCATTATACATCATGAGGAACATGCACTGTCGTCACACAGCTCTGAAGCCCCTGCAGTTGGATAGAGCCATCTGGCCACGGGATCATACATATTCAGAGAGGACAACCTGACATAACGCCCACAGCCTTACCACCCCTCACTGAACCATAACGTGTCACCTGATATATCTAGATCACCTTTAACTAATCCACTGGCGAATCAGGTGTGTCTGCAGAGCTTCAGTGTTTATGATGTTTCTTTTTCAGGTAGCTAACTGTGTTCAGTAGTGATTTCTGACCACCAAGGGTGGTCACTGGAGGGGTGACCACCATCTCTGTAGGGGTCATACTACCATCTGCTACTGTCATACTTACAGTGGATGGAAGTCTCTCAGCTGAGTTTCACTCTTCCTCATGACGAAGAGAAGCTAAATATACCATGTTCTGCCACAACAGGAGGCGGCAGTGATTTAGGCTGTGAGGTGTTATAGATCCAGCACCCCAGTGAACATGAATAATCCCTCAACCAGCTGGCACTGCCCACCATGCCTGTTTCCTTTATGACCAGCCTTTTAGCTGTACACACAGGAAAATAAAGGCCCCAATAGGAACCTTTTACACATGGATGCTGTGGAAGAACTCTTTTCTTCCACAGCCTGTTCAGGAAAGTCCTGTATGAACCAAACTAGTTCAATAAAGACTCCTGTAAAAACAGTCTGTTCTCACTCTCGACGGTTAACATACCGACGATTTGTCATGTCCCGAGGTGTTCCATGGGAACACGAAAGGTGACCTTCCACGTTCCTATGCTACACACCAGATTGTGGATGAAATCGAATAGACACTCCTGCAGTAACACACGTTCCAGCCGTATATTCCAGCCCTAACCATAGCCTTATCCCTACTCTTAACCACCACGTTAATCGGGTTAGATAGTGTTTTCCAAAACAATTTCAGTAAAATAAACGTACATGTGTAGATTCATTCCAAACTCGTAATATAGGGACGTGTTGGGTGGCCGAAAGCGTTATTTTATATTTGTCACCTAGCGTAAAATGTTACGCTTTCAGAATGAGAACGTGTTGGTAAAAATGTTTCTTTAGGACTTTTAGAATAAATAGTTCTATATCTATCAAATAAGGTCATCAGGGGTATCTTGAGGTTCTATCCAGAACCAAATGTGGTTCTTTTAACTGTTTCAATAACAAAACCATTTTTCCCACATAAAACCTTGTTTGCACAGCTCTTTTAAAGAACCAATTTAAAGAACTGTTTCCTTAAAGAAGCTCCTAAGGTAGCCTAAACTATTTTTTTTAGAATAAACTATTGTTCAAGTATTTCAAATAACATTAAAATCACTAAAAAGGCATATTTAAAGAACAAATATCTAGACAGGTTCTATGTGAAACTGACTGGTTCTGTAAAAAAATATTTAAATAGGTTCTTTAGGAATTTTTCCTTCAAATGTTTTTACAGAAAACCTTTAGACCAATGCCATAAAAGAAAGAAACACAATGTTTACAGCCCGAGTTTGCAAACCAATGGCAAGTTCTTTGTCCATCATTTATATACAGTGTATGCATCACCTTCCACTCGTACTAATGTGACCATAATAGACTAAGAAAAACACAGAAAGTCCAAAAAATAACGTGACTGTTATTAATTTATTATTATTTATTATTATGCACAACTTCAGAGTTGTATATTTGAACAGACAGCATCTCTGTTTCCCCACAAATCTCCACCTAATAATCAATAACAACACAAACAAACTGTGTTTACTGCTATGATGGATTGTCATCTTTAGGAAAGGCAGTGACAGGCGAACAGCTGTATTTATCCTGCAGAGATTTAATGAAGGAATCCCCACATTTGAAGCAGCGTTGTCCACAGAGCTGCCTCTACATTAAGTCTCTTTATTGATTTCCTCTGTGGAATTTTTTTCCTGCAAGATCATCAACACTGTGACTTTGGGCTGCTCTAAGGGATGGAGGGGAAGTGAGAAAAGAGACGAAGAAAAAGGGGACGAGGAAGCAGAAACTGAAGGTAAAAGATTAAGAGACAAAGGAGAAATGGCGAGGAAGAGTCACGGGATGACAGATGATGCAAGCGGGAGGGATTTGTGGGTAATGAGGGCGAGGAGCAGAGGAGGAGCTGATCGATAGACAGAGGGATCAATCTGTTGCCCAGAGAGGAAGACCGATCAGGATAAAGGGCGCGTTCATCATCAGTACAGGTACAAACACACGCGTGACTTCAGAGGCTTGTTTTAACACAACCCTCAAGCTTCATCAGCAGCTGCAGGTTTCCTCCTGTAAACTCCTGTTTTCACGACCTTGCCGTGACCTCACAAACAATTAACCTGCCAAATATACGAGATAAACCCCTAATCACAACAGGCCTGCTTGTGTGACCTGACTGAACACACACACACACACAGAGTGATATGGTGTCGCGTCGCTGTGCTCTGTCACAACACTGGATGCTCCTGAGATAACAGGGCAGCTCCTCCTTCTCCTCAGCAGCTGTTCTTCACCCAGCTGGGTGGTCACTCACGCAGGCTCGTGGACTTTTAATCTTTTGAGTCGATGTTTGTTTTTAAAATTAGACGATGAATCTTTTATTTTCTGCAGTTCCTGTAAGGTCCACTAGAGGCTCCAGCAGTGAGTCAGTCCCCATAGACTCCAATGTTAAACTAGCCATCCCTGCCTTAACAGCTGCGTGGGGGAGAACGTTTGAATAACTCACCTTTTTGAATTGTGTTAAAGCTTACAGTTTGCATTATTAGGGGCGTGGCCTCTTTGAGTGACTACAGGAAGAAGCTTGTTTACTGAAAAATTCCCAATCATTATTTATTTGAGTTTCATATCATAAAAGTGTGATTTTAATTTGTCTTCGTGGGTCTTATTTTTATTCTTGAAATTTGCTTTAGCTGTTTTTCACTTTTTTTCTATATTTTTCCTGTAAATATGAGGCTTTTTTGTCTATAAATTGTATTCGGCTTTCTTTCTTGTAAATTTTTAAATTAAAAACACATTTAAAATGGACTCTAAGGATATTTCACTAAGGAGTCCACTCTTTCTGCCAGCTTTCCTCTCTAAAGCATTTTTATTTCACTGTAGGTTAAAATGAGCCTCTGCAAATTCCTGACAGTGATTCCAGAGGACGACGCCTCTGGCTGTGCTTGGCAGCTTCTCCGTATTCATGTTTATTACCGTCTGACATCATTTCCTCCCAGTGGTCCCAGCCGACGGCTAATTATAGCAGCAGTATCCGATCTCACCTTTGATTATGAACACTTAAAAAAGCTCTGCAGCCTCTGCAGCTTTTTTTTTGTTTGTCTAGAGTTCATTATTTGAATTTCAACAACTTTATCCAGATGTTGCTACTGCGCTGTGAAATGAAGCCGTTAAAAAATATTTTCTGCTGATTCTTTCTTTTAAATATCGGATGTGAAACATAAAGCATTGACACTGAGAGTATTTAAAGATGTTGTTTGAAGAGTAAAAGCCTGTTTAAGGACCAGTTTTAAATGCTTGACATTAGTGGTGCAATGGATCAAAAACCCAGTAGCTTTTGTAATAGCTTTAGCCCGGTCGGACTGGGCAGCAAAGGGCTGCTTAAATACCGCAAACTCCTCTGCTCCTCATTTGGACCGCTAGCGCTGGCCATAACTATCACTTGACAGACCCACCACGCGCACCACACACATAATTTTTTTTCTTCTTTTTCGAATCTTCGGATCACGTGCATGCCGAAGCGAGGAGTGGGATCGGTTCAGATTACGGCTCAACCGTGATCCGTTGCACCACTACTTGATATTGTATAAAAATAAATATATTCTGCAGCAGATTTAGCTGATACCTCTAGTTGCATTTTACTAACACTTCTTTAATATTTTTTAATTTTCTCAAGTCATTAACATAAAGAAACTCTGGGTAAATTGAATGTGATGTCTTAATATAGTAGCAGATGTTTTGGGGGTTCTTTTGTGCAATTTTTCCTAAAATATATAATAAAAACTATCAAGTAAAGATCAAACATGTCGAAATTTTATAATACAAATAATTCATGAATCATCTTGTTGCACTGAAGTTAACTTATTTTAAAGGTGGTGGCTCAGGGGGGCCCCAACAACAACTCTTTGCCCCTGGGGCCTCTCAGAAATTGAATCCTGCCCTGTCTGGAAGAGCAGTTAATCAGCACATTACTGTAAACTCAGTAGGGAGGCACAGTGACTCACATTGAGCTGTGCTGAGCACCTGAAACTTTCTCAAGGTGTAAAGGTGGGGAAAAGTCTGAGCCCTGCTGACACTGGAGGTCATGATGCTGCTGAACAGTTGGCACATTTTTTCGCCTTTATCTTCATGTTGTCACTCCAGCTCCGCAGGGTTCCTCACCTTTGGAAGGAGTCCATCATTATACCTCTGCCAAGAAAACCAAACTCCAAAGGCACTTAAAGACTACAGGCCTGTGTGAGTCAGTTGTTAGGGATGGGAACTTTGGGTGTGGACCCACTGTTACAACAGAAGTGTGCAAAGATTTTAGTATGACTAGTTTGTGTTGGGTTCTTCCCATTTACATGAGCCTCTCAACTTTCACAACACTGCTGGTGACTTACTGACTTATCTGCACTGAGGTAACCAGTGTTACCTACACACTCACCTTCACGCTTTAAACCCAGACAAAAACTGCAGTTCCTCTAATGTCCACTTGAGGAGTGTAGGAAAATAAAAGCGCTTACTGGAACTTTCTTCAAAAGGATTTCATGCAAATTTTAGTTCCACAAAGAAATGTTCTCCTTCAAATAACCTTAAGGAAACACCTCAAATAGGTTCTTTGAGACACCGTAAATAGTGTGAAACTCACACCGAGCACTTTCACTTTGGAACACTGGACGCTGATACTTTGAAATGAAATGCCGGCTTTTGTGTGGCCTCTCATTTAAGAATGGCAGCATGTACTGACGTCTTCATAAAAGCACGCACGTGCAGCCTCCTGCATGCATCTTTCCCAGCCATTGTTGTGTTTATGGCTGTATTCAGATGCTCCTGCGGTGGGAATCTCACAGTCAAGAAAACAAAAGACACAGAAAGAAAGTCGCCGCTGTCATCCTTCGAGCTCTGTGGTCACCCTCTGGTCAACGTGTTATTTTCATTACTGGACGGTGGCCAGCTGGCCGCCAACAGACAATAACACGCACAGACAGTGGACACACGAGGAGAGACAAGTTGGAGCTCCGTCTCCAAAACAATAGACATAAATATAGCAGCCTCTGGGAAAAAGAATACAAACGCTGTGTCCATCCCTGCATCAAGGAGCGACGCCCAGTCCTGCGTTTCCTGTTCCCCAGCCCCCCATGCAGAGAGGTGAATGCTGGGAGAGCCTTCCTCCTCCAGCACCAGCCCCTCCAAACCTGAGAAAACTACTTCAGATTCACAGGCCACACTCTCTTTACTTAGATCACTTCAACTTATTGTTTTGTTGCAAAGATATTCCCAGGCACAGAGAGCCAGTGGACGACCCTAATTAGTGTTTCCTTAGTTATTTGTTTGGGTCCACAACCAATAAGAAGTCCTTCCAACCTCCAAAGAGGCTCCACATCTTCCTGCAATAGCTGCACTGTGAGTCAGTACAACAGTGATTACTGTGGCTGAACTTCGTTACTTCAAAACTGTTGTTTATGACTTCAAAGACTTTGTTAGGGTGCCAAGTTAAAGGCTGTGATTGGGGATGAAAGTTTTCCTGTGATGTCAAAGTTACCACCTTTGTGGAAAACTGAAATTTTAATGTATCAGGTTCAATTTTACTAAATGACACGTTAAATGGTGTTTTTTACCATATTCAAGATGCCCAAATTAGCATCTTTGTTTTTTTTGGGATATGCTAAAAAACAACCAACTATGTGCGTTTAAAATGCTTCCTGCACCCCCTGAAAAAACTCAAAATACAAAACAAAACCCCAATTTCTTGAGGTCTGTTCGGACCCATTCATGAGGAGGTGATGAGTCGCTCTGTGATGTAGTGGTTAACACATTCACGGATCCTCAGTTGGTGTTCCAAGTTTAGGTAAATGGGAACGTTGCATGAGTAATGGCGTCTGGCGTTAAATCAGTCTGCTGCGGTGACCTCTGAACAGCTGAAAAGGCCATTTAGAACATATTTGATTAAAAAAGGATGGATAATTTCATTAAAAAAGAAAAAATCTAAATGAGCAGGTAGCAAAAACAATGACAGATGTTTAATCAGTTATCTAAGCGTTGGGTAAAACCAACCAGCTTAAAAAAAATAAACAGCTAACATAACAAATAGCTAAAACTAGGCTAGCTAAGGGATTTAGTAACATCTTCACGATAAAAGTGAACTAGCTAAAGTTTTACCATAAAAATTTAATAATTCAGTTTTAATTCGGATACTTGTGTTAAACACTTTTACCAACTTGTGTAGTATGTGATATTTGATAGCTTATTTTTCGCTCAGATAAAATGTGATGTGTTGCTCACACATCATGTGAAAAATAAAGTTTTGAGTCAGGTGACTAAAGACTAAAACACCACATGATTCAGGAGCAGGTAGAACCTCTTTTAGCAGTAATGACTTGCAGTAGTGGTTTTCTGTATGAGTCACTCACATAACAGTGGAGGAATTTTTTCCCACATTTCTTTAAAATGTTCCTTAAGTTTTTTGAAGGTTGCAAGAACTTGTCTATGCAAAGCTCCCTAAAGGTCCCCTGCAGCATTTCAGTCATGGGGAGCACTGGAATCTACCCATGAGAAACTCAGAGGATGATGGGAAAGCTGGTTAACTCATCTTCTGGTGGCGGGGTAACATCAGCTGTGCTTCATGAAGGATAAACTTGCTGTTTTACATCAGAATAGTCACAATGTTACACACCAAGTCCCATTAACCTGAAATGTTCCACCCGGCACTGTGTCATGCACTAAAACCTTCCAAGATCCATCTTTTTGAGCACTCATCAAGTGGGCGAGAGGGTCTGGTTTGCCCGGGACGGGTCGCATCCAATTAAAACATCATCAGTGAACCAGTTAACCACCATTTGGACTGAGAGAGCCGTAATGGCTTGCAGTAGTGGTTTTCTGTATTAGTCTCTCACATAACAGTGGAGAAATTTTGTCCCGCACTTCTTTAAAACGTTCCTTAAGTTCTTTGAAGTTTGAAGGAATTTGTCTGTGCAAAGTTCCCTAAAGGTCCCCCTGCAGCGTTTCAGTAATGTGGATCTCTGGAATTTGAACGGGCCGTTTCAACACGTTGATTATTTTCTGTTTCAGTCATTCTGTTGTAGATTTGCTGCTGTGCTTGGCATCACACAACATCACACTGGAACGTCCACTCCGGGGAAGATTGTAGCACTGTGATAATACATATGAATGCTCCAGACTGGCAAACTGTCAGAACTTCTGCTTTTATAGATAATCAGTGAGTGTATTTGACTGATTGACCTGAAAACTACTTACCATTAATCCTCTGCAAGCAGAAACAGCCGACTTTCTTCCAGTGAAGAACTTTTTTTCACACGACTCAATTTGTTATATGTTCATTGCATTTATTTTTAGCTGCTGCAGTAAAATAATCTCTGAGCTTTGGGACACATAAAGACCATCTTATGTTGGGTAATGGATTTGGTCATGCGGCTAGCTAAATTAAAACTGGTAAAGCAATCGATGTCGTTGCACCTGGCAGTGAGTACAAGCATGGAAAAATGTGATTTGAGACATAAAGCATTTGACTTGAATAAAAAATATTATGACAACACTGAATTTTATGTAACTATTGGTGCTGGTTTGCAGTTTCAAATCCAATCAGATGAGCACATAATAATAAGCATGTGTGAATAAAAAAGGCTGCGAAATACGACCAGGGAAACATTGGGAACGGTCGATTCCAAAGATTTTATTATGTAAACAGAGACTTAAAGTGTCAGCTTTCTGGAAAAGTTCGTTTTGGTTTGAATCCCTGCGAAGTCGAGCTCGGGACTGAACCCTAGCGCTGATGTTTTTCTCATTGTGCAGCACTCAGAGGCTATTTTGCTGTTTTTCCAGAAGCTGTTTGATCGCCAGCGTGGTGAGGTCAGGAGCTGGCGAAGCTGTTTTAATTCCCATGGTTAGATCATTGGATCACAGCAGTGACTCTGTGGGCCGCTGCTTTCCCCAAACACACTCACACACAATGCAATAACACACCCCGAGCTGTGTGCACATCACTGCAAGGGGAAACACAGTCAACACGGCCTCTGGAAATCAGAAGAAACTGAAAGTCCGGCAGCAGGAGGAGGAGGGGGTGGGTGACGGCGGATCTCCAGAGGCCGTTTGCTGTGGCCTTTGCATCTCTGGGTCACAGGTTCAAGGCCCAGGTGAGGCTAAAAGAAGCAAAAAGCCACAAGACGGACACATCCGACATCCAGAGTACCATCAGCAGATGGCTCAGATTTGTTTGGAAGTCGTTCTGTTTATGGTACAAACTGAGGCACATCCCCAAACAACAATCTTGGCTTCCTGTCACATTGTTGTGTCTCATTTTAAACCGCTCGGCCAAACTCATCTGACTGCAGAGGCATGTTCTGAGCTTTGACACATCGACAAATGGCTTTAATACATCGATATGTGCCTCATCTGAACTGCATTATCCCTTTATTCACTATGAAACAGGATTACCACCAGATCTAGCACTTGTTTACATCCTTTCATCACACACACTTTTGCATATTGTTATTTATCTTTAAATTAGGATCACATAAAAACAGCACCTTTCAGCAGGTAACAAAAGTATGAAGCTACTTTAATCACTCATCGATCGCTCACGTAGTAGAGGTGGGCAGATCAATACTTTTTTCCTCCATCTCCAAGTTTAGTATGAAGATCACTATTTTTTTTATTTATTTAATGAAACAGTATAACTCAAACTATGAGAAACATCTGAACCTTTTTTTGTTTGACTGTCACGCATTTTATTTCCAGTCTATTAAACATTTAAACAATAGAAGTTGACCCAAAGTGTTTACGAGACAGGCACATCAAAACACACTGATCTCCCCTATACAAGCTGCCTTTATAGGTTAAAAGTAGGGGTGGGTTTCGATAATGGATTTTCCGATTAAAATCGAATTTAGCTTGAATAAAGCGATATCAATTCATTAAATCCTGAATTGATTTTTAAATATAAATGTATTTTGCCAGAAACGCAAGAATCTCACGTTAAACCTCTTAAAACTATTTCAACAACCACCAAACAGCTAAAACAGTAAATGAGAGCAGGTAAACTTCCACACAAAGACATAAACACAAAGCACAGACCCGCCGAGGTATCAGAATCAGTGAGTTGTTGGCTTTCTCACCAGACGGCACGGACACGATCACACCGTTGGGACTGAAAGCAGAACCTCACAGATTCTGAAGCCGCAGGTTTTGTCTCTCTCCAACCAAAATTGACTGAACCAGCAGCAAAAGAAGATCAAAACTACGGTTTGATGAACTTCATCATGAATTCCCTCTTAGCTGTGCTGTTTTGCTGCAACCACAATAAAATCACACTTCCTGCACAGCTCTCTCTTTCTCTCAGTGTACTTCAATAACAGTTTCCCATCTCAAATCTCTGTTTTCTGCATTATTCGCTTGCTTATTGCTACCATTGTTTACAGCGCTGTCAGACGCTATTTTTTTAAATGACTTAGCCTAATTTCTGCTGCTCAATATCGAAGAAACATCAACCTTTTAAAATTATGCATAATTGCAAAACGCTGTGTCTCTAATCAAACCTCTGCAACTTTGCTCTGCTTCACTGCAGCAGCATCAGGTAATGTTTATATGTTGTTTCATGGTTTTCTTCTGTTTTTGTTCTACTGCAGAATATTTTTAAGGTTACTTTGACACAAAGGCATCTGTTGTGATGCTTACACCTCTGATGAAGTCTCACAAGTGTCATTACTGATAAATGATCAGAATTACAATATTTCTGACTGTCTGTGTCAAAATTGAATTGAATCAATTCGAATCGTGGATCGAATCAAATCGATTCTAGAAATCAATGACGATGCCCCGCCCTAGTTAAAAGTATCGGTAATACCTAAATTTGCAGTATTGCACAGCCTATCGTGGAGTCTCTGCATAGCATCAGGCTCTATGATGACTTCTCCACATTAGTTTCTAACATCTTTGGTAAATGAGGGATTTCAGTTTGCTGCTTTGATCAGCTGAGTGTAAAAATACAGATGTGAACCTTTTAAAATTAAACCTGCAGCAGGGTGAAGTCTGCATGATGTGAATGGCTCTGACTACTTCCTGAATCTGTGTATTTACACAGTATGTGCTCTGCTGATTTGCTGTTTTTAGTGACGGATAAAGCTGCTGCTGATATTGGTGCAGCGCTTCCTGCATGTGTTTCATAATTAATGTGATTTAATGTGAAGGCAGTGTCTCAGTGGTGGCCTTCACCGGGTAAACAGCTCCAGGATATGATGACAACACTTTCTCTCAAAAATCAATTCAGAGGCTTTTTTTTTTTTAATTTGTCAGGAAAACTGAAAAATCTCTGGGATAAAAATGTTTTTTTATCTCCTCTCAGAGGTCACAAAACAACTTTTTTAGTTTTTGTTATTCTAGTCACCAAAGCAGAAAAAACAACTGAGATTTAAAGCCAACCTCAAAGTGTTTCAGTACCTTTATGATTTTCCGCTATCAACCAATCAACTCATAAAAAAAATCGGTTTCCAGCTCTATTTTGGATCTTGTTTACTTATTGTCCGATCATGTTTACGTGGATGGGAACCTGAGGAGACTCCTCTCTCTGCTCGAATCTCTCGGTCGCTCTCCGTCTCTGTCAGAGGAAGATCATTGTGGTCCAAAATAGTCCTTTTGTTGCCCGTGGAGGAAGTGATGTGGTGGTGGAAGTGGAGGGGGGAGTGCTGAGAAAGGCGTGAGGTCATGAGAAGGAGAAGTGACCTTGGAGGCCATCGCACACTCAGGTTCCCACAAACACACAGAAACACACAATCCAGGTCACATCAGAGAGAGAATAAAACTTTTTTATTCTTCAAATATAACAGGAAATTCGGCGAAGGAAACTTTAGATTCAAGACTTTTAATGCAGACGGTTCAAACAGCGACATTAGTAAATAAAGAATGATTCTTTGCTTTTGTAAAACATCATCTGACTGGTTGCATTGTGTCTAATGTAGGCACTCACAATCTTAAACACTATTATTTACTATGTATATATCGTTGTGTATTCAGCGTGTTTTGAGCTACAGTGCACTGATTGCAAGATTTCCTTCCTTCATACCGACTCTTGGAGTCATTTGTGTTATATTTAGCGCTAATGATTATGCCTTGAAATGTGGAATACAATCCTTTGCCATCAGACTCTGGTCTTTGGCATCAGTGAGTAAAAGCTCATCTCAGATTGGATATCAAGTTCACGATTTCAGCGTGCCACGTTACTCTGAAAGTCGAATAATCACAAAACTTCCCCCAGAAGTGCTGCCGGATCCCCTCAGGTGTGAGCTGAGGGTGTATCTGTCTCCTGCACGGACGGCCCTGTCACCGCTCTCTCTCATTGACGCCGCCTCCCTCGTCACATCACCGGCTTTGTAGAGCCGCCACCTGCTGTGATGTCACCATCTGCAGCTCATTTACCTGTCAGGACGCTCCCTCACAGAGATAAACGGATACCAGCGCATTAATTACAGACGGGGAGCGGCTTGACTTAAAATGACTTTACTGCTTCTTATCGGTGGAACAACAAAAGAACTGGAAAGATGACAACCTCAATCTCACACACACACAGGCACACACACACACACCTTGTAATTAGTGACATAGAGGTGATGATGAGGGGAGGAAGGATTCACATGGAGATGGTCTGACAGCTTCATCAGTTCCACCACAGTGAGGACAGATGGCTTGACAACCACCACACACACACGCTGGGCTTGGCGAGGCTGACAGCACACACACACCCCTTTCGGAGGAAACTGTTTATTCTGCCCATGAGAAGCTCAGAGGATGATGGGAAAGCTGGTTAACTCATCTTCTGGTGGCGGTGTAACGTCAGCTGCGCTTCATGAAGGATAAACTTGCTGTTTTACATCAGATTAGTTACAATGTTACACACCAAGTCCCATTAACCTGACATGTTCCACCTGGCACTGTGTCATGCACTAAAAGCTTCCATGATCCATCTTTTTGACCTCTCATCGAGTGGGCGAGAGACTCTGGTTTGCCTTATTTTTATTGGAAATGAAAAAATACACCTGAAACATGCTGTAACATTTGATTTTTTACTGTGTTAACTCCTTATTGCGTAAAGTAAAAATATCAGCCTGGTACCTAAATGGAGGTAAAAAAGAGCTGTCATTGGCCACCTGCTGATATGAGCCTTGAAAGTTTCCCAGAATGCACTTTTTTAGGTTTTCTCCAGCACATTATCAGTAAACATTGAGTCTACTAAATCTTGCCTCTGCTCAAAATCATAGACATTAAACTGCTGGAGTAAACTAAGATATATTCCTGATACTGATGCTCAGAGCTGGTTGGAGGAAGAAAAAGAAAAGTCATGTGGAACAAAAGCCAGATTGTGTCTACATGGTTATAAATATCTTTGCGATCGTGGTTGAACTGTTTCCAACGGTCCTTATCGCAGTGAGAATTTAATCTCACCAGAAACGTGATCTTGGCCCGCAGAGGAGAGCGCGCCGGTAATCGCTGCTTCTCCTGAGCGTGCAGAGCGACGTGGGCCGGGCGGCCCTTTCCCTGACTCTGCCGTGTGGACATCAGGAAATAAATCACCATCAAAGGCCGCTCGGCACAATCAGCCCCAGATGGTCTGTGAGCCTCTCAGCTGTTTGAGAAATGTTGAAGTAATTAACAATTAGCAGTTCAAAGAGAGGCCGATGGGCCGAAGCAGACCAACCAGAACGAGTGTGCTCGGAGAGGGTGACGGGGTGAGCTGGTGTGTGTTTTCACACCCTCTGAATGATGAGCGTCGGTCCACATGCCGCTCTGCGGATTTTATTAGGACAACGAAGAAAAAGACACATTAGTGTAACAAACATTAGGGCATGTTAAACTTAACTTCATGTGCCTGTTACACTGAGGCACTTTAAAGCCACCTCACATCTGCTGTGTTTGTTTTTTTACTTTTTAATGAGCCATTTTTAATCCTTTATTGTTTTTCACTGAGTTTATTCAGCTGTTATTATATAGAGACGTTACGTTCAGCTGCAATATGTGCATTTTATTGCTTTTTATTGACATTTTTAGTATTCTTTACTTTGTTTTAATAAAGGGGCTGGTGCTTGTGTTCTAGTTATAGAGGGCTCATGCTTCTCAGCACCCCCTTTCCCGGGAAGGTCATTGTAAAGTTGCAGGAGAGTCCCTCTATTCGTCGAACCTCAGGTCCTACAGGACTGATGGAAACAAGAAAAAAACTAAATAAAAATGATGAACTATTGACAACCTCTCATCAACAAAAAAAAAACGAGATGATGTTCCAAAGAGAGGAGCTCCAATCAGAACTAATTAAGTTGTGTAGAAAGGCTGGACAAGTTTGGAAATTATCCAATCAGAAGTAATTAAATGGTACGAGGAAGCGGTACAAGTAGCTCCTCTCCTCCCTCGAGGAAGACAAGAGTAGACATGTGGACACATTTAATGTCAAGAAAAATAAGACGCTTTGTAAACAGATACAGATTTTACCGCTACCTGTCAGTGAAAGAGGCCACACCCTAATAATCCAGACCCCACCCTTCGTTACTGCACAGTTGTTGTGAAGGAAGGAAGTTAGTCGTAGAGACCAGAAGAGGCTGTAACCATGTTTATTTCTTGGACATTTTAACATCGGGGCCTGACTCACTGCTGGAGCCTCTGGTAGGCTGCAGGTTTTGGTGCTTTGGTTCATTGTTTTAGCTCCATAGGTTGGTGTTTGGTTTAATTTTATTCATGCTTGCAGAGGTTAAGCTTCATCCCTCCCTGTGCATACCTAAAGCTCCTAAATGAGATGATCTGCACGCCACAGCGACCCTTACAATTCCCCTCCTGTTCTTGCAGACGTTCACATCAACAATTGGAGACATTTGACTTTTAATTTGATATCTTAGAAACTCCTATTGTTTCTGCTTTAATCCCATTTCCTCCTTTTAACTTATTACTGGCAATTTCCCTTTCCTCCTCCCCTCCTCCCGATGCTGATGACTTAATTGTTTTCTCGCTGCCCAACACGAACTGCCCCTGGGAACCCGCCACGTCCTCCGTTACATCCTGAGGCCACGGGATCCGGTGACACAGCGTGTGCGAGTGTGTGAAAGTCGGCCAGTAAATGTGTGTTTTCATGTGCGGCGGTACAAATGTGTGTACGCGCCTTTCCCAACATGAGCGGCAGGCGTGTTTAAGCCCACTCTGCAGCGAGACGTGTGGGAAGCCAGATGAGAGGGCTTCCTCGCCGTTTTCCCAACACCAGTGATTACCAGTCGCGGAAATGCTAATGGCTGTTTTGATAGCCACGGGCCGAGGCTTAAGCATTTGTTTTACTACGTAAATCCATGTCTGGCCCACGCTGCCCCCACGCCTGTTGATTTTAAATTATGAGGATATTGCTGCTGATCATGTTCACTCTTCAAATTTCACAGTTGCAGCTCACTTCCAGTTCAATCCAGGCAGTGAGCCAGAATCCCATCCTCAATATTTAAGTATGCCAGAAAGATGTTTCTACAAAAAAACCACAAAAAACTGCTGTATCCAGTCTATGCCATTGAAGTCAAGATATTTCACCACAAAGTTTGGGCTGTGGCCTTTTATCTTTATGGGAATATTTGACCCCTTTACCAAAGAATCTGTTTGTGCTCTAGAAATAACCTCAAACATAAAAAACTATTGTGTGGCTAGAGATTCCAGTGTGACCCTTAACTGTGAGTTTGTCCTTGAATCTGAGAACCTGGCATATACGGAGATAGAGTGGCACATTGTGCCTTCAGATAAACAGCAGGGCGACGAGATAATTATCTGGTATACTGGAGGTGTGATATATAACAATCTCTATGAGCCATTAAAGAACAGGGTCCACTTTGAATCTTGTCTGATGCAAAAGCACTGAGTCTGTTGACTCAGTGCTTTTGTTTTGCTTAGAGTGTCTTATGTTTCAGTTTAATTCTTGTTAGGATTTGCTAGTTCTTAGGTTTTGGTTTCTGTGTCTCTGTGCCTGCCCCGGTCCCATGTCTCCTGTCTAAGTCCTGTCCTATGTTCTCTCTGTACTGTGTCAGAATCGGGTCTCTGAGTCTGTGTCTGTAAGTTCAGTTGGTGTGCTTCCTGTTTTACTTTGAAGGTCCGTGTCTTATGTCAATCTATCCTGTTGCTTCCCTTGTCTCGTCCAGCCCAATTATTCCCAGCTGTGTTTCCCTTCTGCCTCCCATTTCCTGATAACCCTGCTGTGTATTTTAGTCTGTAGTGTATTTTTATCCCGTTTGTTGTCGCGTCGTGCCCTCACCGTGCTGTCGTTTCCGCCGTCTTCCTGGTTTAAAGTATAATTAGTAGTGCTGTCAGCGTTAATCTCGTTAAAATGATGTTAACGCCATAACCACATTAACATGGCAAATCTCTGTTAGCGAGTTAGCGCGGCTGGATTAGCTCATTAATGCGTTAGCGCCGTGCAGCCCCATGCAGGGGGCGATCCGCGCTAACTCGCTAACGGAGATTTGCTGCTTTAATGCAGTTATGCCGTTAACGTCATTTTAATGAGATTAATGCTGACAGCACTAATAATTGGTGAAACTCTTCATCTATTGCCCCTTAGTTCTCTGTATCCAAGTTTATCCAAAGCAAGGTGAAAAATTTACTGGAGTTTTGAAAAACTTTAACTTGTTCGTAACGGAGAGGCTAAGTATGCCAGTGTGCTACGTAGATGGTGAAGCTGTGGAAGGAAACAATCTGAGGATGAGATGTAGTTCCTCACAAGGTACCCCTGCTCTGGATTACAGCTGGTCAAAGGCAAGCGGAAACCAGATGTTGCCTCTAAGTGCCTTTGTTGACACTACAGCTGGTGACTTGTATTTACGCAAGATCACAGAGAGTGATACTGAATCTACAGGTGCATGCTCGTAAGTCTTGTTGGTATGGAAGAGTGGGAGGTTATACTCTGTTCCCCCTTACAGCTTACATCACCACAGACTATGAACAATGAATCTGGAACTACAGCAGCAATTGAAACCAATATGATTGTGATGATCATCCTTGTCCTCAAGTCATTATCTGCTACTGTAGAAAAAAGAATGACGAAGTATTTGGAAATTAAATACTGACGGAAGAACTCCCTCCTCATAAATGGCAATCAATTAAGAGTCATAACCTTGGGCCTGGATCTTTGGAAAGCATCCAGGATCTTACGGGAGCGTATGAAAACATGAATGGAGAGTTCATGTGTCAGTTCACGTTCACCAAGGCGAATGATTTTCCAAAAAAGATGGATGACTCAGTCACAGTGAATGGCCAAGACATCCAACTTCCACAACCTTGAGGACAAGCAAATTGTTCATGCTGCTTTTGAGGAAGAAATATGTTTCTTTTTCTACTCTTTTTCACTTTTTGGGTGACCAGGACATCCCACATCCTCTGCAGCTGCTGACTGAAACATACCGGAGAGCACCTGATATATGTTGGAGGCGATACTGTTTCAGAGCACTTTATGAGAACTTAAGCGAGCTTGTCTGCTTTTGCCATTGATAATAAACGATCCCCGTTATGGTCAGGACTTTAAATGGAAACACGCCAGGGTCATGCACTGCTTCACATCCTGAGCACGCTCACATACGCTGGGACTCGTTCTCTTCAGTGTAATTTGTGTCCTTTTTTAAATTGTTTTTGTGCCTTTGTTGTTGTTATTTTAAATATTTGGTAATATTTTCTGCCTCTCTGTCATTATTTTGAGTTTCTTTAACACTTTAAAAGTCTTTTGATTCATTTTGTGTTTCTTTTGGGCTCTTGGGTGTATTTTTATGTCTTTGTTTTATGTCTCTCTGACATCATTTTTAATCTCTTGGGTATTGTTATTTTCTCTTTGGTGAGATTATATTGACTCATTGGTGTATTTTATGTCTCTTTTGATTTCTTTTGACTCTTCAGTGTGATTTTTGTCTCTTTGGTGCCAGTTTGTGCCTCTGAAGTGAGCCACGCTAAGTTCAGAACTTTAAATGGAAAACATGCCAGCTTCACACCCTCACTTACGCCGGGGCACTTTTTTTTTGAGTCTTTGTTGTATTTTTATTATCTCTTTGGTTACGCTTTCTCTCTCCATTTTTTGGCACCATTTTTTTTATCTCTTGGGTATTGTTTTTGTGTCAGTTCAGTGTTATTTTAAGTTTCTTTGTTACTATTTTCTATCTTTTGCTTATGCTTTGAGTCTCTCTGGCATCGTTCTGCGTTTCTTGGGTATATTTTTTTTATCTCTATGGAGATATCGTTTTGACTCTTTGGTGTATTTTGTGTCTCCTTGGCACCGATTTGTTTCTCTCTGTTTACATTTTGCGTCTTCTTTTGATTCATTTTGCGTGTCTTTGGTGCAGTTTTGTGCCTCCTAAGTGAGCTCATCTGTTTATTCCATCGGTTATAAATGAGCCACGTTATGTTCAGGACTTTAAGTGGAACACATGCTTGCTTCATGGACTGTTTCACACCCTCAGCGTGCTGATATAAATTCCTTTTTTAGGGGCCAGAAGTCAAGTTCAGCGACGAAAAGCTAAATGTGGGGACTTTCTGTGAAGAAAGCATCCTGTCTGTTTTTTAATTAGACTTCCAGACTGGTTACTGTTTGACCAGCAGCCAGTGTTTGGAAGGCTGCACAGCCCACCGTTACAAAGATGCTTGTTTTGGACCATCATATTGTTTGCATTATTTGAACAGCGTGGTAGTGTGAATGCTGCAGTGACATCGCGGTAGTTCTGGTAGTTGCCAGCAGCAACATACAATGTAGGTTTAATTGCAAAAATGAGAGCAGCGTGTGAATGCTAATACACCAGCCTCTTTGAATCCACTGCCAGGCCTACCATCAAATTTGGTCTCATTTTGATCTTCGTTGGCCTGGTTTGTGTGTGTGAGCGCGTGCACTGTCCGTAACTAGGCTCAACCTTTTCTGGACTCCAAGAGTCGATCTGGTCTTTTACCTTTCAAAGGGCTAAAAAATGTTGCCCGTATGTTTGTACTTGCTGGTCCAGCTGTTGCGGTTAACAGCCAATAATGAAGCACCTTGAACCTGCATTCCTTCTAATGACCAATAGGGGGCCTTCAATTGCAAACAAGTCTGATCTTACACATCTGTGACCTTAGATTACATTTTCCTGATGAGATTATGGTTTCAATCTGCAGTTTCAGCTCTAATTGAGCAACATGACAGGGCTCTAGACTAACTTTTTTTAACGGAACTTCTTCTTTTGCAATATTGTAGGCGATGTTAAACTTAATGATCATCTCAGCCTCCTCCGATGACCTGTTTACTCCTGCCTGCCGCTGAAAGGCAGTGGGGAGCAGGGACATTTTAGCAGAGCATTTATCGCGGCATATAATGTGTCTTCTCGATGCTGTATGCTTTTTCAGCGTTTCAATTCGAAACGTATTAGCACCAGTGACAAATGCAGTGTTGCCGGCCATGGTCTTTCCACATTCGCGACAATAAATGCAGTGCATCATATTGTCAGCTTGGCTGTATCTTAGCCAGAGAAACTGGTCAAGCCACTCGATTCGAAATTTATACATTTTCTCACTTTTACTTTCAGTGGACTCCGGCTGGGAGTCGATCGTATGTGGCTCATTTTCTGATGCCGTCTCTGGACCAGTGTTTGATAAAAACAGAGAGGTTGATGGCTCCGTGTCAGAGCGCTGGCTCAGAATTTTGGACTGATCAGGCCTTAACTTAACGAAAAAGTTATCAATTGTTCTTTTCATATTTTCTCAATACCAACTTCATACACTTCTGACCTGGGCTACTCACCCTTCTCTATCTGCCCGCACTTTCAAACGTAAACATAAGTAGGTCTGCAGGAATATCTGGACCACGGCCAATCACAGAGGTCCCCACCTCTGAGTATCTCTGATTGGTTTAGCATTTGCGACCAAATTAGTCGCACTCTAGAGCCCTGCATGATACTAACTTTGGATACAAGTGATAAAACACACCTGTATCAACACACACTACGGCTCCTCCACCTCTGGTTTTAGGGAAGGCTATAAGTTGTGGTGGCATCTTTCCAAAATAAAAAACAGCTTTTCCACCTTAAATCCCAAGCCATTCCCAGAATCTATTAGATCCCACAGCATAAGCTCTGTCCCTCCTTTGACTGTTTAAGTGCTGGTTTTAAGAACTAAATCTTCAGATTTTTTTCTGTGTTTCTGTAGGTGGAAACTGTGCAAGCTGCTTCAGCTCTATATGTTAAAACAAAAAAGTTAGATAAGCCAGATCCAGGTTTGACCTTTTCCAGATCACATTTCTTAAATATTTTGTCTGTACGAAGCCTAGACTGTAGAAACCTAATTGAATCCACTCTTAGTGGACAAAATGCTAAATTAACAGTGCAAACAAACCTGTTGATTAAGTCAACAGTTTATAAGCTGCAGCTTGTTCACACTGCATTCTTACAACGCTGCGTCACCTGATTAGAAGTCAGATAAAGCAGAGATTTCCTGGACTTTATGCAAGTAAATCGGCTCTATTTATTACACCGTAAGGGAGTGATTCGGTCGTTACAAGCAGGCCTTCAGATGGCTTTCTAATGGGCTGTAGTTGGGGTATCGGTAATGATACGTCAGTCTGCCTGCTGAAAGGTCACAGCGCTAACACTACTCTGTGATGAGTGACAAAATGGAGTTAATGTGGCGTTCGGGGTACACGGCTCGAGCTAAGTAAACATACGACGGAGCACATGTGAGTGTGGAGGGAGATGACGTGGGGCAGGGAAAGGGAGTGAACCAAAGCTGGGAGATTAAAAGAAAACAACTTTCAGCTGAGCTCCACAGTTAGTCACTGTAGATCAGTGTGGAGGACTTTTTAGGTCATGATGGTTAAGTAAGCATCCACAAACATCTCTGATTTTACAGAGGTGGGACCAAGTCATTGTTTTGCAAGTCTCAAGTAAGTCTCAAGTCTTTATCCTCAAGTCAAGTCTCAAGTAATGTCAGGCAAGTCAGAGTCGAGTCTCAAGTCACTGGTGTAAAAGTCCGAGTCAAGTCACAAGTCTGAAACTTTGAATTTCAAGTCCTTTCGAGTCTTTAAAAAAAAAAAAAAGAAAAAAGCATGTTGCAGTTATGCTAAATGTAAATATTAGACCATGTAATTTTAAAATCTGTGTTTTTCTCAACACATGACAAAATAGTGAACTTAGAAAATATACACAAATTGTGAAATTGCACCTCTATAAAATGCAGCTCAATTAAACCTAGCTCCAAGAATAATTTTCACCGACAGTTCTGAGATAAGATGCATGTTATTCTTGGATGCGGTTGTAGGACCGGCTTTAAAATCGTATGACAAAAATATCATACATATTAAAAAAAACTGCATCACCAACGTAGCCTGGACAACATTTGCTAGTTAGATGAAGTCAGCTATCTCATCTTAGCATATTTATATGCATATTTATAATTATACGGTTCTTGGAGTGAGTGCATACACTCATGAAGTTTAGTAACTTCAGGTCACTGCAACAAGCCCAGGTACAGTTTACCGACGGATGGGTACAGGGCCTTGAAATGCACCGTGTAGAACGAAAGACCATCGTACGTATCATAAGTTTACCAGTCTCACAAATTGTCTTCATAAATACACATTCCTTAACCGTTTATTAATAGACCTTTGAGCTCAACGGTAATTAATTAGTAGTGGAAATAATTTCTGGTATGCGTTACAGAAATGTAGCAGTGACAATAATACTGTATGCTGTAATCGTACTGGGCAATTAGTGATACAAAAAACCTGTTTTATCCTGTGAATAAAAGTATATGTTTTTGTCAATGTACCATAATAACAGAGGCGAAACGCAATATTGTGTCAGGACAATTCACTATTTATGCACAATAAATAAAGGAGCATAGCGCGACAATTTCTGTTCAGCGCCAGACGTGCTTGTAACCTATATCACCAATTATGTTAAGAAAAATGACGTATTAACTACTAAAAGACACTGACCTTCGTGTAAATGCTTGGAGCAGACTAACCTGTGAGCTGGAGTGTTCTGGGACGTTATATTTGATCTTTGAATGGCTGCAATCCAGGCCATCCGTCGCGTCTTTGTTACTTCGGAAACATGGCTCGAACAATTTCTCTTCAACGACGTAATCCGATAACAACCGATCTCTTTACCCGTCGGCTTCCCGTGGCTGTCATGCGACCGGCTATTGCAGTTAATAATACAACAGCTTCTTGCCATTTTTGTGTTTCTTTTTATCGCTGTGTGACTGATTTCAAGCCTGCGTGCGCTAGTACCGCTTGCCACGAGTTCCCAGAATCCTTTGCAGTTCTACCCGTGAATGACGTCACATTTTCAATCTCTATATAATATGTATGTTAAATTTTATATTTGGGGTGAAATATCAAGTCTTTTCAAGTAAACCGGTTCAAGTCCAATTCAAGTCCCAGGTCATTGGTGTAAAAGTCCAAGTCAAGTCACAAGTCTTAGAACATTTTTTCAAGTCAAGTCTAAAGTCATAAAATTAATGACTCGAGTCTGACTCGAGTCCAAGTCATGTGACTCGAGTCCACACCTCTGTGATTTTAACAAAAAAATGAACCACTTTCTCAGACTTTTTGTTGTGTCCTTGATTACATCTGTGAATCTTCTCCAAGGTCTTTCTCTTTTCCTCCTGCCTGGCAGCTCCATCTTCAACATCCTTTCTTCAACATATCCACTATCCCTCGTCTGCACACATCCAAACCATCCCAGTCTTAGCAATTAATCTTTGTCTCCATTTTCTGTCCATCCCGGTCACTCCCATCGAAGGACTTAGCTCTGCCACCTTTAGCTAATTATTTTTGGCTAAACCTAACCTCATTGTTTTATTTAAAAGAAATGCAAATGAAGAATAAGATTTCGTCGTCACCCTCATGCAAGATTCTGTTGGTTTTTATCACTGTTTCGATGAGACATCAGTGCATGAGTTCAGAGACACTCAAATTACAGAGAGGGAGAATCTGTAGTAGCTGGAAAAGATGAAACTTTCTGGAGAAAATGACCGAAGCTCTTTACTATTTCCAACATGTCCGGTTAGAGGGTCTAACAAAGGGAGGTTTTTCCTGAATGGCAATTCAGACACATGCCACAAACACCACTATTGCGTCTTTGCAGACATGTGCAGACTAACCGTGCGACTCAATTTATTCGCCATTTTGGACTTTGGAAAAACACGTCTTCAAAGCTCTTTGTGATTGCTGCGGATGGACAACGAGGATGCGATGCCAAACATCTGTTTCCCTAGCAACTCTCGAGATGTGTCCACCATGATGTAAGGTTGGAAACCTACATAAACAGGAACAGTTGATGTCCAACACAACTAAGGCAGTGACCTTACACTAGGCTCTAACGTAGACGTATTCTGCTTGTAAAAGTGAAAAATATTCAATTTGGTAGATCAGAGGTTGTGACAGTTTCAGGTGAGGTCGTGTTGACCTGTCAAGCTGCTGGAGACATCCCATGATGCACTGCTCCTCCATTCCACATGTGTTTAAAAGTCACTACTGCATGTCACCGTCTTTCCTGTCCTTCTTTTTTGCCCTATTATCCTGGTTATGCTGGTGAACTTTTCCGTTGAAAAGAGTTCTTCCTCCTCACTGTCACCAATCGTTGCTCACATGGGAACATCAGATTGCTGGGTTTTCCTCTCATATAAAGAGCCTTGAGGCAACTGCTGTGTGAATTGTTGCTATATAAATAAAATTACAGTCAGCATTTTTTCTAGCTTGTTTTCTTCTCTGTTTTCCATCTACAGTTTCGTGAAGCAGACTTTCCACTGAGCAGCTGACCGTTATCATTACGTCAGTGTAACGGATCTGCTCACACACCCCGTTAGCTCACTGATTGTTTTTCATTAACATTTATTAACATTTAAAAACAGTTTCTGTCACGCTGTCCTGTTGAAAAAGTAAGACGGGGGAGGTCGCAGGCTGTTCTACTAACTGAGCATGTGCTGCTTTTAATGTGTTTTCTGTGTGGTAGACTTTAACAATCACCCTCCTCCTCCTTCTCCACTTGAGCCTGACCACCATTCAGGTGCAAATAGCGGCCGAGGCATGCGTCAAATTTACAGCCTGGCTTTACAGCGTATGGTTGTCTGGACACTCTTTCTCCTTTCTCCTGTGGCTGCAGCTCTTTGGGTGGCTCGGGGAAACATCTGGAGGGGACAATGAATCCCGGGGTCGCTCAGCGGCGCTCTTTCAGCGACACATGCCGGCGACGAATGCAAATCAAACGCGCCCACACACATAATACCGCTCGGGCTCTCTATCAAATTGCCGTCAGACATTTTTATGGTCAAGTCACACACAACAACACAGATTCAACTTGTGGAATCATCACACTTCTAATACGATTAAGAATCTGCCAAAATACAGGGTGGGACGGTGACATCAACACTTATTTCTGCATGCATAGACAGTACGTCAGGGAAGGAAGTCAAAGGAGGTCTTTGAGATGTTTTAACCATTTGAAAGTTGAGTGGTTTAAGAGAAAGTGATGCTAGCAACACCGTTCAGAAGTCAAAGCTGTGACGCCACCTCCAGAGGTCCCATATCCATTGGTCAGAGCAATTTTGGTTTCACAACAGGGTCCAAATGTTGAAGGTGATCAACATTTCTGTCTCAACCAGATCACTGAGATAATTCTATTCCAACAATTCACAATTAGAAATGTGAAAATCTTTTGAGGTCCATCCAAAAACTTTCACCACAGCTCTGATCACACATATGGATGTATTTTCTTTTGAGTTTTCATTTTGATCCATCTGACCATTTAATGGCTGAACTAGATTTCCCACCAACATTTTTACTTTCAAAAATTACGTTCCAACTAACAATAAGATATCAAACAAAGTACACAGTATGGTGTCAAAAATGGTGCACATCTTTGACAGCGTTTTTCAGTGGTCTGAAACACCATTTATCTGCAGATGAAAGGCCAAAACATGTAGGGAAAGCTACGCTTATCAAAATACCCGTGTACGTGTGGTCGTAGCCTTCATTTTTAACAAACTTAAAAATGTAAATAGAGCTGATAAAAATCTGCAGAGGGTTGGGGATGATGACTAACCAAAGAATTGCAGCATATTAGAAAGACGAGATCGTCATCCAGAAATATTGACAAGAAACATCTTGACGGGCTGAACGGTTTTCCTGACGTGACTCACGAGCATGTGTTGCATCTATCAAAGTAAAGACAGGACCTATTTAATTCATTTATACTCTTACAAGCGGGCACAACACGGTCATCAGTCATTTTGCTGACACAGTGAGCGTACATGTTGCACCAGGACGATAACCCCACATCAGGCGCTCCATACCATATTGATGGTGGTTCTCCTCCAACACATTAACTCTCATTACTGCTCCACTGAACCGCCTGGCATTTACAATGACAAATTCCTCCTGGCATGGGCCCACCAGGACCTGATTTACAGACCTCTGCAGCCCCCTCAGCACCCTGCACATATTGCAGGAGTTTAACACGGTAGATCCAATTTTAGACAGGAAAAAAAAAAAAATTTCTCAAATGTCACTAATCTGCAAACTGGGGAATAAAACTGCTGTTTCTCCAATCTGTGGAAGGCATTTTCCAATCCAGCAATTAGATTATTAGCCTGGGAGTCAGATTTTTCATACGTTTAACGGCTTTTAATGGAACGCTTCTGTAACGTTAACATGTTTTTTATTGCCCCAGCCATGCAGCAAGACATTGCGGCTTGACTCACGTTAACATGTAATGAAAGAAAGTTTTTCCTCGTCATGACTCTCTTTGTGTTTCGAGTCCCTCTTCAGCCGCAGAGCGTGGACAAATCAAATTGTCCTCCCAGAGAAAAAAGCTCCAGAAACTACTTCACGTTGATTGATGCTCCTCGAGTTGGTGAAGGAGGAAGAGCTCAATTAGTATGTGTGAGAGGGGGGTTGGGTGTAATTGAGTTAAAGGCTCCCCAGGCCTGAACTGAATTAAGAGCAGATTAAAGGTAAAGTGCTGAGTGTGTGAGAGTGTGTTTTATCCTGTTTCTTAAGCATTATAAAAATAAAAATATAAATCATATTAAACGTGCTTTGAGTTTTAGCTGTGGTCAACCTTTAGTATCAAATCACACATTTTTCATCTCCCCCCCATAAAAAAAAAAAGAATTCTGTGTATATGAGCCTCATAGTGAAGATGATGCAGCCTGCTAGGTAAAATTAGCCTGTTAATGTCATGGCTACTTTCAAAAAAACAAATAAGATAAGATAAGATAACTTTTATTAGTCCCACACGTGGGAAATTTGTTTTGTCACAGCAGGAAGTGGACAGTGCAAAAGTTATGAGGCAAAAATTAGAATACAATAAGAATAAATACAGTACACAACTGTACAGAATAGAATAAAATACTATATACAGTAGAATAAAATAAAATAAATATACAATAAGATAAAAATAGAATACAAATGCAAATACTATATACAACTGAGTAAAAATACAACGATGACAGAAAGGATTATTGCACTTAGTATTATTGCATATGTATGGATGTGTGTGCTTGATCAGTTAAAGTCTTTATTATGGAGTCTGACAGCAGTGGGGAGGAAAGACCTGCGAAATCTCTCCGTCCCACACCGTGGGTGCCGCATTCTCCCACTGAAGGAGCTGCTCAGTGCTGTCACAGTCTGCTGCATGGGGTGGGAGATGTTGTCCAACAGGGATGACAGCTTAGCCGCCGTTCTCCTGTCACTCACCAAATGCAAAGCTATTTATGATTATTTGGTACTTCAATTTGTTTACTTTTTTTAATTATATAATTCAAATAATGAAAGTTACTATACTTACAAAAGGGACTGTGCGATATGACGAAAACCTCATAACCTGATATAAAACATCTATCGTCCGATAGAGATATAAATCACAAAAATGTAACATTTTCTGTAAATTCTGTGAATCTCGGCTAGCTGAAGTGTTTCCAGCTGGGCGTTGTGTACCTGGAGTTGAGTGTTTTACTGATGCATGAAAGGATACATTTTTAGGTTGTAACGGCCGCCGTTTTCTTTGCGGCATGCTGCAGGGAAAAGCCTGTTCTAACGTTCGAGTCTAAGGTTTATTTTTTAGTACCTACGGCTCTTTTTTGCTTCTCATCGGTAAATACTCTGCATACTATTTCACGTAATTCAGTTTATTTTGAAAAGTCTCAACAGGATCTTGAGCTTTATTGTGAAAGGTTTATGTGGAAAATAAACAAGCGGACACGTGATGGTTTTACCATTGTTGTTGCTAACGACAATGCATAAAAGCAGGCGCTTGTCCGTCCATAGTGTGGTTATATTAAATATAAGAGAAAGAGAGAACTTTAAGAAATTAATATAGCCACAACAGTGACCATCAAAACGATGAAAAAATATTGCCGTAAACAGTTTATTTTGCGACACCACGAAACAAACGATAGCTTAAAATGAAACGATAGACGTTTTTAATATCGTCATCCAATATATATCATTATATCAAACAGCCCTACTTACAAGGCAGAACAATTATGAAATGAAGGAAATAATAATGTATTAACATGTAACAAGCAGTTTCTTGCTTTGTCAAACGCCAACAAAAAAATAACTTAAAATTTTGACTTACCTCTGCCCGATGCATAAACAAGCTTCTATAATGGAGAACTTAAAGATGGCAATAATGGCCGCACCTTTTTACACATTAAAAAATAATTACTTAAGGCATCAATGGCACAAACATTGTCAACTTTGCTAACTAAGCTAGCTAGCTGATAATTTAGCACTCCCGCTCATCCAAAAATGGTCATTTTGCGTCCAAATAACAACATGGCGGCAGGCAAAATGTCTATCAGATTTTACTGTTATTGAATATGATACGGTATTTCTAACTGCCGTGATGCTGAGATCACGAACTGGCACATTTTGCTAAAATTTGGTAGAAATATCGCAGCTACTAGATATTTCCATTCTGTGCAGCTAAAAAGTGTTTACAGTTTGGATTTTTAATAAACTTATTACTAAGTTCTCCTTCTGTTCGCTATATTGTTGTTTCTCTACCACAGATCTTCAGTTACATTCCAGTGCTACTTAGCTCTGCTGTTAGAAAGGCCTGTGTCTGCTTTGAAGTACGACCCAGCTGCCCCATTCATGCCTTAAGTGCACACCAGGTGCCTCGGACCACAAAAAGCTGGAGAAGAAAAGCTCTTTGCTCCTCAAAAAAGCCCAACGTCACAAATCTCCCAGCTACCCCCCACGTCTGCAGCCGCCATGGAGGTCAAGTGGAGCTTTTTGTGAGCAAACGGTGGATTAAAGTCTAAATAAAAGAGGAGATTTATAGAGTAACGCGCTGTTGTTTTAGTACAAGTTTATGATAACGTAACTCAGACAGCCCCTCTCTAGGCAGTGCCTACACTAATAGCTGGGGATAAAACTCACGTCAGCTACATAAACATCTGAGCTGCAGGTTAAAGAAGCAGCAGGTTTCACACACACAGCAATAAACTGGAGATTTTAATAGTTAATGAATGCCACATACCACCTGCCTTATTCCAGCCTGAAGCCCTAAAAGGAAAACAAAACAACCCCAAAACCCATTAGAGGCAGCCCTCAGCGAGTCTGAGCTGATTTAAGTGACGTCCACCCAAATATGTTCAAGTCTCGGACATGATCACGGCACATTTAATCTATTCATTTATTTTTCAGATTTTTTTTAATTACTGGACTAATTTTATATCATAGTAAAATACCTTCATGTGAGTATTAGGGACATCACAGCACTGTTTCTATAACATCATGTTCTTATGGAAACAGGTGCCGTCGAGGGAAGACGCTGAACAGTTATGCTCCATTTTTGAAAACTAACGTTAATGTTTCAGCCTTTTTTTTCCTAGAGCGCCCTCTAGTGCAGGCAATATTTGTACAATTCCATTAACAGGAAGTGAAACAACTAGAATGTGCATCTTTTATATACAGTGCATGACGGACACGTGACTATTCTCTGATATGTAATTGTAAACCCTTTGTGATGCTGAGGGGAAGTCCTTCCTTAGAACATCTTCCTTCATTCTTCCTGCTGTAAATAAATCTGTGCTCAGATTCTTCTTTGTGTTAATAATCTCGGAGTAAACTCGAGCAAAGCTGCAGGGCATAGCTGAAGATTTATCCTCTAAATAAAACATTTATTTATCTTTATTTATTTACTTACCTGTACTCAGCGAGATTTGCTCCGAGGCTCTCGTGCTTTAGCATCGGTGCTAAGGAAGACAGACGGGAGTAATTAGCCTCACCTGGAACTAGCAGTGAATTATCCTTGCCACGGGCAGACATGAACAACCCACTCCACTATCTCCCACTTTCTCCCTCCAAAACTTTGTTTCCGCAACATTATTCTCCCTTAGGTCTTGAGTTGTAGGATCTCTGGTAAGCTTTCTTTATCACCTCCTGGTTTTTGTCCTTTTTCAGGGGTTTTCCTGCCTCGTAACCGATTTCTTTTATTTCTCTTACTACCTTTATGTTAATTTCTATCTCAGGCTCTTTTAGTGCACATCCTCTCTATCAAACTAAACCTTCCTCCTGTCCATGTTTGCACATGTGTTTAATCTAATCTGTTTTTATTTCCTGAAGCGTTTTCAGTGGTTTGTCTGTTTGATCATTATTCATTTTTTAATATATGTTTTTGTTCTGGATCATTTGTCTTTTATTTTTTGTCTTTTTCTTTCCTTTTAGGATGATTTGCCAAAACAAAATGCTGCAGTTTCTTTTTTTAGTAAGTATATAAAACAGTTATTCTCTCATTAATTCACATTACCGTCGCACAAATGCCTTTGTCTTTTATGATACTCTCCGTTCCCCTAAATTTGGGCTTGCAGGTCATTATGCTTTTCAGTGAATCTGATGATGGCGAACTTCAATTATGTAGATGTTACTGTACCGGCTTCCACAAACCATTTCCCTATATTCGTTTTTGCATTTTAGTATCGTAGTAAAAAAAAAAAGAACAACTGTTATTATCGTAGCATTTTTAACACAATATTTATGTCTCTGTAGTTAAAACAATAGTTTTAATCGGTCTGTGGATAACTTATCAGCTTCATTTTGTTAATGTAAGTTGCATTGTTTCCTTTTCTTGCACACAGCAGTCAGAAGTCTTAGTAGATGATTTTGGATCTCATATTCTTCTTTAACAGCCTACTCATTGCTTGAGATGCCCGTCAAAGAACAGAAGTCTTTAGAACAGGGGTGCTCAATACGTCGATCGCGATCGACCAGTCGATCGCAAAGGTAGTATTGGTAGATCGCATGGCATTAAAAAAATAGATGCCAGCCTATCATCCATCCCGTCACTTGATTGATACAGGGAAGCCAGTCAGATGACAGCAGATTTTTTCTGACGCTTAGGTCGCTGCGCATGCGCAAACAGCGGCGCGAAGTGTAGTAAAACTGACAAGCTAGTCAGCGAGTTAACTCCAATTTTTAGCTCTCGGTTTTTTCTCTTAAACCTGGCCGTCAGCAGCTACTGTCCGGACTATGCATCCCTGGCTGATTCAATTCAGTGCAAGTCATCAGAGTAAACTCAGGTAATGACAAAAAATTTACATAGTTAATTGTGTTGTGAAATATTGGATATTGCGGTTATGCATGTATATACATTGTAGATATAAAGAATCCTCAATATATTTATAAATAAGTATATGTTTTGGATTTTTGTAGTGGGTAGATCATTTTGACTTGGTCATTTTATAAGTAGCTCACATGCGGAAAAAGTGTGAGCACCCCTGCTTTAGAATAACCGTTAAAGGCTGAACCACTGCCCTACAAACATTTTGATGATGCATAACTCCTGAATCTTTTTGTTAATGTCATGAATCGCTGTGCGGCAGGCAGGAGTTGGACCCAAAATGCAGGACTCACAGACTCGGGGAGGTGAACTCAAAACACAGCTTTATTTGCTGGTAGAACAAACATACAAACTAGACTAAACTGGGAAACCATAAACTAAGAACTCACAGGGAGATCCACACACAGCATGAGGGACGACGTCACGCCGAACAGAGGGAGACGCAGACAGAAATACACAGAGGGTTAACGAGGAAAGTGGGAACACACGGGGAACACAGGTGACACTGATAATCATAACGAGACAGGGCGGGGTGAACTGAACATGACATGTACAGGCGTGAGAGTCACAAAGTAAACAGGAAGTGCACAGAGGTTCAGACAGGAGGAGAGAGAGCACGGGGAAAACACAGACATAACGGGCTGGGGAAACATGAAACAACCACAAAGGGAGACGAGGGCTCACAGATACACAGAGGGGCACACAGGGGGTAAAAGCCATGAAGGGAAAACACTTAGGGAACAACACAACAGGGCAACTCAGAAAACATGGCCTAAATAAGGAACAAAATACAAACATACAAGAAAACTAAGAACACTGGGCCAACATGGCCCAGGACCATGACAGTTAATGCCTTGTCACGGACATCGAGGTAACTTTCTTTCATAGACTTTCTGACAAGATAATTTTTGTGTTTATGAACTTTTTTCTACTCTATTTATCATTTAGAATAAAGCTAAATAAAAATTCTTCATATAAAGAATGAGGAGAAACCAGAAACAGTGGTGAACTGATCTAAACAGTCCTGTCCCAGGTTTACGATGCTGACTTTGGGAGAGTGGGGCTCTAAAGTGTTTTTTTCATTTCCCGAACAAGCAGGCTGTCCGCTCACAAACAGGTAGGAACCAGGCGGGCGGCTATGGCCGAACTACTCCAGTCTGGGTGCTCTCGTACACTGTTAGAAAACACATCTTAAAAAAACAGTAATATTCCGGCAGCTGGGGCCCCATAAAAATACCGTAAAATTTAAAATACAATTTGTACAATTTTTAAAATACAATTTGTTGCTCCTAATTTTACATGGAATTTTGCCTTTTTCAAGTGTTTTTAAACATTAAATTAGGAACAATTTAATGTGATTAAACAATGAAATTACCTATAAACAAGGTCAATGAATGCTGCAATATGAATAATAATACTTAAATGTACAGAAATATACAGTTAACAGTTGGTTTAAATAATATTGGATTGCATTCATATCATGCTTTTTGAGACCCTCAAAGCGCTTTACAATTCCTTCTGGCCATCACCAGTAAGGTGGTAGGTAAAGTGTCTTGCCCAAGGACACAACGACCAAGAGTGTCCGAGTCGGGGCTCGAACCGGCAACCTTCTGATTACAAGGCGAACTGCCAACTCTTGAGCCACGATTGCCCTAAATAACAATAATAATAATAATAAAAAAGTGAAAAAAATAGTAAAAAAGTTTATAAGAATCATTTTATATATTTTTCCTTAGCATTACATTTGAATTTAACAGTTCAATCTTTCAAATAACGGACAAATATTTGTGAAATCATGATACATTTGTGAATGTATTTTAACAATCTAAATATGCATATGTACAGACAGATACATTTAAAAAACAATTACATTACAGTGATTTTACGTTAATTTACATTTGAAATGTGAAATCACAGTCTATTGATGTAAATTTAATGATATTCTAGAAGAACAGTACAAAACTGTAAAATACACAGTAAAATACTTTTTTATTAGGATTTTTTTTTATAGTGTATCCTTGGGCAAGATACTAAACCCTGAGTCTGTGAGTGTGTGAATGTTTGACAAGGTGCTAAGGTGTAGAAACAAGAACATGGGATAGTGAAGCTGGTACCTCCGAGTGCTCAGAGTAGTCAAGTTTATTCACTTATATAGTAACAGCCCATTTCTTTGTCTTTAAAAGAAAAAAAGATTTTACTGATAATTACTGATCAATATTTCTCACTTATTGTGCTCGTACCCAACCTGTATTCTACATAGAAACAACGTAAACATCTGTTCCTACGTGGTTTGGTTTTTGTAGCCGTACTGTGACCAGTTTCTATCCGCCAAGTTTCCACCATGTTTGCGGAGTATATATTTCAGTGTTGAATAATTCTCTTGATCGTCTTCTCAATTCAATTAATTTTTAATTATAAATCACAACAACCGTGCTTTTTCCTCATTAAAGATTAGACAGCTTAGCCAACAAACACAACTGAAGCACTTTAGAGTGTCTCTCCGGTCACCTTGTGGATTTTGAAATATGTTACTTACAAATTTGTGATGAAGAAATGTGAAATTTGCCTGTAAACACAAACAAATTTAATGTTTTTCCTAATATTTCACATTTTGCTGTGAGCCTGGCCATATTTCTATGGGCATATTGCTTTTAATAATAAAATACTGTTGAATTTCTACAAAAAAAAATATTTTTTCAAAAAGTTTATGACTAATTATTCTATGAAAAAAGGAATATCTCGTTTGAGGTGAAAAGAGGTCAAAGGTCAAGATGGAATACAAGTAAGTATCAATTTACACGAACCTTTAAAAGTAAGTGTCCAAAATATCTTTTAATTTAATCTTTACAACATAACAGAAAAGATAAGACAAAAGTGCTGAATTCATTGTGCCAGTTTTAAGGATGCAACGTTTAAGATGGACGGTTTCCTTGCAGGATCATTGTAATATAACCACAGCAGACTCGACGACATGAATGTGCTTTCCAGCTTACTTTTTTCAACACTTACTTTACGGTTGTTGTACATGCACAGTCAGCTGCAGCTCCGCGGCTCACAGCCTGACACATACCAACAACAACGACCATTCGGGAGCTGGCTAGCGAGGCGTGATTGCAGATCCCGCCCAGGTGCGTCTGCCTCCTCTGCAGCTCTTTAATTGTTCAGTTGATCTTTATTGGTTCCCTTGCATAAAAAACACGTTAATGATGTTTGAATTTCAGCAAAAAAAAATTTTTTAAAAACTTAATAAAACAAAAAAATTATTTCCTCATCTTGACAATAAAGTAGCTGAGCATCCCTCAGGTGTGCTCAAGCACATGAAACCCTTTAATACCTCTCTCCACTAAAAGTCAGTTCAGTATAAAGTTAAGGGCACTGCTTGCATGATCAGTGCTCCGTCGGTCTTTAACCACGGTTTATGTTGCCAGTTAAGAAGCAGGAGACGGCCTCGCCAGTCTAGCAATCACAGGGTGACACAGAGATTATCTGATTTCCAGGAAAGGAGGCAGAGAAAGGAGAGAGAGAAGCAGCACAGACATGTCTTTTCCATCCTCTTGTTTGCTTTCCGTTTGCACTCTCAACTTCTAATCGTCTCTGTGGCTGCGGCTCAGTCAGAAGACGGGGTGTTAGGAGGACCGAGAAGGTTTGGACTGACAGGAGTGCCAGTTAGAGGCCGACCTCACAGCCTCACGTCCAAAAACCACTGTTTTCACCAGCAGAGAAAGCACTTAACATAAATGCAGGATCGCAGTTACATCTGTGAGCGTCCAGGCAACAAGAGACGAGCGAGATCCAGCAACCTCAAATCGTTTCCCTACTGCCATTAAAACCTTCAAATTAGATTAAAGGAGAGAGGAAGAAAAGAGGAGGAGGAGGAGGGAGCGTTTTCCCGATTCGGGGCAGAAAATCCTATTTCATGGTGGTGTGGAAGTCCTTTTCCAAAAAACTTTTTATCGACTCCCTCATCTGACTTTCTGAGGGCTTTTTCCCCCCTGATCTGTCTCTCTGCTTCCTCTCTCTGTGCTGGAGACAGCGCTAGATTCCCAGGCATTTGTTTCTGATTTGCAGGCCCTGAAGGCTTGCCATCGTGCCTTTGCGGCCTGATTGTATTACCAGGAGATACAGAGTAATTGGAGAGATTAAAACCTCCCTCTCCTCTCATTTGATATTCTTGCAGAAACCGAGGAATGTCCATTAGGCCTCTGAATGTTGATTAGAGACAAATCTGATGTCCAGATAACTGATGATAGGCGAAGTGGATTGTCTTGGTTAAGTGTTTCACGATGTCACGCAGGATTCATTTAAAAAAAATGGGGGAAAAGGCAGGGATTTGATTTGGATGTCGTGATTATAACGTCATGTGGAGCCATCAGACTTCTGGAAGAGCATCACAGGAAGGACGGTCACGGCTGTAAGTTGGAGTGGAAGTAACAGTTTTGTTTGATGCGTGGCTCGGTCGGGTGGGGTGGGCGGGCATGTCAAATGCATGTCAGAGATGTTGTGGAGGACACGCTGTCTTCACATCCCAACAGAGTCTTCAAAATAGTTTGATTAGGTGAACTCAAGGCCTCAAAACTTGTTGGACACACCTGTCATAGAGGGCTTCCAGCTGTTTGTCAACCAGAAGAAGAAACATCTGTGGGTAAATGTGAATGGACCATTTCCCCTTTCATAACAACTTTAAATATATGTGTATATATGTGTGTGTGTGTGTGTGTGTGTGTGTGTGTGTGTGTGTGTGTGTATAAGTCACCTGTTCATCAAGACTAAAAGTTTGCATTATTAGGGCGTGGCTTCTTTGACTGACAGGTGGACGGCGACATAGGTGGCTATAGCTGCTAGCTGTCTGTTAGGATTCGTCTCAGCTCGTCGGAGTCTCTGAACTGGACCTCTGGGATTGTAACCAGATGGGGAACTTAGGGAAGGGAGCCAAAGGGGACAGGAGCAGAGGTGAGTGGGCAGGTTAGAGAATTTCCTTCCAGGTGGAGAGTGGGCAGGCAGTTGGGATTCTTTCGGTGAGTTCCTTATCCAGAGGAATTTTCCAGCATACTGCCCCTCTTCCCTGCGAGAAGCTGCAACGCAAGGAGTAGATGATTGAACTTCCTGAAATATGCATGTGGGTGATGACCTGATGGGAAGCAGGTGTATGGAAGGCCACATGATTGAAAAACTTGACGACCAAAGCAAGACGCTTCTCATCCAGCCGGACTTGGCACATGAAGAACTGTGCATACTTTACTGTTCAGTCATATTGTACAATCCAGCGCGAGAGCACACAGCTATCCAAATGAGAAATAGCTGGTCTTTTATTTTGAAGGACACTGCATTTCCCCTTGGCAGCAACTCTACCTGATTTATCTGTTAGTGAAATGAGTGAGACCTGATCAGATATTTTAAGTTCATCTTATTCTTTACATGTTGGTAAATTACAGAAGAGAGACATCAGATAATATAAAATATAGATGACCCAGTCCTGTAGTACTGCCAACACTGCTACACATCGATGTTTAATGGACACCGAAGCAAAATCATGGAAGATAGCACCGTCTTCTGAGGATAGTATCTGATATTTCAACCTCTTATTTGACTTTAACTTTAAACCTGTGTTAGTTGAAAATTTGCAGGGCAATAATCTTAAGCATATACATCATCACTGAGCTAATGAATGCTGTGCAGTAAACATAAATGCAAAATAATAGCCACCCCAGTCCCACTGAAATTTTATATGAATAAAAGAGTGAGTAAGAATTCTCAAACTAAGTCTTTGAGATTTATTCCACATTACCATCTACAGCAGCGGTCCCCAACCTTTTTTGCGTCACGGACCAGTTTATGCCCGACAATATTTTCATGGACCGGTCTTTAAGGTGTCGCGGATAAATACAACAAAACAAAACTAGTACCGGTACCGAAAAAAAGAACATTTATTCATAACACACGTGAAAAGACCAAGGAAAACCGAGTAAATGATAAAAACGATAACAAATAACGCTGAAAACCGATAAAAACCCTGAAAACTTTTCACACCTGAGCCTCAACTCTCGTGGCCCGGTACCAAACGACTCACGGACCGGTACAGGTCCAAGGCCCAGGGGTTGGGGACCGCTGATCTACAGCATGTGTAAAGCTGCATCCACACTGTAAGTGATTCGCTCATCACTTGGAAGCTGACGGCTGGATTCTTGTGGACATTCCAGGCTTTGGTTGCCTAGGTAACCCTCTAAAGTATTTACTACCAGGTCATATGTCAATCAGTGCTATCATTTGCTCTCATTGGTAGTTACTTCAGTTGCTCACCTTGAATTCAAGGAGTTTGTCTCTGGTCCTGCCCACTTCCTATGTCCAGTCGCTCAAAGTCGCAGATTGCCATTCACTTCCTGTGATCTCTGGTTGCCACATTGCTTTTAAACAGCTTCCAGTGTGTATGCAGCTCCACTCATGCAGCAGCCTGAGTCACCATGCTGTTAACACCTGGACACCTAGCGTGTCTTCTGGCCGGGTGGTGTCTTGTTTTGGTCAAGCACTTGAAATGTTGGTACCATCACACATTTCCTTCCCACTGTTGCTAAGTTCTTGCTCATAGGGGATTATTTGATTGTTGGGAATTTCTCTGTATTATTGTAGATTCTTGAATTGATTTGAATTGTTATAAGTTTTCCATTTTGTTATGCCAAACAGGGGACAGTTACATGTTAAAGTATGAATGTGAACCTCATCATTCCCCAACGCTGAGCAACCTCCTGGCAACATGACTGTTACAAGGTTAAGTCACTGCACTGGTTGGCGTCTCCTCAGCTGTCAGATCTCTAATATTTGGAGCACAGGATCACTGAGGTCTGCTGAGCAGATGCTCCTGGTTGTCCCTTGATCCAGATTAAAACATAGAGGAGGTTGGGTCTTTGTAGTTTCTGCTGTTTGTCATTTCAGAACCTCGCCAACATTTTATAAACCTGTTTTTATTTTATTTTATTATTTTTTTAAATCAGGGGAGCTTTGTTGTTTTTAAAAGTGCTTCTGAACAAACTGAATTGGCTTCATAAACCTAACTGAGCGACGTTTGTGTAACCAGTGTTGGGGAGTAACAGAATACATGTACCACCGTTTCGTATTTAACATACAAAATATGAGTAACTGTATTCCGTTACAGTTACCGTTTAAAAAGGTGGTATTTAGAATACAGTTACTTTGTTGAAATAAATGGATTACACAGCGGTACTTTCCTGTTTCATGTTGTTGTGGGTCAGGACTGTTTGGGTTTTGTTTGACAGCTATGTACTGTTGTTCCAGGCGGCAGCGTTACGGTTGCCATGGTTACAGGGTGATGCGATCTCTCTGCGACTGTGTGTTTCCTGGGTGAGAGAGCACTTTTTTGCTGTTGTTGTTGTTGTGCTAAGCTAACAGGCAGAATGCTACAGGCATAGCCCTAAAGAATGTAGCCTCATGGGCAGTGTAGTCCGTGCTGCAGGGAGAATGGACTGCCGTACCCGTTATGTGTCTGTGAGTGTGAGGAGGGAGAAAAAAAGAGAGTGGAAAACTACGAGTTGTCATCGAGCAGAAACGGGAGCTGGAAGCATGCAAATATAATAATAACCACTGCAGCCAAGAAGAGTGTCTGACGAGCCCAGTTGTAAGTACGTTATTAAGACTCGACTGTACACCGTGTTCGTGTTTTCCGAAACATTAAGTTCTGTTGGAGCAGCCTTTCAACGCCTCTCTCTGTCTCTTGCTAGCAAACTTGACCCACACAACAAAGTAAGGCTATTTTTCGGCTACGAGCACGACACGGAACCCGACATATTAGCCAGAGGTCCCTTTACTATGGTTCGGAGCCGCGGACCTTCAGTAATAGTAATAAATCACATTCATATAGTTGTAAACAGCATGATAATATATTAAGTAATCCAAAGTATTCCGAATACGTTATTCTCATTGAGTCACGTAACGGAATACGTTACAAAATACATTTTGGGACATGTATTCTGTAATCTGTAGTGGAATACATTTTAAAAGTAACCTTCCCAACACTGTGTGTAACTGGTCCTTAAACACAAATTTTCTGTGATGCAAACAAAAAGCTGGTAAATTGGACGACTCTGTCTTTTAGGCAGATACTTAAAGCAGTGTTTGTACATCCTGATACCATCAAGCTGAATAAAGACAGATGAGTATAAAGCACCATCATCCTCCTCCTCCGCCCTTCAGCTGTCCTGCCACTGCTGCATGACCTTTGACCCTGACTTTCGAGGCCCATGTTGACCAGTAATCCTCTCAGTCTCGCTCTGAGCTCGTTCTCTCATGCCTGGTCATGCACAGAAACACAAGCCAACTGACACTCTTGCCAATATGCAGCCCCCAGTGCTCCGTCCTTATTACCTCGATACACAAAGAGCAGGGACACTGTGGGCGCCGTCGTGCTCAGGAACCATCAAAACAATTTTAAAAATGTTTTATTTGTGAAACAAGAAAGAAGATATGATTTCACGCTGCATAACATTTCTGTTCTGATAAAAATTAATCGATGCCTTCAAAATGAAGCTTTAAAACATTCAGGTGTATAACACCTCATATTTTCACGCTTCCTTTGATTTCAGATCCACTCAGACCCCCCGCCTGATCGTCTTTTATTCTCTAAAACTAAAAGTGTTGCATCAGAGCCTCGGTTCCTACATCTCTGTCTCCGTTTACACTTCACTCTCTACCTCGCTTGATTTCTCCTCCCTCGGGGTTAATCATTGCTCTCTTTTCTGGTTGATGTTCATTGAACTGAAACAGAAAAGAGAGGCGCACCAGAGGATAAAGGCAGAAGAGAGAGGAGCTGCAAAATATGAAGATAGTACTGGAGATCAATACGTGTATTTTCATGGGAGTTGAGATAGAGGGAGGTCGATCAATGAGGGCAGATTTCTGAAAACACGTGTCCTCCATGACCGCAGCAGCGACCGCTGTGACCTCGCACATCATGGTTTCTATCATAATGAGATCAAAAATCCTGCCACTGACTTTCCAGATTTTAGGAACATCAGCCTGACAAATATGGCCTCATCAGCTCACAACAACACATCCTCAATGTGCTGCTATATGAAAAACTTGAACGCCACTTGGTGACAGTGAGGAGGAAGAACTCTCTCTTAGAACGAAGAGACCCCCAACAGAACCAGGCTCAAGGAGCTCCTGCTTTTTCATTCAATTCAATTCCAATTCAGTTTTATTTACATAGAAAAAAAAATCACAACAACAGTTGCCTTAAGGTTCTTTATACTGATAGGGTAAACACTCTACAACAATACAGAGAAAACCCCACAAATCAGATGACCCCCTATGAGCAAGTACTGGACAACAGTGGCAAGGAAAACAAGGAGAAATCCCTTTTAGGAGGAAGAAACCTACGGCAGAACCAGGCTCAGGGAGGGTCCGCCATCTGCTGTGACTAGCTCAGGGTGAGGGTAGGGAGACAGGACAGGACTGCCCATGCAAAAAACTACCTCAAAGACCACTTTCTTCCAACGATCCAGGAGCAGTTTGGTGACAATCTGTGCATTTTACAATATCATGAAGCTCTTTGACACACGGTAAAAGGGGCAGCTTAGTAGTTCAGATCATCAAGTTAACATTTTGGATCCATGGCCACAGAACTACCCAGATGTCTGGTCAGCAGTCCTTAAAAAGCATTTGGATAAGAAATACCTATCTACATTCTACCAAGAATTGCTGGTGAATATTTCTGAAGATGTATGGTTGGATATATGGAGAACATCTACTGGTTCTGTCCAGGTATTGTTTAGGTGGGCTGCAGAAGTTATGAAGATCTAGTCCCAGTTAACACTAAACACTGACTAATAAATCTGAAAGATCAAAGTCCCTAAAGGCATCACCATGACACATAAATGATCGCTTTCCGTTTTATTGCACTTTGACTGCACATGTTTGTAATCCTAATGATTTTGATCTTAAAAAGTAGAGACAGTTAATAAAACCACAAAATTATCATTCTCTCCACCAGTGAAAGGTCTTAACAAGCAGATAATTTTGGCTGTATCAAGTAAATGGGAGTTGGGTTTGCAAAACATAATTGGTTATTTTCTCAGATTTATCTGAAATTATCAAAGCTAATAAAGAGCTATCCATTAAGAATAAACATGGTGTATTTTTTAAGGTGCTGACTGTTGGATTTGGTACCAAATTTGTGTCTTGGCTACTTGTAGAGAATGCCATCTTTTAAAGAATTTTTTTAAGAGCTTTTCCATTTGTATGGTCCTAACTGAAATCACTGGAGACCAAGGTTAGATGGAAAAACTGGTTTTGGTTAAGATGCCAGTTTTAGTTGATTCAGCTCTCTCCTTGATCGAGGTGTTGTCAAACATGTCGTTTGATATACCCACCTGTATGTGGGAGCAGTAAGTGTCCTTTTCCCTTTATAGCAACAGAAAGTGTGAGCGCAGAGGAAGAAGCTGAGCTGGATTAGCTCTGCTGTAAACACAAACTCACCGGTATCAGATGGATGAGAGGAGAAAGAGAATACAGGAAGATAAGAGTCGATTCATGGGGCAGAGGTAATCCTCTTATCTCATTCAAGATTCCCATCATGCTCTGCTTTATGCTGTTTGCAACAAGTGAATCTTAATGAGTTAAAGGGGCAGAGTCAGCCGCATGATATTTTAGCACAGGATGCCAGAAACTATGTGAGCAGCGAGCTTTATCTCCAGAACAAATGCACCAACAAACATGTAACTTCCACTGCCAACTAACCTTAAAGGAGAACGGTGAACGTCGTCTTTAAGGCCAAACTAAATAAACTGGTGCAACTCAGGCTGCAAAGAAAAGAGAGAGAAAAGTGATGGAGCACACAAACAACAGCCAGAGAGAGAGAGAACAATGGGGCAAAGGTTCCCGTCACGGAAGGCTTGAAGGGGAGGAAGAGGCCGGCTGGTCAGGTCAGGTCGGCTCTGTTATCATAACAGCAGCTAAAGCAGTGCTAATGTGGGAAACAAAACAGAGATGTGAGTGGAAACACGGAGGATCCCAGCAGCTCCAAACGAAGAAAAAACCCCAGAATTTAACACAAGAAACTGCTTCAAAACGAGCAGCCTCCAGCTCTGGTACTTCTAGAAGCATGTTTTAGTCATAAGCATGGTGCCTATGCAATAATGCAAACAACACAAATGAATGCAGGGTGATGTGAATAGAGGCAAATCTGCACTGGTGCGAATTCACTTATGCTTTGTTGCAAGAGACCGCGAGGGTCTCCCGACACCATCTGAGGGCAGCTGGAGCTTAAAGTGAACTTAGCTTTAATATACAGAGGTAGGAAAAAAGGAGAGGTGGGAGGAAAGTGAGCAAAGGTGTAGGACTTTGATTCAATGAAGATTAATTTTTGTAACACCTGCACACGAGAACAGTTGTCTGAAGGTGTTTCATATCGTAAATGGAAGCTCCTACAGTATGAGCAGTACTTGGAGAAACTGGTAAGGAAGAACTGCCTTAACCCCATGTGCCATTTGCCTCGTAGAAAGCCCGATCACACACATAAAATTTTATAACTTCATTCCAGCCACTGTTGAACTCCTCATTCGAAGTCAAAACTTTGCCTCGTGTTACCCTTGAGCCCTGCCCACCCATCAAAAAATCCATGCAAAGTTAAAGGACCAACCTTCAAATATCCTCCATGTCACTGGTAAACCACTTCGGGTTAGGGTGCACTAAACAAACAGTTTCCGAAACTGTTTTACTACCTCGTAAAACTTCCATCTGGGAATGACAGATGGTTTAAAAATCCTAAATAAAGTGTTAACCCTCACCAAACCTTCCCATGTCATTGAACAGACAGTCTACTCAAAGACGTTCCTTTATGAGATTATTTGGCTGACACTTGACAGGACATCGTCCGAGCTCCTGAAACAGCCCACACATTTTATTAGGGGCACATAATACAGCACCTGCTGCATTGGTTGCTTTGTGCACTTCCAATGACATCATCACACAGCCACAACCATTTATGTTGTTGTGGCACAGGTAGCTGCTGCAGTATTCTGCTAAGTGATGGGTGTCGCCACAAATCAGCGATGGTATAGGAGTTATAAAGAATTCAAATGGTTTTTCTTAATAATCTCTGAATATCTGTGCTTCTGTACTGATATATCATTAAAATAAAAACCAACATGATTGTGCTCTCATGTCTTCAACCTGGCTGTGGCAGCAGTGGCAGATTAAGAGAAATCAAGAGGTGCACGATAGGCAGGAATGGCAGCTTGTGAAAGTGGATGTCAATTTGATGTCAGCTTTGTCATATGGTGCCATTTCCCAGGCACTGGGTGGCAGGTATAATGGGCCCAAACCCGTCTTACTTTGAGGAACAATACGTTTTGACTTTCAGAACCAAGTTCACCAAAAAACACATAAAGAGAATGAAAGTTTACCTGGACATAGATGAAATGCATGTTTTTATATTAAAAAAGAAAAATACTGATTGACCTTCCATTTAACTGAAACGTTTACAATCAAAGACACATTTGTATCATCAAAACAATACGCAGTGTGATAGACCCTTGGTAAAAGCTATTACTAGCTCAACCAGCAACAGAGTATTTAGAAAGTTTCAAGGTTATGAGGTCACTTCCTTCCCCTCCTCTCCCTGGGTCTTTACTTTCCGCTTGATGGGAACCTTCATGAGCTGAAAGAAGGGTGTAAAAGAAATTTCATAAGGATTGCACGGGAGAATCGACTTCACTTACAGACTACTGAACTAGCACAACCACAGACTGGCTGGTTTTGATTTAACGCGCTGTATCCTCTTTCTTTTTAACAACAAAATCCTAAAACGAATGACTGAAGAACAAAAATTCAGGTCAGACCAACAACATATTTGGCATTTGTGCAGAGAACTAGATGAGAAGTGGACCAAACCAACATGGACTCTCCGTCCAAGTTTATGCAATGCAGTGAAAAACAACAAAGACCACTTGACAACAGGCGTTATTAGCTGTTATTGATCATCGCAGCAGCGAATGTTAATCCCCATAACCGATGCTGCTACATGCACTCAAGCTATCCTTCACAGCATATCAATAAGTCTACCTGTTGCCTGATCATGAGCTTGTAGGGAATAATTCATGATCTAAAGCTGCTTAAATTGATGCACAGCAAGGGTTTAAAGCAGATCAGAGCCAGCAGTAAAGGAGGTGCATCCACCTTCAGAAGCTGCCTGATAACTTTATTCTGCAATATTTCTACACAGCAGTGAAAATCAGCTGTAGTCACTGAGTTAAACACAACTGTGAGAAATGTGAGGCTCTATAACAACCAAAGACCTGCAGCAGGATCTCTGCAGAGGTTTTTATATATTAGTAGAACAAAAAGACATTTTTGCAGGATCGGGTTAGCAGAACACAAATGCACCATATGAACAGGCAGCAGCAATTACCCAAATCCTAGACACTCGTCTTCTTTCTGTAGGCTAGTGTTTCTTAAATTAATGATAAGTTTCCCCAAAAGGTCAGTTCACCAGCAAATCCACTTGCTGCAGCTGTAGACTGTTTTAGTTGCTTTCGTAGAAATCCGTTTGGTTTATCTGCCCAGTGTAGCTGACAGATTCATGCTTTACTGGAATCAGACGCCCAAAGTTCTTTTTTCTCCAGCCTCAGTGGTCGAGGCCCTGATCTGGTTTGGATTCAGAGTCCACCCCACACATCCCACATCTTCAGCACCCTTCTGATTTCTGTCTTTACAGCGGTTAAAATGGATTCTTTTCTCTTCTATTGCTGTACTTTTCCTTCCATTGGGAGCAATCCGTTCGTCATTTTACATTCCGACCATGAGTATATAGTGCAGATGCAACCTTTTAGTCATGCTTTATAACTACAGAGCTGTAGTCTGCCCATGTCTCACTGATTGAAAGCCTGCATTTGACATGTCTTCTTTATTTCACCAGAGTCTGTCTTTCAAAATCCATGGATATATTTACACCTACAATTATTTTTCCATTTCATTCTGTTCCAGTGTAACTTATACTTACCATACATCAATCCCTCTAATGTCTATTGTAAGAGTAAGTAGCTGTGAGTCTTATAAGCCCACCTAGAAATAACCGGGGAGAAAGACAAACCTGCCAAGAACCATCAGAGTTTAAGTAATCCTTTGATTGAGCTCCTTTTGTTCAAAGGCTCAGCACTAACAGGAGCTGGTAGCGGATAATTCAGGATACTTTTACTGGTGCTAATTTGCCATATGTAAACAAATAAAGGCCTACACTCAATTTGTAGCAAATTCAGTCACAGCACTTTGAAACTCCTACATGAACGTCTGGTCCAAAGTGAGAGCAGAATTATCTCCAAGCAGAACACTGTTGGGTTTAATTAAAGGAGATTAACTAATGCTAATTACCACTAACAAACAGCTGTTGAAGACCGCATTATTGAACATGTGCAATGAACTTCAAAAATAACCACTTACAGTCAGTTACTATCTTTAAAGCAGCTTTGGTGCATCAAAACATCAATATGACAGAATCAGTCTGCTGTCAGTTTGTGACTGATTGGGGTCAGGTTGGCAAGTATAGTGCAGGCGCTCAGCAACTTTGCTTTAATGCAGGAATATAACCAGAATGCAACCAGTTAATATAAATCGACAGGTGCATAGATATGTATTTAGACAAGTTGTGCTGATTGCTGCAGATTGAGTCAAACTGACTGCAACTTGTTGACTTTACAGATTATTAGTTATTTGCAAATGTTTGCTAATCTGTCTGAGAGTGATTGCAGTTAATCTGAGTTGGTCTGCAATTGTTTGGAGACAGGTTGCCTCCCGCCAGGTGACCTGTGTAATCATCTTGCAATCGAATATAGTTGCCCAGGTGTTGAGGGCAACCAGCTGGTTTCTGCAACTACTTGCAATTCAGCAACAAATGTGAAAAAATTCAGTGCAATTGTCAGCCAATCAGCAATTTTTTCTAGGTTATTTTTAAAATTGATTTATATTTTAGCTATTTTATTGTTATTTGTTGTTTACACAGTTTTTTTTAAGTAGGTAAAATAATAAAAAAATGTTCATAATCACATTTTTATCATACACCTTGGACAACAATAAAGTGACCACAGTGATGAAGTAATAACAGCAGCTGTATTCAGATGCATTTCAGAATCATAAACAGGTTAAAGCACAAATGTTACTAGACTGTCACATCCTATCTCAGCGATGGGTGTAAGGACTGATCCACCAAAGTGCCCCCAAAGAACTTGCACTTTGTGGTCCAGAACGAGTTGGTCCCTGTGGAGCTACAGCTCTGGTCCCGGGAAGATGTCCTCTCCTACATCCTTAACCAGCCAAATCAGCATGTATTGGAATAATTTGCTGTTGTGAAACTAAAATAAAATGCCTTCTTTAACTCTACCTACAAAGCGTAACTATAGAAAGTCTGTACTCTTCTGCTTTGCATTATATTTTAAAAGGCTTGGATGTGCTAAACAATGATAAGGTGAATACGTTTATGTGGTTTATGAGGCACGAGGCACTGTCGGCATGGAAAAATACCCCCGGCATTAACAAATGACTGACGATTGTTCTCTTTAAATACAGGGTGACTCTACCAAGCTGACCATAAGCGTCCACAGTCCACATCACTCTAAATGTACGGCTAATTAGTATTTAATGAGCTCATGTTGTTTTGAAGCAACTTCCATTTGTTATTTTCTCCTTTTCACCAAAATGTCGTAACCATGCGCCTCATCAGGGATTCTTTATTAAAACTCAGTGAATCATGGCAGATTGATCCATTTTATCACCATAATCAGCTCAGTGAGCCTGGATCCAATCAATTCAATCCAACCCCACCAATAATTAACAGCACACACTCCCCTTTAATAAAGACTAAGTTAAAACAGAGCTATCCCCAAATGTAAATTCACCACGGTGGAATATAAACATGTTCTGCTGGTTTTGGAGGGAGGGGAGGAATTGAAACGCTAGTGGAAGTGTTTGCTTCTGCTCACGTTGCGGGGGCATAAAGGCTCCGTCTGAAAACAAGCTCCTTTATTTAAATCATTAAACTTCTGTATGGAGACCACTGTGAGAATTTTGGATTGCCCTGATAGCATGAAACAGGATGCGTTTTTTTTTTTTAAGGTTCTTAGATGCTTGAAAAGCTATGAACCCTTCGTGTTAGTCCGGGTAATAACTTTCATATTGTATCTTGCATGTGTGGCAAAATAGCTCTGGGGCGCAATTTACACATTTTCAAATATGCAGCCTCTGTGTTAAGACATCCAGGCGTGCAGCGCTCCTCGTTATGCACATTAAACTTAAATAATTACATTTCTGGGTAATCACTAGTAAGTGAAAATATGTGAATATTATGTTCTCTTTAGTGAGGGAAACATAACTGCATGTGTTTCTGTTTGTAATAAAAAAATAAGGATTATTATTTGATAGAGGATCTCAGATTTAGCATTTGCAGAGTCTCTGCAAACCTTTTACATATGTGCACACTGATAAATATCTACTAAACAGCACAGACTGAATAAATCAGCATGTTTGCTTTGTTTGTACACACACAGCCTTAATGTCCCCTCACATATTTGGACCTGCTTTTTTTTTTTTACTCAGTGGAGCGTTTCAAGGGGATACATGCTCATAAATCTACGTCTGTAACCTGCAGCTGGCACTAATCTGTCTAAAGGAGGGTATATAGTGTTTAAAGGAGGTGATGGAAGTGTGCTTCAACACTCTTTTTGCATGTTTGTGTGTACAAAGGAACTTGTGTATACTGTGTGTGTGTCCACGCACCGTGTGGTTTACTCCATGATTGTGTTTTATGCTTTCCATAGGGTTGTTTAAAATGAGGTCAGCCAGCAGTGCATTATTTCCATTCATCCATCATCTATGCCCATGTATCGTTAGCAGAGTGTAGCAGACTCAATCAGATTTTATTCATCAGCTTTCTTGAGATCAAGCAGTTTGGTGTGCAACTGACAGAAAGAGAATAATCACATTTTAAGCTTTATAGTGATGGCAGTTGCTGCGCCATTGACACATTGTAAACAGGAAGAACTAATGGTTAATTTTGTGGAGAAAAGAAGTAAAACAGACTGAAATATAACAGTCACATACCAAAGCAGCGCCAGCGCCCTGAAATCGAAACCCAGAGTTTGGTAGCATTTATGCATGAGCAGCTAACAACAACAACTAAAAAATGATATGTTAGGTTCAGGCCAGGAGTGGCAAACATAAGGCCCCGAGGGATCTTTAACTGTATTTTTACAAGTTTTACAACTTTTCCTGCTGATAAAACCTTCCTCCTCACCATCCATAGTACAATAAACTAAATTAGTAATATATAAACAATTCTATAATAAAATGTGCCTGTTTTGATCTAATTTTATCTAAAAAAAGTTGTGATTTTTACAGAAGATTCACAGTAAAAAAAAAGAAAAAGACATTCTATTAATTAATGAACATTTTCCACGAGAGTGCAGGATGAGCTAAAACTTTTTTCTTTACTTTTAAGCATTTATCTCTTACATTTTAGCCCAAAGCAGCACTTCTTTGTCATGTGGAAAAACTGATATGTTTTCTTAAATTGCTCGTCTTTTTCTTATATTAAAATATCTTTTAAATGTGTAGTTAAACCTTTTTACAGTGACAGAAACAGTTGTCTCACTGGTCCTTCCTACTTAAGATCAAAGTGGGTTGTACATGGCCCACAGTTTAAAAATGAGTGTGACATCACCGGTTTATGCACTAACCCAGCGATGCCCAACCCCCGGGCCACGGACAGGTACTGGTCCGCAAGTCGTTTGGTACCGGGCTGCGAGAGTTGAGGTTGGGGTGTGAAATTTATGGTTTTCAGGGTTTTTATCAGTTTTATTTTTTAGCACCTGACGACTCTTTTTTGCTTCTCATTGGTAAACACTCTGCATACTGTTTCACGTGATTCATTTTATTTTCAACAATCTCAACAGGATCTTCAGCTTTATTGTGAAAGGTTTATGTGGAAAATAAGCAGAAGGCAGAGCCACACAATCGTTGCTGCTAACAACAGCGCATAAAAGCAGTTGCTTGTCTGTCTGTAGTGTGGTTATATTAAATATAAGAGAAAGAGAGAACTTTAAGAAATTAAATCTACAGTGACCATCAAAACGATGAAAAAATATTGCCATAAACAGTTTCTTTTGCAACACCACAAAACAAACGATAGACATTTTATATCGTCATCCGATATATATCGTTACATCGACCCTACTTAAGTGTATAATGAAGTACCAGAATCGCGTGCATATTTGTATGTTGGGGTTTCTGTGCATTTCTGCGGACGCACCAGCAGCAAACATTAAGGTAACGTGCACACAGGTACACGCATGCTAGATCTGCACACCTTTATTTGAACGTCTCTCCACACACCTTCCTCTTCATAGTGTTTGTTCAGAGATGAAGCTCACAAAGCGTCTGAAGAGCAGGATTAAGGACCTTCACACCTTCACCACACACAGCCAGCTATGAGCTAAAAGGAAAGCAAACATATGGACTGCAGGCTGAGCACATGAACACACAGAATGAGTGAGGACACAAACACAGAGGCTGTCAGATCACCATATCACTAATGAAGTCCACCTTTAATCTGGCCTTTTGGCTTCGGAGGTGACCTGGAGAGAAGTTTGCTCTTTGAATTAGGAAATCACTCAGAGGGGTTCCTTCTTTTCCCAACTTTGTTTTGAACTTTGAAGTAGCACATTGTTACTGGCAGATACATCCTCACAGCCTGACCTGAAGTCCTCTCATGTCTCCTCGCTGTTGGAAACTTGATGCAGGCCTTTCAGAAGAGTATGGTGTTGTTTTTCCCTCTTTCTGCCACTTATTGAGTGGTTTCTCTTTCTTGTGTTCTTGGCTTTTTTGTATTTTGCTGCTGCAGCAGTTTGTGTGTTTGTGCATTCATCTCTTTTCCATTTAAAAATGTACTCTGCTAGGTTTAGGCATTTGAATAAAACTACTCTATTCATTTTAGCCTGAATCTGCAAAGGTTTCTTCCTGTTAAAAGGGAGTTTTTCCTTCCCTCGTGCAGTTTTTGGCACTTGGCTTAATTAAGATCCTGAAGTTGATGCCCATATGATTCTTGGTTGTTCCTATAATTAACAAACTCCTCTTCATACTTTAGACTACTGGTGTTAAAATGAACTCTTCCCATTATTCAACCCCACGTTGTGCTGTGTATATCTGCTCCTTCCCTCCAGCAGGTGATGAGCTCACACATCTGTTTTCTGATTTGGGGTCTCCTGGGACACCCTGCAGGGGTTAATGGTCCAGTGACGCTGCTGATGGTCTGATAGCTAAAACGCAACCTGAACTGACCTTAAAGAGGAAAAAAGCCCTTCGCCATTAGCTTCCATTGATTTTTATTGATCCTCCATTGATTGTTATCAGTTGCTCCTAACAGGCTGGACCCTAACCAGGCAGTGTTTTAGCTCAGCCAAGCCTGAATCCTGTGTCTCTCTAAGCTCCCGTTAGCACTAATGCTGCCGGCTGTCACCGCTGCAGGGGAGCCGAGGCTGGAAGCGTGTTTCTGCTCGGCGTAACACGAGACCGAGCGGGCGAATGTCCAGAATCAAAGGCGAGGTTAGATGTGCTGTGATAAAGCTGATTCGGAGTGTTGTTAGTGTAGCTGCTGCTGACCTCAGATTCCTCAGACGGAGAACACGATACTGAGATTACGTGATGGCCGTCAGTTGTGTTTAGCTGGAAATGGATAGAAATACAGAAAGGGGGATAAAAACCGATTCCCTCAGGAGGTCAGATGACTGATAAGAGGTTTGAGGCAAAAAGCAGATATCAGTGTACTCAGATATACAAGAGCAGCTTGGTATGTCCGTCATGTTGTATGCAGGGTTAACCCCGTGTTTCCTCTTCTACATTCTGCTGTCACTTTATCCAGAAAAGGTGAAATGCCAGAAAAACATAAAACTGATTACCTCAGCGCCCCACGAGACAGACCTTTCCAAAGTACTTTAGAGACTGAAATTTTTATAAGGGTATATATTTTTTAATTCCGCTGTTTTTCATACCTGATGTTTCATTTATGACACATATTCTAAGATTTTGTAATGTCACTAATTGCAATTTTAATTGCAAAAAGAACTAAATATTTAAAAACTATAAACAAAATGGGTTTTTTCGTAGTTCTTTAATACCACGACCAACATTGATAATTGTCGGTTTCTGCACTCTTGCTCTGTTAGCCATGTTTTACTGTAAAGGATCACAATATATTGATGAGAAGTGAAAAATTACACTCAAAACGAAGCTTATAATGTTCACAAAATCCAATTTATTAGACCACAAAAGCAGTCCTAACTTGATAATTGCCAAAATAACATTTTATGTTTCTGGAATGTATGCACCAGCTCTTTAATTATTTTTAAATATGTGCCTCACCCAAAAAAACCCCCCAAAAAACCAGTTAAACATAATGAAACATTACTAATTAATTTTATTCATATGTTTTTTGCTTTCCTGAACATAAAAATGAGTTTTAATGATTAAATATTATGTTTGATTCATTTCCAACTTCTCTGTTGACTCAATAAAAATGTTATGAACACTTGAATTCAATCATTTTCAGTTAGAATTTTTGTTTTCTTGTTTTTGTTACAGATGATCTAATAAACAATTTTTTTTTACAAAACACAACGTTATTCTTGCCACGCAAATCGACCAGTCACTGTAAAAAGAATCAAAAATATGAAAATATGGAGGAGAAGCAGAAAAAAAACAGGTTACTCAAATATTTTTAGGTCAGTTCTGCCGCTTGCTTCTAGGCGAAGGGAGTTTTCAACAGTTTATCCCACTGTTGTTCTGAACGGGCCCTATATAAATAAAATGAAACGGATTTCTGTGGAAGAGTGGCAGCAGATTAGTTAGATTTATATTAAATTCACCACGTGACCAAGCACCCCGTCTTTGTCCGCAATGACTAAGATAAACCTGATTTTATGCAGGCATGAGACGCCGCTTGTTTGAAAGGCCTTTGTAAACCTCTGTTTAGTTTCAAATGAGTATTTATTTCAATCCAAAACACAACGACACACTTTCCCTCCTGCTCATATAGAAAGGAGAAAGAGGCCAACGCAAACACAAGATGTCGGGGAGTGGGAAAATGAAAAATGAAATCGCTTTTGGAAAGCAGAAAGTAAATATTTGAAAACAACATAAAAGGGTCACGGGGCATTCAAGCATTTTTCCGACTGACTCAACAGGCGGCGTTTTTCGGCATTAGACCTTGTCTCTTTTGCTTTATGCCAGAGATAAAGGTTCAGGTCTCTGAGTCTCCCAGGCTCTGCTCACCTTGTGTATACTAAACTATCACATGGGCAGGATTTGCACCTTGTCATCCGCATATGAGAAAATATGTGCGAACAAATCAGAGGCGTATTAACAGAGACAGTCTCTGAGAATAATTGAAAACAAGTCTGAGTGCCAGAAAAGATGTTTATGGAGGCGAGCGGAGAGGTGAAGGCGCTGGGCAACACAGACAGACAGAGGGAATAAAATAAACAAGGCAGAGAGCCTCCATCTCCCTCTCTGAAAAGTCAGATATCTAATGTTTATGAAACTTTTACACCTTCCTCTCCATCTTAATTCTATTTATTCTCTCCTTCCATTTCCAAATTCGGCAACGTGATGGAATAGGAGCAAGAGAACGGCATCAAGTGTTGGAATGGAAGAGGGAAGAAACGCCATCTTCCCCTTCCGTGCAAGACTAGATGTTCAATTAAAAGACTGGAAAGAGGTGGAGGGTGGCGGTGGTGGTGGAGGAGAGTTAAAGGAGAAAGAAAAACAGTATTGATTGACACTTGGGGAGTTAATCCCCTAGAAACGTCTGAGAAAGAGTGGAAGGAGCCTCACAAAAGGCAGAGATCAGTGACAGGAGAGAGGAGGAGTGAGGGTGGAGAAGATGCAGAGACAGAGGAGGAGGAGGTGGAGGAGCTTTTCTTTGGGAGAACAGCTGTTGTGTTAGAGACACAGCCCAAACCCATACTGTGAGGATTAGCAGAATATATTTCACTTTCTGAGGACGTCTGTCATTGATAGGTCAGACTAAAAATGTTTATGATGGGAATTTTCTTTCCAACTTATTGTTCCAGGAGACACTGTAGTGGGAAGTCAGGAGAATTTTCCAAAGGAGGAAGGTGGATGTTCTTGTCATGTTTAACTCCTCCTTGTGGACCGATTTCCTGTTGTTAACATACTGTAATTCCAGCTGCTTGCTTAGGTTGATGTTTCTGTTACCTCGCTGACAAACCACTTACAGTTAGGTTGCATCTGATCCACAGGCTAAACAGGCCTATTTTCTGAAAACAGAAGAAATCAGCTTCCATTTAAATGGGTGGATGTGAACCGAACCTTAACTCTAAGCAGGTCACCAGTGACCAGATGGGTATAGAAGGTTTAATACTGCCTTTATCTTAGGATAAAGCGCTGACTTTGAGGAGCTTTTAAGCTAAACAAGCCTTTTTAGCTTCTTTTACTGTAACTTCATTCTGATTGGCTGCCCCTCATAAAAAGAAGGTAGGTAGGTGGGGCTCCAAAAAACCCATCCACCATTAAGGACTGGAAGCTGAGCTTTTGGCTCACTTGTAATACTCAGACTTTACTGTTTGAAACTTTGGCCATAATTAATATGCACAGTGTTAACTTTAAATATGTATAGCAGAAAATAAACAGGAGCACAATAGGCCCACTTTACTCCAAACGTCCCCATCCAGAACATACACATGCACACATTTCGCCATGCTGACGCACAAAGCACTAGAACCCCCCGTCGACTCTATAGACGCCATTTCGTAGAGCATCCCCTGCTATGCTGCAGGTCGATCTTAAGCCAACATGCACCATTAACGATGCCATACTGGCCTTTGTGAAGGCTCGGGAAGGGGGCCGCATCCTGCTGGTGCTTTAGCCCGTCGAGCATCGCGGCTGGGAGGCCAGGGGTTGGACTGCGGTTTATACTGCCACCTCACAGAAGGGTTTTACTACTGAGAGAGCCTTAATGAGGTGGAGCAAATTAATATTTTAACACGTGTGGCTATTGTTAAGCCATATGCCAGAGAGGTCCTGTCTGTGACACCTTATTCTGAAGAGGGAGGTAGATTAAAAACAGTAACGTAGAGAGAAACAGGGGTAGCAACATTTTTAATCTTTCAATGGTGAAGTAAAACTGATAGTCGGCTGTCCAGCCTTCATATATAAATACAGGAATTAATGATTGTTTGACTAATAGGTTGATATTTAGTGGGAACAAGTTAATATTTTATGGAAACAAGTTAATGTGTGAACAGGTTAATATATTGAGGGAACACGTTAATATTTAGTAGGAATAAATTATTGTGGGAACAGATTCATATTTTGTGGGAACAAGTCAATGTGTTACAAAACAAGTTATCGTGGGAACAGGTTAATATGTTGTGGGAATACGTTAATATTTAGTAGGAATAAATTATTTTGGGAACAGGTTAATATTTAGTAGGAACAAATTTGTTAGAACAAGTTCTCCAGCTAAAATGGGAATAGGCATTGGGGAAAAATGTTAATTTGTGGGATAAGTTATTGTGTCTGAAGAATAGTAAACAGTAATATAATCTGACTTTATTGGTGTTCAGAGGTTCTGTAGCGGATTGATGAAACTGATTTTATGGAGCTACCAAAATTACTACCAGATTTTGAAAAACATTAATTATAATGTAATAAAACCTTATAATTACTACTTGAACTATTAATGTAGTATTCATGATCTAGTTTTTTAATGCTTTTGTTTGGCGTGTTTCAAGTTTTTTAATGGAAAAAAATATGAAATGATGAATTTAAAAAAAATGTGTGGAGAAGGTAAAAACAGTGAGTGAAAGTCAGAAAAGCCTTTGCTGGACTCTCAACGTAAGCTTTGATGTTCTGGGACAGACACAAAAACTCAAGGAGAGGGAAAGAGAAGAAAGACAGCGAAAGAATAGGGGGGGAGACCCTTTACATCTGGAAAAGACTCTGACAGGAAGCCACCCATCTGTGGCCAAACAGCTGGGGGCCAGATAGAGTGGACCCTGTCGGCAGTGCGCGTCGGCTCGCTGTGAGGAGGTGGGGGTGGAAGAGAAAGTCAGCGGCGTGGAACACTGGATGTCACAAGATGTCTTCACGGCACCGAGCACTCCTACACGGGACGTTTTGGGGGAGGGGGCAGACAATTAACCTGTAGGAACAACTGTCCTCGCGGCTGTGCACAATGAGTGCAGCTCTGACAGGTCCCACAACCCCCGCTAATGCACCAGTGTTTTCATTTTCCCCGCTGCATCTGTCACAGATTACTCCTCACTGCACCTCAGGTATGTGTGCAAGATGAAAAGTGCATGGATGCACAGCTCGCTGAATCAGGCTTAAAGTGAAATTATGACAGTGAGTTTTAAGACATTTATTCCACCCATTTTCATGCCAGAACCCATTCAGGATCAAACTGCTTTATTCTAGAAACATCAACAACAATAAGAAGTACCTACCAATCTATCTCTCGGCAACAAGCAGTTATCTTGTGCAAATTATCTCCAGACAAGTTATAACTCCTGTGAAACTAGTTATGTGGCAACATGTCTTACAAATAATTTGTAAAAAAAATGGAAACATGTTAATATCTCATGCACGCTTGCAAAAAATTATAATCTCATGCCAACAAGTTATCTCATGTAAGTAGGTCATCTGCAAAAAAAAGTTATCTCCTTGGAACAAGTTGTTATGACATATATATAATGTCATCTTATTAATTTCCAGAAGTTCGAATAGTGTGTAAAGGGTAACAACAGAATGTAATGATTTAAAAGTCAACATAGAGAAAATGTTATGTTAGCTCATCTTGAAATCAATGTCATATGACTCAGAAAAAGTTGGGCTGGGGAGAGATTCATCAATCTGGAAAAAGATCTACGTCTACACACTGTAAGATAATTTCAGAATAAAGTTCTTCAACTTAAAATTGTGCTGACTTTGAATGCTTTGTCATCTACAGTGCATAATATCATCAAAAGCTTCAGAGAATCTGGAGAAATCTCTGTGTGCAAGGGACAAGGCTGAAAATCAGCAACGGATGTTTCTGATATTCAGGTCCCCAGACACCATTGATTCTGTTATGGAAATCACTGTCTGTGAACCGTGACGTCCACAAATAAGGTTAAAGCTGTGTCACGGGAAAAAGTATATATATAGGTTTTAGATTATCATATGCGCCCATCCAGATGAGGAAGGGAAGGTCTTCCATATTTCAGCAAGACGATGCTAAACTGTGCACTTCATCTAATCCACCAGCATGGCTCCATAGTAGACAAGTAATATTTATGTTTTACAAAACGCCCTCCAAAAACATTTTAATTGTCATTTAAGACACTTTTGGCCTATTTAAAATTGTATAAATATATATAAAATATATGTACATATTGTTCTTATTATGTTAATAATTAATTCATAGAAAAAAGACTTCAGAAAAAAAGAGAATTATGAGCAATGCCATTGTCCATGTTCAGTGATATATTAGGACCAGTGTTGATAAGAAAATTTAAATAATGTGAAACACATGAGGGGGTCATATTCGGAGCAAAAAAATCCTACATTTCTAACTTTATTGGAAATTTGGACAAAATAAAATATACTTGAAAATTCTCACTCTCCTTTTTTCTTGGTGACAAAGAGCTTTACACTCCTGAATCTAAGGTGGCCTAATCTAAAGTGTTTTAGAGAATTCCTGTGAAGACAACAGAAAAATAATCTGTGAAGAAATAAGACGATAATAACGAGTCATTATTTAAGAATTTATATAACAAATGAACTCTGTGGAGAATCTAAATTCATCTAATCCTGTGTGTGTTACAGAAAGGAGACTGCTGAATTAAAATGTCTCCTATATCTGTTTATTCTGCATTTTGCAGACCAGCACAGCAACAATCATCATGAATTAGTGTGTAATATTTAACTGGATAAAACCCCCCGCTTAATGAAGTATAAATGAAGTGTTTACAGGCGGTCACGCTGACGAATTCCTTAGTGAACAAGTTCATTTTCTTAAGAGGTTAATAAGTGTGACGTATTTCATTTGACTTGCTTCACTTGGAATGAATTAAAGCTCAGTTTTTATTATCTTATAATCACTCAGCCACATAATGAGAAAGGCCATAATTGATCTTTAACAAGCAGTAAATATGTCAGAAAAGCTGCAGAGTGGCATTAAAAACACTCACTCTGAAGATTTTGAGCATCTTTAAGAAGCTGTGAAATAAGAAACTCCTCACAGCACAAAACACAGCAAACTAAAGAACAAACTCCCCACTCATGCAGAGGTTATGGGAAAGTCTGAAGAGATAATAAAATTATTAAAGAAGCTGGGAATGATTCAGCTTCGGCCGCGTAAAACGTGTGTGAGAGAGAGCAGCTAGAGGGAGGTGAAAACTAAGGGCTTCAGAGATGAAATTAATCTCTGTGGCTGCAGAGGCGCTCTCTCTTTAAAGGGCTTTTTTTCCACTCAGATTCCCCCCCCCCCCCCGTGGCAAAAAAACACTCCAGTCACTCAAAGACCAACATCTGCAGCTTCAGACGGTGCTCCGCTGCTGCCATCTGGATTCTACACGCGTTCAAGTGTCCTGTTATTTCTACTGATGTACGCTTAAAATACACGTCTTAATAAATTGAATGTTGCTATTACTGACTGTCTCTGCTTCAGGCAGCCTGAAGGGGTTCATTCCTCACGCTGCCCCACTTTCTGCCAGGATGTTTAAAAAAGAAGACGCCGTAATCACAGTTTGGTTAGTGAAGTCTTAAATACTCGCACTGACTTTTCAGTCATCCCCTGCTTTATCGCCCTTTTTGTCAATTTAATTTATATCCAGGAGGACATGAAAATAGAGAATATAAAGAAGCACGCTCCTTAACCCGAGGTTTTCACCCACGGGATGAGTAAGTGTCACTTAGCAGTAATTTCCTATGGTCAAAAAATTTTGTAGTCTTTTTTTCCTCTCACATAATGCACTTTCAAAGAATCTATCCTAAAGTTGTCAGAGTGATGCAGGAAGACTGCGTCCTCACTGGACAAGCCTCACATTTCCCAGGAATTGTTTGGACTGGACAACCATTTCTTTCTTTGTTCCATTTTTTAAATTAGTTTCATTAACGATTCAAAACTTTTAGAGTCCAATACTTTATCGTTTTTGATGCGATATATTTAATTTGAGTATATTATAGTGGGTAAAATATACCCAGCATAAGTGAAAGTGATACAAAACTAGGGTTACAAGAAGACCATTATCTCCAAACATTCAAAGGTGCACCAACGCACTAAAAAATAAGGAATTCCATTTAAAATGCTGGAATCTGGTACAACATGCCTGATACACACCTGAGGTACAGCCACTCCATGGTGCTGTAATTTATATACATATAGCATTAATGGTGCTTAAACATAGTTGAAAAATGCCCATTATGCGAAATTCATCACAACCCTTAAAGCCCTTACACACCATTGTAAGTTATATAATTCGATTGTATCGTCTGCTTTGCCCTTCCTGGGGCTCTATTGGTTTAATATTCTTATTAAACGCTTTACTATAAGAATTAATATTCTTATAGTAAAGCGCTATACAAATACAGACCATTTACCATTTATTTATAAGTCTGTTCTCAGTATGCTCTGATCTTACTAACTACGTCCCTTGAAATGGTACTTATAGTACAGAGCACCTTTTTACTCAAATTTGAGTACTTAAAGGGTTTCCAACTGTAAGTCTAAAGGCATTCACACATCAGGTGCGTTGCAAAAATAGCACGAAATTCAGAAATTTTCATATACAGATTTGTCGTGTAACGTGTACACACAGTGATGCAATGATGAGAGGGTCCTGATGCTTCTAAACAAGAAAAGGAAGAAACTGGAGATTCTGGGTTCATCCAATTCTCAGGAGAAGACAGCAGCAGGGAGAATTGAATGGTTTGATCTGAGAGTTGAAGCTGAATCACGACGCTTTTGTCCGTATTTCAGGAGGAGGTCAGTTTATATATATATATATATATATATATATATATATATATATATATATATATATATATATATATATATATATATGTTTACATGCAAAGTTATAGGAGAGCTGTAAATTTTAGATTTTTAGAAATACTTCAGCCAGAGCGTGGAACATCATTTTAAGATGGCTAACTTCATGCTAACTCCTGGATATTAACTTTATCAGTGCCTCAGTATTTGACTGATTTGTGGAACTAAAGGAGCGTTTGGAAACTGTTAATGATGCCAGAGATTAGTCGGTCAGCAAACAAACTAAATTAAAATTAACCCCAACTGTCTGATGCTTTAAACACATTACTGTCTGAACATTGCAGGAATTCCTACCTTCATTTCAACCGCGTGAGTTTTACTGTCAGTCGAACTGAAATGTCAGTGTGATGCATTCACTGTGGCGAAATATGAAAACAAGATAACCCACAGAAGGAGAAGAAGAACAAGAAGAAGCAGCAATCGCTCTGGTATGTTATTCATGACTGTCACAAGCAATCTGCACCTATTCTGTATCTCGGTGTGTGAGCGTGAAGCAGCGACGAGGCCTTTTGTCCTCACATGTCATAACATTTCTTACAGCCAGCCGGGGTGAAGAAGGGGCACATCTCAGGACTTGGGTTTCCTTCTGGTTAAAAGCTTTTTTTTACGAGTGTGTGTGTGTGGTTTCCGGCTGTGTCGGCTTCAAACGGAGAGCAGTTTACCTCCGGCAGGTTTTTAAGTTCTGACACTTTTTGATGCCCTTGAAGTCACTGGAATAAATGTGTTTTGGATGGCTCTGGGTGTGTGTGTGCGTTCGTGAGAGAGAGAGTTTGTTCAAAGTGACTGATGAAGACTTGGAGCTGCAGCTGAAATTTGATCACACTGCTCTTTCTGTCCCTTTTAACGCGTTTTGCAGGTATAAAAACACACAGCCATTTAAACCCTCCCAGAAACAATAAGTGAAACACGCACACTCTCTCACACACACATTGTTGCAGGTCGTTGTATAGCAGGAAAGGACTGTTAAGCTTTCCCAGGGGAAGCAGCCGCACAGCCCTTCAATGCACATTGTTATTAGGCTGTTTTTCTTTTAAGTGATCCTCCCACCGATCCGTTCTCTCTCCCTCCTCTCAGCTGATGGTGATTAATGGATCGCTGCGACTGCTTGCTAATCAGCCCAAAAGCACTTTGCTTAAGTGAGGAAAGTCGTCCAAATGGTGCTGCTGTGTAAAAACTTTCAGTGTGAGGTCAGCATCTCTTCATCCACCCGAGTTCAGCCTGAATAAAAAGCATCTGTTTATCAGCCAAAGATGCTAGCAGCTAGCTAGCTAGCGAAGTAACGACTGTTCCTCTTTGTTGTACGAAGCCGAAGTTTATTTGTTTTTTTGCTTCAGTTCTGCGTTCGTCCATACAGATTTTTGCCAGCAGTGATGATATGCAGTATGTTTTTACGTTTTTAAAAACTGTCAGTGTAACAAATGCCCATGGACTCACGGTGTCATAGACACAACATGTTTTAAAACTCAAACTATCTGATTGTTAAGGAATGATGTATCAACCGTGCTTCTAGGTCCGAGCTCCTACTGCGTTCATTAAGCCTGTCATCTTACTAACATGTTGTAATGCTTTGTATTTTGTTTTATTTCATATAAACAAATACCCTTAAAAATGATCATGGTCATAGTCGTCCTCTCTGGTTTTTTATTAACACTATTCATGTGCAGCACGTCTTTAAGTTAAGTTTTTAAAACCTGACAACGTAACTACAGCCCATGGGTCAGTTTGCCAATCGTCAGTTATTTGAACACTCCTGAAAAGAATCACTCTGAGGCTAACTAGGATTTCAATGGGTTCATAGCGAGTATTTCCAACTGCAGATGGGTGATCTCAGACATTCTCTGGGACACGTTTGTCCATTTTTAGCATCATCTCCCTGCCATATGATTGTATTTGTCTCTGTCCATCCTGCACCCTCACTAACTTTTATTGAGAGTAAAATAGTTAACTCTCATCCTCCATATTTACCTTATTGTGTTTATATTAGCCTCACCATAGCTCTGTGGCTGCTCACCAAGTAGAATGTCATTATATGTCAACTAGACTGATGGTAAACTTTTATTGGATCATTTTTTAAGTCTCAGTGATGCCTCAGAGTTTGATTTGCAACTCAAGGAGCCTGAGCATATTTGAAGCTTGACGTGACCATTTTTGGATGAGAGGGTGGTGTGATAAGTTATCAGCTAACTGTGTATGGATGCATCACATAAAAAATAATTTAAAAGAACTTCTTGGACGGTTGTGAGTACAGTTAACTGCTGAGCAGCCATATTATTGGCCAAATAATTGCATTGCAAAATGTTCCAAAAGGCAAAAACAGTTCAATCAGTCAAAGGAGCAACGTACCTAATAATGCAAATTTTCAGCATCCATAAAAATCAAACATTTGAGTTTTAAAAAGATTGACCTGCTACACAGGTATTATGTAGCAGAAAATTTGGTATAGCGACTAAAACAGTTCTCAGGCTGTAAACTTGTTTATAGGGAATGACCTGCTGCCTCAAGTGGACATTAGAGGAACTACAGCTGTCAGATAATGATTTGCTCTTGCAAAAACACAAAAATTTTGTGGAAATATTTCATAAATATTCATGACGTTTATTTATTCAGCATACTGTACTGCAGCAAATACTGTGATGCACATAATGGAAATGAACAGCAGTAAAGTCAAAGGAGCTTCAAGTTTGAGGCTTTTGTTCAGTTTGTGCCCAACATGTGAAAGTGTACCTCTCTCTGGTCTTACTGACAGACACACAGTGTGCTAATGAGAGTGTTTCTCAGCCTGCGGTTGCTGGATTAGCTCTCAGATGAGCAGAATGGATCTGATTGAGAGAGGAAACCAGCAGAGGGGTGAAAAGGGAGCAAACAGAGGGGAAAGAGGGAGAGTAAATAGGGCTGACCCATGGGGGGTTGACCCCCATTCAGCAGCTCTCTCCCTGGGAATCCACTCTGACTCTTTCAGGCCTGTTCCCCGCTCTACGCACCACTATCTCCCAGCTCCTTTGGGATTCAAATGATATCTCATTAGCTCTTATTGGATTGTAACTTTCACGGGATGCATAGTGTTTCAGTTTTTCTCTTTTAGCGATCGATAAAAGGACACTGGCGTCCGGGATAAAGGACTCTTTTCTGTTTTCCTCTCTTCATCGACCGTCTCGCCTAATTTCCGCTTCTCTTCTTTCCCTAATTTATTCTCTCTCTCTCGATTCAACACGCTGCATCTCTCCACACTGTTTCCAGCTCTCTTCAATACAGTCGGGAATCATCCTGCACTTCTTCGGCCTCTGCATCCACAGGGCGTCTTTGTCTGTTTCTAATGTGCCATTAACTCTGCGCTAGTCAATGGTCCTGAACCCCAAAGGCCAACGAATTAACAGAGAGGAAGAAGAACTGGAGCCAGATGATTTTTTTTTTGAATTAACAGAGTTCGGCAAAACTTACAGTAAACTATTGTTAATAATGACACCCGTGTTGGTTACGTGAACTACAGTCTAATTCCGTTGCTTGTCTTTATGCACTGTTACATTTCAGAGTTTTAGAGTCCGTTTAAAGATTTAAAAGTGAAATAACAGCAGAGGATTGGAAATGAGCTTGTGCTGTAACTCATGGTGACTGCATGTGTCAGACTAACACACTGTGGCTGGTTCACGTGAACATCTGGAACTCTGCAACGTTAAATGAATGTAATAAAAATCAACCGTTCAAACCACTGTACTAAATGCACACAGTGGCCGGAAAAGTACTTTTGAGTACAGGTCCAAAAATTATATTGCTGACATTATGTCTGTGTTACATTACGAGCAAATTCGTGACATTACATCTACGTTAAATGTACATTGTTGACATAACATGTACGACACGTGTTCGTGAACGTTGTCTACATTCAATTCAATTTTATTTATATAGCGCCAAATCACAACAATAGTCGCCTCAAGGCGCTTCATAGGTCTACATATATGCACATTATTGGCATGTAAGTTAAGTGTACATTTTCCTTTGTAAATACTTTTTGCCGAGCAATTTTTAGTCCAGTGTAACGTTGGGATGACCAGAGAATGTGTTATACATATTGTAAAATAAGTGTTCATCAAACAGGCTTATAGTGCCTGTAATTGATTACTTTGTCTTATATAATGAATGTCTAGCTTGCAAAGAAGAAGAACAATAAATATGTGTTTTCATGTGATATGATATTTGCATTCATTGTTTTGGTGTTTATTAACAGCCATCCAGCAATACTGTGATATAATGCGGATGAAAAGAATAATATGATAAATTAACAAACATGTCTGTGTTTTCATTCATGAGGGAAGCAAACAACCGAAGCAAGACTAGCAAAACCAGCCTAATGTACATATAACAAATATATAATACATATAAGCAAACGTTTATATCCAAAAAAAATTTGGGGTCCCACAAAATTTGAAATGCTTGATTAAAAGAAAGACATCAAACCTCCCCCTAAAATTAATAATATATTTTCAGAAATGCACAGAAAGCACATATAAATCTATAAAACAACATTTTCCTGTGTTTCTGCCTGCTGTCTGCTTTGTTTTTATAATTATATTATCTCTGTCCTTGTGTGGAATACGTTTAGTGTTGGAGACGACTGTTTGGTGATGTTGGTGATTAGTGAATTCCATTTCTAATTAAGAAGCAAGAAGTAAGCATCAGCGCCACACCGCGAGACCTGCTCCTACTGATGTACTTCTTTGATAGTTTCTGTTATCAGACGGTTGAGTCAGTGTAAAAACGGACAAAGAATACTGACAAAGAGGTCCTGAGCTAATTTTCTGGCACACAGCACTTTAGAACTGCTGGCCTGGCTAATGTAATGGTGTTATAAAAGTTTGAAATGTAAACACTTTGCCAACTGCTGTACTTTGTGGGAATGAAACTACAGTTTCAGTCTGGATGAAGGGCTTAAACTGGGGGCAAGAACATACATTTTTTAATTTAACGGCTTAATGCTGTTAAAGCTGGTCTTCTGTTTGCTGTGAGATATTTAATCCAGTAAAAGTCCAAATGGAGTAGAATTAATAAGAGGAAAGTTTTTGCCACTATGAAGCGTCTGAGAAGCTCATTTCATGTCTTTAAATTAAATTTCTGCTGCTGAATTTAAAAGAGGATTCAGACATCATGAACTGTTCATGACCTGTTCCCAGAAGCTGCTTCACCAGGTGAGCTCAAATCAAGTTTTCAAGTAGCCTGTGACAGATAGAAAGAAAACTTATTGATTGCCATTTATTGATTTTATGTATTGTGGAATGGGCGTAAACTGTGAAAGATAAGCGATAAAATCTGTATATTCATTCATTCATTCTGGGTGAGAGCTTGTAAAAGACATTTGCTTAAAGGTACTTTTTGTAATGACCCTCACCAGGTCAGGTGACATTGTTTTACCAGTGGGTGGTCTTTGTTTAACTTATGATAATTGTTTAACTCCTATTATCTGCTTGTTTTTGCATTATAAGCACATCCGTAATGACTTACCTGGTTAAATAAAGTTCCTATCGAGCCCATTTGCCATTTTGTGTTCCAAACTAGTTTTACATTAAAGTACAACCTGCTTGTAGTTTAACTTCAGTCACAGATGTTTCCACAGATGTTTTGTGTTAAAATCATAGCAGGTCTTTCTTCATATTCTGTGTAGCGTTAGTTAATTTTGGGATGTTTTAAGATATTGTAAATCATCAAGTGACAATATCATTTAATCAAGTAAAATGTTTGACTGGGGTCATTAATTTTGCACATTTTTAAAAAGGTTTTATTCGCGTTTACCATCCCTGAACAGTTTTCCCACAATAGATGCTCTAAAATATTCATTTTGGTTTTCAGTCGTTTTTATGCAAAAACACAAATATTTGAGCTGTATCTGCCTCCAGGCTGAACTGAAAAACATCACAAACTGAACTAAAAACATTAGAAATTGAAAATGACCTATGATAGCCTATAATGCAAACAAACGGGTGGCTGTACCTCAGGAGGTAGAGGAGGTCACCTAAAATCGGAAGGTTCAATCCCTGGCTCCTCCAGTCTGCATCTCAAGTATCCTTGAGCAAGACACTAACCCCAAGTTGCTCTCTGATGCATCAGAGTGTGAATGTTGTTAGAAAAATACTCAGTTTAGAGACAGTACTTGTGAAAATGGGTGTGATTGGGTGAATGTGGCATGTTGTGTACAGTGCTTTGAGTACTCCGGGAGAGTAGAAAAGCGCTATAAGATTCAGTCCAAATATATATATATTTTAACACAATTTTCCACCATCCCTCCTACACAAGTGTTGCTCTTCGTGAAGTTTGTGAAGTCTTTGAATCAACTAACTTGCCTAATCCAATCCAATCATCACGTCTTACCTATATGTTGGAGACAACTGTGAGTTACGGTTTCATTATAATGCATTTATGTGTGTTCATAATTAGCTTTTTAAAATTACTTTCTCCTTGTTTTAGTCACTTACATTGAGCTTTGCAGCACCAGACATGTAAAATCAGTGTTGGGCAATGTGTGAATGAGAAAAACCAGCAGAGGACAGGCTCCTGGTTTCTCCCCATACTATGAACTTATGTACAGCATAATGTACAGTATTTGGCAATATATCAATTAGCAAAATTATTGTACTAGAGTTGTCAGACAATTTCGAAAGTGTAAGGTGGGAACTTGAATTGAACAAAAATTGGATGACCTTATACAAAACTATTTTGCACACGCACAGGATTTTTGAAACACAGAATCAGAAAAAATTGAGATGAGAACACGCTGGCATGAATCAAGTGAGGAAAAAGAAAGTAAAGCATAAGTCTTTGGCATCGAAAACTTTTCTTGTGGATGTTTAAATTCCTCTCATGTGACATATTTTAGCTCACAAAATACTGTTGTCAGCTCGTTTGCACCCTAGCCTTCACTGCTGTGCAGAAACAAACTCGTTGGTCTGACTTCTTCTTCTCTCTGCAGGGCTTCTGTAGGCTTTAACAGATGGATTAACCCTTTCTTCCTCTCTTCCCTGCGGGGCTGTGCTTTGTCTTTCTGGATGACATGAGATCATCTGGGATCAACGCCGTGCTCACCGCCTCTTCCTCCTCGTGTTAAATCCATTCGTTTTTTTGTGTCCTCTCTTGACCTTTTCCATGGAAAGTGGCTGCTTCTGTTTTTTTTATAAGAGTGAAGATTAGAGCTCCCTAACCAGATACATGCACACATCAGCTAATTGCCTCTGTTGGCTGAATAACTTTAAAGAACTTGTTCATTATGCATTTCAATCCACAGAAAGCCTCCTGAGATGATGTAATCCTGCAGAGAGGAGCATGAGGATGGTAAGGTCACCTGGCAGGAACCATGAAACCCGCAGCTTCTTTTTGCATTAATGTGCACCTTAATGCTAATTTTCTTACCAACAATCAAGTGTTTCCTGTAATCAGCCATATTTATGTGTCTCCTGAAGGCATCAATGCGAAGTTTCCAGGTTGGAAACTAATTTCCTGATTAGTTTTTAAACTTCAGGCAAACCATCATGAATGTAAAGGTAAGCAGAACCATCATTTATATCCCAAATATAGTTGGGAGAAGCCATATCTGTGCAACTATGCTTGCACTGTTTGTCCAGGTGGCAAGAAAACAAACTACAGTGCCTCTGATGTCCAACTCTAGGATTTTATTTTGATGTCACATGTTTGGATATGGACACTTCTGGCTCGAAAAAACCAACATGGCTAGTGCGCTAACACCAAGGCTTCAAAGTGTTGAGTAGAGAATGAGTAGGCGATATTACATTTTCAGGTCCATCTTACATATACAGTCTGTGAGTTTAGCAGGTAGCTGCAGGTCAAAATGTCTATCAACACATCCTGTAACTGTGCTGCAGACTGGAGCGGAAACATGTGAGTGGTGTGTGTGCAAAGTGGACCACACAAGCCAGAAGTGGATAAGTGTTCATCTACCTGAGTATAAACATGTCTGTGTGTGTGTGTTTGTGTTTGTGTGTGTGGTTCTGGCCAGCCTTTCCTCAGGGTCTGCCTGGCATTGTGCTGCTTCCTGACCAGGCCTACGTTATCAGTGTGGGATCAGTGAAGGGACAAAAGGCCTACGAACACACACATAGAGTTACTAACTTCTTTTTTTTTTTCTCAGGCCTCTTGGAGCCGCTGATGGCTTCCTGTCTGTATGAGTAAATATCTATCTTTGTATCTCAGGGTGTCAGATTCATTTTCTCTGAGGGCCTCACTGGGAAACGAGAATCCCATTGAGGGCCAGGCGTCTGTCACTTACTGCCATGGTTTAATTAATTGGAAATGTAGCTCTTGTTGAGCCTGTTGATATGCAGATTAGGCCACATAAACCAGTAAGCAAAATAATAATAATAATTATGAAACTCTTTCTGATTACTGGTACAGACTAGTGCTTTTCTTAACAAAGTGGCTGATAACACAGCAGCAGTGAAAATGACGTTGGTGTTCATGGTGGAGCCGCAGTGAGCAGCAAATGTCACACGTGTGACTGTAAACCCTGGTGGACGTGAAGCTGAAAGCTCATATGCACATGTACAGAGTCATAAGAGTATTCGCTTGCCAGCCTTCATGCGTATATGAACTTGAGTTAAATCTCATTCTTGATACTCTTTTCTGACAAAGTTGTATTTTTACTTAGTTGTATTGCTATATAACTTTTGCACTGTCCACTTCCTGCTGTGACAAAACAAATTCCCCACGTGTGGGACTAATAAAGGTTATCTTATCTTATCTTGATCCATTGCATTCAGTATGATGGTAAATGGTCTGTATTTGTATAGTGCTTTACTTAGTTCCTAAGGACCCCAAAGTGCTTTACACTACATTCAGTCATCCACCCATTCACACACACATTCACACACTGGTGATGGCAAGCTACATTGTAGCCACAGCTGCCCTGGGGCGCACTGACAGAGGCGAGGCTACCGGACACTGGCACCACCGGGCCCTCTGGCCACCACCAGTAGGCAACGGGTAAAGTGACCGAGACTGTCCGAGCCGGGGCTCGAACCGGCAACCTTCCAATTACAAGATGAACTCCCAACTCTTGAGCCACGATCACCCCCATGATGTCAGCTTTGACAGTTTCAGCTCTTCCAGGAAGGGTTTCCAAAGTTTTTATGAAAGTTTTCCAGAAATTTTTGATCATTCTCCCAGAAGAACAAGAAAAAGTTCCCCACACCATAACCCCCTCTCAACCAAACTTTACACTGGCACAGTGCAGTCAGACAAGTATGTTTCTCCTGACAACCACCAAACGCAGACTCATTGATCAGATTGCCAGACGAAGAAGCGGGATTTGTCAGAGAACACGTCTCCTTCTCTAGAGCACAGTGGCGACACGCTTTACACCACTGCATTTGACGCTCTGCTTTGCACTTGGTGATATAAGGCTTGGATGGAGCTGCTTGGCCATTGAAACCTATTAAATGAAGCTCTCTGCTAATCTGAAGGCCATGTGAAATTTGGAGGTCTGTAGCAACTGACTCTTCAGGTAGTTGGCGACTCGCTCTTTGATTTTACAACTTCATGTTGAATTGCTGTTGTTCCCAATCATTTCCACTTTGCTATAATACCACTAACATCTGACTGAATATTTTGTAGCGAGGAAATTTCACAACTGGACTTGTTGCATGGGCCACAGTACCTCATTGGAATTCACTGAGCTCCTGAGACCCATTGTTTCACAAATGTTTGCAGAAGCAGTCTGTATGCATAGGCGCTTAACTTTAAACATTTGTGACCTTGGAAGTGATTGGATGCCTGAATTCAATGATTTGGATGGGTGAGTGAATACTTTTGGTAATACAGTGTATGAATATAGTAGGTAGGTAGGTTATATAGAGCATGTACAGTTTTTCAACAGTGCAGTGATCAACTGGTCCAAAAACATACAGTTTTACAGCTTTTTCACAAATATTCTACCATTGCATCATATTTCTGAGAAGCTTATTACTCTCTGTGGTTTATCTGACTATTAAACAGTAAACCAGTTGTGACCCCTCTCAGAAAAACAAGCCATGTTTAGCCTGGGCTCCTGATCGTGTTTCTGATGTCTATGAGATGTTGACATTTCCTCCAAACAGACATTTCCCCTCTAAACTCTGGGTTCAATTTAAATGTAAACTGTCAAGAAAAGAAATGACTTAAACAAGAAAACAAAGAGGTTTAATTCTTCAATATTTCACCAGCAAAGCACGAGATGGAAAAAGATTAGAGGAAAGAACAAGAAGCTGGAGTCTTGCCCACTTATCTGATCTAATGGCCCATAAAAGAGGGGAGAGTCCGAGCTGATCGCCAATCCTCGGCCTTCATGAGTCGGTTTCCTTCATGGTGTTTTACTGTGGATTTATTTCACTGTGGGTGTCACTGGTCTCTAACTGGGATTCCTCACTAAATATGACTTTTTCCATCATCTATAGTGTAAAGTGGTGGCTGATCTGAGCCTTCCTTCCAATTTAAATATAGATTACAGACAGTAATTTATAAAGAAACCCCCACAATATCAGGATGGTGTGCACTGCTGCTGTTTACAGAACCTCGCTATGGCAGCAGGCTGTAAATGTGTTTACTTGTGCTGGACATTTTATTATGAGAGCCTATGGGGACTTACTCGCTGTTGGCTTCAGCCTCTAGTGGACATTAGAAGTGCAATAGTGATTATATAATCAGAAAGAAAAACACAATTACTTACTTTCGGAAAAATCCTCCAGAGTCTCCAAATACAGCTCAGGAATCGCAGTGTATTCTGGGTAGTCCCACTACCACACTAATAGACACTGAAAAAACACCAAAATAACCTGTGAGTGATACAGCAGCCTGATATAAAACACAGACAAGCTAAACTGGTGTACATTTTTCCTGTTGTTAGATAGCATCATTTTTACAGGTTATACTGCTGTAATGATCTTAGTTACCTGACAATAGCACTAACAAAGGCTATGTTAACGTATCTGATTATGACAAAGTAATGGTTTAATGAGGGACAGATCCATATGAACACAAAGAATGGTCTTGGATACAACTTTAACTCCTGGATCAAACAACCAAATTTTTCCAGCTTCCAGAATCTTCACTTTGATCCTTTTCTTGTTTAGAAATATCAGGTCCAGCTCATCATTTCTTGATGTTGAATTTTCCACAAAAACGCAGCACATTGTGTATAACTAACTAACTAAATGCAGTTCATTTGACTTAATATTTAATACTGTACTTAAATATTTTTAGTATTTTTTAATTTTGTATTGCAGGTTAGATTTTTACATCTCACAACTCTGCATACACACTTATAAAGCATTACTTGGTGTTCAACATTTTACTGTAATACTATCTCACCTGTTCTGACTTGTAGTTGCAGCTCTACTGGGAGTCTTAAAAGTCATTCAGGTGTGAAGTAGTTTTATATTTTTTATTATGGTACAATGCCTCTTTACAAGACTTTGTGTTGTGTTGTGGTGCTGCATCAGCAGCTGTAGGAGTTTCTAGACTGTTCTCTATTAATACTGGTCTGAGGAGCTATGACTTCTGTATGTTCAAGGTGTAATGATAGGACAGTGTCACATTTCAGAAGCTGTTTTTTTTTTTTTTTAAACAAAAAGCATAAAAAATTTCTTTCATTCTGGCTATGCCATCATGTACAGCCAAGAGAAATTCCATAACTAATGTGTGTAACCGCACGTAACTACAACAGTTAGACGTGTTATAACATACTTATATTTTCCAAAAACTCCATCCGTCATACATACAGATGAATAACTTCATCATTTCTCGGGTGGTTGGCCTTTTCTAAATCGTGACAAGCAAAAAAAGGAAAAAGATTCTTTGTACAAAATACAGAAAGAGACAGAAAGAGCATTTGTTTAAAAACAACAATCTTTGTGTTGTATCTAGCTATGTGGATAGATGTAATGTGAGACAACAGTGCAACTCATCTTTGCCTGAAACTCTTTTTTGTGACTTTAGTCCAACCTGAAATATCATTAAAACAACCCAAAACATAATCATGTGTCCATAGATTTAATGAAACAAGTTTGAGGACCTTTGATGCCTCAATTTCTCTCCTTGTACATCTGTTTTATGCCTTTGTTTTCTTCATATAACTGATTGCTATCTTCATCTGTGATTGCCCTCCCCCCTCTTCCTCCCCTCATTCCTTCTGTTAGCTTCACAGCTCTGCATCACACATGACTGCATCCCTCCCCTCCTGTATAAACCTTGTTTTCAGCCTGTTTGGCTGTTGCTGTGATAATGAAGGCACAGGAGGGGAGGTGCCAAGAAAAATAAAGACTGCTGGTTATTGCACTTACATTTTGTTGATGCACATCAGTTTCGCTGTGTGGGAGCGCTTTCTTAAAAAATTCTCATGGGTCTGAGAGTGCACTGAGGAGCATTGTTCATGTTTTAAATATTTTTTTAAAGTGCCATTGCCTGAACAGTTTGGGACTTTAAGAATTATACCAACTTCACAGCTGGTGCCTCTTTTCTGCTCCCCTAGTGTGCCAGCAGTTAGCAGTAATAGCTAAAGTTAGTTTGGAAATGGACTCCACGAATCAGTAATGTAGCTGTGACATCGGCTGTTTGTTTGAAATTTCAGGCGAGTGTTTTCACTGTCGACATGTTGGTGTTTTGAAACCAGATGTGATGAGCAAGGGATGGACAAAATTATGGAACTACAAGCTAACAATTTATAACTGACAAGCAATTAGCCAGTTAGCTTACTGTGCATAATCCTCCCTTTTGACTTTCAGAATAACCAGAATTTAAAAAAGCTGAGTTAACATTTTAATCAATCAATAATTTTTCAGATACAGAAGCTACGTTTATACACATTTGATTTTACCTAAAGAAGCTCAAACTCTTTATTCTGGCTAATGTGAGCTAACACTAGCTTGTCTGCTAATGTAGCTGTTTTTCTTTTTGAGCTTTTTATGAATTTTTAATTTCTTGTGGTCCTGAGCAAACATTATACTAAATTCTTCATCATGCATGCATATAAACATCACCATAATCACCCTAATGTGTGATTTTTTCTTAAACCACAAAACCACAAAAATAGGAGTTGCGTTGCAGAATAAGTCAGAAATTCTGAATTCCTAGTTTGAAATTTTCGAGGTATCTTCCGAGGTATCTGGAACATTGTGTTAGTCACGACAGCCACAGGTGTCATTAATAGAATAATTTTTGTGGGTCTAATACTTTTAAATCATAGCAGGAGGACATGGGACAAGGTGAAAATGTAAATGAAGCAGCATGTCCAACAATGGCAGACCCGGTCTGCTACGTAATTCAACGTGCTAAGTCCCTGTTTGGGCCTTGTCTGAGAAAGAAACAGCCTCTCTCAGTGCCAGTTTGAGAGTTATTTTAATTTCCAAACATGGCAGAGTGAAAAGGTCCTTCTCTCCCGTGGCACCATGCCTCTGATTGTGATGCACGCTCGTGTTTGTTGATAAGGTCACAAAAGACCTCGACAGTGTTTGCGCCTGGTTTTAGTGGGCGAATGTAAACGTTTTGGGGAACAGAAACAATCCTCAGCTGACGGCGAGCTGTGAGCGAACACAGAGATAAGATGGAAATTCAATGGTAAAATTAAACACAATTAAACAGCAGCAATAACGAAATAGCACAGATGGTTTGAGTCACATGCAGACAGCACAGCGGGATAAGACAAAGACTGAAGTTCCCACCAAAAAAGAGACTTATAGTAAATGTAAAATGTCATCAGAATAAACTGAATATTACTGATAATATAATAAACTGACATACATAAAGGCTTAGATATAAAAAAAAAAACTGGTGGATGATCAATCATGTGCTGTGTTGTAAATGCTCACAGTGATGGATAAAAGTCTGTCACAGTTGGATCTTGGACATCATCTGAATATCTGACTGAAGATCAGGCTGAAATCTCTTTAAGACATGAAAAGGGAACCAAATGTATTTAAAGTGAGCTTCTAAATGCAGCCTGATTGTAATCTGATTACACAATTAATGTTGGAATTTGTTGAAAGATTGAGATTCAGTCATTATAAATGATTTCAAACGATATTTTAAAGGCACAGAGTCTGAAATTTAAGAAAAAAATAAGGGTGAGAGAGGAATGTCAATGGTGAGGAAAAGAACACAAAAACTAAAACTTGCTAAGGAAAAACTTCTAAATTTGCTATTTGTGAATTCTGTATTTCTTCATTCAAAATTACAGAAATTACAGAAGATGATTAGGGCCACTGCATGGGGGAAAAAAAGTGGGCACGTCTATTTTTTCTTCTTTTCCAGAATTCTGTAAATGTTGTAATTTCTTTCTCACTGGTTTGTCATTGTTTTTGTTTTGTTTTGTTTGAAAAATAGGTGTTTTGTTTTTTTGTTTTTTTTAAAGAAATTTGCAGGATTTTCCAGAGTTTTCCTCATAAATTTGCAATTTTATATCTTTAATTTTTTCTTCTAAATTTCAAACTTCTCCCCAACCAAACCATCAGCAATCCTGATACTAGATTCACAAAGTAAAACTTTATGTTTTACCTTCTGTGATGTTGTTTGAGGTGTTTTCTTTGTCCTCACACCTCACAGAGCATCACTGTGGGAAACAAGAAGCCTCCTCCTCACCATCATCTGTCTCTCAGCCAAGCGTACACAAATAGGAAAGGACAGCAGCTAAATAGTAACACACACACAGACACACACACATCCGCTGTATTTGTGCTGTTTGTGCAGTCTTATCGGGCAGAGATAGGGCAGCTGAGCGGATTGTCTCAGGACCTCGGCTGAACCCCTGAACCTGGAGGCTGTTATCACGACCTCTGACCTCTCACACATGCACACACAGAGATAAGTTGACTCCTGCAGTTCAGGTGATTTTCGAGAGCATGAACGTGTGTGTGTTGATGGTTAATGTGTTCCGGAAGGCGAGCAGAAGAGGAAAGGGAGTGGAGATCAGATGAATCAGATGTGTTCTCTTTGGCCTCACAAACCAACACACACATATATGTAAAGAGGCTGTTAGCCGCCTCTTAGCTTTTCTTATGCAAAGTGGTCCCTGGAGGCGCAGACAGTAAAGTCACCTTCTCCACTCTCAGGGGAAGTTTCCACCATTAGAAGGTGAAATACAGCCAGAGATGAAGCTCAGATCTCCTGTAACACAGTCCACATGTAGAGCAGATCAAACCCATCTCCCCGCTTCACGTCTAACTCCCCTGACGGATCCGAATGTTTGTTAGGCCTCCAAGTAGAAAAGACACCCGCCTTTGTTCCCTGGAGTTGGCCTGTAAAAAAGAGGCAGGTTTAATGTTTTAAACGACGAGCACCTTCTTCATCTTCCCGACTTTCCAGCGAACGGGGAAGGCCAAGTGGCGAAGATAATCATTCGCTGATCCAAATATTTCTCATCTTCATCCCTGAGAGCAGCCAGACAGGAGGAAAAAAGCAACAGCTTCTTTTTATCTAAAGCACGCACGGCCGAAATGGAGCCACCTCCATCTGACCCACAACATCTTAAAAAGGGAAAAGGCAGCTTTACACACAGGAACCTCAGCATTAATGACTGCATTGTGTCTGCACAGATTTAACTTTTTAAAGTGCTGATGTTTGTAATGTGGTTAGTGACCCAGCAAACGCTTCCAATACCCTTCAGCTGACAATCTTTATTCTGAGTGATTAATCGTTTTAAATTAACCTTTGGGAAGGAAATCCAATGAACAAAACACAAGATGAATCGGGAAGAAACAGATGAGGCTGATGTGTTACGACACAAACAGGCGTTCTTTCTCTTGAACTGGAATAACATGATCAGTCCTTCCTTTCCAAAGTGACGAGTTTGCTTGGGAGTCAGTGATGGTGGTGTCAAGGTCTGTGGAGGCAGACCGTGCGGAAAGGTGTGTGGTGGACCCAGGTGCGAACACAAACGAGGATGCAGGAGTGGATTCCAACCAAAACGAGCCTTTTATTATGGCTGATGAAAAGAACAAAAACAGAATGAGGGCAGCATACGTGTAGTACTCAACAGAAAACCTAAACTGGACAAAACTAAGGAAAGACTATGGCTGGAGGTACAGAACACAGGAGGTGGTAACACAGACGACGCGAGACAGACTGTATGAAACACAGAGACTAAATACACATGAGGGATGATCAGGGGAAGTGGCCACACATGGGAACACAGCTGACACACATGAACTTAACGACAGGACAGAAGGAGTGAAACTGAATACACTGACCGTGAATACAGACTTTCAAAGTAAAACAGGAAACATGGAGATTAGACAAGACACATGAACCGGGGAGACGTAGTACAGGGGAGATGACATAACCGACAGCATGGACTTGACAATATAAGACACGCAGACATAAACACACGAAGGGCAAGGGAGACTTAATACACGGGTAATATGTACAAATGGCTGGACTGCCTTAGTGACCCTAAACAAAGAATAAACATCAAAATAGGCTAAAACACAAAACACTGGGTCGCACGACCCAGGACCATGACAGGTGGTTTCTCGAAAACCAGGTTTGATACAAACGTCAGCTTTTCTTTAGATGGGATGTTTTTTTAAAACTGCCATAAAATCTTTTTACCACAGTCTGGATCACATGACCTTGAACAAAATTATTATTGTGATGGATTTCCAGTTCACTTAGCCTATAATGAGGCATTAGCAGCTCTGCATCATGGTGCCTGGACGGGAGCAAGAAACGAATGTTAAGGATGGCTGTTTTATGCAGAGTTATTATACTGTTGTATTTGTTATTAATATTTTTTAAATTAAATTTCTTGTTTTCGATACATTGTCTACTTGGTTTGGTTTGGTTGTGGTTATTTTCAGTGCTACTTTTTAGTGTTTTTTTTTTAATACTTAATTTGGGTTCGGGCAGGTATTAAAACAGAAATAAACTGTGAAGGCAGCCATGAAGATAAATCAATAAACAAGCTTTTCAAACCATCTTTATGCTTGGCATATCAGACAAATGGAAATAAACTCTTATGTACTTTTTTAGATGATCTGAGTTACTTGTGTAAGTACAAATATCCTTTGTGACAGTCCTTGAGTTTTGCAGCATTTTGGGTTTTAGTCCCTGGTTTGAACCACTTTTCCCATTCAGAGCTGCTTTAATTCTTCATTCCATAGATTCAACAAGGTGCTGGAAACATTTCTCAGAGATGTTGGTCCATGTTCCCATCCCAAAGGTGCTCTGCTGGGTTTAGATCTGGTTCAAGTAACCAGTTTGAGATTATTTGAGCTTTGTGACATGATGTGATATCCTGCTAGAAGCAGCCACCAGAAGACAGGTACACTGTCATAAAACCATGGACACGGTCGGCAACAATACAGCTGGCACTGAGGGCACCCAAAGTGTGCCAAGAACACAATCCTCTACACCATTTACACCACCAGCAGCCTGACCTGTTGATACAAGCCAGATCCAAGCTCTTATGTTTTTTTACCTCACCCCCAACTCGCAGCAGATTCTGTTTCTGCCGGACATTTTTTTCCTCTGAAAAGGGAGTTTTTCCTTCCCACTGTCGCCAAAGTGCGAGGGGTCTTCTGATTTGGGGGGTTTTCTCTGTAATATTGTAGGGTCTTTACCTGCCAATATGAAGTGCCTTGAAGCAACTGTTGTAATTTGGTGTGATATAAATAAAACTGAATTGAACTAAAAGTGTGTTTTGGCTCAGGTTTTGTCTTCCTTCAGTGTTTCCTTGTCTCATCTTTCTCTCTGTGCCTGCCTCTGTTGTTATGTCTGAGGTGAGTCTTCTCTCTGCGTTTAGCGTTTGTTTTCAGTGATTTCCTGTTTACTTTGAAGGTTGCTGATCTTGCCTTGCATTAGTTTTTCTTCCACCTTTATGATTGTCTGCATTACTTTCTGCTCTCACTGCATTAAAAGTCCCAGGTTGCTGATTGTTTTTGTTGGATTGTCTGTTTCACCTGTTACCCTCTCCAGAGTTTCCCTGCCTTGTTTATGTACCTCTAGATTTATTCACCTTTTGTTCTGAACTTAAATTATGAGTCTGCTTTTTATTTTTATTTTACTCCGTGTTTTGTTCTGTATTTGGTCCGTCCCTGAGCTGAACTGCAGGTTTTAGTGATAGCCTCCATTTAAGTCAGTAAAATTTTCATTGTGGCAGGTCATGTTTAAATTCAGGCTTTTCGCTAGCCTTTTAGTTTGACCCTGTGGAGAAATCCTCTGAAGGATGTTGAAGGAATATTTACAGTTGAGACAGGGAGAGACAGGTTTTAAGGGTAGAAATCAGTCGATTTGTAAGGGAAGATGGAGAGGGAGACGAAAAGGAGAGATTAGAGGAATGGAAGGATTTGGAAAAAAGTGACACACGAGAGGGTGATGGTGAAAGGCAGGGTCGAGCTGACCATATTCTGTGTCATTTTATTGGAGAAAATGTGCTTTTTTTGTGGAAAAACTTCAGTATTTCTAGTTTTTGTTGTCCAGCTTGGTGATAAAATGTAATTTATACAGAGTATTTTTAAAGAATGTCAAGTATCCTCCCTTTTCTTTCCCAGTCAGGGATCAGGCTTCATGTTGGGTGTAGGGCATGGTTCCAGGAGGCACACGTGTGCACCAAATTTCATACATGTGCACAAAACACGATGGTGTTTTTTTTTCAGATATTTGTGAGGCTCAAACCTGTAGCTGAAAAAGAGATGTACCAGCTGATGAAAGCATTCCTACTGAAACCCAAAGACAGACAGCAACTGCTGCAACAGCTAACACCTGTTTATTATTTAAAGGTTACTGGGATAAAATAGAGAAAACTTGAGTATTTACTTAAGTATTTACACACTTAGGACACATCAACAAGCACTGTGATTTCAGCTGCTCTTCTGCCTGGTAACAGTGTTTGGTGTTTCACTTTGGATGGATCCACAGATTAGCATATGCTTTTTCAGACTGACACTTTTAGCCTTTCTTTATATAACCTTATACATTTATGACACACGCGTGCTGTGTCATGTCACACCATGTTTTCCCCTTGTGTAAAAGTGAAAAATAGGACAAAAAGATAAAACTCTCAGAATGTTCGACTGCTTCGTTATATTTGGAGTGGTTTCCATCACATTCAACAAAATCTGCAAATCTTGTAACCTTTTGGTGAATTGTAACATTGTAACATTCCCTGATGAGACTGACTTCCTTCTACCATGAAAAGCCTTCCCTTCATATAAACTGGATAAAAGCCAGACTTTCGAAAAGTGCATGTCTGGCAGAACCATTTAAAAGATATGACACTGTCTCAGTAATAAAAATGCTGTGCAATCACAGATAAAGAGCGACGTAAGGTCACCCTACCCTTCATGTTATAATCTTCCCAGCTTCGTTAACATGTCCCACATTTAGTTCATTTTGATCTGGTCACTCTAATCGCAGATGTTTATTAATCTCTAGGTGATTATTAGGTCTTCATAACTTTCTTCTTAAAACAAATGTTTCAGATTTCAAGTCGGCTTTGAGGACCCAGATTTCACAGCAGTCAAGTCCAAGTCTTGGGTTTGCCTAAGACTTGGACTTCCTTTTGCTGATCAGTTCTTGAGTTTATAAAATAGTTCCCATTACTGTCTGCACCTCTGACTGTTTTTTGTCTTCAAGTATGCAGCTCTTCTCTGTTTGCAGGACTAAATAAAGTCCCACAGCCCACCAACACTCCATCGTCCCATTCCTGTCATTCCTGGAATTAGTGACGCGAAGCGTGGGGCCTTAAAGAACCAAGGTGCTCTCCTCCTCCACCGCTTTGTTCTTTCTCACGCTGAGACCAGCCGAGATCATCACTTCTCCACTTCTTCCCATTGAATCCTCCTCCTCCTCTGCATTCCTGAGGGCAGCGCATTGCCTGGGAGTGACGAGGAGACATTCCTGGGACTTTTGTTGGGCTCAGGATGCTCTTCCGGGGAGAAATGGAAGGAGGAGCAGTAACGGTAGAAGGTGTTTCTTTACGACTGCTTTAAATTTATTTACAAAGATGGAGATGCTGGAGGTAATAATGGCCTTTTTATTTTCACTTACAGTGAATGTGATGACGCAGTGACACAGTGAGCTTGAGCAAGCTGTGTTCATGTAAGGACTTAAATAGCAAAGTGTATATAAATACTTTTAAAGGACACATTCTCTCCTCCAAATCATTGCAATAAAGCTAAGCCAAAATAAATCTTCTGGCCACCACCAAGCAACAGGCCAGAGCTGGCTATAGCAGTGCATTCAGCAGCTTAAGAAGCAGAATGGAGTGGCCACAAATCCCAAAGCGGAAATAAAGACCCCAAATCATGACATCACAGCCAATCTCTAATGTAGTATTGCATTTCTCTAATCTCTAATATAATGAACAAATACCCCTTTTGGGCACACTTTAGCCCATATGGGACCAACTCTGAACAGAGGGTCAACATTCAGTCACAAAGAGCCCCAAAAGTAGCCCCTATTAGGCCTAACCTGTTTGCTAACTAGAGTGGTTTTACCCCATTCAGGTGGGCTAACTTATTTTAGCCTTGTGGCAAATATGGTCCAGATTTGGTCCACTTTAGCCCAGATTTAACCCCAATGGATTCCATCTAGATAGCAATGATTGTTTTGCTGACACCTGGAATTTTCTTTGTGCTACATTTTGGCCTTGACTAGCCAAGTTGACTAGGGGAGCGCAAGATGTCAGGTGTGTTGTGGCACTTGGGTCACATCTGTCCCATTTTTTCCAGTGCTGTAGCTGAGCCATAAGTGCTGAAAGTAGCCCAGCTTTGGCACAAATGTGGGGAACTGGAGCAAGGGGATGGTTGTAACAAAGCTCAGGTCTCTGTGTGAGTACTGACCCACCTCACAGGTCAAATAAATCATTATTTTAAACATGACGAGCATTCTTTCTGCAGCTGTGCAAGTTTAGAAGTTATTTATCTGTTGGTTGTGTATATGCAGCTGAGAACCAGACTGCTCTTATCACAGCCAGTGTGTATAGAAGCCTGCACTTTTGTCTTACGTCTGCTGAGTAGGCTGGCACTCCTCAGACGGGTGTGTGTTTTGTGCCTATATGTCTGAAGAATGTTAATTCACGGTGGACAGAAATCAAGGAAGAGAGCCAGACAATAGAAAATGGATAACGTGAGAGGACAAAGAAGCTGGCAGGTCAGATTAATGAAGTTGAACAAGTCTGTGAAGTCTTTGAGAGTCATACACTCAGAGATGCTTTAATTGCTCCTAATCACGTGATTTCATTGTTCATTGAATGTCTGCATCCAGTTTTTAGGGGCCTTTTAGGGGGCTGTGGTCCATTCTCTTAGTGGAAATGTTAGCCAAATGGAAAGTTAGTCTAAGACCATGACTAAACAATGACAGGGCTGGGTGATTATTAGATTTTTTTTTTTCAGCTAACAAAGATTACGGAAACAAGATAAAGGGGATAAAACAATTATTTTGCTTTATCTCGTGCTTTAAATCAAGCACACCCCTTTCGTTTTGCAATATGTGCTTTCAATGCTCAGACCCACTCTGAGTTTGGTTCAGCTCAAGTATGAGGAGATATCGGTGTAATTAACAGTTTAAGAGGGCAACAGACTTTTCTGTAACTTCCATGTTTGCTTCATAGAAGACTTCCAGAAAAGCACACCAGGGTGAATCAGGTGTAAACTCTTTATATACCCTTAAAAGGACCTTTAATATCTCCTTGTATATGAGCCTTTATACGACTGTAACAACAGCACATTTCAGGCCTCGGTCAGCAACACTCCTTTCACCAGTTTCACTGAAGAATAACCCGGCCGTTCAAACTGAAGACTGATGTGAGATCATCATTACTTTTGTGCAATGAAGTGTGTCTTATAGTTTGACTAAGATTAATGCCTTCATGATATATTTCACAACCCAAGCAAGGAGCAAAAATATTACTGGAAACCAGTTGTTGATTGAAAGTGGCAGGAAGTACCTGTACGCATTGTGTCAGATACATAAACACAGTGAATTAACCCATAAAACAGCCACATAAATAAGCCCTCTTATCACTGCACCCTCTGGCATGGCGGTAAATAGGTGAGAAACCGCCATCTTTTCCTTTTCGCTCCCTCAAACTCGAGCACACAGACGGTTTCTCACAATATCCTGTTTCCGATCACTGCCTCTTTAACACTGGATCCCCCTGCACTCGGCCAGAGGCGAGGAGGGAGTAACAGGCGGGCATGAGAGAGACTGCCTCTGAGGGTTCACAGGCATCAGCGAGGGCAGCCTGGGCATTGTTTGTCTGAGTGGTTTATGTCTGGCATGTGAGCAGAAATCACTGATGGTTCATAGTCAAAATAAACACTCCTGTAAATCACCTTTGATTAAACCCTGTTCAGGTACTGATAGTGTAATGTTACAGACTGTAAATATAATATTTCCTATAGTTTTACTTAGAAATGTCAGGACTCTTACAGAAAGAGGTGCATTAATGTTATATTACACTTTAGATTGGATCATGAAGACTTTAAAATCAGTTGTAGACCTAGGAAAAGGTAAATATTCTCTTAATTGCTATGAATGACATTCACGGCTGTTAACTGAGCTGTCTTTAGCATTTTATGGCTCAACAGCATCTGTTTTTTTTTTTTGTTTTTTTTAAAGTCTTGTTTATTATATATGTTATGATGACTTGGACACAAACGTAAGTGCCAGACACCTGTTGCATAGTCAATTTTTCCATGCTTCCCATAGATATGAACCCAATAAAGACTTTCCTGATGAGTTTATGCACTCAGATACTCATGAATAAAACATTAGGTCCATCTGACAGTCAATTAAATGTCAGAAAGCCGGACTAGCCTCTATAGCTAGCTGTTAAGCTATCCAATGATAGGATTTTGCTGATTATGGTGTGCTTCTGTGTCCACAGACACACTAACATTAGCTAACATTAGACAGAAAAAAAGATAACTCAGGGCTGGATTTGATTATGAAGCACTAAACAATCCCTCTCTAGCCTTTATTAGAAAAAAAAAACATGCTTTTTTTACTGGCTAATGCTATGAATTTTCTAACGTCATCAAATGAACATATTTTTCATGTCTGTGTACGTCTGTTTTTACACCCACTAGTTTGAGTGCATAACTGTCTTCTTACTATCAAGTGCTGCTACATGAACAGTTTTGCCATTTGTTTAGGAGGGCTTCATTTCATCTGGTAAATGCTAATTTACCTTTCAAGCTAAATATTAGCTTACAATCTAATTTTACCTATAATTAGCTTCCAAGCTAATACAAACAAATAGCTTGATACCATATGTAAAAGCTAACTGGCTAACCCTAGCATTAGCAAAATACTATCTGAAACCACATCAGTTGTCAGTGTTTGTTAATGCTATTAATTATATGAAGATTTCAAAGGTAATGTTAGCTAATGTTCCTCACTGTTGTTATTGGGAGTGGGAAAAAATGAGGGATAATCCTTCCTGAGTCCTTTATATAGCAACCACTAAATGACTGGGATTAAAGCGTGTTCAATGCTTATGTAATACATGCTTAATTTGGATTTTTCCTTAAAAATTTATTTTCCTTAAAAAACAAAAGGTGAACTCTACCTGCTGAACCACACCTGTCTGAGAGTGTGTCTTCTAATCTGTTTTCAAAGCAAACTGCATGTATCAAACCTTCCTCAATTTACTGAGGAGCTAAATAAATATTTGAGGGGGATCAATGAACAGTGATGCTCTTCACAATGCTATCACTGTCTTGTATGTGCTTCATGCTAACAGAGCATTGTGGGTATTGTTAAACCGGCATTGTGGTCCTGTTTCTTTAATGTTTCTGTGATCAATCACAGGGGTTACAGTGCAAACAGCAACAGACCTGGAGTCAGAGCAGGCACAGCTTTCTACTTTACTTTCTATAAAAACCCCCAGCACAAATACAGATCTTAAAGAATCTGAGCACACATCACCTCCTACAATCCTGCAGCTATTACTGGAGGTTTTCACGTTGCCAAGCTTGTTTCACCTCAGTGATCCGAAGCAGAGAGTAAAACCAGCACCTGTTTCTCAGACCAATCCTCCTCAGTGCTGGAATCTTTCCTTCCCATGGAGATTACTGCTTCTGCAACTCCCTGATTTATGTTTCCTACAAGAGCTCAATAATAAAGAGATATGAGGGAGAGTGGGAGGAAGAGGAGAGGAGGAGATAGAGATGGGAGAAAGCAGAGGATTTCATGGTCAACAGGGCAAACACACACACTCACATACACAATGTTACACATGTTCACCCCACACAAAGTTCATGTCTGGTATTTACTGCTTCCTGGGTCTAGCAGAGCTAAAAGACTGTTTTATTGATCTCTTTGTGTGCACATTTGAGGCTTTCTCCATCATTAAGATGTCCTCTAAGGCAGTGAGAGGTGAAGCATCTGCATTAAAATGTCAGAAAATGTGAAAATGATTAATTCCTACTGAGATAATTCATCAGTTTTATCAGGTGCCAGCTTTCAGATGGAGTCATATTGGGCCACTGTGTATTTAAGAAAGCCACAAAGCCCCACAATAATACAAAAATAATGTCTTAAATCATTAATCATTCCTTATCCTCTTTGCTTCCTGAACAGGGATAATTCTGTTCATATGTGATGGTAATTCACCAAACTTCAGCAGACTGCATATAACAGATGAATGCAGCCAGTGTAATGCCACCTATAGGTTTGTGAAGTTATTGTGAAGTTGTGGTCAACCCAGAACGTCAGCCCATATTAAAGAGGCGGGGTTTGTAGCACCTGACCTATTAGAAAACTGTACAGGTCTATTGGCAGCAGAGCAGCTGGTAAGAGAAAAATAAGGGATTAAACACATAATACAGACTGAATACCTCACAGCAGCAGTGTGTGTGTGTGGTTTAACAGCTTTAAGACTGGAAAGGAGCTGCATTAATAAAGTTTATTTGAAGCCAGGAGGAAAATTAACACGTCTCAGTGTCACAGCTCTATAATTAAGACACAGGAGAATCTGGCAGATTACAATTTTTATACCATTAACATAATATGTAGATGTGTGCAAGACAGTTTTATTCTTCCAGCTGCTGCCCTGAAGGCTTCGCCTGCGATCAGATTTGATATAAAGTCCGCAGGTACAAACAGTTTTCCTGTTTTAGGAGCATATATTAATTCTTAAAGAACAATAAAAATGTTTTAAAGTTGCCGTTAATAGAAGAAAAAAAAAAAGCAAGAATAAAGTTTGACTAGGAATCTGTATTTCTTACTGATGCTCAACAGATAAAGACCAAGACTTTGGACCCTCTTACTATCTGCACGCTGATATCAGAGGGGGTGTCACAAATGCAGACTCTGTTCTCCATGTAAGGATCAGAATATAGGTTTTAAGCTGTCAGTCATGCAGAGCTACTCTAGTGGAGTCCAAGAATAAAAATATTAAGCTGGAATTGAGCTGAATGGATCCACCTTAAAGCTGAAATGATGGCACTAGTACACTTGGACATGAAGGAGCAGGTTTAATAGGATGCATCCAGCTTGTTTGTGGCAGCAACACTTATCTGTGAAAGGAGTGTTTAAGCTCAGCTTTATTGACTGAAAGAGCCTGAAGCTGCCATAAAAGTCCACGACTACCACTCCTGCTAGTACTGCTACTACTGTGACTACCACTATTACTGCTACTGCTGTTTTATGACCGAGCCTGCAGGTTGTAAAGTTACTGCTGTTCACATACACAAAAAAGATGTGTGCTCAAACACACACACGCACGCACGCACGCACGCACGCACGCACGCACACACACACACACACACACACACACACACACATAGAAGTCCAAGGGGAGATGTGTGGGTGGGTGTCACACCTGGTCAGGTAAAATCCACCTGGCTGCTCCCCTCTTCTTCACTTGTCGTTCACCCGGCGGCTGTGAAGCGAGCAAGGTTTCCCCCCCCGCTTTCTTCAACCTTTTGACCTCTACACTGATTATGAAACCACATTTACACACAAACATTTAAAGCATTCCTTAGACACAGTAAATTTCTCACACACACACACACACACACACACACACACACACACACACACACACACACAGATGCCCAGCCGGCCATGCCAGAGGCCGGTAAACTGCAGTGTTTTTGTTATTCATGGACTCGGACAGAGCAGCAAACACTAACCAAGGCTGAACTGTTTGGACAGATGTGCTTCAGTCCCTCCAGCAGACACACACACACAAACCCTGGGCTACCAGCTGACCCCCACAACCTTGACCTGTGACCCTCAGAGACGGTCTGGCTCTATTTTCAGACCAACATTTGAGCAGTGTGACACATAGAAGTGACATGAGCCTGTTTTCCAGCTCAGGGAAGGTGGACCTTATCCTCTCGTTTTAGCTGATGTAGATTTGTTCATGAAAGTCCGATTTCAAGTCATCAACCTTTGGGAGAGTAAGAGCCAAAGTCCCGAGTGGGCTGTAGGTGGAAGCCTATCCATTCATTTTCTTAACCGTTTAACCCTTGTGTCTACAAGGTTGGCTAAGCTGGTTGAACGTTGGTGTAGTTTGCTGTGTTGTGGCTAAACGTTGGCTGATTGCTGGCTCGGTGTTAGCACAGTGGCCATACTTTGGTTCAGTGTTGCGATTCTGGCACAGTTAATTAATTTTCATGCTAAATACTGTTGGAGTACTATTTCTACTTGCTTATTTCATGGGCTGTTTGGGATGTCTGTGGCCTTAAAATGCTGATTACCATATAAACAGCCAAAGCACTGAAGCTATGAGGCATTCAGGACTGCCCTAAAATTAGAGCTATGAAAGGCCCGGATTTTACTCTGTTTCACAGATCAATAGGCTTTTACTACATTAAAGCTATTACAGCCTTTTCACTTGGTTCACTGTTGTCAGTTGCCGGTTTCACAAACACCCCCCTGCTGTGAAATTGCCTCAGTTCCCACCTGTTAACATGAGTTTTCAGCCCAGTTTCCTCTTGTTCTCTGTGTCCTCTTCCCTCCCTGCAGGGATCAGATGGGAATGATGCCTCTCCCTGCTCCCAGCTCCTTAACGCTGCCGCTGAGTGATGGGAACAGGCGACGTATGGCTACTTTCTCATGGCTGTGAGGTTTCGGTGCTGCAAGCTCTCACACAGGCCTGCAGAGGTAGAAGCAGACACACATAAATAGAAGCAAAGCAGAGACTATGAGGAGCTGAGAAGGGAGGAAGAAAAGTATAATCTTGATACACTTTTCCTGTATTTTTTGAGTCAAGGTCACAGAGGCAGGAAGGTGCAGGCGAGGGTGAAACACTAAGATAAAATGCTTTGACATCACTAAAATATGTTATTTCACAACCTAATACAATGAAGACTCTTAATTTACTTCAGAATCTGGGTCTGATATTTTTTTTGAGGATCAGAGAATAAATTTCATTTTCAGCAGGAAGGGAACAAATCTTTGTAAGAGCAGATGATAATAATAGCTACAGTAATGGTCAGCAGTAGTGACAGAGTGGGGTGGTGGAGAGGCAAAACATGAAGCTAGAGTTTGTTTGCCATCAACACTGCTCCGTAAATATCCATATGAATTAAAAACGTGACTCCTGGGTCTGAAAATGTGCTTGGTGAGTTTATTAAATACCTGCAGCTTCATGCGATCCACATGTGCATCTCTGAAGTGGGAGGCACAGCCGTGCTTTGTGACTTCACAGAGAGAGGATCGTCAGGACCTAACCGCCTACACCTGAGAAAGGTGTCCCGTCTCACACACAGTCACACCTTTAACGATCTGTCATTTGTTAGAGAGCCGTTGTCCTCGTGTTTTGAAGATCCGTCACAGCTGTTAGTAAAGTTTTGAGCTGGCTACCAAACTGGTTATTATTATTCTTTCACTTTTTCCTGTTTAACTTCATACAGGGACACTTGATAAGCAAATAAATATTGTGGTTACCGTGTTTTTACCCAGCTCAAGACACACTCTCACCCTCGAGTGGATGTTGGAGGACAGCTTTGTTTGTGCAAAACAGATTAAAATCCTTTTTTTCCATCAGATCTCGAGAAAGTCGTGCTTGCCTTTGCAGCTTTGTTACTGGACGAGTGTAACACACTGAACGCCGGGCTTAGCAAATCATCTTTTGCTCTTTTGGTCCATAGACAAAAGATCACATTACTCCAAGGTTTGCACTCGTGTAGGATCCCTGTGTATTAGAGTCGAGTGTAAAATGGTCGTGCACCTGCATATGCGATAGAAGTGCTGTGCTCGTACACTCCTGCAAGATCCTAAAAGTCTGCATCCCAGTAAAGAGTCTGAGTTCCCAGTGTTTTAGGGAGCAGATAATAACTTTTTTGTAGATGTACAGTTGCACCTCTAGACTAAAGGTCCAGGTGAAGGTATAGATAGGATTTAAATGAAGAGCTCAAGCAGGCGAAATATTAAAAATCAAGCCTTTTAATTCAGCTGACAGCAAAGTTCAAACAGATAAACTGAAAAACAAGCCGAGGGAGCTCATCAAAACACTTTAATAAAGACACAGGTAGGGAACAAGGTACAATTAAAAGCAAAGAAGAGGTGAAGACATTCAGAGAGTAGGGAAAAACAGGAAGTAAAACTGGCCCTCCCTGAGCCTGGTTATGCTCAAGGTTTCTTCTTGTAAAAAGGGAGTTTTTCCTTCCCGCTGTTACCAAGTATTTGCTCAAAGGGGCCCGCCTGATTGTTGGGATTTTCTCTCTATTGTAGGTATAAAACTGAACTAAATTAGTGCGTCGCCTGCTAGAATAAGTTTGAGGCCCACAGAGCTGGAGTAACACACCTTCAGCGTACACACACACACACTCACACACAGACCTCACTTTTAGGCCCACTTAGTGCTCCAATGGGCACATCCATCTCACTCTCTCGGCACACACCGCTAACACGGACCCTCGAGTGGACAGCTCTGTTTGTGCACACCAAAAACAAAGTCCTATCTCGCTCTCTCTCTTTGTTAGACTCAGGGTGAGAGTTCATTTGCTGAAGAAAAGCGGGGTCAGATGCATCGATTTGGCCTTGTGACCGAGCGGGGAGGAGGAGGAGGAGGGTCTGCAGGTCTGACCTCTTCGTCACTGTTGCAGTTTTTGCTCTGAGGCTGAGGTGTTTACTCAAGCAGTGGGGGAACACGAGGATATCAACTTACCCCTCTGCTCAACTGGGAGCTAACCAGGCTTCCTATTCAGGCCGCACTGTCAGTCAATATCTTCCTCTATTCATACAAAGGTCAGCGGGCAGATCCCGGGGCAGCGGGGCCGGCCGGCGCTGAGGCCCGCGCTCTGTTTGTGTGGTAACCCCACTGCTCTCAGATAGAGTCCACCGAGAGGGGCTTTAAGTCCTTTTTAATCATTTCTTTCTGATTTATTATAACCTGGGCCGTAACTCGATGGAGCCGGGCCCTCCTCCTCCTCCGGAGATCTGAGAAGGTGTTGACACGTCGAAAAAGAAAGAAGAAAATGAATCATTGCTGAGTCTGAGTTTCTCTGAATGTTGTGCGATTGTTGACGAACACATGGCAAAGGACACGCACAGTCGGCTGCGCTTTGATGTGGAGCACATGCGTTTTACATTTAATCTGATTGCAGTGTCACTCTGTGTGTGTGTGTGTGTGTGTGTGTGTGTGTGTGTGTGTGTGTGTGTGTGTGTGTGTGTGTGTGTGTGAGTGAATCAAAGGGAGACGAGGCTTAGCCCGGGACACGGTGGGTGACCCTGACAGTGTGAAACGCAACCTGACAGGACAACAGGGAGGGTATATTACCACAAAGTCTCCACAGCATGTGTGTTTCACTGTGTATTTTTGTTTCACTCTGTGTGTGTGTGTGTGTGTGTGTGTGTGTGTGTGTGTGTGTGTGTGTGTGTGTGTGTGTGTGTGTGTGTGTGTGTGTGTACGTGTGTGTGTGTACGTGTCTGGTCACTGCAGGACATAGCTCACCCACATCTGAGTGACAACACAAACAATGATAGCAGGTAACAACACATCTGCAAATCAAAGATCTCATAACGGGACTTCAGAGTGGGAAAGTTAGAGCAGAGGACTTCTCATCAACACACACACACACACACCTTAACGCTGCCGCTGAGTGATGGGAACAGGCGACGTATGGCTACTTTCTCATGGCTGTGAGGTTTCGGTGCTGCAAGCTCTCACACAGGCCTGCAGAGGTAGAAGCAGACACACATAAATAGAAGCAAAGCAGAGACTATGAGGAGCTGAGAAGGGAGGAAGAAAAGTATAATCTTGATACACTTTTCCTGTATTTTTTGAGTCAAGGTCACAGAGGCAGGAAGGTGCAGGCGAGGGTGAAACACTAAGATAAAATGCTTTGACATCACTAAAATATGTTATTTCACAACATAATACAATGAAGACTCTTAATTTACTTCAGAATCTGGGTCTGATATTTTTTTTGAGGATCAGAGAATAAATTTCATTTTCAGCAGGAAGGGAACAAATCTTTGTAAGAGCAGACACACACACACACACACACACACACACACACACACACACACACACACACACACACACACACACACACACAACTGGGAATTCGCTGGTAAAGGCTGCCCTCCAGTGGAGAAACAGGTGCACTATCTTGTCAACTATTCGGTTTTTAAAGTCCTGCAAACTAAATCTTTATTTCTAAATATTTTTATGGAAGATTCTCTTTCAAAAATTATTCATTTAACTTTTATAAACACTCATAAGAGTCATGCACATCCTTGGTTAACATAGGATGGACGGCGGATCAAACAAATTGAGCCGTTCTACATAAAATGAGACAAATCTGAGAAGAGCTTTAAAAAAAAGTAAAGAAAAAAAAGCATTAATGAAACTAGGCAAAACGGTACCTTCATACTGAGTGCGTGAATATATTTGAAGTACATATCAGTGGGATCAAATGCAATTTTTCTGGCATTTCTGATCCCTCGTAACCTCGTAATAGGAGCTAGCCAGATTTTCAGGGTTGAAAAACTCATTTAAGCCGTGTGGGATGGATGGTTACTCCGAACAAGTCAGTTCATATGAGACGGCTCCTTCACAGGAGCAAACTTTTAATACCGGCTTCATCTTCTGGCTGTGGCTTCCTCTGGGTTAAAATAATTTTCTGATTAGTCCTGAAGTAGTTTTTTTTTAAATCCTCGAAGGACGTTGATCTCTGAGGGTTTCGGGATCAGTCTGTTCAACTTGGGATGATTTTCTTTTGCCTCTTTTACTTATTTTACTAAACTTTAGATCAGCTTCTGTGATGCTTTTGTTTAGATATTGACTTTTTGGGTCCATTTATGAAACAAAACAAATCAGATTATGAATAAAACTGTAACTATATCTATCCACAGCAACGAAACACAGACAGATAAGAAATCAATGGATAACTTCCACCCGCAGCCTTGTTGATTATTTGATAATTTACGTAAGATTCAGCTGGTCACTCTTTGCCATAACATTCGAGCGGTATGGAGATGATCTTCATCTTCTTCATTTTTTCTTTCTGATTTGTACATTTACTCTGGAATGAAATTTGAATGTTTTCTACCCTTTATCTATAATTTTTATTATCTTTCTTGGGCTTTTTTGTCGCTCCGTGATCTTGTCCTCCTCTCCCTGAGGGGTTTCCATCTGCCATCAAGACCTGGACTTGGTTCAATGCTGTGTAGGAGCTCCAAAGTGCAATCAGTGTCTTTGCTGTAAATCAGAAACACTCCTGGTCCTCGTCTGATTGGATCCCAATCATCTTGAAGCACAAACAAAAGAGAATAAACACATTTTATGAATAAAAATGTTCAGAGCCACGATATGTGGAAGAGAACAGGATGGCTTTTATGTGGATGTTTTCTGATCTTACTGACTAATGCACATGTTTCACCAGCACTGCAACATGTGGAGGTAACGCTGGGGATATTTTGGTAAAACCACCCAAAATCGTACCCCTAATGACATCATGATTTCTCTAAATTGCTGCAAGACGTTTTCCTGACTTTCTTTGGAGAAGTATTTTATGTTGGAGCAGCTCTGAGAACTGAGTGCATAAAATATAAGATTTCTTTATGCCTCGGGATAATTTGAGCACTTGTTATCGGCTGCTGTAGTTCGCTAAGGTGAAGCTAATCGATACAGCCAGAGTTCACAACTACAGGCATCTCATTGTGGTTTCTAAGGAAAGGTAAAGGTAAAAAAAACTCAAGAAGAATGGAGAGAAAACCCTGATTAACAGACAGTCTGTGGAAACTGGGAACTATGAGGATGTGGACACATTTCAACAGAAGCAAAACAGTAAAAAAAAATCTGGACATATGTGAAATGTTAGTTTGTGCTATCGAGTAGAAAAAATGCAAAAAGGAAAATTTTCTGTTAAAAAAAACCTCTGTGATAAATTACTGACAGACAGTCTGATTACAGCTAACACAACATAGAGTACAAAATCAGTTTCTTAGCAGCAGGTTAGAGCTGAGCATAAAAAAACATGTTAATTTCACTGAATTTAGCTTTATGGCTGCTGCCATGTTATCAGTGTTGTTTTTGGTCAATAATAATTATCTGTTTATTAATTATCTGTATTTAGCAATCAATAGCAACAAAATGCTACCATTGAGGCTTCTGAATGTGGAGTCCAGAAACCCGTGCATGACATCACAGCTGCTGTGGCTGCTGACGTTTTGGGTGATTGAGGATTCGAGCTGCTGGGCCCACTGAGTCATTTTATGAAGCTTCAAAATGTTTTCAGACTCTTATTGTGAAGCCATGCTGCTGGAATAGATGCAGTATGTGGTTTAGCACTGTCTTGCTGAAATATGCCATACCTTCCCTGAAAACATGTCTTCTCAATGGGACGTGTCTTTCAGCACTGATGGTCTTTTTCCAGATGTGCAACCTACCAACTCCACAGGCACTGATGCAACCCATTACTATCAGAGAGGCAGGGTCCAGAGGACGTGTTGTCCACGTTCAGAGCATTTCAGACTTTGTAGACACAGTTTTCTTTTTGTAGCTTGATGAACCTCTTCCCATTTAAGCCCACACCGAGTAGCAGACCTTCAGACTGGTCTCCTCAGCACCGTGACAGATAAAAACTATCAAAGACTCTTCTCTCTGATTTAAACTCATCATCAGTGTCCTGGTCGCTGTGCAAAGCTTCTTCTACTGTGTTTCCTGCTGCTAAATCTGTTCAGGGTGATGTTTGTCCTGAGTTTGTCCAACACCTCCATCCCTCAGTGTCTGTCACAGAGGATCCCTGTTGGGTCGTTTAGCCCTCTTGTATCTTTGGCGTTCCCGGCTCCGTTTGTGGACCGACGGGAACAGCTGCTGCTGGCTCTGATCAAAGCAGACTGGGGCCTGAGCACCGTCAGTCCCTGTGTTCAGCAGGGCCATTCTGTTTGGGATTATCACACCTGTGGTTCAGGGATTAATCCCAGCAGAGACATGGGAACCAGGAACAAGAGGCTCCCGAGAATGGCTGCACTACCTGAGTGCATGCTGGGAGTTTGGCCCCATAAATTGACTTTTTCATTTAATGATCAGTTGATTGTTCTAAATTAGTTTGGATCTAACTGATAAAGAACATTTTCAGGGAAACTGCAGAAACATGCAAGTCTGAAACTGAATAAAGTGTTTGTCATAGCCTGTATTTAAAAGATGTAACCTGTGTGACATCACCGAATGGTTTGTGAGGTTGTGCGTTTGAAGGCTGAGCGTTTTGGCTCTCAGCTTTTTGAAACCAGAGGTCTGCAGCGTCTTTGGGTCTGAAAAGTGAAATCAATGCTTTAGACTTGCAGTGTTTCCAATGACCAGCAGGGGGCGTTTCTGTCTGATTCTATGGGAGTCTGAAAAAAATGTACCTCCTTCTCACCCAGCTTATAACCTCAGTTATTTCCTGCTCAGTCATTAATTTTAAGTCTTAATGAATGCCATACAATTTTTATTTTATAAATTTTGATCATATTAGAGGGGAAAGGAGGAGAAACCAGAGCAAACTAGTGCATGCTAGTTGGCTAACAGCAACTGAAGTTTCAAAATAAATGCCAGGGGATTGTTTGCTACTGAAGTATTCATGTTGTTGTTCCAGACAGATGAAAAAAACTAAATAAAACTGAAAGAATGCCAAAGAAACTCTACATATATGTAACAAATGTCCATAAAAAGTAAACACAAGCCAGCTTGAATTAATTCAGTGATGCACGGATGCGTTTCAATTTTAAAGAATGACACAGAAAACACTCAGACCTACTTTGAAACAATCATTCGTGTCTAAAAGGAACTGCATTGAACATATTTCAGGTCTTTCGGTGTTGTGATTCTTCAGCATGTCGCCCTCCACTCACTGTGGAGACGAAATAATGATCTAAATGAATGGAAATGTCATTGACTGAACACATGAGGTCTTTACTAGTTTGGTATTTGCTAAAGTCTGACCTCCGACCTTTGAGCGTGATTCCAGCGGCGTCATGTGTCCACACACGATCAGGCCGAGCGGAAAATCCTCTCCTTGTTTGCTTAGCTTGTTCGACTGTTTCCCGCTCTGTTCCCTGTGAGCCCGTCTGTCCAACAGCTTTAAGTCTTGGCTGGCTTCACCCTCCACCCCCCACCCAGAAGGTCAGGCGTCTGAACCCATCACACACACACACACGTATGTAAAAACACACCAAATACCACTAATGCCACTTGTGCAGCAGCACCTTTTCTCTCACATTGTTTGACAAACATGGGCTTAACCCTGTAGGACCCTTAGAGACACACACTTCATTAAAGCAGCCACAAAGGCGGCATCTTAAAAACACTCTTCATTTTTCCCAATTTACCTCGCAGCTGCAGACGAGGGACAAATTAAAGGAAAAACTTGAACTTTTAACCCTACAGTGAGGAGATTCGGTGTCTCTTGCAGGGTTTGGGTCCCACATTTGTGTCCTAAGTGGTGTCATCTTCAGTAGATCAACCAAAATGAGCTGAAAATATAATTGATTAATTTGATTTTCCTGTCGTGTCATGACTAAATCAGTACGCCCAGCTCAAACAGGCTCATAAATACCAATAAAAAAAAAGTTGATCCGAGGAGAACTATAACCTACAATTACTGAAGAAATAATCCAATAAACCAGTTTTTTTAACTCACAAGTGACCGAGCTACTTTATTTTAATGGCTGTTTGGGTTTCTCACACCTGTACCTTGTCCTTTATTTGTGATGGTTACTCTAAAATATTCTAATGCAAAATTAATCACAGTTTTCAATCATGTAAAATAAGCTAAAACCCCCACAAATTGTGCTTTCTGTAATCCAGTACGCTTGTATTATTTTAACATCAAAACACTGATGAACCAGTAACTCCATAATACTTTGATCAACAACAAATTACTTCCATGCTTCAGTTTCAAGCTAAATGTGAACAAACATCTGGTTTACAGATGTGGAAGTCTTCAAGATTTTTGTGCAAAAAGATGAAAAAAATATTTAGATTCATGAAATATCTGAAAATTGTGCTAAAAGAGAAGTTTATTTATGTAATAATAACTACAGAGAAATTACAATAAGATCAGAAGACTGCAATATTAAAGAGAGAGAGACGCATATTTCACACAGCTCTGCATTATCCGCACCATTAGCCTCAATCAGTTTAATCAGGTCCTGTAAAATCTATGAAAAGATGCAGAAGGTTGGTTGATAAATTCATGGTGGGTTATTAATCATGTTCATGAATAATAACATCCACAAACAGCAAAAAACATGGACATATCTTCAAGATCAGTAAACTGAAGCCAGTGTGGACGTGACTTAAATCTGCTTTCTCTCCACCAGATGGCGATAAGCTTTGGTCATCTTGACCTCTGTAATCTCTTTCCTTCTGATTTCATGGACTCAGTCGCTTATTTTGGTTCACACTGAAAAAAAAATAGAGTGTTTTGTATTTTGGTCACACAACTGATGACTGAGGGCTGCTTTCTGTACAGCCTGCAGGGTGGAGTCAAAAGGGGGGGGGGGGGGGGGGGTCCTTCACCATATTTCTCTTGAAGTCTGAATAAAACATTTTTCAGCTTATAATATAAAACATAAATATACTAAAAAACATGTATTATTGTAAATGAAGCCACCCAGCAGCATAAAAAGTAAGGTTGTAAAGGTGCTTTGTTGTTTGCAGTCCAGCGCTCTCCTCTGCCATTATTATGGGTTGCAGGGGGAGACCATTATGTTTACATCTTGCCACAAAGTTATGAGCCAATCACAATAAGGCTGGTGAGTGTAGTTCACTATGCCATCAGCATAATCTGAATGGATTTCCAAAACTTTACAGGAACCACCAGGAAATATCAGGAAGAACTAAAAAACCTTTAAACTTTAATGGCAAAACTGTAAAATAAGAAACAGAAGCATAAGTAAAATAACATTTTATTCATATAGATAAATATAACAAAGTGCTTCACAATCATAGTGCTAAAAAAACCAAACAAGTTTAAAAGGAGATTTCTGCTGCTTTTCAAAACAGATCACTCCCAGCACCCTCCCCCATCACCAGTCCTTCACTACATCCATGAATCTCCGAGGTCTTCCTCTGTTTCTTTTCTTCACGTCTCGTCTGCTCTGTCTATTTGGAAGGTCGAGCCCAAACATTTAAACTCATCCACCTTCACAATCTCTACTCCTTTCATCTTCTGCCCGCACTCCCTTCACTGAACACAAAACTAGCAGGACTATTATTATCCACCTCGAGGTTTTTGACCCACATGTGTGCGCAATTGTTCCTTTTATGAAATCCTGAAGTAACTACTGACACGAAATGGATGAAACCACACAGGGAACCTGATCCTGGGTGTGATCTTTTGGTTTCATTTTTCTGATTCATGAAACTCAGTCTGTGTTTTCCCGTCCAGGCCAGACTGAAACTGGATAAGCAGCATTTTCAAAAGTCTCTGATTTGGGCTTGCAATAAGACTGGAGTAGTGTGGCATAAATACACTTATAAATACATCAAAAGTCACACAAACTTTGGTGTACTTTGAATATCCTAGACCAGCTGAAGTCGTCCACCACCAAAACCAGGCCCTGAGAAAGGAACAGAAAATAAATTAACAGATTTTTCTATCTTCAGGTGGACAAAATACACAGATTAATCTATTTCTAATACCTGTATTCAAAATGTAAAGGCACTAAGATGTTGCTGTGTCACATACACAAGAGACAGAAACACATACACGTCCTTTAAACATATATAAACCTGAAAAAAGCTTCTTCTGTCGATCAACTCACATCATGTGTGAACTACAGCTGCTGCAGAGCTGTTAGAAGAACTGCAGCAGCCACTATGAGACCTGCAGTCCGGCCAGGTAAACTCCACACTGCTGCACCTGGAGAAGCAGAAAGACACAGTCTGTATCCACAAAGCTCTTCCTGTTTCCTGTTTTCTGACTCAACATGTTGAAAACAGGGCATTATGAACTTTTAACCTACCTTTGCTTAAAGTATAAGTGGCGTTCAGAGTCGTATTTGAAGTGGGGTTGTGGCACAGACAGGTAATGGCTCGGTAATGATCTGCAGGGATGTGGAGAGTGCTGCTAGAGGTGTACAAATAGTTTTCAGGATCCTGCTCTGTCTTAGTGTGGACATGCTTCGACTCAACCAAGGATTCAGAGTGGTTGTAGTGGATGGTCCAGCGTATCTCAGGAGCTGGAAATACACCATGCAGCGTGCACACTGAAGTCATTGTTTTAGTGTTTACAGCCAGCTTGAGGTGCTTGTAAGGCACTGAGGAGAGAGGGGAAGAATGTTAAAGTCAATTTAAAAAAAAGTCCCTTTCATCTTTAAGAATGCTTGTTCGGTTTCGAGTGAGAGTTAGATTAATCAAACTGATACCATCATTCTACCTACTGAGGTTTTGCAGACACGTGATGACATTAACTTGTCTGACATCGAGACTGGTCATGAGGGGAAATGAATAATTCCTGACTGGTTGGTGGTAGTTGCTGGGAAAATGACTGCTAAAGTCACACAGGCCTACCGACCAATCAGTGACCTGAATCTTTCCCTAGCAACCGATCTGTTGCTAGAGAAAAGCGTTTATTCCCCAACCGGCTCCCAAAACCCTCTGTGATCAACTATAGTTTGCATGGTCATGGCTAATAATATCCATCCACTAATACCTTTAAATCAGTAGAAGTAATTTCTTCTGATCGTTAAAACTAACCATAAACCCAGTTTTATCCAAAGCTAACAGCTAGCCTGTTGTATTCCACAGCTAATAACATATTTCAAAATCAGCTAAATCTCTCATTTTTTTCTCTCTTACTCTTACATGTAGTGAGTTAAAAATAAATTACATGGGAAGTTGCGTCTTTAGTTATGCAATCCATTATGATTTAAAATCATGTGCTCTAACTAAAGTGAAATTCACAAAAAGAAAAGAGTTCACATATCTTCTCTTTAATCCCAAACAACTTATGCATATTTAGTGTGAACTTTGAGTGTTAACTCAAAAAAGCCTTTTTCAGAAATTTCGCTGGTATACTCACTTCTTCATAAAACATAAACATCAGCAAAGCCAACTTCCTCTCTTACCTGTTACATACAAATTTGCATGGCAAACTTTTGAGGTCTGCATCACTGTCTCCGAACCATTAAAAACTGCAGCGTAAGCTTCAAATATCCTCCCATTATCTCCAAGAGTCAAATTCTTGACTAGGACTGAAATATTTCCTTTCGTCATTTCCTGGGTGAAGGCCGCGGTCCTGTTCAGATAAGGGTCTTTTACATGCGTGAACATTGTCTTTCCTTTATTGAAAGAGTACAAAACAGCCTTCCTTTCATCCTGCCAGTAAAAGCGAAGATTTTTCAAGTCTGTTTTAACTGGCACGCTACATCCCAGGAGTGCTGAGTCCATGATGGTTGAGTTGACATTGTACACAAATATGGCTTCAGACACTAAAATGTAAAAAAAAAAAAAAGGAAAGCAGTTAATGAGTCTCAAACACCGGTATTGGACTTTTCGATGATGCAACAAACAGCCATGTTTAATATGAGTTTCAAACCCAATCCCACAGAAACCAGCTGACTTTGTTTCTTTAATGTAAACACACAGGCTTTGCATAAAAATATATAAAGCTTACCAAACAGGAGAGCAGAAAAAAGTCCAAGCAGAATAGCCATTTTTGTGAGGATGTTTCCTATAAATCGAGATGACAAAACTGATTTTAGACGCATGGTGCCCAGGCATGGTGCATCTTCCGCTTCCTCTTATGAGATGCGGTAGACGTCATCGGGACTTCCCCTAAATTCGCTTTGATGACCATTTTAAAGTAATGACGCATGTCTCTAATAGTTCTTTGCTATTTCTGATTCACAAGAATATGGCTGACTTGTTAATAGTTATGCAGGTTTTGCAATGCGTATTATGTGTAATGGAGTATGTGACATTTGTAGGGTCAAAGGTCAAATGGTCACAAAGACAATTAAACGGAGGTGTGAGGTTAGACAAAAACGTTTGGCACGTCTTCATAAACTGCACAACTTTGCACGGTTTCCCGTCATTTTTTTTCATCCTTTGCACATTTTCGAATTATCGAATTTCCCAGAGGAACCCACCCGAGGGATTAATAAAGTTCTATCTTATCTTATTTTGGTGTTATCACGAGGTGCTTCATCGCGTCTTCCACCCACCCTGTGATCACTGATCTTCGTTCTGTATAGTTTTTGTTGGGATAGATGACTGACAAGCAGTTTCGTGGCCAGACGAAGCCTATTACCTTATTACCTCAGCCCAGGCATAACAGCATCATTTCATAAATATTTCCAATACAAACAAAGGCAGTAGAATTGTAAAAGACATAATTTTAAAGATAATAGACATTTTATGAAAGTTTGACCCTGGTTGACCTCCAGAGGAAGATACTTAGAATCCCCGTCTGTCATCCCCTACATGCCTATATGTTGTTAATACAGACAAAGTGTCAATGGAAAATTGTATTTAGTAGTCAGTATAATCTTTTAGTGATATAAGTTTGCATATGGTAGAATACTGCATGTAGTTATTTGTATTAGGAAATATTCAACCATGTATACTTAGAGGCATATAATTAATTGTGTGTGATCTCTAGCAGGCTGCAGGCTTGGCGTGCACCCCAGGAATGCACCCCCACGTCCTGGGAGAACGAGAGAGCTTGTACCTGGTTTTATTGTTTTATGGCAGGATTAACGTAGTTACGTTTGTTTTAGTCTAAGTGCTTTAACTGCTGGACTTCCTCACCCTTCTCCTGACCAAGGATGTACCTTTTATGACCCTTTGATCAGCAGGACACACACACACACACACACACGTACACACGTTCAATGGAGTATAAAATAAAGACCAGGGGCAGTGCTCAGCGCGAGTCTCAGTCTGGAGGCTGCCCTTGCTAGCAAGAAGTTCTGTGTGTTTCTCTGAGTCTTTACTGAAGAAGTGTTTTAGAATATTTTCCCTAACACAAAGGCAGGAAGAATCATAGGTTTAAGTCTACAGAGCACTTTGACATTAAGATCAATCTGCTGACCTTCAAGACCTCAGTAGATGTAGGCCAAATTTTATTAGACTGTTAACATCACTGCACTCTACCCCAGCGGTCCCCAACCCCCGGGTCACGAACTGGTACCGGGCCACGAGAGTTGAGGCTCAGGTGTGAAATTCATGGTTTTCAGGGTTTTTATCGTTAACTCGGTTTCCCTGGATCTTTTCCCATGTTGTAGTTGTGCGTCTTATTTTGAAAGAAATATTTACGCATTACCATAGTGACCAGAGGGCATTAAGGGGCAGAGCGGAGGATGTTGCTCTTAATGTTGTTGCAGCATTTTCGGAGGACTCTGCTAATAAAGTTACACAATTACACAGTGAATTCACGTTTATTATTGTATTTACAAAACACCACAGTTTTTGTCTTGATCGTATCATTTTATTTTGTTGTTTATCCGTGACAGCTTAAAGGCCGGTCTGTGAAAATATTGTCTGACATTAAACCGATCTGGTTGGGGACCGCTGGTCTACACCCCTGCAAAGTTTTGTTGGAATTGATTCAAAACTTTTTGAGCTATTGTGTTTACAGGCAGGATAACCTCTATACAAGACCTTCTTCTAAACTCTTCGGAAAGAGGAATGTTTTAATAGTCTACATTCCCCGTCTGAAAGGTCAAAAACACCCGGTAAATACAGGGGAGGTATTGCTGATATCAATACCGATACTGATACTTTTAACCTATAAAGGCAGCTTATGTAAGGGAGAGCAGTGTTTCATAGCTTAAGAGATCAATCTCAGTTCACCAAATTCTGAACACATTTCAATTACCACCAAATCACTTTCATTTTCCACAATAATAAGTTAACACACCTTTCGGTTTTGTTTTGAGAAGAGGAAGGTATACGTGCCTGTCTTTGGGTCAACTTCTGTTGTTTAAATGTGTTGTAGGCTATTATTAAAAGATGTGACTTTCAACGCAAAAAGATTCAGAGATTTTTTTATTGTGCATGTTTGAAGTACAGTTTTTAATTTGTAAAAAAAACAAACAATTCAGTGGGCTACATGCTGAACTTGGAGGATAGAGCCAGATTATCGATCTGATACCAATCCCAGCATTGGTATGGATCGTCTCTACGGGTGAGCATCAGTATCAAGTGGCGTCGTTTAGTTTTACCCAACAGGACTTAACGATTGCTGCAATTTTTTTCAGGAACCAAATCATACTTACAACTGTGTAACAGCTGTTACTCATAGAAAGTTTAGAGAAAAGTTTTACAGAAAAAACAAAGACTGAGTCAGTTGCATTTCTCAGATTTCCTGTAAATTAATAGTAAACAGAGGCCAGTTCAGGAGCGTCACATTACTTATGCTGAAGTACGGAATTTTTTTTTCAGCCCTTTTACTGGTAATAAAACGAATTGTGTGGAGTTTCTGATCTCTCCTGCAAGGATTTTCCCCGCTCGCCAGCTTTTTCTCGCTGTAAAAACTAACCACACACTCAAAACTTTCATATTGTTACAGAGAAGTGCTCCACACCGAAGGTCCAATCTGTCAAACAGGAAGTGGGAAGTTCTATTTATAATGCGGGGGTTTTGCAGGGTTTTATCGGGACACCCTTTTTTCAGTTTAAAAATAAAAAAAGAAAGCAAATTTTCGACTTAAAGTTTAAATTGAAAGACTAAACACATTTAACACCTTTAAAAAACAAATCAGTTCAACAGCTTCATTTCAAAAAGAGACATATGCATTATTAAGTCACACTTTATTAAGCTGAATTAAATAAAGTTCAAAGATAAACACACGTATGCTTGTCATTAGTTGTTAGTCAACGAGGGAGCAGTCACATCGTCCCCTCGATTCAGAGAAAAACTTTCAGCTTTCAGTCTTCAAAACTTCACCAGCTCAGCACTCCTGTTTCCCCTGCTGAGGTTCTCTGCACTGCCTCCAGCTTTGGTTTCTCCCGGGAAACTACCGCAAAGTGTGCGAGCTTCAGATTTTACTCAACAGAGAAATTAGTTTTTTGTGTGTTTTTCCAAAGCTCTTTTAAAAGTTCACTACAGTACAGCTTATTCTCTGCCCCCTCTGTTTATTCAGACGCTTACATCATTCATTTTTAAAAGCAGAAATCTGTCAATGCTGAAGCACTCTGCACACTAACAAGCATGCTCTTCCTCATTAGTCGACTTAGTTTTTAAATAATCTGATGATTCTGCTGCATCAGATGCTTGCTCAATTCCTAAAGAGCCAGACTATCAGTCAGAAGTTTGAATTTTAAACGGACTAAAATGAGATGAGGCTACACAGGAGGGACTGCAGATTCACCCCGATTCTCCATTTTTATGTTTCTACACTGGCCTGTACATGTTGTCACATCTTTTTGTCCATAAAACAGTCCACACACAAGTTGACCCCACGTGCGTTGACTTCAGGAAACACAGACGCACCTTTTTCCAACAACTTTCACTCAAAAAGTGTTCATCAGAGACCTGATTTAGACTTCTGCAATGAGTCTTTGCAGAGTCAATAATGTAGCCTATGTTAGCAGCGGCATTTATGGTGAGATTATGCCCCCGTTTTATTTGACAGCTGATACAATCAAAAAGCCAGGTATTTTTTTCCTCTAGGTTCTCACTCTTAAATTTGTCCCTCTAGTTTTTTCACTTCTTTGCTCATTCTGAAGGACTCAGCCATCTCCCACCATGAATTTGCAGACATTTGGGTCCTTATATTGACCGTATGATTATTTTTCCTTATACTGACACAATAATTTTATTCTGACGGCTAAATTCAAGAACTGCCCCAAAAACATAACTGGAAACAGGAGAGGTGATGGTACTCAACAGGCCAATCACAAGAGGCGTGAGCTTTGTCGACATGCCATTTAGTCAGGGTCGGGTTTCAGAGGCGTTCGTGGTTATGATGTAGAATTCCACCGAGTCAAATCTCCAGTAAGGGTGAACGGGCGTTTAGACGACGTCTAAAAGTGCAACACTGGAAAATCTGAGGCTATAAAACAAATCGGAAATCTCTGGTTGGTTTTAATATAAACTTAATTTTATTTGGGAAAATATTTAATAAATTCACAGATGCGCTGCGATCAAAATTACCTCAGTTATCAGAGGTCTGATGAATACACGGCAGTTAAAGTGTATTACACGCGCACACACACACACACACACACACACACACACACACACACACACACACACACACACACACACACACACACACACACACACTCTTCAGAATTTGAAAAGTAAATGGTGGCAGGTATCCTCAACAAAGGTGACGCCCCTTTGGTTGCGACCATCTTTTAAATACAGTCTGTGGCTGAAATGTGAAGCGATCTACCTTCCCGCCTGCTTTCCTTCCATATTTACATTTATTGTTGAAGAATTATAGTTTACACATTTTTAGACGAAGCAAAAAAATCTAAACGCAGCCTCGTGTGTCGTACACGCGCGGCCGCAGCTCGCCTTCAGCGGTGTCCGTCACACAAACATGTCCCATCGATTTCTGAACACAGAACGATTCAGTTCAGGATCCTGACGTTCGTTTCTCTGCTCTCAGAGTCCACAACAAAACTCAGGACTTTCACTCTGCTTCCTCCTCAGAGTCCTCCTCGCTTCCCTCTTCCTCCTCATCGTCACTCCCTTCTTCCTCTTCCTCCTCAGAGTCTTCCTCCTCAGAGTCTTCCTCTTTGTCTACAGCTGGCATCTTGATGACGATCTCATCATCAGCATCATTTTCCGCCGCCGTGGACTTCCTTCTCTCGAGGAAAGAGGGTGTGCAGACAGGTGTGCTGTCCTAAAGAAGAGCAAAGATTACACTGACTCACTGCTCCACCTTGTGGTAAAAACCAGTACTGCATGGAAGTACAGCATGAAGCTCAGGCATCAAATTCAACACCTTTCTTCTGTCTCTCTGGATGATATCAATCCTTTTTTTGCAGATTTTGTTGTTAAATGCATCTATTTTAAGTAAGAGGCTTAAATGTTGGTACATGGGTTTTATCACGCTGGCACTATCAGACACGCGCGATAAGCTTAACGCACCGCAGTTCTTTAGGCGCAGTTATCTGACCCCAGACCACTGAGAGACCCGGGGCCATTTTCACTCTGCGCCCGACATAAAACCAAACATGACAACAAGACTTACGTCAGTGCACGAAGATACGTTCCCGGCATCGGAGGATGACTTCTTCTTAGGAACCTGAGCCGCCTGGAAGAGCACAGAGAGCAGTGAAGGTGAAGTTTATAAGACCTCAGAAAGAACAATCTCAAAAAAAAAAAAAAATTTCACTTTTTTTTTGACCAAGCCGAGCTGACAGTGTAACAGTCCTGACTGCACACAGTAACTGAGGCCTGACGTTAAAGACAATCTGCTTTGACTTTCTGGACTGTTGCTCAGACAGAATAAAGAGTATGAAGACACTGATTGTAGTTTTCACTGTTTACTGTGCAGGGAGTCTACTGCAAGTCCCAGCAGCCCGCAGGCTTAAATCGCAGCACATCACAGGATTTCATACTTTGAAAACCTTTTTATTAAGCTACAAACAGCCCTGAGTTTAGTTTGTGGAATTTGCATTTGAAGTGGGGAGATTCCTGCAGGGAATGACTGGAAAGAAAGCATGAGGGTAAAAGTGTGCATGGCTTCATTAAATAATCTAAAGTTTCTGTAAATAACCAGATGATTCTGAGGGGGACAGGTGGGAAAGTCTTTCCAGATTCAGTTGAATTTATATGGAATCAGCAGTATTCCAAATCGCTGTAATTCTCTGAAGATCCTTTTTCTTTTTTGTAAAAACTGAAGCTTCTGAACAGATCACAGCTGCACGCTGTTTGGAATTTAGTTGGAAGAAATCCATTACTTAAATCAGACGCCTTTAAATATGCCGCCATGTCACGGCACATTTCCAGTTTTTAAAACCTAAATCCGTTTAATGTTTCCGCTCCAGCGTGTAAACACTTACGAATCCGGGGAATTCGTACTCGATGCCGTATGCTGCAATCCTCTTTCGGAGCCTCGACTCTTTGCGCAGCAGCTTGCCGGTCATTTTTGCAATTTCCTCCTCTGTGTGCTTCTTGTTGTAACGCGTTACCGCGGGATACGTCGGCTTTTTGAACCCTCGCTCCGAGCCGACAAACAGCTTCTCGTGCACCTTCTCGGGAGGAAACACCTGACCTGGGAGGAAAAAAAAGTATACATTTATATAAACATCAGGTAGGAAATAAGACCCTTAGAGGAAAACTTCCTGTGAATCAGGATCTAAAAGATGAGGTTTGACTCACATTTGATGAGTCTCTCTCCCATCAGGTAATTATTCATCGTCTCTGCAACGATCTTCGCCACTTCATCGCAGTCAAACTCGATGAAAGCGTAACCTTTGCTGTTACCAGTCTGCAAACAAACAGAGAGAGGAATAAAGTGACAGTCACAGACTCTCAGATGTTTTCATTCCCTCCAGATGTTTGTTGGCACATGGGTTTTATCACTCTGATAACAGGCAGAGCAGGTGATAAGCTTAATGTACCAGAGTACTCTAGGCTCAGTTATCTGACCTCAGACCACTTTTACATCTGAGATCATTTTCAGTCTCAGCCAAAACTCCAGATTTTAAGAAGTGGAGCTTCAAACAGGCTCCTGCCTGGACTACTTAAACCAAAATAAAGAAATCGGAATGTTTGCAGAGCGTGCTGGATTCAAGAATAGCAATCAAGAAGTTCCTCGACTGCTCCTGCTAAACACGGAGGTGTTGGGAGTCAGTACTTTGTTACTGGAGACAAATCCCTGCAACTTTTTACCAAGTTATAGTTCAAAGGTCATTTTTTGCTTAGATGCAACATGTGGGCTCCTTTTCTGGTGAGTTATACCTGAGATTTTTTATCTGGAAGTTTCTGTTCTGGCTATGAGGCCTCAAACCACACAATCTATAATCAGCCTCACAGTGACCATTTCCCTCTAAAGTTTTATCAAAAATAAAAATAAAAAGACTCCAAGTGAAGTTTTTAAGGAAGTGATACATCGCTGCAATAGCTGTGAAAGTTTTAGAGATGCAGTTGAAGATTCTGATCGCCCCTCACACATTCACACGTCTGTTTCCACATGTTCAGGGTTACCTTCTTACTGCGGGACAGCCGCAGCCGCAGGATCTTCCCAAACTGACCGAAGTAAGATTTGAGCTGAGGCTCCACCAGGTTTCGGGGCAGGTGGCTGACGTAAATCACTCCTGGGGTCAGACGGTTTGCCTGTGATGGGGGAAAGACAGATCACCACATTACACAGAGAGCTGGGCCTTCACCTGTGATTTATAATACAATATAATGCACAGACTAAATTATGAGAAAAAACAACTTTAAAGATTTATTTTTCCCAGGCCGGCTTTTAAAACGTCTACAAAATAAAAGTACAAAATAAATACACTTTATATATATTAAACATACAGATGTTCGCCTCATTTACAGATTTTCTTGTTTAAATCAGTTTACATTCAGTTTGGTCACGTTTCTTTGGGGCCAGTTCTCTTTATTTCTTTACTGTAATAACATTAATCTTCTTCTCAGTCCGTAAACTTAATAACTTGAGACAGGATGTCATTTCTTCTTCTTTTTTTAAATGGGCCTGCCTTACATCTGTAAACCTGAGTAAATACGCTGCACGTGGGCCGACTGACAGAGTAAAGACCACGAGCCTATAAAGATGTCACGGCACCTGAACCAGAGTTAAACACAGACTACAGAGAGAGACATAGGCAGTCTTAGAGTAAACTAAGCGACAGTAAACAAAAGAAAAATAACTGCAGACTATCGGGTCTCCTTCAAGGCCACATGTCTCACCCACCTTGCCTGATTTCTTCTTCTTCACCTCCTGAACCTTCTTTCTGAAGTCGGACTCCTGTGCAGGATTCAGCGCCAGCAGCTCTTTGGCCGCAGCAGGAGCCGCTTCGGCGCCACTTTCACTCATTTTTCGCTGTTGGAAGCTACAAACGCCACATAAACTGAGACAAACACTCACTTAGCCGTCCATAAACCACGATGCTGCTGCTGATAATGACCCACATCCGGCTGCACATGCGCTGAACACCAACGAGTGCCGGAGAATCGCGTCACGTCTGCAGCTCCGCGCTCTGTGCAGCGACACCTACAGGTGCGGAGGTATGTTTGTTAGTACGCTCAAAAAAGAAAGAAAATAAAACCTCAGTAAAAAAAATTAAACAATGTTTTAATTAAAGGAAAGTGAAAGTAAAACAAAACAAAGGTACTTATTAAAATTATTCCTCTTTAAGAATGTTTTAGAAAATGTTCCTGGTACATTTAATTTGAACATATTCCTTTAAATTTAACATTTTATATCGTGTTTATTTAACAAAAAATGGAAAATTAAAAAAAAAAGTAATTGAATTGAAATTAAATTAAGTTAAAGTCAGAATCTTGGGCTAAATCTTGTTTTTAGTTTATTCTTCTTCTTCTTTTTTATTATTGTTGTTGTTGTTATTATTATTATTATTATTATTATTATTATTATTATTATTATCATTATTATTATTATTATCATTAGTAGTAGTAGTAGAAGCTATATTTAGGGGAAATCAACATCTCATTTTCTTATGTGATTATCACTTCTTATGTCTCACCTGGCTGTGCGCATCTTTACTTAAGTTTGAGAACCTCTACATTTCTATTCATAAGAAACATCTCATAACATTTTAATTATGATAAAAAATTCCTGCTCCAATCACCAATCCTAAGAATTGAAATATAAAAATGTGTAAAACTGAAAAAAGTCATTGTGCAGGCATCATATTTTATTTTATAAGATTTCATATATTTTGGTACAAAGTCTTAAAGTTTAAATTACAAAAAAGATAAATATTTCAAGGAAAGAAAAACACATTTGTGCAAAAACTGGAAAGAAAATTGAATAAATTTGAAAACAAATGCAATAAATAAATACATAAAAATGAAATATATCAAAATTAAAATGAAAGAAAACTTAAAACTGTGGAGAATAAAAGCAAAAATACAAAAATATGAACTAAAAATATATAAAAGTCAAATTTTAAACAAGAAACAAAAAAAGCACATATAAAAGTTTTCACATTTAGAAAAAAAATGGCCATATTAGGATTAAAGTTGAAATTTCGACATTAAATTTAATTAGTATTTTGAGAATAAAAGTCTAAATGGGGAGATTGTGGTTGTTGTTTCAACCAAACAACTGCAATGGCTCCTGTACCTTCTATAAAATTCTTAACATGGTCCTAATACTCTTTCATAGCAATGTGCCTATGAACACAGCATCACAGCATAGGGGCACAACGTGCACTAAACAGCAGGTTCGCTACAGCACTTAAAAATCAGCCAAAAACACTCTGATTGGTTATCTCATTCTCAGTTTGACTCTATAAAGACCATTCTCTCTTTCTTGTAGAACTGTAATTATATTTGTATTAAAAATCAACACCATGTTCACCTCTGTGCCCTTAATTTGTCACCCGCAATTTGAGAACCACTACTGTAATCATTTTTTGAAAAAAAAAAAAAAAAACCTCATAACCTTTGTAATTGTCATAAAAATCTAAATTTCGGGTGAAGACAGTTGGCTATTGCTCTGAGAAATGTTGGAGTCCAAAGGCAGGGGAGGAGGAGGAGCTTAGGAGGAGGTGGAGAGGGGGTGGAGTGTTTATCATTAAGATAATAAGAGGAGATAGACATCAGAGCCAGATCAGCAGTGCGCACAGCAGCGTCAGTGGGTTTAGATTCATGACATGGAAACAAAAGTAATCTACTTCACGGTGAACGGGAGACCGGAGCAGGCGGAGTTCCCGGTTGATTGTCCGGCTCAGGACGTCAAAGGTAGGAGCCGAAGCTGAAGTTTATGTTTCATATGATCAAATGCATTCTAACGTGTTGTTTTGGACAAATGAATTAAAGTGGAATATTCTTATGCTTAGAGTTCAGGAAATACTCTTTTGTGACTAAAATCAATAAAGCAAATTTGATAAATGGATCAACATAAGACAAAGCAGTCTTTGCTGCAAATACAGCTGCCACTGACAGCTCCTCACCTCTCACAGCAGCTTCAGCCTTTGGCATCATGGTCTCCACGCACATTACATACTGCAGATTTTACTCATTAGAACAGGGCTGTAACTGCAAGCAGTGTTCTTACTTAATTTAGATGACTGCATTTAACTTCTACTGTACTAGTTTTTGAAGTTTACTTTCCTGTATTGAATTATCTGAACGTTGTACCTGCATAGTTGTAGACACTCGTTCCACTTAATTTGTGCTAGATTTTTCTAAACAGTTCTGCAGTGGGAAGCTCAGAATCGAGTCACTGTCAAAAATGTTTACCTTTACATCTTTTTTTGGTTAATATTTCAGTGCAGTCATTTATAGAAAACTTTACATGTGTGATGCGTGTTTTTCAGCGTTTGTGACTGATAATTATAATAGAGACTCCTGCAGTGCCTAATGCCTCCCAATCATGTTCGGGGCTGCTCGTGTTTCTGAGACACTACGGTGTATGGGGCACATTAAGGCAAAACCCCCCTCAGCCCTCTAAGTACTGTAATTCTCTGAGAACTGGGTATATTAAAACATTTATAAACTAATATTAGATGAAGTGCTATGAATATAAATAATAGAGCTCTTTTAGTTTAATATACATTGTATGATTATGGAAGTTCATATTGAATACCCAAGTATGAGTATAGCACAACCACACTAACCAAATTTGTGTAAATCACCCCTCTTAAGTAGATTTTACTTTTTTCTGATAAACTGTTTGTTGATGTTGGTTTTTGTTATAGTTGGTTGTTGTTGCTGATTGTTGTTATTGGTGGTTGTTGGTTGTGGTTGTTGCTGATTGTTGCTGATTGTTGCTGGTTGTGGATTGTTGTTGGTGACTGTTGGTGTTGCTGGTTGTTACAGTTGTTTGACGATAATGGGTTGTTTAGATACTGAGCACTTTACAAATATTATATAAGTGTTAGCACAAAAATGATACCAATAACCTAAAGAAAACAAAATGCAAGAAAACTTTCAAAATAGCTCAGAACAGACAAAAAATCTAAGTCTAAATGAAATGATTCATATCAAAGTTGGTTAGTAATTTGGACGTGGTTATATATATCTGTTCATTTGAATAACAGTTCCTGGATTTCCTCAAGTGATTCTATAAAATAAACCTCAAGCTGGTCTTTCTAGATCTGTTCCGCTCTGCTGCCGAGGCCGGACCCCATGACATCCTGAAACTGTACAACCCTAAAGGCAACATCATCAACATTTCTCCGAGCCTTGAACCCAACAGCCCCAACCTGTGCTACAAGCTGGAGGTGGTGGCTGCCGACTGTAACAGTGAGCTGTTAGGTATCTTTAATTAGGCATCGTGGGAATGGCAGTGATCTAGTTCACATGGAAACTGTTGACAGTCTCCATCTTTTTATGTCATTTCAGGTGCCGAGCTTGCTGGTGCACTAGGATTTGACCTGTCATCCATGGAAAAAAGGTAGGTGGGGCAGGCTGGGTATTAAAGGAGAGAACATGCGTAAAGATCTCTTAGGTATGCTACCATCAGTGTGCTTTTTAAAGTCTCATATCAGGCATTAAAGACCAGAATCTGAGCCATGACACGTACAGCTGAAAAGTTCATGAATGGTTGCTTCACTGATCCCAGACTGCAGGGCCTGGAGAAGAAAATCCTCATCGAGGCTGGCGAGACGCCTGCAGTTGTGTATGAGATGAAGAAGCAGGTGGATTCATTCAGAGAGAAACTGGAGGTATCCCAGCAAAGTTTCCCACATCCAGTGTTGTGTTGTTTAAGCTTGTTCCGCCTCAAATAACTGAACAAAAATACCAGAAGTTTTTTTAAATTCAAAACTTAGAGACAAACATGGGGATAAAGTGGGTTTGGCAGGTGGGGGAACCCTATGATTAGATGTCACAGTGCAGCAGGGCTGGGGAAATAATCACTTAGGAAGAAGTCAGTAATAATTTGTAGTGTGAGCTCCAGTAGGTTTGTGTTCAGTGCTCATTTGTCTTCAGAGTGTGGAGCATCTAAGCTGGCTGGGGCTGTTCAAAGATCTCTCGGAGGGAACCCACAAGCCCTCACCGTTCTACCACAAAAGGACGCTGCGTAAAACCAGGGAAGAGTGTGAACATGTGCGGGAAAAGTTCCTGCAAATGAGGTTTGTAAAAATTCACATTAAAATGTTTGGAATAATTTGCTATTCTTACTCCTCATGCCACAATCTTTGCAGCACTTTGGAGGTATCTGAGGAAGTGAGGCAGTACCTGAAGACGCCAACCTTTGATAACTGGTAAGTTTTGCTTTAAAATGCATGAATCCAATTGCTTTTAATGTCACCTGCTGAATCTGTGTTCATCACCCTGATGCGTCTTTGTGATCCTAAATAAACGAGCGCACCTGTTTCCTCCGTGGACAGTGAGGCAGGCGGTCAGCCAATGACAGTCGTGCCCAACAAACACATCTGATGTGTTTCTGAAGAGGATGGAAGCCCTCAGCCTTTTCTTCTGATCCGCACACTCATCTCAATATGAATAGGCCTGGATGAGGACTCGCTAATTAAAAGAAGGTCTTTATAAAAGCCTTAATATGCACACCGCGTTTGAAGTGAGCGCCATGCATTCACTAAGGTTCGGTTATCTTTTCATTTGTCCAAAAGCTTTTAAAGCAAACCTGCAGCAATAGAGGAGCATCGATGAGGTTAAGTTCAACCTACACACCTAAAGCTTGGAGCTAAATTACAGGATTCCTCTAAAGACCTGATAAAATGTGCTTTTTGCAAGTTGGCCAGTGCAGTATTATCAGGAATAATTCTGACGTGATCCTGCACTCTTGCTGCTGTAAACAAATTTACTGAAAAGTCTAAAACCCTCAGTGTGTTCGTATGTTTCTCAACACAGGAGTGCAACCACTCCTCGTGAGCACAGTCCAACATGTGTTTGAAAAGAAAAAAACACATGAGTTTTAAGCAAAAATGCAAAAGTAGATGTTCAGTAGAACTCGCTAACAGAGATCTGACGCGTTAATGTGGTTATGGCGTTAATTTCGTTTTAGCGAGATTAACGCTGACAGCACTAGAATATTTTTTTGTTTGTGTCAGTCAAAATAACATTTTTTGTTCTTTCTGGATTTGCAAGACTTTCACCTTTTTTTTTTTAAAAGAAAAGAATTTCATGACAGATGGTTATGGTCCTCACTATTCCAACTTTGGCATCAGAGGGTTGAATATGTCTAAATGGTTCAATAATTGTCCTCTTTCCTTCCTCAACACTTCAGCTGACTCCACAGCTTCTGCATTTCTGTGTTGAATAATTATCGTCTGCTTGTCTTTCCTCAAAATCTTGTCTTGAAAGATGTGCTGAAAGATCCATTCTTGGACTTTGTAGCAATGGGAAATTTATGTCTTTTACATTATCTGTGTGTCCATTAGAAAACATTTCACCATTCAAGGTTTTTTTGTTAAGCTGAAAATTGGCAGGTCACATTTAGCCTGGAAATCCGAGTGGAAGGACAAATGTTGACTGGTTGGCTATTGATTTTTTTTTCTGGTGATGTGCAGGCAGTGGGAGGATGCAGAGATTATGGTGCTCCTGCAAGTCATGTACACAGATTTAGACTTTATACCAACCTTCAACATCGAGCCCGAAGTCTTGCAGCAGTTTCTGTTCGAAATCTATCGCAGATACAACAACATCCCTTTCCACAACTTTAAACACTGCTTCTGTGTGACCCAGATGGTGAGTATGTTTAACGCCTGCAACTAAGGGCGTAATTCCCAATTACGCTGTGGTTAAATTTACCTACAAATACTTAAAGGCAGTTACACTAGAATAAGAGGGTAAAAAGTTAGTTAGGAAACAAAGAAAGTAATTTTAAGTACTGTGTAGTTTCATGGTAATAATGGTACACAGCACTTTTCAGGTTGTGAGGCATATTTTGGCTCCATCACTAAAAGCTCACACAGGTCTACAAATTATTAAATATAGCACAAACCCCGAAAAGTACAGCATATTTACGCATATGTAAGAAATATTGTGTTTTTCTGCAAAATCCATCCATCCATCCATCTTCTTCCACTTATCCACGGCGGCCAGGTTGCAGGGCAGCAGCCTAAGCAGAGAAGCCCAGACCTCCCTCTCCCCAGCCACCTCCTCCAGCTTATCTGGGAGAACACCAATGCGTTCATAGGCCAGCCGAGAGATATAATCTCTCCAGTGTGTCCCGGTGGGACATGCCTGGAACACCTCACCAAGGAGGCACCCAGGAGGCATCCTTATCAGATGCCCGAACCACCTCAACTGGCTCGTTTCAATGTGGAGGAGCAGCGGCTCTACTCTGAGCCCCTCCCGGATGGCTGAACTTCCCACCCTATCTCTAAGGGAGAGGCCAGCGAACCTTCGGAGGAAATCCATTTCCAACACTTGTATCTGCTATCTCAATCTGTCAGTCACTACGGACAGCTTGGGACCATAGATGAGGATAGGGACTTAGATTGACCGATAAATCAAGAGCTTCGCTTTTACACTCAGCTCTCTCTTTACCACAACGGACCGGTACAGCGTCCGCATCACTTCAGCTGTAGCACCAATCCGAAAGTCGATCTCCCGCTACCTTCTGCCATCACTCGTGAACAAGACCCTGAGATACTTAAACTCCTCCACTTGGGGAAGGAACTCGGAGTTGGCACTCCACTATTTTCCAGGTGAGATTTGGAGGTGCTGATTCTCATTCCCCCTGCTTCACACTCAGCTGTGAATTTTTCCAGTGCGAACCATCACCCGTTGAAGCCAACAGAACCACATCATCCGCGAAAAGCAGAGATGGGATTCTGAGACCACCCAAGTGAAAGACTTCCGCCACTTGGCTACACCTAGAAATTCTGTCCATAAAAATTATGAACAGAATCGGTGACAAAGGGCAGCTGTGCCGGAGTCCATCACCCACTGGGAATGAGTCCGACTTATTGCCAGCTATGTGGACCAAGCTCTTGCAATGGTTGTATAAGGATCGAATGGCCCGAAGCAATACGCCAGACACCCCATGCTCACAAAGCACCTCCTACAGGACACATGTAGACTGGTTGGGCAAACTCCCATGCACCCTCAAGTATCTTTGAGAGAATAAAGAGCTGGTCCAGTGTTCCACGACCAGGACGAAAATCACATTGTTCCTCCTTTCTCTGAAGTTCGACTAACGGATGAACTCTCCTATCTAGCACCCTGGCATTTCTGCAAAATTATCATGAAATTACACAGTTTTCAAATTTACTTACGGTATAATTGTTTGCTTGTTTCCTCTAAGAACGGGACTTGTTCCCCCTTATTCTAGTGTGCCCATCTTTAAGTATTTGTAGGTAAATATAATTAGATTTTAATTTGAAATAAAAATTGGACATTATAAAGTGATACCAATAAATGCAGGTAAATCCTTCTTCTTCATTCTCTCCATTTGTGTTGTTGCCTTTGTTTGTCTTCCCTCTGAGCAGATGTATGGTTTGATCTGGCTGACTGACCTGAGGAGTAAGATGGACAGCATTGACCTGCTGATTATGCTGACCTCTGCAGTCTGCCACGACCTCGACCACACGGGATACAACAATGCCTATCAGGTACACAAAGCACACTTTTTAGGCTTCCCTAGTACTGAAACTCAGACCTGCATTGTGGTTTGTTGTACCAGTTGGAGTTAGAGCACTCCCGGCCTACATATCAGAATATGAGAACAGAATTTTGATTCAACCTGAAAATTTGGCTCGGTGCGATTTTTGTACACATTTTCTCACTAGATGATGTAAAACTGTGATATGGCAACAATTTTCTGCATGTAATGGATGGCACTTACTGCTTTCATATAATAATGAAACTCCTTTAAGATTAGGGAAAAGTCTCTTTGAGACTCTTTGAGAACCAGTCCATGTAATTCTGTGTAGTTTCATCGCTTAAAATCTTTTATACCAGTTATTTCGAAACTACCACCTTTTGCACTGTAGAAGAACAGCCAACACAGGTTTTGCTGGGACTTCAGTGCAGATGATGTTACAACACTCTGTGATGTTTTATTCATCTGAATTTTCCAGTTTTCCAAAATAAGGTTGAGGCTTGAACTTTGGTAAGAATCTCATGTCTGACTGTCCTTCAGATAAACGCTCAGACTGAACTCGCTCTGCGCTACAATGACATCTCTCCTCTGGAGAACCACCACTGTGCTGTAGCTTTCGAGATACTGGAGACGGTAAGAATGAAAACCCTCCATTAACCTGCGTACATGCATGGATGACTCCACAGTGACCCGAGAGTCTTTGTTTCATAGACAGAGAGCAACATCTTCAGGAATCTGTCCACGGATCAGTACAAACGGATACGAGAGGGGATCATCAAGTGAGATCATCTTCCAATAGTCATGTTTTTAATTTTTCTCCCCCCAAAAGGAGGGAATATGTCTGCCTGTCTGTCTGTTTGTTAGCAGTCTAGCATCCACAATTTTCAAGATATCATGTTCAAATTCTGTGTGCCGGTAGAAACCAAGCTAAAGGTGATTTAATTTTGTGTAAAAATGCTAGACCTTGAGGGACATGTGTACCTAGTTTGGCTAAGCATTTAACCTTAACCTTCATTGTTACGTCCAAGGTCAAAGTTGACCTTGAAAAAACTTTGTAGAAACCATATTGAGTAATATATCATAAGAAAGGGCACGCAGAGAGCAGTGCAAAACACTTTTTATTTTGTCAATACAACACCCTACAGTGTCACAATGATGTCATAAGATGACATCAGTATTTTATAATAAAAACACAAAAAAAAAACCATCAATGTGTTAGTGTAGTCTTTGCCTTCTATGGGGAAGTTGTGATCTCTGAGTGCTCTTGTTCATCATGATATCTTAGCACAGAGTTTATAATGAGCACTGATTGTTTCAGATGCATTCTGGCCACCGACATGTTGAGGCACAATGAGGTTCTCAACAAGTTCAAGTCCATCCTTCCAGTGTTTGACTTCACCAACAAGGACCACAGAGACGTGGTAAGACTACAGAGCACCGTGAAAATTTGGAAGCATGTATACATCTATTTACTGTTGTTGTTTGTGCAGCTAATGACGATCCTGATCAAAGTGAGCGACATATCCAACGAGGCCCGGCCCATGGAGGTGGCTGAGCCCTGGCTGGATTGTCTTTTACAGGAATTCTTCAACCAGGTACCGACTCCTGCTGAACTTTGTCAAGACATTTCAAAGTGACAATATGATATGATGCTGTTTTTGATGAGATATCTGTAACTTAAAGAGGGATGTTTTGGAGCACAGTGACCTGAACTCTAAATGTTTTGGCTCTACCATGAGATTCAGGGACGGTCCAGCTGATTTTTGAAGGGCAGAGACAAACTGTGAGGTTCTTTATAGACACAGTCTGTTATCAAGTTGTGTGAGAATTTATTTTTCAGATGATCTGACCTTGTTGGTGCAGTTCATTATAACAAATGCAGAGTAACTTCACTTTTTAAAGCTACAGAAACTAAAATATATTACCTTTTAAATTCAAATGTTAAATCCACCGTGGCCTTACAGTAATGAGGGTGTGCCACACAGCTGAACACCCCTTATAAAGCAATAGAAGTAAACTAAGTTAAGTGGGTCAAATCTGTCTCCTGTCGTTCTGTCAGAGTGATGTGGAGAAGTTGGAGGGCCTTCCCGTTACCCCCTTTATGGACCGGGACAAAGTTACCAAACCTTCATCTCAAACAGGCTTCATCAGATTTGTTCTTCTGCCTCTCTTCATCGAGCTGGCCAACCTCTTCCCCTGCCTGGAGGTATTAAAATCAAAAGTATGGAGAAAATGTACTGTATGTACTTCTTTGAAAGCATCTTTGCAAAATTTAATGAAGACTTTCACAGGAAGGTGTCTAAAACATCTTAAATAAGTGGCTCAGATGAAAAGAAAAGACTAAAATAAACAAAAAAAAAACCCTAATTGGTGTGAAAGGCAGCACAGGTAAACAGTGAATGGTGAACAGTGTAAACAGGGTAAGATTTACAAAATAAAACAGGAAATTACTTTACAGAAACCCGTCCTCAGCAAGTGTTAAAGTACAGCCGGCCTTTTTCTACAGTAAGGAACTCATAAATGGTTAAATTCAACCCATGTTTTTTGGTAAATTGTAATCAGTTTAAACTTTTTTTGCAATAATTCTGCAGCAACACATTATTGATCCCGTCCGGAAAGCTCTCGACTACTACACAGAGATGGAGAAAGCTCTGGAGACGGAGCAGCAGAACCGGGCTCAGAGCGAGAACGCAGCCAAGAGCAAGGAGGCAGCGGGAGGCCGACAAGACAGCCAGACGGACGCCGGGCCAGACACCTCGGAACCAGAGTCACAGTTAACATGAATGATTTCATATCAGTTCACTGTCATATTGATTATTTGGTGGACTAAACGTCCTGTGATGTAGTTTCTCTGCATGCAGCGTTGATGTAACTAGAATAGAATAACATCACATTCAACAGAAGTCTATTTTAAAATAAATCTGTTTCTCACAGAATGTATTTTATGAAAGAAACATTATTTGTAAAGGATCATAACACTGCGTTGTTACTCTGGTGCTGAAGTACCCATGAAAACACTATGTTGTAATGACTGCCGCTGTTGTTTGTTTGTGTGTGTGTGTGTGTAGGTGTGTGTGCTCTGAGTTGTTCTTGGTCTAGTTTGCAGTTAATAAAACACACACAGGGAGTTTGCTGTACTGTGTATTGTTGTCATTGTTCTATCTGTAAAAAAAAATGGGTTAAAAAGTGCTAAAGACTTGAAAACTGAAAGACGATAATTTAATGCCAAACCAACCAATCAAGCAAGTGACATGACCCTAACCACAAAACTGTGTTAGCCAATCAGAAATGTTAATATCCAGGTTAGCTAAACATTTGACCTTGACCATCATTGCTAGCGCTCAAGATCAAAGTTGACCTTGAAAAAAAAAAAGTCAACAAATGATCCAACCATACATTATCTTATCTGCTTATCCTTATCAGGGACACTGATGGGCTGGTAAAGAAACCATATCAAATAATATTTCGAGTCGTAGGTGGTTGCAATGTTACTATAACAGGCTGATGTCATCATGTTGGAATAAGAACACCATAAAACATCAAAGTTTTAGTTTGGTTCTCTTGTTTTGCTGTTGTTTAACAGAGACTTTGAATGAAACAAATGCCTGATTATCAGCAGGTGCAGGATGCATTACTGGACACTAGGTGGCACCATACTGCAGAGCTCAGAAAGATCAGCTGGGACCAGAAGTTCAGTCAGAGGGAATCACAGCTTTGTCTCCAACAGGAAGTTCAACTCTTAGCCACCGGTATCTTTGTTAGAGGCTTCCTTCTCATCTGCTTTTAATGTATATTCAGTTTGGTGCACTTTCAGAATGAATTACCCAGCAGTGTGATATATTTTTACCTTTACACAATAAACCTTCTCTAAAATGTTGATTGTTTACTTGTTTTAGAGGTATTGACATCACTTTAAGACTGTTCTTTCCCCCTCGGGAAGACAAAAGACGCCGTGGTGTGTGGGGCCTCTGGCTTCTCTCGCCTGAATGAATGCTGGTATGTGCTCTGTACTTGCAGGGGGTCACCATTCATTCTTCTAACGCCAGCAAGCAATGTGACCCGGAGCAAGTTTGGCAGCGGGGAAGAAGTCCCAGAATAGTGTTCCTCTTTATCGTTTTTTCAATGACAGAATCAGCTATTAAAGTTTGCTGGTAGCAATCCCATCACAGCTCAGAGCCAAATACAGATCTGTTCTTTTTATAGGCTTCTCATAATCAGAGGAAAACTCTGAGTGAAAGAAGAGAAGGGCAGGCAAACGTCGTCACCCAGAGCTGCTGCAACAGCTGCTGACAGCGAAGGACTCAGATTGAGAGATGATCCATTTACAAAACCCACTTGAATAAGATTAAAACTCCTAAGAACCCTAAAAAATCAAATATTTAGTATTTAGAGGACTTGTATTTGTGCACACAAATAAAATCCGGAAAGATTAACGCTTTAAAAACTTGGAATCAGCTTTGAATCTTTGATCTGCATAAAGATTCAAAGCATGGCTGTGGAGCTACTTCAGACAGTTATCCAGTGACTTCTAAACGTCTGAGAATTAGCGCTTGTGTGTGCACTTCAGTCCACACTGTCTGGTTTAAAATCCACTGTGGGGTTGTACAGAGGTAGTGGGCCCCACAGTGGCAAATACACATGACCCTGACTGCATGATTGTAAAGTTCATGAAACCCAATCTCAGAATGAATGAGCAATAAATGCTAATCAGAAATATAAAGACAGTTATCCGTTGACTCTATGGACTTCCCCGTATAATCTCGGGTCATCCAGTTCCATGTTTTTGGTGTTTCAAACTGCAGCTGCTCGACTTCCAAGTGATCTGTCGGAAGGACAACAAGTGTTCCAGCCCAGCTGCATGAGCTGAGGTCATTTTTACACAGTCTTTGAAGGTCTCTGTGAATATGCTCCACAGCAGATTACACATCAAATCAAACCCCATCCTCTGCCTCCAGGTGATCCCCTAAAAACTAAAGGTGACCAGGCTCTGGAAAAGTGTGATGGCCCACATGAAGGTTCAAGGTTCAAGGTTCTTTATTTGTCACATGCATAGTTATACAAGTATAACACACAGTGAAATGTAGCCTGACACGCTCCTCGACATGTGCAAAAAAATTGGGGGGGGGGGGGGGGGGGCGGGGGTGTAGAGGAAAAACATTATATATATATATATATATATATACACATATAGTATATACATTGGGTGAATGTGCAGTAGTAGCAGCAAGCAGGTGAATTCTGTACATTAATATGAATAGACATCTGACTATTTTACAGGATAGACAATATAAACATATTTAAAATTAAAGGAATTGAAATGTACATTGTGCCTTGGTTTAGAGTGTCTGGAAGAGTCCTGTCTCAGTCAGTTATAGATGATGTGAGAGGGCGGGTGTGTGTGTTTAGGGCACGGATGGCTTGGGGATAGAAGCTCCTCTTGAGTCTCTCTGTCCTTGCCCGGAAGATGCGGAACCTTCTACCAGATTGCAGAAGTTGGAACAGTTTGTTGCCAGGATGGGACGGGTCCTTCAGTATCTGCGCTGCTCTAGTCCGGCATCTCCTGGTGTAGGTGTCCTGAAGCGGGGGGAGAGCAATCCTGCAGCAGCGTTCTGCTGTACGGATCACTCTCTGGAGAGCTTTTTGGTCCTTCACACAGCTGTTCCCAAACCACGATGTCATGTTCTGTGTGAGGATGCTCTCCACAGCGCCTGTACAGACATGAAGGCCATGTCTGAGGGTTCAACTGTGAAGGTTATCTGCCCCAAATTTATAATTTTTTAAATATTTACTTTATTGTTTTTATTATTATTATTTGGAGATGTTTAAAGATGTTTCTGTTATGTAGAACTTTTTTTTAATGATATTTGATATTAATTTTTTGTTTTTTAATGTGGTTTTTTTTGCATTTTTGAATAAGATCCAGATGTTTTAAAATTCCGTTATCTATTATTTTTAGTTACTTTTGGTTTTATGTGTCTTCGTTTTTTTTTTGTTTTTTGTTTTTGTTGTTGTTTGTTTTGGGTGAACTTGACCCTCACAGCTGATTGGTCGGAGTGTGACCAACGCCTTCTGAGCGAGCAGCCAATCGGAGACTGCGCTCGCTGCGGGCCGGTTCCGGTGATCGCGTAGGAGGAGGTCTGTGTCAGTGTGCACAGCTGTCCTTCTCCACCTCACCGAGGAGTCGTGTTAGATTAAAGCAGAGATTCACCGGCTGTGTTTAACACTCGTTTTAAAGAAGAAGAGAATAAAAATGGACCCGCTGGTTGCTGCTATTGATCAGGGCACGAGCTCCACGAGGTTTCTGGTGAGTTTTAGTGAAGTTTCGCTGTTTTCATGTTGTGTTCAGGGCCCGGGAGCAGCTGGGACAGCAGACTACGGAGACTCTGTCCTGTGCTCAGAGGCTTTGGCCAAACAGCTGTAATCGTGGATGAAGTGCAAATCACCACGTGACTTATGTTTGTGTTGTGCTCGGCTCAGAAACGAGCTTGAACATCACGATGATTCTATTTAAACAGAGATTTAAATAGAAAAAGCAACCAGTGGACTGGAGCAGCACACTGACCTGTAGCTTCCACCTGCTTTGGATGGGGTTCAGGTGCATCTACAAAGAGCTAAAATCAGTCCAGCTGAATGATCACTTTGAACAAATTTGGACTTCCTCAACCAGGTCAGCTGGAAAATCGAGCTTTGGCACAGAGCATGAGCAGTGAGGGGCTCAGAGGAGGTAAAAGTGCTGTTGGAGTGCACAGAGAGAAATTCAGATTTGTGGGTTTTTCTGACACGTAAGAGCTTCTACTCATAAATGAATCATAAATGAATTTCTTTTTGGTGCTTGAGATTTAAACGTCCACAGGTGCTGAACTCTCTGAAAATAAAGGCCTTTCCTGTGTCATCATCAGCTGACATAACGGTCGTTCTGAGCAGCAGTAAAACTTTAACCTAACGCCTGATTTTGACTCTTGATCATTTGGCTGCGGATCGACTGCAAAATTGTCACAGAGCCTTCGTTTGTGTATACATGTGTAATGATCTCATAAAAACAAACTTTACTGCGTCTTTACGGTGTTGCATTTGCTACTTTGTGGTCCTCCGTCATGGTGTTACTCCAGAATATAGATTCATAACATCCTAGAGGGTCTCAGTTGGATTCAGGTCTGGAGAATGTGAGACAAAGGCATCAGCGCCTCCATCATCCAGGAACTGCCTGCACACTCCGGGTACATGAAGCCAGGGATTGCCCTGCACAAACAGGAGGTCTGAGAACCTGGCATGTAACAGAAGTCAGGGTGCTGTTGGCTAGCACGTGGAGGCCTGCGTGACCCTCCAAGGATACGCCTCCCCAGACCATCACTGACTCACTGCCAGGCTGGTCATGCTGGATGATGTTACAGGCAGCATAACGCTCGCCACGGTGTCTCCAGACTCTGTGAACCTGCTCTCGTCTGTGAAGAGAAGAGAGCATCAGTGGTGGACCTGCCAGTTCTGGTGTTCTCTGGAAAATGCCAGCCAGGCTGTGAGCACAAGTCCCACTAAAATGCCCTCATGTGACCCTCACAGAGTATCTGATATCTCAATCAGAGACATGCCTCTGACTCTGGCAGTACTCCTCCTGATCCGCCTCGCATTAATAAGCAGATACCATCCCTGCTGCTGGGTCTACTCCACGCTCCTGACACTGTGCCTGGAGACACGGCAAACAATCGGCTTCCCAACTGGACGCGAGTTTAGAAATGAGTACATGAGATGGAGCGCTCAGGGTGAGCAGTTTGGAGGCAAAATTAGAGAGGGAAGGCTGAGATGTTTGGATGTGTGCGGAAGAGGGAAAGGAGGAAGAGGAGGTTCACAGATGCTGAGGGTTGGGTGAGGGATGGGGTGAGATGGAGGGAGGTTATCTGCTTTGGCGACCCCAGAGGAGCGCAGCCAAAAAGAGAAGAAGAAGACCTGGAGACTTTGATATCCCTGACGTTTACCTGACTTTTAGTTATGCTCTGATGATCCAGCGTTCCCTTCCTTTTTTTGAGGTGTCATTAACAGTCAGAAGGGCAGAATACATGTCTAAGCTGTGGGTGGATGATTGAGAATCAGCCCTAGAGTCAGCAGCTGACAGTGGAGTTGAAATCAAGATGAGGAACTCAGAAGAGAAGCAGCTTTATTGTTTTATTTGTGTATTTGTCACAGATTGGGTCTGTGGGTGCAGAGGATGTTGTTTTATATGCTTATTAGTTTTTGAATCAGTGAGCGTAGCCCCGTACGATCAGTATTTGTGAGGTCACATTTTTTTTTGGGAGCAGGTAAAAAAAAACAAGTTCAGACTGAGTTCAGTTCTCATCAGTTTTCAGTAAGCGTGATGATTCAGACTTTTAACACTGATGGTGCAACTGAACTAAGATGACATCAGACATCCTCCTTGCATCAATGCTCTCTCTTTTTACAGGCTTAGTTTGTTCCTGTTAGATTTCCAGTGTAAAGTAAGTCAGGAAGTCTAAAGTTTAGACTTTAGGGTTGAAACTACTCTTGGATCACATGTCCTAAAAGCGTAACAAGGATTTCCTGTAGCTGAGTGAACGCACGGTGAGAGGAGGGTGGTGCTGCACGGAGCTTTATCCTATTACTTAATCAGAAGAAACGCTGACTTCTGTCTGACTGCAGGTGACAGGGAAAGTCCTGCCTCGTGTTAATTCCCTTCTTCTCTACAATACTCTGGCAGCACCCAGAGGCGATCGAGCCAGTGATCAATATCGTCTTTCCACTCCTCAGTGGGTGGAAGGAAAAACATAACTGGAAAAATTAAACTGTGGCAGCTTTAATTTGCTCCCTAATTAAATGAAGCTTTTAATATTTCTGTTCCTGCTTCTAATGAGCTGTGTTTCTCTGCAGGTGTTCAACGCAAAAACAGCTGAACTGATCAGTCACCACCAAGTAGAGATCAACCAGAGTTTCCCCAAAGAGGGGTGAGTGACTCGAACTTCAAATTATCACAATTAGACACTGTGTGTATCCACCATATTGTCCTGGTGCAACAGATTGCACACCTATGTGCAGTATTTATTATCTCTGCACACCCAGCCTGAGATCCGTGTTGCTTGAATAGTTGGTGGAATAACAGGATGCTTTGCACTTCAAGTCTTTGTGCACTCACAGGAGTCCAGTTTTCAGGTGACGGCTCAGTTGTCTACTGAGGCCGAAGCTGGTAAAACAAAAAAAACAATGCCATCAGGAAGCTGATGATAAAAACGCTGTCCTTTGATCAAATGTTACTCATTCAGCTGTGAAGCAGAGAGCAGAGGAGAGAAACTAATCACAGAGATTCATCACACTGGGCCTTCAATCAAATATGTGCACACGCTGAAGATAAAGAGCAGAAATACAGGAGTTTAGTTTTTATGTTTCATTTTTTTAAATGTTGGTTTCTTTGGGGATGTGCAGTTTGAATGTTCTTGAGAAAGCTGCAAGCCGTTGTTGAAAGGCACCGTGGCACAAAGTAAACACACTTCCATTCATTTTTGGCAACGCTGCGGTCAGGGGACTGCGAGGGCCACTGTAAAAGCTTCAGCTTGTCTTTCTCTGGGAGTAGTTCACAGATTATCCTTTGAGCTGTTGTCCATTTTATTTCACCTGCATGTCTGATAGCAGGGCATGTTTGTTAACAGCAGATATTTCCACCTGCATGCCTAACAGTTGAAAAATAAAAAAGTCTGTCCACATCACTTCCTGCCCACTTCTCTGAAACACCTCTGTCTCATCCACATACTGGTTTTCAGTAATGCACTGGCTGACTTTTTTGATGTGATAGCAGTTAAGTTTACCTGCTCATCCATATAGAGGCTAAAGCTTCTTCCTGCAGTCACATTGAGTTTCCTTTGTAGTCAGCAGACCGGCAGGTTTCTTATCCTTCAAAATCTCATTCGGACCGCCACCGTTTATCACTTTGATTCACATATTTTCACTTACCAATATAATATAACCCAATGAAAATAGCTCAAACCTGTTAATATTCTTTCTTCTGAATTTTAACTCTTGCTTTATATAGGAGTCTTTCGCAGTTGCACAGATATGTGTTGATAGAACTGTAAAGCTTGTAACAGCAGCACCTCCCCCCTCCTCTGGTGTCTTTTTAACAGGCTACTAAGTTACAGTTTAACCACCTTTTAATCACATAACTTTATTTGATATGTAACAAACTGAGTCTAAGGTCCAGGTTTTATTTCATTTTTGTTCCTAACAAGCTGGCATGTGTGACCCGGTACAAGAAACAGACTGACCGGCTGTACTGCAGATCCAGAACACCCAGACAGAAATTACAGCAGGCTGTAAACTTAAGGTGTTTTCTTCCTGAATGCAAATCTCACAAAGCTGCAGGTGATCATTCGGGCCGTGGAACCATGGAAACATCTACAAGCGAGACTTTTTCTCTGTTAATGAAGTCGGCTTTTTACAACCTTAAAATGTAGAAAAAATTAAGGATTTCTGTCAGAAGAAGTTCTAACATGCACGTCTACAGGTTAGACAGTTATAACAATGTCTTTACAGGTCTGAGTAAAAAATCAGAAAACTACAACTCATCCAGAGTGAAGTGGATAACTCCCTTTGTTAAACCACTGCATTGGCTTGGGTCTGGCTGGTGTGCCAGATCATAGTTTTTAAAATGCTTCTATTGGTCTATAAAAGCAGTAAATAGGCTTCCCAGATTTTAATTTGATCTTGATTATCATGTTTTTCATAAAAATTTGAAGCACTCTGGATTTTCACATCCTGAAAAGTCTCAAAACTTCATCTGTCGCAGATTTCAAACGGGTTTTAAACATGCACGCGTGTGTTTTCTGTGTGTTTGCGTGTTGGCCAGATGGGTGGAGGAGGACCCGCGGGAGATCATGCAGTCTGTTCACGAGTGCATTGAGAGGACCTGTGAGAAGCTCTGCAAGCTCAACATCGACGTCTCCAACATCAAAGGTAGGACGCTGACGGTGGAAGACGGGGTAGAAAATGAGGGCATCGGGGCAAATTCATTGAAATTTATCCTTTTTTTTGTTTTCAGCGGTGGGAGTGACCAATCAGAGAGAGACGACCCTGGTTTGGGACAAAGACACCGGCGAGCCGCTCTACAACGCCATCGGTGAGAGCATCAGCATCAGTATTTTTGGATTTCTACATCGGTGTCAGACTCACCGAGCTGTAAAAAAGTGGATTGTGTAATGTGGGAAACGACTCGGGGCATGACTTGATTACATCAGGTTGAAGCATCCTGTGTCGTGTCTGTTCCTGCCCCGCCAAAAACCATCAGAGCTGTGATCCAGCAGCAGCCACTCCCACTCACACAGGCTTTCAGTTTAAAAAGCCAGTTTATCAGCGAGCTCTTCAGTCCCCTGATTCGACTGGGGGGTGTTGTGTCAGCTGTTCACTGATCAGAGCACTGCTTGAGCTATGAACAGCCAACAAAAGCTAGCAAAGTTTTTTTTTTTTTAACAAAATGTTAGTGCTTAACTTCTCACAGCAGGAGAAAAGGCACCGCAAAGCAATTTTCTTCAAAAGGTGTGTCACCTTCATATTATTTAATCAGGTTTTGGGCCAAAAAGTGAACGCAGATGTTTTTATGTGGCTTTTTTATGTCTAATATCCCCGTTCATGCTGGAAAATAACCTGCAGTTAACAGGATTTACAATGGAGTCATATATAAAATAAATTCAGTTCACTTTTCTTCATATAACACCAAATCACCACAGGAGTTGCCTCAATCTCTCTATATTGTGAGGTAAAGACCTCACAGAGAAACCCCCTACAATCATACCACCCGCTGTGAGCACGCACATGGTAACAGTGGGGAGGGAAAACTCCCTTTTAACAGGAACAAATCTCTTCAATCTAAATACCAGCAATCACTTTTTGCCATGACAACAATGACAATGTGTAGAATGGTAGTAAAAATAAGTCCAAATTCATTGTGTCAGTTTGTCGCTGTGACCAGAAGCTGACAGACAGATGTTGTTAAATCCAGTTTTCCTGGTTTTTGGTGTTATTAGTGGGTCTGATGATATAACCTGATTTCAAACTGTTTTTAGCAGCTATCTTATTGATATGCTCTGTTTGGGATAATTTACTATCTATTTGCAGTTTGCAATAATTTGAAGTTTAAGTCGGGCTCTCAGATTAATGTTAGCCATTTTCAAAAAATGCACCACAGCATTATCAGACAGAGGTGCAGAACTCCCATATCCAAGTTAGGTTGAAAATTAAACAGAAGTTAACGTGCTGGTTTGCTCATACAAAGTCCACACGGTCTCCTGTTTTGCCTCCTGCGGGATTCACTCTAGCAAAAGTTGTATTTTCAAAGCGGCATTTTACTTTCCTGCTGTGCTTTGTGTGATGAAGCTCAACTGGGGAAAATCCCGACCTGGTTCCACAGCGTGCTCCAGAGTTCATGTGTGAAAACGACCACACAGCTGCACCAGCAGCCTGGCTAGTAGAAGTATATATAATAAAATATCACACATTGAAACCTTAGACAGGAAGGACTCAAGTTTAGCTGGTTAATAGTGACCAATCTTTCAAAATAAAAGCAAGGACATTGTTCACTAATACATTGTGGATGGCCTTGTTCTTCCAGAAAGATGAAAAATAAAGAAGGTAAAATTAGAGTTGGGATTATGCCCATGCCCATTCAAACAAACCCTGGGAACGCTGAGCTGTGAGTCTCATTTCTCATCCATCCTGAAAAAGACCTGGAGCTCTGTTGCCTTGGATCCTCTTTGAGGTTTAACCACAGAATTTAAATGAAGATCAGGTCAGAGGGCTGTAAGGAGCGTGATTAGTTAAACAAAGTTCTTGTGTTGTCTCAAACTTCAGCTGGTCCTCGTCATTCCTGCCATTTCTTTAGAAACTGAGGAAAATGTTTCCTGATTACTCAGTTTTTATTCATTACGCTGAGACCGCCTGGCCTCTGATTAAAGAGTTAGTCTTTATGAAGCTTAGATCTACAACTACATATTGAGGTTGCTGTTTTCTCACAAAACTAATGCCAATGTTTTGGGTTCCCATGTTTGAATCTTTCTCCTCTCCTGCTTTGTGTTTAGTTTGGCTGGACCTTCGTACTCAGTCGACGGTAGAGAGGCTCATTAACAAAGCTCCGGGAAGAAACAAGAACCACCTCAGGGTGAGAGATGATTGATAAGAAATTGGTAACAACTTAATCAGGGCAAGTTGTGTGGGTCAGAGGAACACTTGGGGGTGTAGTAGTGACTTTGTTATCTACTTTGAATCAGAAATCTGAAAGAAGGCAGGACTCTTGCTTTCTTTGTTGAAATATCTTTCTGATCTCTGTTTCTATTGTCTTAATCTCCACAGCATAAAACAGGCCTTCCCATCAGCACTTACTTCAGTGCAGTGAAGCTGCGATGGCTGCTGGACAACGTGGACGAGGTGCATGAGGCTTTCCTGAGCCAGCGTGCCATGTTTGGCACGGTGGACTCCTGGATCATCTGGGTAAGACCTGAACCTGTACCTCTACTTCTGTCATGAGTGTGTGATTTGTTCTTTTAACACCCCCACCCCTCCACCCCCCAGTGTCTAACAGGGGGAAAGAACGGCGGGGTCCACTGTACAGACGTTTCAAACGCCAGTCGCACCATGCTCTTCAACATTCACACCATGGACTGGGATCCTGAACTCTGCAGGTGATTCACACTATACCCTGTACACTATAGACTGTATATAAAGGATGGGTGCCACAGCCTATCCAAATGTTTTGGCCACTGCCATGTTGGATTGTGGAGCCAGAGTGACCATATTTGCACGAAGGGCCTGAAAAGCTGTGTTATTGGCTAATGCTAGCTAGCTAGGTTAGCAAACAAACTATATAAGAGCATCAGAGAGCCAACCAATTAGTGTTAATAACATTAAATAACAACTGAATTCATCTGAATTAAATATTAGGTAATAAAAGGCTCCAACAGCACAAACACAGAACAGAGGTCTAGTTCAGGCCGGGTGAAGCCTAGCAAAGAGCTAGCAGCTACAGCTACCTGTGTCGCCATAAATCTGTCAGTCAGAGACGCCACACCCCTAATAATGCAAACTTTATTGCAACTTAAACAGATGAGTGATGCATATGTTATGTCTTTATTTCTGCTGTAAAATTGGATGTTTTGGGGATGGACTACGTTTTTAATGCAGTCTCAAGTGGCGGCTAAAGGAACTGCAGTTTTTGGTTTCATGTTTTAGCCATGGAGGTTGCTGCTTAATTGTCACACACAGAATAAAGCATTTAAGGTTATCGTCTGCGTATCTGTTTGCACACTCCAGTAAAAGCTCATTCACTTCCCATTCAGGGAGTTAATGAGCCATCTTTTGTTTTATGCAGTTGGCTGAGCTTTGAAGCAGTGGAAAAAATGCTGCACCAATACATTTTATTTCTTTTGAGTCATAAAAGCACAGAAAGAATGGACTGGTCTTCACCTGATTATTCAGAGTCAGCTCCCCAGCTTTAGTGAGAGAGAAACAAACACTCTGTTTTAGCTCCGTTTTGTCGAACTCCTCCAGATTTAATTTCAGTCATGATTCTTCTTCTTCTTCATCTTGCTGCTCTGCTTAGAGGTTGCTAAAGTGGCTCACGTGCCTTCATGCAGACTTAACCATCCCAGTATCGAAATAATCGGAGTCATATATTCGATTGTAAAAGATTTTACACCGGACATCCTTCCTGTACTGGTGAGGAGCTCTCATGTAGTTTGCTTTTGATTGCTTGTGGTTTGCCCAGGCCAATCCTCGTTGCCCCCTACATTGAGGCTGCAGGTTGCCCTTGGAGACGGGCTGGACGGGCTTAACTTGGCATCCGATCAATGTCTGCCTTGTTTTTAATTGATTTGATTTATATTTAAAGTTTAAAGAAACCTCGTGTGAAAAGCTACATTTTTAAAGTCACATTGTTGCCACTTTCTCCTTTGTTGTCTGTTCTTCCTCATCTGCAGCAATCTGGGGATTAAAACACAGAACAACAGGACAGAAAATAGAACAAAGACCTCATCAAAAAAAAAGAAAAACTATAAGTGCCTTTGTATTTGTTTTTATTATGAACCTACAACCTCATGACAGACTCCTGCTATGCTCCTTTCAGGTACTTTGACATCCCGATGGAAATCCTGCCCAGCGTCAGAAGCTCGTCTGAGATATACGGCTGGATGGTGAGCTCAGATACGCCTCACAGCACGCTGTGTGTTTGTTTCTGTGACACCATTTGTGTTTTGAGGTCACAAACCTGAAACAACCTTTTTTTTCCCTCTACAACTCAAAGAAGAGATATGTGAAATCTGTGCAACCTGATACCGACACGAACCATAAATATTTCTGGTGAATGGTCTCGTTAAAATGTTGTTATTACTGTAATGGCTATAAAACTTGATAAGAAGCATCAGGAGAGGTGATAATGTACAGACAGTGTAGATAGTGAAGGTCTGCTGAAGATTTCCAGCTGAACGTTTATTATTCTGATGGATTTATGCTGCACAGTTTTTTCCATACATCCAGATGCATGCATGACTTCATCCAATCCTACATTTTTTAAATTAATTACATTTAAATTAATTCAGTAGATATTTTTCCTACATAAATCATATTAATTAGTGTTTTTAACCTCTTTCCATATAAAGGATAAATGTCACCATGCTGGACTTCTGAAGGTGCATTCCTACATTTCCAACTAAACCTATATGGCTTGGTTAGCAACCTACAGCCACAAACTGTGTGGGTACAGTGTATGCCTAGAATTTCACCAAAACTGGAGCTTAACCTCCTTGGACAGTCTGGAAGTACAAATCAATGCACTGCAGTCGTATTATTGTTGTTCAGATAATTGTATTTAAAATACTCCAAAAAAGAGGGAATTAATGAAGTATTTGTAAGTTTCTATTCCAATCTGTACACTTCAAGCTCTCCCCCTCTATCAGAAGAAACTCTCCAAAATATACATTTTTCAAGAATAGATAGTGATCTGACGAAGGGATTAGGGGGACCTATTACTGTAGTAGAGGTACAAGAAGCCATTAAATCCTTAAACACAGGTAAATCGCCGGGCCCTGACGGTTACTCTGCAGAATACTATAAAGCCAATTCTGATCTTATGGCACCGTTGTTGAAAGATATGTATAATGAAGCCTTTTCAAAATGTCAATTACCCAAGACTTTGTCCGAAGCTACTATTTGTTTAATCTTGAAAAAGGACAAGGATCCTCTGTTGTGCAGCAGTTACAGACCAATTTCTCTTTTAAATATTGATTTTAAAATACTATCTAAAATCCTCGCACTTAGGCTACAACGTGTTCTGCCACAAATTATCGCCTCTGACCAGACGGGATTTATGGCCGGCAGGCACTCATATGACAATTCAAGACGCCTCTTGAATATTATCCATACATCGTGCAACTCAATTCCAGAGGTTGTGGTATCTCTTGACGCGGAGAAAGCTTTCGACCGCGTTGAGTGGAGCTTCCTCTATGAGGTGATGGATAGGTTTGGCTTAGGGGCTGACTTTATTCTCTGGGTTAAGCTACTATATTCCTCGCCATCCACCTGTATTCGTACTAACAACAACTTGTCTTTGCCTTTTCCACTTGAGAGGGGCACTAGGCAAGGGTGCCCTCTCTCACCCCTCCTATTCGCCATTGCTATCGAGCCTCTTGCAATATGGCTGCGTTCAGAGGATAGATTTAAAGGCATTACAAGGTTCAGTGTGACCCACAATCTCTCCCTTTATGCAGATGATTTGCTCCTGTACATTTCTGACCCTCTAAACTCATTCCCAGTACTTTTTGACATACTGGACCAATATGGTACACTGTCAGGATATAAGCTCAATTATCAAAAAAGCGAGTTGCAACCCCTCAATTCCCTGGCCAGAGCTCTTCCCCACTCAATAGTGCCTTTTAAGTGGACAGAAACCGGATTTAGATATTTGGGGGTTTTTATTTCCTCTTCTATATGTAAAATGATGAGGGAGAATTTTCTATCCCTACTAGAAAATGTTGGGAAAGATTGTGACTGTTGGACTTCTCTACCATTGTCAGTGGCAGGGAGAGTTAACCTGATAAAGATGAGTGTCCTCCCAAAATTCTTGTATCTTTTTCAACATGTCCCGATTCTTCTTACCTACATTTTTTGACAAGTTAGAAAAGATTCTGTCACATTTCATATGGGGAGGGAAACAAGCTAGAATTCGCAAGTCTATTCTTCAGTCCTCTAAAACTGACGGCGGTCTTGGTCTGCCCAATTTTAGACACTACTATTGGGCAGCTAACATACAAAAACTTTTACATTGGGTTCATAACGACCCCCCTGCACCAGCCTGGGTACAAATGGAAACTGCATCTAGCTGTTACTCATTATCATCAATACTCAGCTCACCACTCCCTTTTTCTCCAACCCTTGTTGGGGATAATCCAATAGCTAAGGAAACGGTAACTATTTGGCGACAGTTCAGAAAATACTTTGGGCTACTTGGACCGTCTTTGCTAACGCCTTTATCAAAAAATTGTAATTTTGCACCTTCAAACACTGATGCGGCCTTTAGGAGTTAGAAAGATAACGGACTTAGGACTGTTAAGGACTTGTACAGTCAGGACACCTTTCTATCTTTTGCTGACCTATCGTCTAAATACAACCTGCCTAATTCCAACTTTTTTCGTTATCTTCAGGCTAGAAATTTTGTAAAAACGCAGTTCCCTCACTTTCCCAATCGGCCTCCAGAAACAAATCTGGATATCATCCTGCAGACGAACCCTCATCAAAACAGACTGATATCAGCCTTGTATAAAATACTAGATGCTTTGGTCCCCAAATCCATTTCTCATATTAAGCTGAGATAGGAGGAAAAGCTACAGACAACCCTGCCAGAACAGCAGTGGGATTCTGCTTTGAAATTGATTCACTCGTCCTCAATTTGTGCTTGTCATGCTTTGATTCAGTGCAAGGTGGTCTATAAAGTACACTATACAAACGCAGAATTATCTAAAATCTATCCAACCATTAGTGATGCCTGTAGCAGATGCGGACTATCGCCTGCCAACCATGTCCACATGTTTTGGTCTTGTTCGAAACTGAGTGCATTTTGGAGGAATATATTCGACACACACTTAGCCAAGCATATGGCCAGACTGTCCCTCCTAACCCACTCTCCGCAATTTTTGGCATTCCTCCCGACTTGAACTTATCTGGTCCCCTCAAACAGGCCCTAGCCTTTACCGCTTTACTGGCTCGGAGGCTTATTCTGTTGAAGTGGAAGCTTCCCCACCCCCCAACTCATGATCATTGGGTGAGAGATGTACTCTTTAACTTAAAGCTGGAAAAACTTAGATTCTCTCTAAAAGGTTCTATTAGGGAATTTAACAAAATCTGGAAATCATTTCTCTTGCTGGTGGACACCATTACTTTACTTCCTGAGTCTGAAGTGAACTGAGCGAAGCTACATTATAATGTGTTTTTTTTTTTTTTTTTTATCTTATTTATACCTTATCTATTTGTTTTTCCTTTTGTTTGGTCCTTTCTCTGCTTTTGTTTTCTCTGTTTTTGCTTTGTTTGTTTTTGTTTGTTTGTTTGGTTGCGGGGCGGGGGGGTTGTGGTTGTTGTTGTTTTTTGGGGGTTATGCGTGTTATGTGTATGGGTCCTGAGATGTTGTTGTTTTGGTTTTTTTGTTGTTTTTTTTGTGTGTGTGGGCAGAGACTGGTTCTCTGCGGTGTCTTGTCTAGTGTGGACCTGGTAGGGGGAGAATTCGGGTTGGGGGGTTGGAGGGTATAATGGACATACCACTGTTCTGAAATCAAGATTGACTTTGCTGTTGCTAACTTTGTATGTCATTGCTGAAATCAATAAAACAAAGTTGGAATAAAATACTCCAAAAAGCTCCCAGAGCACAAACTGTTTAGATAAGGTAACGCAGTATTTCTTCTATATATTTGGACCGCTTGTGTAATTACACACTTGCAGAGGTCCATTTTAAACCCTGTCCATGGCCCTTCAGGGGTGCAGGCACCTCGTCCATGGCCCATGGACTCCTCATCAGTAATAGTTTTTTTTTCTGTGCAAATGCACGTGTTACATGTGTGTTGTGAATCACAACACAGAAATATTTTCTGCGTGTGTGTGTATATAGTATATTTGTGGAGTGTAGGTAGGAGTTCATTGAGTTGTTTAAAATCCCATTCTGTGGCCTCTCCCTGATAAACATCCTGATAAGAAGCCGTGCGGCTCTTATCTCATCTCCCGACAACATCATTGACTTTAATGTCGAAGCTTTTTTATGCAACGTGCTCTATGGACTGAGGTCCAGAGATCAGCTGAAGCAGCTGTTTGTTTCTCTCTCTCTGCCTCATTGATCGGATCATTTTTCTTTTTCTTTTTTTGCCTCTACATGTATCTTTCCATGCAGGACCGACCTCTTTAATGACTGGAATTAATGAATAAATAATCAGTTCTGATAAAACTAGAAAGGGTTCAGTTAGGTTAAAATAATAAAAGTATCCTATGCTCACTTTGACGCTTGTGGAGCTTTTATTAAACTGTAATTACCACTGATAACTCAGTGTGATGCATACTTGGCTACAGGGCCACGAGTCTGATTCCCTGCACAGCAAACGGCCTCCTGCTTCATCCTAAAGGTTTTCATATCATTCTTTGTGTCGCACTGAGCTCAGCGGTCATTTATCCAGAATCTAAACATGTCCACATTTCTGTCTCCTAACCAGAAATCCGGCTCACTTGCAGGAGTTCCAATTTCAGGGGTAAGAGCTTTTCCCTCTTATGCAACTTTGTTTAATGAGTCACATCTGTCTGTGTTCCGCTGCGAGGCTGTCGCTGTGCTGGAGCAACGCATGGCTCCCTCCCACTTTTTTTTTTCTGAGTAGAGACCATTTCGCTCGACCAATGAAAAATCTGCCCTGTGACACCTCAGAATCAGCTGATTTGTTTTGTATGTAATGAAGCCAAGCAAAAGCGGTATCTTCACACTCTCTTTCACAGTTCAGGCCCGCCAAGTACACGTGGGCGGGTCTGAACTAGCTGCATAAGTACAGGAGACGTCAGCAAGACCAGTTCAGGGCTGCAAAACACATTTAAGCTGCAACCAAATCAATTTAAAAGGAAAATAACCGTCTCTGAGCATCAGCATCATCTGAGGTCTGTCGTAGTTTGAATGAGCTGCAGCAGTTTCATCTCTGTAGAGTAGAGGAACAGAAACAAGCATTGGTATCCTGGTTGTTTGATCTGTTTTCTCATAATTCCCTTGAAACTTAAAAAGTGCATCCTGGGTACATTTTAATGGTCATATCACTATGTAGTTTAGTGGGGTAGATCAGAAACACACTGTAGCATATGGAAGGTCCCCTTTTCAAAAGGTCATTTTCTGGCTGTGGGTTTAAAATTATGTTAACTGCTGGGTTGGAGCTTCCAGGGTGAAGCAGATATGTTTGCGGTTGTATCCACTCATCTATGACTGTTTACACGTCCTACTTGATCTGTCAGTGTCTCGGTGACCAGTCGGCTGCTCTGGTTGGTCAGATGTGCTTCAACGAAGGCCAGGCCAAAAACACGTAAGCACTCTGCTCCCTTCTTTATCACGGTGACGTCAATTCATTGTTTTTCTATGTTCAATACAGAGATTGTGTTTTTTCAACTTGACAAAATACATTACATGACATTTGAGGCTGTTAATAAATATCATCATAGGGATATGTGGACTGGGTTAAATTGCACTACACTGATACGATTGAGTTCTCTTCAAATGTGTCTCTACTGTGTTTCAGTAAATTGTAAAGTCGCTATTTTCACTCTAAAGAAAGGTAGTACTTAGTAAACTGTAGCAGTTAACATACAAATCTATCAGTTTATAACAAAACGCTAAGTCAGTGGATTTAATCATCGCTCAGTGCCTGCTCAATCAACTGAGTAATCTCCCCACCTCCTGATTCACCAACTCTGTGAGATAGAAGTCACAGTAACTAACCCAAGAAAGGTGCTTGATTGGAGTCAGAAAGAGTACTCATTTCTTTATTTTTGTCCCCCGATTTCTGTTCCTGTTGCTAAGGTGTGTTTTAACCCAAACCACCTGCTTTCTCTAAATCTAACCAGCGAGTGGAAGTGGACATGAAACGTAAAACAAATATACCCAGGTTGGCTGTAAACCTGCTAAAATGTGACACTACAGGCTCTCTGTCCTCCTCATGAGGACTATGCAAATCTGTTAAGTGTGGCGAATATCAAAAATCAAAACACCAGCGCACCCACACTGTAGATGAGTTAACGTCACCAATAAACCAATCGCGTGTCTAACGCTTCTGTTTTATTCTCATGTAAAGGTATGGGACTGGCTGCTTCCTGCTCAGAAACACAGGCACCAAGGTAAGATGTTGTTTTTAAAATATATACAGTAGTTATTGCTATAACAATTTTAGTGAGAAATATTTCACCCTCTCAGTAATAATTTTCATGTGATCTGTCAGCCTGTGATCTCAGACCACGGCCTGCTCACCACAGTTGCCTACAAACTGGGAAAAGACGAGCCGGCCTGCTATGCCCTCGAGGTGTGTGGTGGCCTCTATTAAATAACTATGATCGGTGACGGCTGTCTGTGCTCTGGTCTGATTTTTGGGATCTGCTTATTTTTTTCTTGTTTCCTGCAGGGATCGGTGGCCATAGCAGGAGCAGTGGTACGGTGGTTGAAGGACAACATGGGGATGGTGCAGTCGTCCTCAGAGATCGGTACGTGCACTTCACCACTGATTACATTCAGGACTCGGCGCTGGGGTTTGTGCTTGAATATCACGTCTGCTTCCGTCTCCTGTTGTCCTCTCTTTCAGAGAAACTGGCAGCGGCAGTAGGAACGTCGTACGGCTGTTACTTCGTGCCAGCTTTTTCGGGGCTCTACGCCCCCTACTGGGAGCCCAGCGCAAGAGGGTGAGCGAGTCGGCCCAGGCTCATTCTAAACTGAGGAAATCCTTTATGCTTGAACGCTTGTTGAAATGGCTATATTTCTATGTATAACAGTGCATGTGTTAAAAGATCAGCTATGAGCCTGGTGCTGAGCCCTGAGGAACCCCAAAGCTAATGTAGGAAAATCCAAACCCACATTTTGTGCACTCAGCATTAATAATAAACAGGATGGAAGCTGATTATAAACTCTGAGATGACACCCTCACTGGTAATCGAACAGGTGGGCTTTTTTGTCAGGATCTGTTAAGTGACTTATGGAGATGAGCTTCTACAAAACATCTCAGCTGCTCGATATTTAAAGACATTTAGTATATTCACATTCAATTTCAGTTCCTCAAAAGACACATTAACAGAGTTTGGAGGATGCACATTTGGACTCTTTTTAAAACCTTAAATGAAGCTTTTCCTCCTTCTGATGTAAATCCGGTGTTTAGCAATCAGATTAGCAGTCTGCTTCTTACTTTTTTAAAATCTGTGTCAAAGTATGAACATGTGGGGAGAGGTTGTTTTAAGATCATGTGATTCTATATCTATTCAATGACAAAAAAACACAAAACACAAGGCCACAAAAACATAACAGAGCTCTGCTGTGCTGCCCAATAACACAGTAGTAAATGTGGAACAGTTTAATGTTTGGTCTCTGTATTAAAGTATTAAAGTTTTGCTTTCTCTGTTTTGCAGCATCATCTGTGGGCTCACACAGTTCACCAACAGGAACCACTTGGCATTCGCTGCTCTGGAGGCCGTCTGCTTCCAGACCAGAGAGGTGAGCCTCCTCTTCTCATCTCTAGAACGAGAAGATACACAAGAGTGTAACCGGGCTATCACTAAGCATTGATCACATAGGTGTAACGTGAGTTTATGATACATACAGGTTTGCTTACTGAACACTATATCAGAGCATGGTAGTATTTCAGCTAGGCTGAATTTCAGATGCAACAAGAGTTAATAAAGAGGGGTTAGAGACGGGTTTCATCGTAGTTGAATTGAAGTGTGTGTGCGTGTGTGTGTGTTAGATTCTTGATGCAATGAATCAGGACAGCGGGGTCCCTCTGACGCAGCTTAAGGTGGACGGAGGGATGACGTCAAACAGATTACTGATGCAGCTGCAGGCCGACATCCTCTGCATCCCTGTAGGTACGACTACTAAACGCACACACACTCAGAGTAACTCTGTGTTTTAAAATCGAGGAACTGGTGACACGAGGCTGAACCTTAACCCTAAACTGTCCATTCTGATATTTGACCCATTTAAAACAAACACTTTGATATACAGGTCGAAGGTAAAGGCAGAAATGTACCTGTGCTAACCAGTTAAACATGAATTGACTTTACACGCACATATCTTCCTGTTCATTAGAATACTTTGCCAGCATTGTGTAAGTGGATGATTTTATCACCTGTAAGATGTTTCCCATCAAAGCTGAACAGCTGCTCCTTTTGATTGTTAGAGACTTTACTAGAGACTCTAATGACCGTTTGGTTCACTGTGACAAGTTTAGTCACATGTAGAAATGACAAAATGTCCTCACTGTCTGATGGTAAAGATTATTCTTTACTCACAGTCTGCACTTTTGAAAAAACAATCAGGCACTATCTGGATGATAGATCTGACTAGTAACACACAAAAAAACAAAAACAGCAGCACTACTCCCCTGAGTAGTTTGGACATTTTACAAAACCACAACATGACCTCATGAACTGAAGATATATTAAAAACCAGTGTAGCACTAAAGGTTTTTTGGTTTTGTTTGAACATTTGCCTATGTTCTGCTTTAATTTCTGTAACTTAGGTGTCAAAGTACCTAGTTAATTTCCAATAGCTGACTAGAAGATTTTATTTTAAAGAAAATGACTCTTTAAAAAGTCTGGCTGAAGTCCTCAAACTACATGGAAGCTTTTATTTTGAAAATACAACATGGCTGATGTCAACCTGATGACTTCCTGCAACTAACTTTTAAAGAAATTTAAAAAACAAATCACTGACTTGAAGATTTCACCAAAAATATTATGAAAATGAAGAATTTTTGCATTTAAATAGCAACCAGAATACAGGAAGTGATGAGCCTGATCGCTCTCAGGGGGAACATGTCTCTCTGTCACTCTCTAACCGTCCGTCTTACGTTGCTCCAGTTCGACCCACCATGTCCGAGACCACAGCTCTTGGTGTAGCCATGGCGGCGGGGGCAGCAGAGGGCGTAGGCGTATGGAGCCTGAGTCCCGGTCAGCTCCCACATGTCACATCTGAGAGATACGAGCCTCAGATAAACCCTGAGGGTAAGACTGTGAGAGTGAAAAGCTTGCAATGGGATCATATGACATACATGACACAGGACATACAGCAGATAATAGAACACAGAGCAGGATGGCCTCGAGTTTTGGTTAATGTTATGCAGCACTATGTAATTTAGAATTTACAGTGTCAGCCGTTGTTTCTGTTTGTCCAGATGCTGTTAAACATTTACAGTGAAATAAAACACTGTGTAAAACATTAATTTCCCATTTAATAGATTAAAGTGAACTTAAAGTTGTTTTTTATCCTGTGACAGCAACATGCTGCAAGAGTCAACATAACTGATGGTTGATTGGCTGGCTCCTCCCCCCTTCAGGCGCATGATGGTGTTTTTCTTTGTGCAGAGAAAATGTTCCTTATTTTACCATCAGCTTTAAAATTAGCAGATATATTCAGATGTGTTTATTTTTCAAGTAATGTAAATGTTCTTTTGTTATTTGCTGGGCAGTAAAATTCAAAACAGTGTCTCTCTGTGCTGTTTTGTGGTCTTTGCTTTGCAATGGCATCAAATGTGAATATCTTAGAAATATTTGTGTAGCTTATTATTTTTACACAGCTTCAGCTTTAAATCAGTTTTGACTGAATCTGTAATCTCAGTGTTTTCCACTCAGTGACTTTTAGGTGTAATTTGCTGCATTTGGTGGATGTTACTATGACGACATGACTTACACTTGTTTCCTCGTCACAAACAGAGAGCGAGTACCGCTTCGCTCGCTGGAAGAAGGCCGTCCAGAAAGCCATGAACTGGGAGACCACAGAGCCCTGCTACAACTGCAGCGGTAAGCCACTGCATGCAGGAAGTGACTTCAGCTGTTAACTGTTTCATTGTTGGAGAATTTCCCCCTCACTCACTCACAATCTCCTCACTTACTGACAACAGGTTTAGGAAAGAATATGAACGGCGCACCCTGGGGGGTCCATCCCAGCCCTCCCCCCAGCAGAGTGGACCACTAAGGTCCGACATTTGCCGCTGCATGCCGTGTGTGACACTTGAGTTTCGACTTGGGGCATGTTTACATATTAAAGGCTTTACTAACACGGTGTGTTCACGGCTTTAACCGACGCAGATGTCCTCACTCGTTAGAAACTAATTTAAGGCGGAACTGTTCTGTTCATATTTATTCTGCTAGAGCAGCTTTGCATGATTCTTGGTTCAAAGTAATCCTTCTCTAGCTCATGCTTGGACAACAAGCTGTTTTAGCCCCTCCCCCTTTAAGCCAGCTGCCTTCCTACTGGCTGTCCTTATAAGCAGAATGGTTGAACAACAAGTGAGCAGAGCTTCTGATTTTCCATCTCTCTGACATCATAGAGATCAAAGAATAGAAAAAACTGTGTGACACTGACTGTTTAAAACAGCCTGCATAACATGAAATAAGTTGAAGCAAAATAGGTCAAATTAATGATACTTTGAATCCTTCCTAAAGTTGTAAACAGAATGTGAGGAAACAACGCTACAACTGAATTTCCATAAATCTTTTTCTGTCATGTTAACAGGAATTACGTGCTACACTGGCTCACTGCACCACCCTGTGGTTCTTAGTGGTATTACATGACAGTACATTTCAATTTCACCTGATATTCTTGCAATACAACACCACAGTCGTCTCGTACGTAATGTCTTAGCGGTTAATTCTTCACATTCTGTTGTTTTTTTTATTTGTGTTAGAAGGTTTTAGAGTCTTTGACAAAGTTGGGGTTTTTTTTTTGCAAAACCTACATTTCAGATAAATTAAATCTGAGTCAGACCAGCCTGGTTGTGTGTGGGCATGCGACTGTAGTTATTCTTGTATGCCTCTACCAAGGAAGTCTTTTAGGATTCTTTTCTAAAACAAGATAGGTCAAAGTTAAAACGCTGGCTTCATTTGTTTACAGATAGATCTACATATACTTTCAGGTGGTATTCAGGAACTCACTTCCTGTCCCAGCTTTAGCCTTGATGGAGGTATACATTCTCACAATGCTCTGTTTTTCCTGCTGGTAAACCGCAATTGTTTCTATGACTTTTTAAAACGTGTGGAAATCAGGAGATTGCAGATCGCTAAGAGGTTTGTGCTTTAACTTCTAAATCTGCAGCTAAGATGCTAAGTGTCCCACAGAGCTCCTTTGAGTCCACGTTTAGTTTTAATCCTTTTCTTTAAACTAACTGCTTTGCTTCCAGAAAACAAAAGTCTGTCAGTGTTTGTTTGCTCTCTTAGACTCGTTTCTGTTCGCCTCACAGGTCACTCGCAGTAACTTTAAACTGTGTGGAGCCACATTTTGGGGGGAACATGATTGTGGAGTACGGTGAAGACGGGACTGGCGACTGCTCGATCCAGCCTGCGGTCATCTGCAGTGACGTGCAGCCTCTCAAATGCTCTGAACATCCAGCGAGCTTTTCACGAAGAACGACACCACATGCAGCCAGGAACAGTTTCTACACCGTCCAGTTAAAACAAACATGCCTTCAACACAGAGACTGCTGTAACTCCTCACTGCACCCAAAGGGAACACTGGACTTTATTTTGAATGTGTTCTGTACATGATGTTGATGTTTAACCCCCAAACACGGAACAGAAATCACTCATGGAGGGGACGAGTACTTTTAAGTCAGAAAACAGTCCTTTTAAAAAAGAAAATTCATTGTAATTTACTGCACTTCATTAACTACAATCTGAAAGCCAGCCAATTCTTAACAGCACTTTATAATTTATCCTGTTTGTGGAAAACATTTTTTTTTAATCAATTGATGTTTTGAAGAAACAGGACTTTGACTCCTTTATAATTAATTATAACACTTGATGACCTTTGAAGATCTGAGCTGTGGCACGAGCCATAAATACCTGGAGGATCATTTTCCATGAGACTTAAGCTTGTCTGTGAAAGGGGGAAAACGTGGCGACTGTTAAATCCTGCTGATTTATTACTGCTGTTTGAACCCTTCATATTACCAGGATGCCTCAAAAAGTTGTCCAAGTCAGAATAAACACAAAATGTACTTTTCATGTCTTTTCTGAACACACAGCAGGAAGAACTCTTAAAGACTAAACTCTTGTAGATCTTTAGGAACAGCAGGAGTGACAGGTTTTTATCCTGCAGAAATTTCAGTTCATGTGTCTTTCTGGGACGTTTGGGTTGATCAACCTGCAGCCGGGTGCTTTTTTGCACTAACAAAAAGAATGATATGAGCAAAACACACTAATCTGTTAGAGGTTTAATTTGCTGCAAATACAAGAAAGAAAGGACAATTGATAGCCGATACAGGGATTAAATGTGAACATTTACAAAAATATCTTTAAACAATGTTTCAGCATGAAAACTGATAAAAGACATCTGAGGGAGAAGGGTTAGTCCGACTGCTCTGAAGCAGGAAGTTCATGGGATTAAAGTAGGAGGGGGAGGATCCAAGGCTCAGCGGGAGAACTGCCTTCGGTCGCTCTTTCCTTTGTTCACGTGTTTGAAAATTTTCGATTTCTGCACGTTTTTGGACTTCTGGTATCCAAAACCACCGCCGCCACCTCGCTTCTGCAGCTTGGCTCCTTTACTGCTGTGCACGTCTGAAGAGAAACATTTAATTAAGGAGAACATCTTTCTTTTTAAAAATGATCCTCTCTATTGGAGAGCTACAACCTTTTACATGAACGTGCAATTCTGTAACATTCAGATGTTTTCAAGCATAATGAATAAAAACAAGCAGCAAAGGATACTGAGATCAACATATGGAGGAACTTTGAATCCAAATGAGAGCGCCACCATGGGGAGGTTCAGGGTGTTGATGTTGTAGATCTGTTTGAGCGAGTGGGAATCATAAGCCCTCACGTAGGACTTGTAGGCCTCCTGAGCAGACTTGTGGAGGTAGTAGTTCTTTTCGATAAGTTTCTCCAGCTGAGGGAGGACAGAGTTCAAGTCACAAAACTGCCTTTGCTATCTGAGGCATTGCTGAGTGTAAACCGCACGTTAATTCTCACCTGAGACTGGATGTCGGAGATTTTACTCCAGGAAAATTCAAACTCACTCAGTGGGACCTAGATGAGATAAAGCAGATAATGCAGACTTTAAAGAAAACTAATCAACACAAAAAAGGGACAATCAGTGTCTATGAATATCTTTTCATTGGCATGTCCTATTTTTTCCATTAAAAACATTAAAACAGGAGGTCCCCAAATCAGAGCCCTGTGGGACACCACAGCACAGTGGGAGGATTTAGATACAAAACCTTCAACAGTGACTATAAAACTATATGTGATGTAAAATTTAAAGGCAAATCCTGCTTAAAAGTCTGTATGTGTTCGTACAACTGAAATGACCAGGCAGGTGGTCAGCTCACCTTGGCCTGTTTGAGGAACCGCAGGAAGCCGAGTTCTTCTGGGCGCAGGATGAGGAGGGCGTGGCCTCGACCATCGATGCCTCTGGCAGTCCGACCCACCCTGTGGATGTACTCCTGTGGGAGAAAAATCAACCTTAAGATTAGTCCTGTTCTGGGAATTTTTGATCAAACTCAATAATTTAACATGACAAACTAATGCTGCATATGCAATAAAAAAAACCCCAAAAACTTATTGACCTTGGGGTCATCTGGAGGGTCGTACTGCACGATCCAGTCCACCTCGGGGATGTCCAGCCCTCGAGCTGCCACGTCTGTGCACAGCAGGATGCCGGAGTCAGCGTTGCAGAACTGGAAGAAGGTGGTGGTACGTTTGGTCTGCTTTTGTTTGCCCTGCGAAATGATACAAAGCAAAGGAACGCTCAGAACAGCTGCAGCTGCAGGTCAACATCTGCTCACCGTCACCCTTCAAATATCAAAGGATAAAATAAAACAAAAGAAAAACCATTTGCTTCTAACATCAGCCAACTTATTTTTCACAGGTACAACCAAAGAACTTTAACTTTTAGAGGCTCAGTTTTTTTGACCACTTGTATATTTAGATAAGATTCATGTAAGCTGCGTCTGGAGAACTTACGTGGATGGCCATGACGGGCAGGTCGATGTAGTTGAGCAGTTCATAGTGGAATTTCACAGACATGCAGGAAGAGAAGAAGACCATCAGCTTCTTCTTGCGGTTCTTCTTCAGGAAGGTGAAAAGCAGCAGGAAGCGCTTCTCTGATGGACACACCACATAGCCCTGAAACAGGAGAGAGAGAGAGAGATCACTGCATCAGCAACGAGAAAGAAGACTGAGTTCTAGCTGTTTCTGTGATTTCAGACCATCTAGTAAAACTGATGTGATTTCATGAAATACTGAAAGGATTTCAGTAAAAAGGATGAAAGGGAAACTGGCTTCTTTGGATTTGGCCTGTATGCAACAGTTTATGACTGAGTACCTGCTCGAGGCCGTCAACTGTGGCCTTGTCTTTGTTGTCGTCCACCCCGACATACAAGGGCTCCTTTTTCAGGGAGATGCGAGCCAAGTCCTCCACCTTCCTTGTCTGAGTGGCTGAAAACAGCATCGTCTGCCTCCGCTCTGAGAAACATCAAAGAGAGAAAGTAAACAGAACAGGTGAGAGGGTTTAACAACATCTGGAGTTTTAAGGACTCTCTCAGGATATTTTACACTCAGGGTTAGGATTTGATCCAAGATCAGCTAATCCTGGTAACACTGGTCAGGTTTTTTCAGCTCTTCAAAGCCAATGACAGATGTTTGAGGGTTGTGACGATGTTCGGAATTTTTTTGCTGAATTAAAAATGAATTAAACTAAAAGCACGCGCTTAGGGCAGTGGAGAGCTCATTTACTGTTTCAGAGAAAGCCAAGGCACATCAAAGAAATGAGAATAAAACATTTACAATACAAGTCTTTATAAAACAGGAAGCTGCTTCATGTCACAGGTTAGTGGTCAGTTTTTTAAATACAAAAACAGGAAACCCCACATTTCTCTTTATTTACATGTGATTCACTTCCTCTTTTAGAGTCAGAGTAAAAAGAAGCAGCACCTCTCTCTCAAAACTACGATTGGTGTTACGCCAAAAGGTCACGATGACACATTATTGGCTCTACCTGAAACATTTTTTTTTAACTGGACTGATTCCACAGTGTTTGATGTCACTAAGGTCCATGATTTAAATACGTTTAGACTGAACAAAAATGCTCATGAGTTGGTTTTACTTTGCTGCTTTGGAAATCAAAACGCTTCTTCAAAGAACTAAAAGTTTTTTGTGCCAAATCATCAACTAAATCAATGTTCATAAATTTCTCACTATTGGGTTTATTGATACTTTCACTGATACATACTCGGCAGCAGTTTGATGATCTGCTTTAGCTCCTCCTCGAAGCCCACCTCCAGGATCCGGTCGGCCTCGTCGATAATCAGACACTGCAGGTTCTTGTACATGAAGCCGGACGTGTTCTGTAGATGTGGAACAAGCCACTCAGACGGTGTTCTTCTTAAAGTATTAAAAATGAGAATGAAGAACAGAGAACTTTGTTTCTGCTCACCTGCAGGTGGTCCAGCAGGCGTCCGGGTGTGGCTACCACGATGTTGACGCCGTTGGCGAGCTTCTGGGCCTCAGCTGAGCGGTTGCTCCCTCCCATGATCAGACCGTAAGTGTGCACGTGGTGCGTCATCAGCTCCTTCAGCACGCCGTAGGTCTGCATGGCCAGCTCGCGTGTAGGAGACAGGATGATGACGCCGGTGCCTGAGATGAAAGAGAGCAGTTACAGAGTTAGCGAGTGAGAAAGAGGAGGATGAAGCTAAGCAGGAGACGAGGAGACTCAGACGGCAGCTCACCATTCCTGGGCATGAACTTGAGTTTGTAGATGAGCTCGATGCACGGAATGAGGAAGGCCAGAGTTTTACCGCTGCCTGTCTTTGCCGCAGCCAGGACATCCCTGCAGAGTGGAGCAAACGATTTCATGTTATTCCGCCGCCTCGGCTGAGCAGCTCAGAGTCTAAGTGGACAACCAACCCACCTTCCCTCCAGCAGAGGGCGGATGCTTTTGTGCTGGATCTCGGTCATGTGCTCGAAGCCCATGCCCTTCACTCCCTTCAGCGTGTTCTCGCTAACTATACTGGCGAGAGAGGCAAAGGATGTGTCCTCGAACGCCCCTGAAACAGACGGAGAATTGTGGATTTTTCATATTACATCATGGTTTGATTATGCACAGGTTTATAGTGCTTCTGCCATGAATGTATTTAGTACAATACTTGAATGTCATCATAAAAAGACATAAGATAAAAGCAGTTGTGAGGTTTTGCTGACTGACCAGACTAGAAACAGTCTCAAAGATCAACTTCTTCCAGTGATCCAGGAGCAATTTGGTGACATTCTGTGCAATTTCCAGCATTACGGTGCCCCATGTCACAAGGCAAAGTGACTCAGAGGTCATTAGATTAACATAGTCTGATCCAGAATCTACGCTCAGTCCTTAAAAAACAGATTGACATGCAGAACAAGGCAGGAGTGGATCTCCACCAGGAGCTGATCTGTTTATTTACAAATACACAATGTTTGCCGCCTAATGATTTAAATTGTTTCCCAACAAGTTAAAGCTGTTTTACCCTGTACGAATGAAAGACCTTGCAGATTTTTTTTTATTATCATTTAATAATTAATATCTCTATTATTATCCTTGGGCAAGATACTAACCCCATGTTTGCCTACTGGTGGTGGTCAGAGGGCCCGGTGGCGCCAGTGTCCGGCAGCCTCGCCTCTGTCAGTGCGCCCCAGGGCAGCTGTGGCTACAATGTAGCTTGCCATTGCCAGTGTGTGAATGTGTGTGTGAATGGGTGAATGACTGAATGTAGTGTAAAGCGCTTTGGGGTCCTTAGGGACTGAGTAAAGCGCTATACAAATGCAGGCCATTTACTATTCACTTGAAACTGACCAAAGAAAAAATTATTTTCTCTTCTGTTTGTGTTCTTCTATAAATCTTGAAGCTTTTGACTGGTCAGAATTAAGATTTTAGTTTCTTATAAATACTGTTTATTTTATTTGAAAACACATTTACAGTACATTTATCATTTTCCAGTAGAAAATAAATAATATTCAAGTCAAGAGTAACCTCAACTTCACTTGGGAGCAAAAAGGAATCTTTAAGCTTGACAGTGGTTTTAGTGATTTGAATTATTATATTATTATATTATAATATTGTGATATAGTTATTGACTAAGATGTAAAAATTGTGATACAATTTTTCTTCCATATCAGCAAGCCCAAGCTGAACAGGTGTAAGGAAGTGTCCAGTGTGTATTATAAACAGAGCAGAGATACGGTTTGATTCAGCGTGTCCTTACAGTCGTTCCTGTCAGAGGCGTCACTAAAAACGCCGCCCACAAAGACCACCGTAAGAGTTTCTGTATGCCTCAGCTGACACCCGGCTCATGATGGAAGCAGCGACCGGGCAACACATGAAGGCAGCACGGCAGAGCCGGCCTCTCCTGTTAACCGCCTCATATGCAATTAACCTGATTCACTCAGTACCTGTGAGTCCACACGGCAGCTCAGGCTCATCTTCCTCCTCTTCTTGTGGTTTGTCAGCAGCTGCATCTCCATTGTCATCTGCTACTTCTTCCTCCTCCGTGTCCTCCTCCCCATTTTCTTCTTCTTTTGCAGTTTTGCTCTTTTTCACGGCTTCAATCAGAACACGGACATTAACCGAAGCACCAACAAAGCAAACTTGAGTGTGTTACCCGTATAAAGGGCTCTGTTTTTACCTGGAGGTTCAGCACCCTCAGCCAGCTGCTTCCTTTTCGCTTTCTTCTTCATCTGAGTTTCCTCTGTGCTGGTCCCTTCCACTGGTCCCTCTTCCTCCTCCTGATTCTTCTTCTTCTTCTGTTTCTTCTTTAGCTCTCTGGGTACCTCCTCCTGGAGGCCGTTTGAGCTCACCGTCAGACTCACTGGAAGTATGATCAAAGTTTGTTGCTAATAAACCCCAAAGGAAAACTCTGGAAGCCTGGTTAGCACAGTGCTAGCTAAATTGTTTTGTATACTAATCTTTTGAGCTAGTATGCGGCGAAATGCGCATGCAGTTGTGTAGCAGAGAAAATATACCTGCATGCGCAGCTACAGTGAACCCAAACTCAGATTTAAACCTTAGAAGAGTAAAAAAAGTTAGAAACGGATCAGGGAAGAGCGCTACCTGTTAGCTTAGCCTGCGACATCAGCGTTTACCTAGCCATCAAACACTCACCATCTTCTCCTTCTTCCCCATCTTCTCCTGTTACTTCGTCTTCCCGCTTCTTCTTCTGCAATTTGCGCTCTCTGTCCTTCTCGTTTCGCTTCTGGATCTTCTTTCGGAGAAGCTTCATCTGGAGGTCCGCCATGGTTACCGAGAACACGGCGCACACGTGTGTATGTGAATGACGCTCAGGACCCCTCAGTGGAACAGAGACAGATAGCGGCCCGCAGCGCCTGACTGAAAATCAAAAAGGACCCCGCGTGCTGTGAAAACAACCGAGATAATGCCTAAAAGAAAAGACACCTGAACACGGGAAAAATAATGAAATAAAGATAATCAACACTGAAGTGTGGAGTAATAATCATTAAATAATATGAAACATTTAAGGCACTACAGTTAGGGTACTAAAACACATTATCAGCAAGCTTTACTTATAAATCACCAAAAACTTTTTTCCCCGTTTTTTTTTTGTTTTTACAATTTTTAATTGATTTTATTATTTATTTTTAAATAAACAAATAAGATATATTCTTTTGTGGCAGGAAGTTTGCATACATTGATGGAAATGAATGTATGCACAAATGACTGAAGACGCTATTAAGAAAAAATAAATAAATACATTTTAAAAATTAAATTTCTTTAATGTTAATTTTGCAGGGTGGAAATGCTGGAATAATAAATTAGTCTTGAAATACTGTTTTAGGATTAAGGTAGAAATTTGCCTTTTTAAAAAGTATAAGCATAAATTTGGGGTTTAATTTGCAGTCCTGTTAGTTCAGGAGGAGCTGTGACTTACAGATCCTTTCCAAATAATTAGGATATCATGGAAGAGTTTGGTTATTTCCATAATTCTATTCAAAACAATAAACTTTCATAGATTATAGATTCAGGGCCCACAACTTAAACGATTTCAAGTGCTTATTTGTACATAATTTGGGCTTCCAGCTCATAAAACCCACAAAAAACAGGATTTCAAAAAATTAGAATACTGTGAAGACATCAGCCCAAATTTTACAGGGCATGAATGTTTTAAACGGAGTTTCACACATAACTCATCTACTAACCTGAAAGCACCTGCACAGGTTTCCCCAGGTGTCATTAAATCGCTTCACTCAGTCACTTTTTTTTTTCCTGCAAAAAATGAGACGTTAATGGTGAGGTCTTCACAGCATTCAAATTTTTTGAAATCCTGTTTTCGTGGGTTTTATGAGCTGGAAGCCCAAATTATGTACAAATAAACACTACTTGAAGTACTTGAAATCATTTAAGTTGTGGGCTCTGAATCTATAATCTATGAAAGTTTAATGTTTTGAATAGAATTATGGAAATAAACTTTTCCATGATATTTGAATTTTTGGGAAAGGGTCTGTGGTGGGTTTCCATGCTTCCATCTGCAGGACAGGGGGGGAAACTGCAAATATTTCCTCATAAATCCATCACAGCTGTGTTTAGAGCTGGACAGGTTACTAATCCATAAAGAAAAGGGCCAACAAGGCTGAAAACAAGAGATTCTTTATTCACAACAGAAAATCCAAACAAGATTCAGACAAGTTTTTTTTTCTTCTTTTAGCTGGGTAACAAAGAGAGCTGCCTTGTGTTTAAAGCTAATTTCCTCATCTTATTCAGTTTTCTGAATGAAGACCATCCAAAAGTTCAACTACAGGCTTATAAACATTTACTTTGCAAAGGCAGAGATGTGTCTTTAGTTTAAATTCTAGCTATGGTGGCCCTGAGGTGAAAGATCCAAAAATAAAAGAAAAACTAGAAAAAAAATGACAGCCTTCTCTTCCATCCCTCCAAACCCTGCTCATCTTGCCCCGACAGACTCTCAAGTCAGTCCATGGCTAAAGGCTCATCTTCAATCTTTACTAAATCTGGCTCCCCATCTTTTTTAATCTCAAACACCTGAAGAATAACCTGAGGCCCGTTTGCGCTCAACCCCTCTGCTGACTGCCCTGGATCGACAGGTGGTGCTAACTGACTCCTGGACACCCTCCTATTCTCCTCCCGCCTCTGCGACCTGCTTCCAGTCCTATGCCCTTTGTTCCTCCTCTTCCTCAGAAGCCTCTGGCTCCAGGAGATGTTTGAATACAGCTGCAGAGGATTGCAGCAGCTTTGCGTGCCATTCCCAGTCACTGAGGATGGCGCTTGAACACACCGCCTCCGCATGTCCTCCTCCACCGCTTTGAACACCAGGTCAGTGATGTCTCTGCGGAGCCTCATAAGCAGCACAGGGTCTTCAACCTGCCGCATGTCAGCCAGCATGACCTCAGCAAACTGGTTGAGGACGTCGTGTTTGGGTGCCGTTTTAACAGGTTGATTGTCTTCATCGCGATGATGCGGACAACTCAGAGACACGACCTCTGTGACCCGAGGCTGTGGACACTGAAGTGGGGCGAAGCTCGGGGCAGAGTCCATAGACTGGGGCTCATCCAAGTCTTGGCCACCTCCATCTGCATCCAGCTGGCTGCTTACTGAGCTGCCCATCTCCTGATCAATGTTCCCCTCAGTCTTCAACTCCTCTTCATCCTTCTCATTATGATCCACAAAGTTGTCCGCCTGCAAACAAAACAAACAAACAAAAAAAAACATGCAGTTTAGAGGATTTATAGATATATAGATAAAGCTACCCTGTGATGATGACAGCGTCAGTCGCTATGGAGCAGGCTATCAGTCCGAGCTGTCCAGCTGTATCCTCCTTTTATGCTGTTCAATAGGCTACTGAACAAGTTTAAACTTTTTAAAATTATGCAAAATTGCAAAACTCTTAGCTATGTCTCTAATAAAACCTCTGTAACTTTGCTCTGTTTCACTTCAGCAGCATCAGGCAATGTTCATATGTTGATTAATGGTTTTCTTTCGTTTTTGATCTACTGCACACAGAATATTTTTATAAAATCCCAGGCCAGGAAAGTCGCCTTCACGTTTTTCTGTGTTTTATCCTCAGTTACTTTGACACAAAGGCATCTTCTATGATGCTTACACCTTTGATAAAGTCTCGCAAGTGTCATCTTTCTTTTTACAGAAATAAAAATATGGAAATGTACAGATGCATGATCTGAATTGTAATATTTCTGACTGGGGCAAAATTTCCCCCGATTCCTCGATTCGAGACCTTGTGAATCGGATTGATTCTAGAAATCAGTGACGATACCCAGCACCATTGATTACCTCTAACTGAGACTTGTGTGAAAACCTCTGCACAAAGTTTCATGATTCAAAGCCGTGTATACTTGCTAGCATCTGCCTACTGGGAACGAACCCTCCTGGGTAGCGTTCTTCTGCCAGATTTGTTGAAAAGAATTTCCTCTTCCTACCTGCAAGCAGCCTTTCAGAAAATGAGTCGTTTGAGAGAAGAAGAACAAGCTGCAAAATTGTTTTTATATCTGACCCTGAAAAACTAGTTCAATTATTTAATTCTTACAGGCATTACTATTTTGACTCATTATTATCAGGATGTCCTCAAAACTCCTTGAATTTAATCATTAATTATTATTAATATCTGGCACTCTTTCACAGTGCGTCTTTTGTCCTGTCTCCTTCTCCTCAGCCAGCTCCCTCTCCCCTCCCTTAGCCTAGTTCTTCCAGTTAAAAAGGACAATTTCCTCCCCACTGTCACCAAGTGCTTGCTCATAGAGGGTAGTCTGAATCTTGTTGTTTCTTTCTAATATTAAAAGAAATAAAATGGCTTTGCAAACACATCAGACCCAGAACAACTTAAGTACTTATTTTGAATTGAATATTTGCGCTCCACCATCTGAGAAACTATCCGGTTTCGATGTTCATTTGCTGTTCAATGCAGCGGGAGGTCGTCTGCTGCATTTATCAGTTTTGCTGTTGACTATGTTTCAGTTAAAGTCCTTAAAACTATATTAAAACATTTAAAGGCAAAAATGTAAAATGCTAAAAAAATGCTTGATCATTCTCATGAAGTCTTCCAAAAATTTCACATTAGACACAGCCCTCTGAGTTATTCTAAATATAAAGGACTTGCTGCTGCAACTTTAACGTCTCCCCCCCCCAATTTTCTCACCGATTGATGTTGTTATTTCTTTAAACTGTGATAAGGACCTTCTTTAATATTTAGGAAATGTATTTTTCTCTTTGCAGACTTACCAGAGATGAATATCCTTTCCTGCGAACTATGTAAGGCCTCAAGAAACAGAGTTTCTCCCTCAGCTTCTCCTGCTGTCCAGTGCTCAGCTTCTCCTGCTCTCCAGCGCACAGCTTCTCCTGCTCTCCAGCGCACAGCTTCTCCTGCTCTCCAGCGCACAGCTTCTCCTGCTCTCCAGCGCACAGCTTCTCCTGCTCTCCAGCGCACAGCTTCTCCTGCTCTCCAGCGCACAGCTTCTCCTGCTCTCCAGCGCACAGCTTCTCCTGCTCTCCAGCGCACAGCTTCTCCTGCTCTCCAGCGCACAGCTTCTCCTGCTCTCCAGCGCACAGCTTCTCCTGCTCTCCAGCACACAGCTTCTCCTGCTCTCCAGCGCACAGCTTCTCCTGCTCTCCAGCGCTCAGCTTCTCCGGGTGATACAGCACCCTCCTGTACTGTGTCCGCAGAGACCTGGTCCTCCTCTCCACATCAGACACTGGAGAAAACACGAGACACATGCAGTCGTGAGAGTGCCTAACGGTGCATACTTGTTATGGTAAATAAGAATAACTTTATTTATCCCGAGTGAAATTCTTTTGTCATGTACATGCTCAAAGTAGCAGGAGAGCCAGAGGAACAGATAAATAAGATATACACAATAAGAATAGTAGTGCAAATGCGATAAATGCGATTCTTCTTACTGAATCGAGTTTGAATGAGTCACTCACCAAGATGAATCGGATTTTTTGAGTCAGTTGCCTAGAGAGTGCAAAAGTTTTTACATTTTCACTCAAACTTAATTTGTTTCTCTTTTCATATATATCCATAAGCAACTATTTTTATAAAGCATTAAAAAAAATTAAGATTTCTAAAGGGAACATGTATTTTTATATTATTAGTATTTTCCTCAGATGTGTCAAATATATATTTTCTCATCTAAATGTCCACAGAGCTGTGAGCCAGGGGGCGGTAATGCGCCTTAACATTGGTGGCCAACCAAGAAGAAGAAGCTGTGAGCCACAAGGGAGAGGGTGAGTGAATGGCTGTGTCCCAATTAAGGGACCGCACGCTTGAAGTACGCATTTTGAGTGCGATTATATCACCGCCACGCGACGACGGCTGTCCCAATTTGAAGTGTACTTCAAATGCATACTCCAAATGCACCATCGATTTCCCCAAATATCAAGCGTGGTCCGGTGCACGCTTCGTGGTCCCATATATCCCACAATTCATAGCACGGCGGTGGGTGTGGATAATTTTGCCGCAAAATACGGCAGAAGGGAGCGGCCGAAGAGTGAACTGTCAAAAGTAAGTACAGAATATCATGTCACTTATATATGTGCAAATGTTTAATAATGAAGAACATTAAAACATTACTGTTGGCCACAGGTCGGCAAAGTTATGTGACATTAGTGATGTTTGTACTTTCAGCGTTTACTTGGTTTTAAAGCCTCTACACACACACACACATACATACACACATACAGTTGACCTTAATCTTACAGAGAATGTGATGATTTTATGGATAATTAAAGTCAGTCATGTATCCACAAACACAACAAGCTGAAAGTCAGTGATGCTGCTCGGTTTGCAGTCCTGAATATCACAGCACAAGCAGGATTCACCGCACTGTTAATGTTAGCTATGTTATATTGCTGCCTCTGTTCGGTGGTGTCGAGCCAAACGGACTTTAACGTGTGTTTGAACGAGCTGACGGTTTACTCGTTAAGCACATCATCTGTGAGGCTTTGCACCCCTGATGATCCACCAGGATAAACTCAGCAGTGTGTGAGGAAGAGGAGGAGGAAGAGCCAGCAGCAGCTGACAGACGGAGAGAATAGACCGACTGAAACAAGTTTAATATTCAGAAACCTAAAGTATGTATCAGCAGCAGAATGGACCTAAAAATAAATGTTTGTTTCAGTTCTATGAAGCTTTGAGTATTTTGGATTAGTAGCACTGCTGTGTTTGTTGCATCATATTGTTGTAATTGTTTATATGCTTTATATATTCTGAGGTAAGTTGATCTATAGTGTTACATCATATTCTATATGGATGTTATGTGTTTGTATACTTTCTGCCCAGTTTGACCCATTTAGCAGAAGTCAGCCTGTTTAAGGCTCTGATATCTATTCTGTATGACTTAAGCAGTTATGACGAGGTGTGATTTTCTCACCCAATAAAGGAATATTTAATATATCAGTCTACTCTTCATTCTATCAGAAACAGTTTTCACAGCTTGTACATTTTCCTTTTTACACATATATGTGAGCATTGAGCCAAATGTAATAATGCCAACATATTAAATGAACAATATTTGTCTCTTATGTATAACACATCTATATATACACTGTCAAAGATACTTGTCTTTGAGTGAAGATTTAAGGTGATAGGAAATATAAATAACTGCAACTTGAATCTTTGACCCAGAGTTCAAGCTCACTGCTGTAATATATCCTGTATATTTTATTTTTACATTACCACAGTGAGATGACTTTAGTCTCATGACCAACATTAGCTAATTGTTATTTACTAACTAATCTTGAAATGACTGTTCAGTACAGAAATGAAACCCAACTATCATGTTTTACAGTCCTGTGGTCTTAGCCTCAGATATTCAACTAATCAAAGTGATGTCATGACAAAAATGAATGACCAACAAAACATTTTTTCTCCTTCATTTAGGACACACAATGCTGTATGTAACGTTTCTCGCAGTTAGTATCATGGTTGCTAGGCAACCTGAGCAGCGCAAAGAGGGCTAGACCGGCCCATTTCACAGGCCTCTCACTTCCGCACTTCTCCTACTTATAGTGTGCATGCTTCAAGCATGCAGACCCTGAATTGGGACACAGCCATCGATTTGTTCATGCTAAGATTCAGCACAGGAAAGGGGGGGGGCCTGAGTGACTCAAATGTTCTGTTAGCATGTTAGCAGAGCGATGCTTCTACTCAGAGTTTGTTCTTACAATTCAGAGCAGAAATGTTTTTGTTAAGAAACTGGCAGTTGTTTCCCCCCCGCAATTTTTATTATAAGCTAGATATATTTGTATTAATGAAATTAGTTTGCTAACAGCAACAGGGATGAGTCAGTGAATGAGTCAGTTGGGTTTGTGAATCATGATTCACGAGTCAGTAAAGTGCTTCTCGAGTATTGAACGATTCGTTCATGATTCGCACATCACTAGAGCACACACACCGAACGCGACAGAAGCATCAGAATCAGAATACTTTATTGATCCCTGGGGGAAATTATTTATATATACCTATATGAGAACATGCATAAATTAACTGCCTACATTAATTCATTGTAAACATACCTTCTGACTGGGACTTCGCTGCTGCCTCTTCGGGCTGTCTCTGGTCCTCGGGAAGGATGTTCTCCAGGGTCCGCACCATATTGCAGCTAGTCTCCCGCGGGGTGAGGAAGGGGTCCAGAAACCCCATGACCGTGTAGAACCTCCATTTCCTCCCCTTTACTGCTGCAGACCCACTACTCTTCTCCTTAACTACCCTCTTCTCCTTGGAGTATGTGTCCCTGAGGCTCTTCCACTTTCTCCTGCAGATGTCCTCTGAATAAACACATTCTCTTGTTAGCGGAAAGGTATTTGTACATCAGTGGGAAATAGTGGGACAGTAGGCGGGCTTGCTAGCTTTGACGCGGCTTCCCCGGGTCAGTGAAAAAATTTAAAAAGAGAAATTAATGAACTTACCAGGTTGCCCTATATCTTTACATATCTTTCTCCAAGCTAGGTCCTTTTTATTCCTGTCTCGGTAGAAAGCACAGTTGATGTCATACAGCTCTGGGTGGCTGGCTACTGCCTTGATGAGCCTTTCCCACATATTGAATGAAGAACAAATGACTTTGGCTGGACCTGCCCCTTTGAACTAGGCCAGAGCGTCGCGTCACCAGGTTCCTGATTGGTTGTCGTGGCGCGACTTGAAGCTGGGGTCCGGTTTTTTCCAACTTGAGCGGCAGATGCGATAAGCACGAATGCATAAAATGCAGCGTGTATTTTATTTTGCGTCAGTCGCGATACTTGGTCGCGCGAATCAGGCAGAAAGCGATTTCGCAATGCAAATCTACTTGTGAAGTTTAGCGGGACCCCCAGTCGCGCTCCTCGCGCTCCTCCAGTTACTTCTTCTTTTTCTGTATAGGGTTTATTGGCGGTTGGCAAACAGCAAAACGGTGCATTACCACCACCAACTGGTGTGGAGTGTCCTCAGTTGACTTTACATGTAAACCAGAAGCTCTTCTTCTTCTTGACGGAGGCTCGCGAGATGGCGGACTGAGCAGTGGCATCTGTCTGAACCAGTGAGTGTTTTCTACAGTCAATGGTAGAAACCCAGGTACGGGCTGACATCTGACTAAAAAAGGAATACACAGTGGAACATTTCGGATGATGGGACTTTTACCTCAAGACTTTCCTACTCCACCTCCTAAACCTGTTCTTTAAAGCTGTTCATGTGTTCCGTGTTCCAATTGAAAACTAACATTTCTTTTTTTCCCTTTAACACAAGGGAACTTAAAGACTCAATTAAGCATAAAGCTGTTTTCTGTTCTGCAAGGGGCGACAGGCAAATTGTTTTTTTTTTCCTCCAGGAAACTCATTCTGAGGAATCTGATGTGAAGTTTTGGTCACAATAATGGGGAGATAAAAAAATTTTTTAATCATGGTACAAACAGGTCTGCTGGGGTTGTTTCAACAGATGTCCTGGTAGGTTTTTGTGCAATATGGCAGACAAAGATGGACATTGGGTTGCCTGTGTGTTAAATACTGATAATACTCTGATTATTTTGATCAATGTTTATGGATTCAACAATGATCAAGAGAATAAGAACCTTTTGTATCAAATTTCTACAGTTATAAAGGAACTTAATACCAAATTCCCCACTGATTATATTGTAGTTGGAGGTGATTTCAATGTGACTCCCGAATGAATGGTTGGATAGATGGCCTTCAAAATTTTCAAGAGAACATAAAAACCCAATATTTGAAATTTTCGCTAATGATACTAAATTAATAGATGTATGGAGATACTTAAACAAAGATGTCAAACAATTCACCTGGCACAAACCTAATGGTCAAAGCAGGTCACGTATTGATTATTGGTTGGTATCCAACTCAATTTTACAATAGGTTAAGGAAACAGTTATCTCTAATGGCCCCATAAGTGACCATTGCACCATTATGCTAAGATTATAAAGCAAAGACCAAAACAACACATTTAAGGATTATTGGAAATTTAAGTCTCAGATGCTGAGAAATGAGGAGTATTGTAATTCTATTAAAAAATAATAATTTTAGATATCCAGAATGACGAAGCCATCAATACACCGATACTCAAATGGGAATATCTTAAATTTAGAATCAGAAAAACCTCAGTCACATTCGGTAAAAAGTTAAACAGACAAAGGAAAGAAGGGGAATCAAACGTAGTAAAAGAACTTATGAATCTTTATGGCAAATTGAACTGGACTGAGGAAAAAAAAGGAAAAATTAACAACTTACAATCTAAATTGGACAAAATATACCTTCATAGAGCCAACGGCACTTATTTGCGATCCAAAGCCAAGTGGATAGAAGAGGGTGAAAAGAACACTGCCTATTTTTGCAATCTAGAAAAACGTAAACAAGAATATAATTCAGTATGTAACCTAATAATCAACGGAGAGGAATGTACAGACCCTAAAAGCATTTCAAATGAAGTATTTACTTTTTACAGTAACCTTTATAAGTCTTCATACTCAGAACAAATTATCACCTCCTTTTTTGACAAAATCAGTATTTGGATTTCAGTAATTGATGATAATTTTAGAGAAATTTGTGATGAAGACCTAACTATAGAAGAATTTGATTTTGCTATCAAGAGCTTGGCATCTGATCGCTCACTGGGACCAGATGGAATAACAACTAATTTCTATAAGCACTTTTGGGAAGATTTAAAATTACTATTATTCAGTGTGTATTAATCAAAAGGAGCTTATGACAACAATGAAAGAAGGAGTTATAAAATTAATTCCAAAACCAGGAAAAGATAAGAAAAAACTAAGTAATCTAAGACCTATAACACTCTTAAATAGGGACTACAAAAGTTTTAGCAACCAGACTAAAAACGGGTATTTCTGAAATAATTAGCCCAACACAATCAGGATTTCTCAAAGGACAGTTGATCCAAAATAATATCCGCTTGGTTTCGGACCTTATCGATTACAATTACCTAATTGAGGATGATGATTTTATGTTGTTCTTGGACTTCCATAAAGCATTTGATTCTATCGAACACACTTTTATTATTAAGACATTTAACCATTTTGGGTTTGGAGATGCATTTCTGCATATGATCACTATGTTATACACTGATATTAATAGTTGTGTTTCTCTTCCAGAAGGCACATGTTCCAGGTTCAGGGTGGAGAGAAGTATCAGGCAGGGCTGCAGCATCTCACCTCTTTTATTCATTGTAGCCACTGAACTACTTGCTATTACTGTCATAAACTCAAACATCAAAGGATTAGACATAAATAACCACAAATTAATAATAAGTCAGCTTTCAGATGATACAACAATATTTCTAAAAAATAAAGAACAAATTCCATTGGCCTTAGATACAATAAAGATCTTTTCTGATGCTTCTGGACTACGCCTGAACCTGGACAAATGTGAACTCATGAGTATCCACAATTGTTCTCACTCTTCTTTGTACGATATACCTGTCAAAAATGAAATCAAATATCTTGGAATTTGGTTAACTAAATGCATGGCTGATAGTGAAGAAAAGAATATTCAGAATACAATTGGCAAATGCAAAATAAACTCTAAACCATTGGCTACAGAGAGATTTAACGTTGTTCGGCAGGATAATGTTAACCAAGGTTGAATCTTTGTCCAGATTAATCTATCCAGCTTATTCCCTAGCCATCCCACCAAGGATTATAAAAGACATCAATAAGGTGAATTTTAATTTCATATAGAAAAATAAACATCACTATATAAGTAACAGGGACTTGATAAAAGACTATGAAGAGGGGGGTTTAAGAGCAATAGATTTTGAAATAATGAATGGCATGTTAAAGATTTATTGGCTTGATCTTTCTTAAAAAATGATAATGAGATCTGGTTCTTGATACCATCTCTTATTTTCAACAGAGTTGGGGGGATCCAATTCCTATTAGTATGCGATTTTGAAATTTCTAAACTGCCCATAAAACTCTCCAAATTTCATCACAAAGTTTTGTTAAATTGGAAATTAATGTTTAAACATAACTTTAGTCTGTCTGTGAAGGTTCTCAGTCATCCAGGTCATCGTAGTCAAAGGAGCTTGCAAAGAAAAGCGTCTGGACTTCTTTAAGTTGCTTGAAGACGTTTCACCTCTCATCCGAGAAGCTTCTTCAGTTCTAAGGTCAAATGGTGGAGAGTCCCAGATATAAACCTAGTGGGAGTAACCCCCCACAGAGGGACAAAAGGACCCCCTGATGATCCTCTAATCGCCTGAGCCAAGGTGGGAAACTGGGCGTGGGTCCCAATCAGCCAGAGTTTCGGGTGTGTTCATTGTGAAACCTGGCCCCACCTTATCATGCGAATTCCTGAGGTCAGATGGCCCAGGATGTGAGTGGGCGTTAAGGCGTCTGGGAAGGGATCTCAATAACTTTAGTCCCCACAACGGTCCATTGTGGAATAATAGGGTGATATTGAATCGGGGGAAATCTACGTTTGTGGAAGAATGGATGACAAAACAAATTTGGTCTGTGACACATATAATGGATGAAAATGGAGATATACTTGAATTAAACAGGTTTAATGAGAAATGTGACAGGAGTTGCTCGTTCGAGCTCTATAAAAAGGTTTCACAGAATATCCCAACAGACCTTGTCAATACGATAAAGAACAATTTTTCAAATACACCGACTCCAAATTTACATACAATTAAACTAGATGGTCTTGACTTGGTTAATGAAAAATGCAATAATCACTTTTTGAGGAGGTATTTGGTTAACACTTTATATCAAAGTAGGTCAAAACACTCACTCATCTTTAAAGATTATAACAAATCTGAGATCTCGTTGATGATATTAATATTTGAAATTTCCAATCCCCCCCAAACTTAAAGAAGTCAATTTTAAAAATAAAAAAAATATTTACCCCTCCAATGAATTTATGAGAGAAAGATTTAAATTTGTGTCAGACAACTGTTATATTTGTAAAACAACTTTGGAAACAACAGAGCACATGTTTTATGGGTGTGTGACAGTCCAGAATTTATGGAAATCCCTCCATGTCCTAATATTGTCCCAGTATGGAAATAATGATTTTTGGTCTTTTCAAATAGTGATGTGTCGGTTGCGAACGAAACGGCTCTTAGAGCCGACTCTTTGAAGTGAACGACACCCTCTCTCTCGCACTTTTCCGCTTCACTCTGCACGCGAGGGAAGGGGGGGAGGGGCGGTAGTTACACTCGCAGTAGCACAGGAACACAGCCGGAGGGAGAGACAGAGAAAGAGAGCCAGGGACAACAACGTCACATTAGAAAGGTATAGTAATCATCCACAACTATTTTCAGTTGCAGATGATAAAGGATTCAGAAAGTTTATTCATGCAGGTCCATATGACAGAGAATATGCATGTTCTTTTTGTTTTCATATTTTAATTTATATTTCATTGTGTTGTGGTTTGCAGTGTTTTGTGTTGTTTCCCTTTACATTTGTTTAAAAGAAAAAGTTGAAAATTTAATTAGTTAAAAGTTGAAATGTAAATAGTTGGTTTTTGTATTATATTATTTATTTATTACATTTTATGTGGAGTGAATAAATAAAAGTATATTTACGGTGACTCCTAGAGACAAAACACCTACAAACTCCAAAACACGTACAAAACACAACGGAAGTACTCCAGGATGCTAGGCGCAGTGTTGAGCTTTGTACATGATTTGTCTCTAGGGGCTAGGGCTGGGCTTTTCCTAATCAATGAATCTAGCGATTAACTCATTCACTGCCAGCCATTTTCAAATCAGGTAACTCCCCACTGCCAGGGTTTTTGAGCATTTTTACTCATTTTTGAAGAGCCACAGAAAACTGTGTGTTATGATCATATAAACGCTGAACCTACCAAAATGAAGAACAGACTCTCTTCTTTCATCCAAAAAAAAAAGCTTGTTTCTACCATTTTCCATTCGTTAGTAATCAGCTGTAGAAGAGAGGTGGGTTCCACCAAAAATGCCTGTTTTGACCAAAAAAAGGGAGAAAATGAGCTTTTTGTGAAAAATACATTTCAAGCAGAAAAGTGCCTTTGACACTAATATTTCTTGCTTTGTGACACCTCTAACATATAAAATAGTTTTTCACTTCTATAAAACAGAAATAACACTGAGAAAGGTTATGTTTTATCAAAACAATTTATTTACAAATATATGAAAAAATAAAATTCACTGACAAGCTGCCTGAGGTTGTATTCTAGCCCCTCCCATTGAAAAACGAAATTGACGTCTATAGACGTCAATGGCAGTCAACGTAAGTTTTTCAATTGACGTCTATAGACGTCAATGGCAGTGAATGAGTTAATTTTTCAATCTGATTCTATTTTGATTTGATTCGATTAATTCCCCATTATTTGACTTGTATAGCAATTTCACATTTACTAATTTATATATCTCAATGAAAAGCACAGATTTCTTCATTTGAACACCTTTTAATAAAAAAATTGCAAAATAAAGTTGTAGTAGTAGTACAATCTTATATTACAGATAGCATTTAACAAGAAATGAAATGTGCAAACATATATATAATTAAGGAAAAGTTAACAAAACATTTAAAACATTTAATCCTTTGCAGAAGCTGCTCCTGGATGCCGTTGTTTGAGGTGCTGGTGCATAGCCGTCGTGCTTTTATGATAGGCCATTTCCACCTTACAAAGCCGGCAAACGACTGAATCACTTCCTTTTCTGTTAAAATATCCCCATAATGTAGAACTGTGTGTTCGGGTGGAGTGATTTAAGTCAACTGTGGCTGCCTCACTCATTTTGCCACTACTCACTGCCGCCATGTCTGTTTTGAAAGTGATGACGCATCGACGCACTTTTTTTTTTTACGAGGGGCCACTGTATATATTTATATGTAAACATAGATAAATAAAACCACGATGTTTTTTACATTAGTAATTCCTTTTGTGCATAATTTCATATTTTTATTGATAATAAATTAATTAAAGCAACAAAACAACCTGAAGAGCCGGTTAGGAGCCGAAAGATCCGGCTCTTTTTAGTGAGCCAAGCCAAAAGAACCGGTTCTCTAAAAAGAGCCGGAAGCCGGAAGAGCCGAGAGAAACAAGCCAATTTATGCCATTTTATTTGCTTTATTACATTTGAAATAGAAATTGAAAGAGTTCAGTAACAGAACGTGTGTAACAACCACGCTTTTTTCAAGTACGCTCACTGGTTTTACTTAAACAATAACATCTAAGTATTTGGTGGAATTTAAAGATAACGTAGAAAAAAGAATCAGGCTGGAGTAGATCTGCTGCACTATGTCAGACACAGGAAACCTTCAGCTGGACGACCTGAATGAGCTGCAGGTATCCAGGTTACCTGTCGTCACTTTGAGTTGCACCAAAGGAGCTGGAATGGACTCAAAGTGTTTCCTGCTGATTATGCAAACAGTCATGACTTTGATTATACCGACTGTGCCTGAATGTATAACTTTAAACAGCTTCTTGGGCATCTGTTCATTGGTTTCCTTCATTTTTCTTGTTTTTATAAGTGAAAAAGGAACAGAGAAGCCCACCTGACACCACGGCTCGCTGACGTAGTGTCCGTAAGCCTCCCGGCCATCCTTGTCCTCGGAGTGATGGAGGGAGCGGGCGGTTAGTGGATATCCTGGAGGAAGATTCTCGAGCAACACTTTAAACTTCTCGTCAGTCAGAGCCTGACTCGGTGTGAGAGAGAGGTTGGGAGGAACTTGTCACGGCCGAATCAGGAAAACGGATGCAAATGCAGACTGAGACACTTATGAATGTGATAACAACACTTTATTTATAAGCTGTGGAGCAACACTTAAAGGCAATCATGTACTGTGAACTGAGTCCCATAGACAACAATGATGCTAAGTTTAGCTAGTAAAACAGTTTGCTAGTGTAGCTGCTGACACTAGTCTCATTTCAGTTTGATGGTACAAACGTAACAGGAGTGACATTATTGATATTTTACTATATACACACTATTTTGGAAAAAAGAAAGCTCAGTGGTGGAATCAAATATGACATTTCAGTCCAAGGTATTTATTTAAGCCCCTCCAGGTCACGCCCCTCCAGCGAGACCTGGAGGGGCGTGATTGGGAGGAACGGCCTCCCTGATCTGAACCCGAGCGGTGCTTTGTTATTGGACTTCTGTGCTAATCACAGTTTGGCCATAACGAACACCCTGTTCGAACATAAGAGTGTCCATAAGTGCACGTGGCACCAGGATGCTCTAGGCCGTAGGTCGATGATCGATTTTGTAATCGTATCACCAGACCTGCGACCATATGTTCTGGACACTCGGGTAAAGAGAGGGGCTGAGCTGTCAACTGATCACCACCTGGTGGTGAGTTGGATCAGGTGGCGGGGGAGGACGCTGGACAGACCTGGTGCACCTAAACGCGTAGTGAGGGTGTGCTGGGAACGTCTAGCAGAGGCCCCAGTCCGCGAGATCTTCAACGCACACCTCCGGCAGAGCTTCAACAGCATTCCGAGGGAGACTGGGGACATTGAGTCCGAATGGACCATGTTCAGCGTCTCCATTGCCGAAGCTGCTGCATTGAGCTGCGGCCGCAAGGTGGTTGGTGCCTGCCGTGGTGGTAATCCCCGAACCAAATGGTGGACACCAGAGGTGAAGGGAGCCACCAGGCTGAAGAAGGAGGCCTATCGGGCTTGGTTAGCCTGTGGGACTCCGGAGGCAGCCGACAGGTATCGACAGGCCAAGCGGAATGCGGCTCGGGCAGTGGCTGAAGCAAAAACTCGGGTGTGGGAGGAGTTCGGAGAGGCCATGGAAAAAGACTTTCGGACTGCCTCGAAGAGATTCTGGCAAACCGTCAGGCGTCTCAGGAGGGGAAAGCGGTGCTCTACCTGCACTGTGTATAGTGCTGGCGGAGCGCTGTTGACGTCGACTGAGAAAATTGTCGGGCGGTGGAAGGAATACTTCGAGGACCTCCTTAATCCCACTGACACGTCTTCCGGGGAGGAAGCAGAGTCTGGGGATGAGGGGTGTGACCCACCGATTTCCGGGGGCGAGGTCACTGAGGCAGTTAAACAACTCCTTGGTGGCAGAGCCCCTGGTGTCGATGAGGTCCGCCCCGAGTTCCTGAAGGCTCTGGACGTTGTAGGGCTGTCTTGGTTGACACGTCTCTGCAATGTTGCGTGGAGATCAGGGGCAGTACCTGTGGACTGGCAGACCGGGGTGGTGGTCCCCATCTTCAAGAAGGGGGACCGGAGGGTGTGTTCCAACTACAGGGGGATCACACTCCTCAGCCTCCCCGGGAAAGTCTATGCCAGGGTGCTGGAGAGGAGGGTTCGTCCGCTAGTCGAACCTCGGATACAGGAGGAACAATGCGGTTTTCGTCCTGGTCGCGGAACACTGGACCAGCTCTTTGTCCTCTCGAGGATACTTGAGGGTGCATGGGAGTTTGCCCAACCAGTCTACATGTGTTTTGTGGACCTGGAGAAGGCATTCGACCGTGTCCCTCGGGGCGTCCTGTGGGAGGTGTTGCGCGAGTATGGGGTGTCTGGCCCATTGCTACGGGCCATTCAATCCCTATACAACCGTTGCAAGAGCTTGGTTCGCATTGCCGGCAATAAGTCGGACTCGTTCCTGGTGGGTGATGGGCTCCGCCAAGGCTGCCCTTTGTCTCCGGTTCTGTTCATAATTTTTATGGACAGGATTTCTAGGCGCAGCCAAGTGGCGGAGGGCTTTCGCTTTGGTGGCCTCAGAATCTCATCTCTGATTTTTGCGGATGATGTGGTTCTGTTGGCTTCATCGGGTGAGGGCCTCCAGCTCGCACTGGAGCGGTTCGCAGCCGAGTGTAACGCAGCGGGAATGAGGATCAGCACCTCCAAATCTGAGGCCATGGTTCTCAGCCGGAAAAGGGTGGAGTGCCCACTCCGGGTCGGGGATGAGTTCCTGCCCCAAGTGGAGGAGTTCAAGTATCTCGGGGTCTTGTTCGCGAGTGATGGGAGAAGGGAGCTGGAGATCGACAGACGGATTGGGGCTGCGGCTGCAGTAATGCGGACGCTGCACCGGTCAGTCGTGGTGAAGAGGGAGCTGAGTGTAAAAGCGAAGCTCTCAATTTACCGGTCGATCTACGTCCCTACCCTCACCTATGGCCACGAGCTGTGGGTAGTGACCGAAAGAACGAGATCGCGGATACAAGCGGCGGAAATGAGCTTCCTCCGAAGGGTGGCTGGCCTCTCCCTTAGAGATAGGGTGAGAAGTTCGGCCATCCGGGAGGGGCTTAGAGTAGAGCAGCTGCTGCTCCACATCGAAAGGAGCCAGCTGAGGTGGTTCGGGCATCTGGCAAGGATGCCCCCTGGGCGCCTCCTGGGCGAGGTGTTCCAGGCATGTCCCACCGGGAGGAGGCCCCGGGGCAGACCCAGGACACGCTGGAGAGATTATATCTCTCGGCTGGCCTGGGAACGCCTTGGTATTCCCCCGGACAAGCTGGAGGAGGTGGCTGGGGAGAGGGAGGTCTGGACCTCTTTGCTTAGGCTGCTACCCCCGCGACCCGACCTCGGATAAGCGGATGAAGATGGATGGATGGATGGATGGTATTTATTTCTATTTCATATCATTTATGACTCCTGTGTGAAAGCTTTAGTTATATTTAAGGACAATATCCCCAAAATAAAGTCAGAGATTTGATCCTTGTGTGTTTCAGATAAAATGAAGACAAACTGATGCAGTAAATATTCTTTTATTGATGAGAAAATTATTTTTTTTTGTTTTCTCTTTTAATTTTGAGATTTTTATAGCTTTTTTGCAACTTTAATTTCAGTTTTTTTTTCAAACCTGACTATATATATTTATATGTATAAAACCTTAAAATAAGTTAACTTTACCTTTTTTAACTAAGTAAATTTTAGGTTCATAGAAATATTAGTTTTCATTTGTTACTCGCAATTTTATTTTTAAAATTCCCTTAAACATAATTCATTCATTTTATTTTATTTTATTTTTTGATTGATTGCTGATTGATTTTGGCACTTTTGGTCCGCCACACTGTGGCCCCGCCCTATCTCGGTGATTGACAGCTCCGCGTCCCTGCCTGCGTCGCTCTGCCCGGCCTCCGCCATCTTGCCTCTCCCTGCCTGCCAGAAGCCGAGTGCGGAAGTGGAAAACGGCAGTGTGCGGGGCTTAGGGTTCCGCCTGTGGACGGCCAGCCAGATCCTCCAGCCGACACAGCCAGCTTTCCATCATATCTTAACGGTTTCGTAGCGCGCCAGAGACCCGGGGGGCAGAGATGGCTGGACGGTTACCGGCGTGTGTTGTCGACTGCGGCACAGGGTAAGCTGTTTAGTTCGGACCGCCGTGCAGGCAGACGGGCAGCCCGGGGGCTGAGGGGGCTGTCAGTGTCAGCAGGGGCAGCAGCCATGGGTGTGTGTCTGTGTACACTCACAGCTGGGCAGCGAGCGAACATGCTAACAGCGACTTATTACTGCTTATTATCGGGAGCTTCAGGGTTAGTTTAAACGCCTTCCTGTTCTGGTTCTCCTTCCTGCCGCTCAGGTGGTGTTTTCTGGTGCAGACCTGAGGCAGGAAGGGTTCCCCTCATTCATCTGGAGCTGGAAAATCTGCACCTCCGCTCTCATGATAATATCTGATGCTAATAAGATAAAATTTTCTTTGCTTGTGTTTGCTCCCACTTTAAAAAAAAAAAAAAGATTGTAAAAACGAGTGTAATTCATAAATCTCTTTGCTCACTAATTTGGGATTGAGCATGCGCGGTACTACTTCCTACACAGCCTACACTTCCTCATTCACGTTTTTTAGTCCATATATGGTCGTCTCTCGGCATCCGAGCGTGGTTTTTTTTTTATTAACTTCTCTAATTTCGCCTCTTTTACCGGTCCGACGATTCTTCTCATAACGACTTGATCTCGCAGATAAAAACATCTAAAACTTTGGCATCGGATGTTGTGTTAGAGGACAGAGGGGAAAAAAACAGAGAAAGACAATCTGAGCTCCTCCTGCAGCTCCTTGCATTGATCAGAGTACTGCTGTGCAATGCTCTTGGAATTTTGGTATCAATCCCATAAAGTAAATACAGGGCTAGCTTTGCAAATATTAATGCCGATACTTTTAACTTATAAAGCCAGGTTATGTAGAGGAGAGCAGTCTGTCATCCATTATGAGATGAATCATTAATTTGCAAATTCTGAACGTATTTTAATCACCACCAAATCACTGTCATTTTTACTTTACACAATAACTAGCTACAACAGAACAAAACACACCTTTCTCCCCTATCCTGCAATCACTCTCTGATTTATTTATTTATTTTTTAATTTGGTTGAAGCTAACAGATTTTTCTCACATGCTATCTAAGTATTACAGCCATGTCTATAAATATTTGGACAGCGACATAGTTTTTTTTGTGAATTTGTAGCTCAACGCTGCCATGATGGAAATGATTTTGTATGCGTGGTTTTAATGGAAATGCTGTGTTAGGTGTCAACAGCCTAATTTTGGGTGCAGACTTTCTGTTAGATGATGCATTAAACCATGCATGACATTTGAAAAATGCTGTTTCCTTTTCTATGAAGGAGGAAGGAAAGAGTTAGAGTCAGTATTGAAACATGGTCAAATTTATTTTAGTCTTGTGGGATATGAGAATGTTTTGTCATTTTCCAGGCTCATAGGTAATTGGAAATAAAATAAAATGTTAACAATTAGCTGAAGTTTTGGAAAGGGATGATTCTGAAAGATATTGTTCAGCTGTACTGTTCCCTTTTGGGGACTTTGGGGGGGAAATGAGGTCAGTCCATAAGTATTTGGACAGTAAAACAACTTCAGGGTTTTTTCCTGCTTTAAAAAAATGTTGACATCCACCAAATAAATGCTGGCTCTTCACAGAAGGAAAATCACCAAGACTGTGAGAAAAATGTAGCCTTTTTACGCAAGCTGAAGTCATACTCATGTGCATGGCCACCCTGAAAGGACACTTTGGAGAAAGTTTTTATTAAAAACGTTGTTACTGTTGCCACTCCAGTTCATGTGAAATGAAGCAGTCAGGATGTGCTGAAAGTTCTACAAATCTGAAGAAATTATTGCATTAACTCCCTTGGAACTGCTGCCCCTTTCACACGCTGCAAAAACTATAAATGAAAGGATTGTTTTTAATGATTGAACCACGCGATGAGTTGTAAAGATGAGCAGGACTGTTTTCTTTTTTATGAATGAGGAAGGAAGGCGTTAAAAAGTCTTTCTGTGAATTATATTTTTAAACCTTTGCTTTTTTTGTGCCCTAAAAACATGTTTACAACATTACAGCTGACATCATTTCCATAATGCTGCTTCATAAATGCTGCATGATGCATTTAAGGGCAGATGTTCTTTAATATTCCTGTTTAGGACATGCTGCAGGTTTACAGTTAAAGGTGATAGAAAAAATACACAAAAGTGTTTAGGGGGGAAAATAAAAAAAGAAATTAGGATGGTTTTCTGAGGTGAAGGTTTTGGTTGTTGGAAGCATCTTGTGTGTGTGATTATACACACAACAGTTGATCTAATGTTTCTGGTCATTTGATGAACAAAATGAATCTAAATGTGAAAAGAAAATGATTACAAACTGGTGAAAGGTTAAAAGATCTTTGGTGGGCACCACAGTGCATTCAAAATGCACCAACTGAGTCGTGATAGGAGTGCAGCTTTATGTAATGGCTTGTTTGAAATATTAAAATTGACTGTGCAGCCATTTTCAGAGGCTCAAACGCTGCAAGAACGTGAACAGTAACAAACAGAGGGAGGTGTTTTTTTTATCCTAACTACCTGCAGCCCTGGCTAAAAGGTGGTGCCGGTGTGATAGGTGTGCTTGCTCTGTTAATCTGGGCTAAACGTGCCATGCATTGCTTGCATGTGGAGGCTTGAACTCGTCACAGTGTATACAGCTCGTATCAGCAGCCTGCCTATCCCCTCAGGTTGTTAACCAATCTACTGCAGCGAAATCTGTGAGCTAATTTCTCCTCAGCGAGCAGACTGCTTCATAATAACCCTCAGGTTCCACTTTTATACCCATGCAAACCTCTGACCAGAAGAAAGAAGAGTTTTCTATTTTTCCAAGTAGAAACTTTGCGGCGGAGGCACACAGTGCCAGCTGTGGGCAGATGTTTTACAGCTCTGATGGGGCTCAGCAGCTGCCTCTGACTAATACAGTGACCGCTTCACATCCTTTTACACATCATCAGGCCTCTGAGTGGCCAAGATGATATTATCAGATTAGACTGAAAGAAGCTCAGTCACAGTCATACTTGTTTTTTGGTTTTTTTGGACACCAAAGCTTCCTTAAAAAAAACAATCGCAGGTGTTGCAGCTGAAGTTTGGGTGGAGTCTTCTGTCTGAAGCAACCTGTGGGGGTCTCCTGACATGAGTTCAGCGGTGTCATAAATAAAGCTCATGCTGGACTTAAAAACTGTGTTTTCCAATAAAAATAAAGGATAATTTAGCTAAAGGCAGCATAAAACCTGCAGCTCGTGTTGTCCTGTGCAACGATGTGTCCGCTGTCGTGCTGGGTGACGTGCTTTTTTCTTTCTTTTTTTTTAAATTTAAAAGCGTGTCCGGGCAGGTCAAAGTAGGCAAGCTAGGACGGCTCTGTGGAATGAAGGTTTTCAGAGGACTGTTGTTGTTACACATGTGATACAGCTGTTTGTTTTTACGATTGCCAGCACAGGGTTTTTCATTTTTAGCTGTGTCCAAGGCAATAAAACCCTGAATCGTGGTCATTTTTGTGATGAAATTTTGAAAGTTTATTTTCTTTAAATAAATGGGAAGTTGAGGTTTAGGAGGTGGATCAGGTTAGTGGTTTTATTGGTTCTCATTTTTCTCAGAAGTTTAGTTTTCTAGTGTTTATTCACACACTTATAGTTTTAAACAGCTCTTTGTGTCGCAGAATAATGTTTGTGTGAGTGTTACTCGTATCATAAAGTGCTTTGAGTGCTTGAAAAACTAGAGAAATGCAGTATTAACAGAGTCTGTTTACCATTCAAAGTTTGAAGCCATCACTTGTAGCATGTGTCAGATCATCATCATTAATAACTCTGTAGCTGTGACTTTAACAACATGAATGTGACTAATTATGCACTGATGAAGGAAATTAAGTTGCACAACATTTTTTATGGCAACTTTTGTCAGCTCACTCTTTTCCTTAATCAAGCAGCATAAATCTTTAAGGTTTCCTCAGAGACAAACAGCTCCAGTGCTTTCCAAATGGCGACCCTTGGGATTTTGTGTCAGTTAAATATTATCACTGTAAGCACACAAAAAGTAATGAATGATATTCAAATTTACTGCATTGCTGAAGACCGTTTGCCTTCTCCTCTCGCTGTCTGAAGCATACACTCTGGAAAAGATGAACCTAGCTTCCAGGTATCTTAAACGATCACTTTTTAATGGCCACTAGGGGGCGAGAAATGTGTTTGCAAAAGGACTTCCAGTCCTAGAAAAGTCTGAAGACCTCTGTAAACACTTGCCTGACTAGTGACTGTTGTGACGTCATGTCCAATGTTAAAACACCAAGATGGTGACGACGAAACTGCTTAGCTCAAGTTTTCGTAACGGGATGTCAGTGGGTGATGTCATAGCAGCTATGGGATACATTGCTGCCTGATTCACAGTCACTCATATGTCAGCAGTGCTTTCCATGAGCGTTTCTGCTGCTCCTTCTTGGCCTGACTGAGGTCCAGAGGGATGCTGCTCACTCACAACGACACGGTAAATCAAATCCTGCTTTATCATCCTTTGTGACCCTGATGATTCTAATTTACAACACAAACATCCTATTTATAGATTCAAATTCACTGAGGTCATAGCTCACATGAGGTGATTTCCCACAGACTCACGTCACTGTTTTTGACTTTGAGATAAACTTTCACAATGCAATAAAGGCAAAAAATATATTTTGAAATTTTCATTCATTGTTATGTTTTTGTTTGTTTTTTTTATTTATTTTTTTTTTGTGAAAGGAGCCATTTAGGATGTAAAACAAACTGAAAGCACCACACTTACATTTCATCACGAAGAAAGAAACTGTGCGTTCACCGCGCCTGTTCACACTTCTTCTCTGTTTGGGCTCCACCAGCCGAGAAACTCGTTGCTAGCTTTGTGTGCTGTTGGTGCAGGTGAAGCTGTCTGCAAAGCAGCCCTCAGTTTCAGGCTGTGGTTTTAATGCTGTGGCTGGTGGGTGCAGTTATCTGTTCTGTGTGGCTTAAAATAACTTTGACTAAACCAAAATTCATGCGATAAGCTGCATGGTCTCTTAATAACTCTGCCTCAGTTTGTCGCTGTGAGTGTCTAAAGTACAAAAATCTGAGCTCATGTTAAGTAAAAATATTGAGTCTGCTGAGTCTCACCTGACAATTCAGTAAAAAGAGACACAGCAGACATGGTGACATCATACAGTAGGTCTCCAGGCTCCAGGAGCACAGGTTTGGTGGGTTTCCCTCCGAGTTTCTGCTGTGCTGTTTTTTTCTGGCTGCACCTTAAAACAAATAAAAATCTGTGCTGGCCAGAGCTCTGTTAATATTTCAATGTGCTGTACAGATAAAGTGTGAAGATGCCAGATAAGATTTTACCGTATAACCAAAAGTTGTTGAGCTGAAGCGGAAAAGAGAGAACTGGGTGGTGTTTTCACTCTTGCCTGTCAGCTCGTACCTCTTGCTGTCAGAGGACTTTAACTTTATTTGACCCCAGAAACATAAATCAGATGGTGGAGCACATCTGCCTAGCTGTGAAGCAGAGTTTCCCTTTTTGTCTCCCAGCTACACAGACATGCGTAGATCTGCAGAACATGTGGGCTTTCTAACGGGGATTTTTATTTTTTACATTTTTCTTGCACATTTTTCACAAGTTATCAGGACGATTTAGTTATGTTTATGTAAAAGCTGATGTTTTCTCACAGGCTTTGGCAATGAGATCAGACAAAACAAGCGGTTAAAAGCGGGTTTTTTTATTTCTATGTTCACCATCCCAGCCGGTTTCTTCTTAATCGTACATCTCTGCTTCCTGTCTGTATTTACTCTACACAAACTGCAGCGTTTCCTGTGCATCAGAAGGTGCTGTGCAGGAAAAAGAAACCTGTGATTGGAAAGGAAACTCAAAAGCCATCATAACTGTCTTACAGGGTAAATATTCTAAATAGATGTTTGTTCCTGGATAAATCTCCTGAGGTTCATCGTCTCATTTTAAGGAGTTTCAGTGAAATATTACAGCAGCTTGAGGTCAAACAAATCTAATGAATTCATCTGTAGGTGAAAAAATTTAGAAAATATGGGAGGAGAAGTGATGACATCATTGAACATATTTTGTTCACAGTTCAATTTTTATTTTTATAGCCATAGTTCAGAACAACAGTTGCTTAAAGGTGTTTTATATTGTAAGGTATAGACGGTACAATCAGATGATCGGCTGTGAGTAGCTTCTGGTGACTGTGGGGAGGATGAACTTCACAAAGAGCACAAAACCTCAGATAGAACCAGGCTCAGAGAGGGGCAGCCATAAGCTTCGGGCTGTTTTAGCAAGTTCCCATTTTACTTTTGGAAACTGTAGAAGTAAGACAGCAGTCTGAGAGAGAAATGCTCTGTTACGATAATAAGATACTGTGAGGTCTTTAAGAGTTTGAATGAATGAATTCCAGTCTAGAAGTAAAAAGTACATAAACTAATTTTTCAACATCACTCTGAGACGGGGATGTTTCTAATTTTTCTAACAATAATCATCAAATGAAAGAAAGCAGTCCTACATTTTTAATTAATCTACACATTGAAGAACATATACTGGTCCAAAATGACTAAAAGATTCCTCACAGTATTGCTGGATTCCAAGGTCATGCCATCCAGAGTCAGTATGATTAGCAATGGTGTTTAGAAGTAGAAAATTAGGCCATTATGTCTGTAAGAGGTGTCTGTAGTTAAACTAATTTATTAATGTAAACTGGTCTCGTAGGTAAATATAGGTGGGTATCATCTGATTAGCATTTAGTTAAATGTTTATTTACATTTAAATATTTTTTATATTTTAATAATATTTGTTCCTGATTTCTTATGAAGAAGATCAAAAGCGAGCAGCCTCATATGAATCTTATCTTTAAAGTTGGTATTTGAGTCGTATTTTTAGCACATTTGTTGTGCCATAACTTCAGCGTCTTTGAGATACTGCTGATGTCCTTCCGGCTCCTCGTTTTGCAAAGATGAATTCAAAGCAGCCACTGTTGTGACCAGGATGTGGTTTGTTTTGCCCGCGGTGCTCTGGCATTCGTCAGCAGGGTCCTCTATCGGTCCCTCGGGCCTTGTGTGCAGGAAGTACAGGAGCCCTGAGCCGGGATCACATCTGGTTCACATGTGCCTGCGAAACATTGTTCAAACAGAGGAGAGACAGTTGTAAACTCAGTTCTTTGATGTTAAATCTGAAGGTGTGCTCTCTCAGGATCAGCCATTCTTAAATCTTAAACATCTTAAGTCATTTATCATGCTTACAGATTCTCTCGTACTGCAGCAACGCTGCAAATGCAGCTGCCCGAGTTATATGAAAGACGCTTGATTTCCTTGACAAACATAGACGAACATAGTTGACCAATACAGCATGAATGGCTCTTTCAGGGGGCTCCCATTAGCAATCCCCAGAGTCGCTGCTGCTTTTGGCACCCACCCAGTGCGCCTGAGGGACAGTGACGCCATTGATCAAAACGATAGGGCCAGAAATAATCTTTACTGAAGGAAAAGGCCTCGCATACAAATGCAGTTCCAACAGACTCGATGTCCATGACGTGCAGCCTGTTTCCCTGTAGTGAAACTGATTGTTGTCTGTTGCAGTTACACCAAACTGGGGTATGCAGGGAACACAGAGCCACAGTTCATCATTCCATCATGTGAGTATTTTGCATCCTACGTATTTAAACCAATTCCGCCAACGGGCCTCTGCAAATGTTTGACATTATTCCACTTTTCTAATGTCTTTAGTCATAAAATGCACCAGATTTTATCAGTTTATTTTCTTTCTCTGTTTAATTCTCTCTTTTCTCGTCAGGTATCGCCATCAAAGAGTCGGCCAAGGTCGGGGACCAGGCCCAGCGTAGGATGATGAAGGGGGTGGATGATTTGGACTTCTACATCGGAGATGAAGCCATAGACAAACCCACGTATTCCACTAAGGTACGAGACCTTTAGAGGAATACAGAGAATCCCGGTCGATGTGAATTTCATCTAAACAAGGAGAGATTGGATATTTTATCAAGGCTCAAGCTGGGCTACTTGGTTTTGGGGTGCATCGTGTAGATGTTTCTCTGTACCCGAGACAGACTAACAGCTTGTGAAGAGGCAGACTCAGGCAGCGCTCCCTTCTATTTTTAATTTGTGAGAACTGCAGGCTGAGCTGGACTCCCAGAGCTAAAAAGTGGGATAGATGAGACTGTAGGAGTATCTAAATTTAGTGGATGGTCTGTGACTTTGCTGAGGGTTCAGCTGTTGAGTGTTTGGAGGCTGAGGAAGGAGAGCTGCCATCTTTAGCTTCCCAGAATAGGTTTCTGTAAAGTCACTAATGTCACTCATTAAACTGAGCTTTGTTGCAACAGTGGCCCATCCGTCACGGCATTGTGGAGGACTGGGATCTAATGGAGCGCTTCATGGAGCAGATCATCTTTAAGTACCTGAGGGCCGAACCTGAGGACCACTACTTCCTGTTGGTAAGAGTCTTAAACACAGGGCCTCTCCAGTGATGTTAAACATTCAGTTTAACTGCAACAGTCACTTCTTAGAAAGATAAAGATAAATGAATTTAATGCTCTGCCATGAATATGTTTGAGTATTTGTAGATCTGTGTTAGTGTTTTTGATCTGCAGAGTTTTACTGTTAGGTCCAGACTTGAGTCTAACTGTACCACATCCTGTGTTTGCAGACGGAGCCTCCACTGAACACACCAGAAAACCGAGAGTACACTGCCGAGATCATGTTCGAGTCCTTCAACGTACCGGGGCTCTACATCGCTGTGCAGGTCAGGCTCCCTTACCCTAGAGCTCTAGTTTGTTTGTTTAACTGTGGAGGCATGTTTGTGTCTTTATTTTGCAGTGAAGACTAGAATTAATTCAACTGCACAGGGGGTAACTTTATATAGGAGTGTAAAGTTTGCAATAATAGGGTCCTGGAAACTTTATAGGGCAGGTGGCTCTAGCTGGTAGCTGTCAGCTAGTTGGCCTCTGTGTGCTGTTGGAACCATTTGGAACATTTTTAATGATGTTATTCATCAACAAAAAGGCCGCTGTGGGGTTAATTGTACTAACAGACCGTATAAAAAGTCTGTGCTTCAGATTACTGAGTGAAATTCTGGAGTTTTATTTGCACTAATTAGCAGGTATCTGTTCCTGTGTGACGCGCCCATACTGATACTGATATCTCAGTGTGAGATTCAGTTCAACATAAAGCAAAACTTGAGATTCTGAAATGGATTTTACTTAAAATACTTTTAATGTAGCGTTTGTTTTGTATGTTCTATTATAAAGACACAAACGAGCCTCCGTGTGTGAACAGAATATGAATGTATATGGAGGAATTTGAAAGGTTCAGTTATAGCATGTCTGTTGTGAATAACTTTTCATATCATGTGATCATGTGACCATGTTTAGTTCACAGCAGTGTGTCACGATCACTAGCACTGCTGAAGTGTGAACATACTGTGAAGTGTGTGACATTCCCGTGTGTATGTGTGCGCGACAGGCTGTGCTCGCTCTAGCTGCCTCCTGGACATCCAGACAGGTCGGGGAGAGGACGCTGACGGGTACCGTCATCGACAGCGGAGACGGCGTCACCCACGTCATCCCTGTGGTGAGTATACAGATCACGCCATTGAAGGACACTCATCCCTGAGCTGCACTTATTTTTGTTTTCTGTTCATTAGAAGAAAATAGAAAGTTTCAGAGGGGAAGAATCGACAAGGCAACCGAGAAATGTTTTGTGAAACATGAAATGAAAGTGATGGTTTGAAAGCTTAAAATTAAAACATTTCTGATTCATTTCTGATCTGTTTACCCACCTCAGTTCATTTGAAGTAAAGACAATCATTTAAAAAACATTTAAAAATCAAGCAGTGGAGGGTCTGGTGTTTCTTTTTTGCTCAGTGAAGGTAAAATGGGAACAGAGCAGAGTTCTAGTATAACTTCCAATGTGCACGAAGAACCAGCAACACTTTTGTTTATAGACCGAGTTTATATGATTGGTGTGTTTCGACATGTGGCTTTCATTACTGAAGTCGTGCCTGAAAGCTCTGCTCTTTTCTTATAAATGTACCTTTTATCATTTTTTTTGTTCTGTAATTTACTGTTTATGTGAAAATTAAACATATTTTTTTGCATTTCCTCGTAGCTTTTCCCTGTTTTCCCCTTTTCACCAGGCTCCTTAACTGTTTTTTTCCCCTTTCTGCCTTCAGTGTGCACTACTATCTATGAAGCGCCTTGAGGCGACTTTTGTTGTGATTTGGCGCTATATAAATAAAATTGAAATTGAATTGAACTACTACCTTATTGCAGAACCTCTTTTATTGAAACGATCCATCTTGATGTGTATATGAGACGTGAAATGTCGAGTTTCTAATATAAATCAGAAAACAAAAGTCCAGAATTTAATCTGATATCTTAAAAAAGCAAACAGTTTCGGAAATGCGTTTTTAAACCTTTGGAGAAACTAACCACTCACATGCATCTACTTCCTGGTTCAATGACTAACCAAACCAAATGTTTTCTAGTGTGTGCTTTAGGAGTTAAATGGAGTTTAATGTCATGTGTACAGGAAGCAAGTACACTGTTTTTGTTCATTAAAAAATGCTCCTGTGCTAATTTTAATCAATTATTTCTACAGCGTTTTAATTGATTGCTGTTTTCATTATGGTCATTTGTAACTGTTAATAAAAACAGATGGCTTTCATTTACCTGTGATGCAGAGCAGCAGTGTATGTTTCTTTGAAGTCTTATAGACCGTGTGCAGTGTTTATATATTTTTCCATTTTGCTGAGTAACCGGATAGTGCCGATTTTAAAAAGTAGGGCAGAGTGTCTCGGAGGCTGGAAGAAATTACTCAGTTTGAGGAAATGTGCTTGCAGAATTCGTTCTGAGGCTGAATCAGCGAGTCTGCTGAGCACGCTCACGTCTCCGTGGGGCCTCGCAGATGTGATGGAAAAACACATCCAGCTTTAGCCGCTGGAATCTCTGTTTGGTTGCAGATTGTATGACATCCTCTGTCTTTCTTTCTCCACCTGTCTCTTTCTCTTAGGCTGAAGGTTATGTAATTGGCAGCTGTATAAAGCACATTCCCATCGCAGGGCGAGACATCACCTACTTCACCCAGCAGCTCCTGAGGGAGAGAGAGATCGGCATCCCGCCGGAGCAGTCGCTGGAGACGGCCAAGGCAGTGAAGGTACAGCTCCAGCTCCCACCGCCGCCTCTGCGGGGGAGGCTGTTATTATAGTTATTCAATGTGTCAGCAGTGGCATGCAACATGTTGGTCTCCTGTGGCTGTAGAGGCTGAAAGCATCCCCTTGCTCTCTCTTTGCTCTCACACACAACAACACGCTCAGTGTGGTGATAATGTTATTGAAGAATGTTCTACTGACAGTCATTAAAATATCATTGTCATACTGCTGAATAGCTACAACAAAGACAAACTGCAGCATTCAAATGCAATATTGTGTTTTAGTGTAAAAGGATCGGCAGTGTTATATCTGTATAGCCCGAATTTTCTGTTTCTGTGCACAACAGAAGCTGAACGCTGTTTAAAAAAAAAAAAAAAACAACAGTATGAGACTAATTTCACTCCTTAGATTAAAATGCTTCAGCTGAAAAAGAGCCGGGGCACTCGAGCTCCGTTTGCTGCAGTGACAGCACCGGACTCCGCTGAATTATTTTTTAAATCAGGGAACAAAGTGGGACTGCACTGCATTTATCTCACAGTGACAGCAGGTGGCGCCATCAGTCTGTCTCAGGCAGCAGGCGTCCTTCACACACAGTTTCCCTGAAACTCAGCCTGAGACGATTCCTTGTGGGACACAGACGGCACACTTCAATATTTTCTCTGTTTTTTGCAGCTAAATTCGTGTCTCAAGAATTCATTATTTTTTCCTCCAATTAATTAACTTTCCCGGTCACGGATTGATGTGACTTTTATGTTAATGCTCTTTCTTTTATTTTTCCTCCCTCTGTCAGTCACTATATTTTCTTGATTTGCCCCATTTCTCCATGTTTCCTCCATGTTTATTAAACAGCTTGTTATCCAGGACTTTGTTCTGGATGTCAGGGGCCATTCTTCATTACCCCGAAACAGAAAACAAGAAATGAAGTGAACTGAAATAATTAACATTAGCACTGTCTGTCGTGCATATTGCCTATCGTGTCTGGAAATGTTAATTCCGGTGCCTCCTGGTGTGCTGGCACTGTGTACCCCAGTCCCTGCAAATCAAAATAATGAGTATGGGGCGCTGTTAGTGCTGCACGATTCAAATGTGTCGGTGCCTAATGTTCCTATCACTCCGGCATTACAACCCATGATAATAGAAGCTGTGACACAAATAGAGCCGCGATGATTAAGTTGGCAGATTCTGCTTTCTGTGACCTGATATAACACAACTTTTTCCTGTTGCTCTGACCACCAGGAGCGGTTCAGCTACGTGTGCCCGGATCTAGTCAAAGAGTTCCAGAAGTACGACACGGACGGCTCCAAGTGGATCAAGCAGTACACCGGCATCAACGCAATTAGCAAGAAGGAGTTCACCATCGACGTGGGCTACGAGCGCTTCCTGGGACCCGAGATCTTCTTCCACCCAGAGGTCTGTCTGTGCCGTGCAAATCATGAAACGCAAATTTGACCTGCTGTTTGTCGCAATTGGGTGCTGAGACATGTGGGAAATTGTGGTGTCAATATAGGAGTTTATCAGGATTGTTTACACATGCACTTAAAGACAAAATGTTAAATTAAAGGGAATTTGTGAGTTTGTTTACTTTACTTTGCAAGTTAGTAAGCAGCTAGTTTGACACACAAAGCTGTGGGGAAACCAGTGTGTGTCCTGCTGTTATGCTGCTCTGCTGCAAACTTGCAGGACTGTAAAGAAACAAGTCTGAGGTGTTCTGCTGGATAAACTATTAAAGAGCCCAAAAATTAAACAAATGAACACACGCCCCCAGTCCCACGACATTATTAGGCATGCACAAAGCTCTGATATTTTGTTATGGCTGAATTAGGGTGGCTTGTGAATGTTTTCTGCTGCTCATAAATGCTGATTAGGTGGCTCTGCTGTTACCTCAGTGAACCACCCGTGGTAATTAACTGCACATCTTTGTTTTATACTTTGCTGTTTGAAGGCTACATTTAGTATCTACCTCCACGCTGCACCCGACGACATGTCAACCTTGTTTCTTCCTCCTAGTTTGCCAACCCGGACTTCACCCAGCCCATCTCCGAGGTGGTGGACGAGGTCATCCAGAACTGCCCCATCGATGTCAGGCGTCCTCTCTATAAGGTGAGCTGACACGCATGAAGACCAAACATCTCAAAGAGTGAAAAAATCTGCATTTTTGTAAGACTTATTCACATCATGCTGCTGTTGGGGGGAGAACTGAAGCACACGCTCCTGTTTGTGCGTTTGATGGATTGTTCAGGTAAAAAAAAACAACAACAACAACAAAAAAAACAGGTCAAAATAAAAAGATTACAACAGGTGGACATGACACTGGCTGACAGAACAGATGGTGTTCACCATGCTGAGCTCGACTGTTTTCATGAGCCCATGGAATAAAACATGTTTGATATTATCCCAACCCCATAGTGGGAAAAAGACAGACTTAACACGACCATTTGACACCAAACCATCGAGGTAACAGGAGCACGGCACAGCTTTAGCAGACTCACAGCTGTCACATTACATTTTCACTCCATTTTATCATAGCCAAAAAATTATCCAATAAATAGTTTCTTGTATATTTATAGAAAATTGAGCAACAGTGTGATTAATGTTTATTTTTTTTATTAGTAAAAATCATCTTTGTTCAGCATGTGTGTGTTTTCTTTTTGGTAAATCGCTCTAAAATGACGTAAATTAAGGTGGAGAGTTTCCAAAAAGTTCAGTTACGCAACTGTTTATAGGATCATCGTCTTCATTAACACCATATCCATGTTTAATCTTTAAATATCAACATTGGCATGAGTACAGGTATATCTCTTAGAAAGCCAGTATTACTCAGTCTTTTTAAGGGTCTCATGGGAATGTTTGTTTAGTTTGAAAGAGACAGGAGTGAAAAAGTAAGAATCACAAGTCTTGAAATGTTTTTTTTCTTTTTTCTTTTTTAAAGCTTTTATTAAAACAAAATCATGTGACGTGATCATTTGTTGGGTTTTAATGCATTTTGAGTTTAGTTTGTAAGAGTCATACAGGCCGCTGGTCGGCTGCAGGTCACTGGTGTTAAGCATTTGTGTGATTTTTCGTAGCTCTGTAATAGCGGCGTCCTTTTTCTTCCACAGAACGTCGTCCTGTCGGGAGGCTCCACCATGTTCAGGGACTTTGGGCGCCGTCTGCAGAGAGACTTGAAGAGGACGGTCGATGCCCGCCTGAAGATGAGTGAGGAGCTGAGCGGAGGCAAGCTCAAGGTGAGCAGAAAAAATGAATTTACACTGGGCACGGATCGATAGTTCTCAATCAGCTGAATTACAAAACGGCACACAGGTTTATTGAAAGTAGATGAACTGATTTCAACAGCAAATTTCTCCCTATAAAAATCTAATGAGGCTTAAAAAGATTAGAAATATTTCAGGCTCAGGTATGCAGGGCACAGTTTTTTATAGCTCCATAGATGCTCAGGTCATAAAGGTGATTCGTTACGAGCGGACCTGCAGCTGTAAATCTACCTCAGACGGTAGAGGAGCAGCAAGCAGCGACTGCAGCTAATTTAAGGCGGACCAGAATGTTCTGAACCTCAGAATAAATCTCCTCGGTGTGCGTAAGTAGAGCAGGAGCAGGTTCAGGTTTAGCAGAAATGTCCAGAACCTTCTTGAAACACTTATTTAAATCACATGCAGATAAACTTTTAAGTTTTAAGTAATACCAACCTCCTAACTGTTGATTCAGGTTTCTCTTACTGTACTAAAAGCTTTCCAATAACTGTTGGAAATGGAGTTTTTCAGTCATGCCAGCTCACGTGACCACAGTCTACACTTAAGTGAATAAATGTGCTGATATCAGAGCGATCCGTCCCTAATTTTAACGTCTTTACACTGAAACCCTTCCAGGCCACACGGTTGCAAACTTGTTAAGTATAATTTTGCACCGTCCTGGACAGCTGGTGGGATCAGGCTTTGTGAGTCAGGATTAGAGAGATATCAGATCAGCAAACTCTTCCTTTTACTCATCTGTGACAAGGTACTCCTGACTCTCTTCTCCATCCACCCCGCCTCAGCTGGACTCTGTTCTTCTCCTCTCCTGTGAACCCTCACAGCTATTTGTCATTAAAAGGTGGAATTACAATTACATTCAAGGAAAACAGGATAGGATCTTCTTGGCCTTGATTTTGTGAAGTTGTTTCAGTTTGATGTCACTTGCTCGATGTCGTTATCCCACATTTATTTATATTAAGATATAGTTGACACACTAGGGGGCACCAGCAATCACAGGTTGTATGTAGATGTTGTCATCACCTGGTTTATTTGTTACATGGGTTGATTAGTGGTGGACGCACCGTAGAAACCACACCCGTATGTTATTGATGGATTCCTGTTCTGCTCAGAAAAGCCCAGTAAATGTGAAAATATTCACAAGTAAAGCATCAGTTACTTTTAAGTATAGTAACTTTTAAGTACTAGTAACTTTGGCTAATTCATAAAGGTCTGAATATAAGGCGGCACTTTCTTTGGTTTATTAAGCTCCAAAAACAAAGTCTTAAACACTGATTTAGATTTTGAAAACATTGAGAAACTGTCAGTCAGGGTTCGTGCACGGTTGCACGGTTTCAAATATAATCTGTGGTGATCAAAGTGACTAATTCTTGTAATGTCACTACTACAGAGTCCTCCCCTGGCTGCATTCACTCTGTAGCTCTCTCAACTTCTGAAATAATCTTTCCTCTGTGTTTCCTCCGCAGCCCAAACCGATCGATGTCCAGGTCATCACTCATCACATGCAGAGATACGCAGTGTGGTTTGGTGGATCAATGTTAGCATCAACTGTAAGTATTTCTCATGTTATCATCATCATCATGTGGTTAAACTTTATTGCAGGAGAAGGAAATCTGCTTTTAGATTCACCCGCATGTCGGCTTTGCTCCCGTGTGGCATTTAAGGCCACACGCACTTTAGTTAAGCCCTCATTTATTGTGTCGTTTCTTTTAGTCCCTCTGAGTGGAAGTGAGTGCTGTGGGTGGTTGTGACATTTCATTATTCTTTTTCCTCCCCTGTCTCTTGATGAGTTATTTGTGTGAGTGAGGCGGATAATTTTATCAGCAGGAAACGTGAGTGGGAGCGGAGGTCTGACAGCTGATTCACCAAAGGCTAATTGATGTTAAAAATCGAATAATCCGATAAGAATAACAATCCTTTTCATGTCTCAGGATTCACAGTTAAAGAAAGTTTTGTCGGATAATCGCAAACATCTTGAGTTTGTACCTCGACCCCTGTTTACCCCCGCGGTTTGGTCTAAATTTAGAACCAATATATCGATCAGTCAATCAATCAAACATCACAAAGGAGTCGTGCTTTTAATAAATACACTCCAATTCAAACCCACTCCAGCACACGTACAGTTCAAACCTCAAACAGTTAATTAAAGAAAAACTAAACTAAGATAAAGCCACAGACTGTATGTAAAAGATGGAAGTACTTTTCAGGTTTGTAAAGTGAAACCTGAGTTTTGAACTTTAAAATAATTTGCACTCTGATCTCTCCCTGAAAAGTTTGAATCTTTCTGCCAAACATAGTAAAGTCCTCCATCAGCCTCTGTGTATTTATTACACGTCTGCTATATTGTTATTACAACAGCATTCTTTATAATGACCAGCAGGGGGCGACACTTCTGTTTGCATAAAGATTTCCAGTTGTGTAAGAGAATAAAAATACAGTTTTATTCATCCCAAATTTAGGAAATGTTTGCTCCAGCAGATGTAGTAGTAGTAGTAGTAGTAGTAGTAGTAGTAGTAGTAGTAGTAGTAGTAGTATGGTCATTTATTACAGTCTGCGAAGATCATCCATAGAGTTGGCTAATGGTTTTTCAGTTAAAGGAGAATGGACGGTACCATAACTCGCCTGGTTGAGCAGGTCACCGTGTCATTTCCTGTCAACTCTCTGTACTTCCCTGTTATAGAAATAAGCCCCCAAAATCTCATACTTTTGTCACGATAAGCTACTTTTAGATCTTGGAAGCTTTGTGTTTTGTGCTACTGGATGTTTCACATGAGTTCAGCACCGTGTTTCATCCATGTTTTCAGCGATAACTGTTTAGTTTTCCACCACGCCTCCTGTTTCAGATCTTTGGCTGCTGATTGTTTGCAGTATTTTAAATGTTGACAAGCTCCTGTTTTGTGTTTCCTCAGCCGGAGTTCTACCAGGTGTGCCACACCAAAAAGGACTACGAAGAGATCGGGCCGAGCATCTGCCGCCACAACCCCGTGTTCGGAGTCATGTCCTAACTTTCTGGAGTTTTGCTGGCAGTAGGAGGGTGGGGTGGGGTGCGGGTGGGTCTGAGGCAGTGATGTTAGGCAGCGTTTGGTGGCATGTGGAGGTGTGTGCAAGAATCCAGGAAAAGGAGGAAAGAAAAAAAAAAAAAAGAGCCCAGACCAAACAGACGGGCTGGAAAACGTGTTGTGAATGTTTTTCCGTTTTCTTGTTTCTTTTCTTTTTGTTCTTTTCATAATGAGGGAAAACAGTCTGTAAGCCAAAATGATTTTAAGACAATTTCTGGATCTGTTGAGTGGCGATGATGATGACGGTGTTGGTGGATGTTGGTGGGATGGTATTTTCCTGACACCAGAACATTATTTATGCGAATAAAACGCGAGCCCAGGCGAGATCTGGTGACTCTCTGAGATCACGCTTAGAACATATTTTTGTCCTTTTTTCTTTCAGCTTCAGCATCTGCCTGTCTGTTTGCATCCTGGGAAGAGCTTGTTTATATTTCATACTAAAGTTTTTATATGTAAAACTTGGGGAAATCAGGGGTTGAAATAATGTTACGAATATCAGTGCCAGCGAGAGACTGTTTTAATCCTCAGTGCAGCTTTGATACGCAGTATTTACTGAATTCGAGTAGGCATTGTTCTTTTATTCCCCGCGTCCTCGCTGTCTGCCCTCTCATTCTTCACACACAGACCACGTCAGGTTTCCAGGAAAGAGAAGTGAAACTGAATAAGGATGACTGTCAGATCAGTATTGTTAGACTAGAAGTCTTTTTTTTTTTTTATTATTAAATACCAAATTATGAAAAGAATGGGATTTGTGTATTTAATGCAACATTCCAATAAAGGCTCAAATTTGTTTCTAAGCCCCGCTGTCGTCTTTGTGACTCCTTATTAGAGTAAAGCTCAAGTATCCATCTCAAGATTAAGAGGTGACTATGTTAAACTATTTTTAATCCCAGATCGGTCGAAATAGAGTGGTAATAGAAACAAACCCTCGACTGACCACAGTCTTCTCAGGTTTTGGAGTCTTTTAGTCACCCGCCTTCAATCACTGCTCAATCCAACTAGCAACAGTCCCCCAAGGCTTTCCATCTGTGGGCCCAAACAGGCCCCTCCCCAGGCTCAGCTCCAGGATGGTCTAGGTGAGGTTCCTTAAATCCAGTAGTGGATCTATAAAATCTTACATGGGGGGGGCAAGGGAGGACTAGGGAGGGTGACATGTGAAAATCCCCTATATGTAAATGGAGTCCACATATATGCCCCATGTCCTAGCACCTCTAATGAAGGCGGCAATATGAGAATCAGTGATGGTGTCAGTCTTTGACCAAGTGTCAAGTCTTTTTCTAAGAAGAAAATAAAGCCTAAAAGTGACTGTTCAGCAGCATCCCATCAGGTAGGATGGAAAGAGATGGAAATGGAATTATTATAAGCCAAAAGATTAAGTAAAGACCTCACCTGATCATAAAATCCAGGATCTGATTTTCCATTTTGAGGCCTATAAGAAGTAATGACTCTCATGATAAGAACAAACCACCTCAGAGTCTGAGGGTTTTATTACCATCAAACATCAGGAAATAGAAAGTTCAGTAAATCACACCCCAGAAAATATCCTTAAAAAAATCGCTCTGAACTTCTGACCTTCAAAACTTCCTTTGGCAGAAAAAGTCAGGTTCACTCTGCAGTTGTTCCAAGCACGAATCCCACAGAGCGGCGCGTGATGAGGAAACTGCAGCAGTTTATAAAAGTTTATAAAACGTGACACGTGGTTAATGTCTGTCAGTGGCAGTCTGCTGCCTCCAAGATTGACTACTGACACATCCTTCCTATCAGCCAATTTTAGGTGGAATAGACTCTGGCCTCCTGCAGACCTGCACAGCAAGAATTCCCAACAGGGCAACGAGCCCCCTGCCGGGGGTATGCAGAGGGATTACGGAGTCGCTGAAACGGCATCAAAAATTGATTGTGTGCAACATCCCTCATCAGTCCACAAGATGGACACCCAAGTAACTCTTTGCCTTTTTCTTTCATGATGATCATGATGATTATAAAAAAAAAAAATCACACGCCTGCCTCAGCAGCCCACTGCACACATTTATCGATACCTGATGACGAGAAGATAACTTTCAGTAAATACATTTAAAAAGTAAAAAGCAAAAGATTTTATTTAAATTATTCATTTTAAAAGAACATCTTAAAGGTGTTTGTTGTATTTACCCTCTGCACAAACTAAGTAAAACTTACAGTCACCACCAGGGGGCGACATTTACCAGAAATGTTTCGAAGGCCAGCACCTTCAAGCCTGAGGCTATTTATGGTTCTCTGCTGGAAAATGGTGTTCTGTCTCCTGTAGGTTGTGGGGGTGAGGCTACCCCGAGCAAAGGAGTTTAAATGTTGTGGATTGATGGTGAGTGATGCTGGATGACTGGCAGATTGGTGGAGCATCAGCAGGAATGTGGGCATTGTACTGGAGGGTTGTGGTAAAAAAGGCAAAGCTTTTGTTTTACCAGTCCAGCTACATCCCAGTCCTCACTTATGGTCATAAGATTTGTGTTGTCTTGCAGTTTCCTGGTAGGCGGAGTTAGTTAGTGCAACTGGTCATTGTCTTTGGCTAGGCACTCCCAGCACCATGTTTTCATTTGGTTGGCTTTGGGCTGGTTATTTAGATTTTTACTTTCCACAACCCTGTACAGCTGACATTTAACCAACTGCTGCTGACGCACTGATAAAGTGCTAGCACACCTCATAAAGTTAATCACATTTGCTGCTTTTAAACTAGTCAAGTTTGTTTTGAGTTGCATCTCTCTTGTTATTTATCATGCCTCTTCAATTTTAGTTTGTGTTCTTTTTAGTCAGCAACAGTTTGCGCTTTTTGTTTTGTTGAGGTATTTTCCAAAGAGAAAAGTTTCATCTCACATTTGCTTGATGGAATGTGAGATGAGACTTTTGGGGAAATATTCTCCGGACTGATGGAACAAAAGCTGAAACTTTTGGAAGGTTTGAATCTCATTATATGTGGCGTAAAAGTAACTCAGCAATTCATAAAAAGAAGATTATAGCAACAGTCAAACATGGTGGTGGTAGTGTGATGGTCTGAAGGTGCTTTGCTGCTTCAGGATATAGATGAATTGTTGTAAATGGTGGAATCGTTAATTCTGCTCTCTACCAGAAAATCCTGAAGGAGATTATTTTGCTTCAGGACATAAACTGGTGGCTGGACAATCATCAGAAACACACCAGCAGGTCCACCTCTGAATGACTCAATAAATAAATAAATAAATAAATGAAGGTTTTGGAGCGGCCTAGTCATTGCCTAAACTTAAATCCAGTTGAATTCTTTAGTGTGACCTCAAACAGGAGATTACTCTCTCGCAACCATTGCAAATGTCTGATTGCAGTTCTTGCTGCCAAGAATGGCACAACCAGGTGTTGGGTTTAGAGGGTGTTTAATTTTTCACACACTTCTTAAAAAATGAAATCATCATTTAAAGACTACATAAGACAAAGATAACCACAGTAAATATGTCAGTGTTGAAACTTGTTTGATATTCTGAAACATGAAAGTGTGACATAAGCAAAAAGCTAGGAAAGCAGGGAAGGGGCACATACTTTTCACAGCACTTTATCGCTTCCATTTTGCTGTGAAAAATGATGTCTGGATGCCTGTTTAGCTTGCTGCAACTTGACACATAAGTAGAAGAGGATGGATGGATGGATTTTCAAATGTACCATCTTCTTTTAGCAAACCTTCAAAAGGTTACGGGCGTATTTTGGGTTCATGGTTTTCAGCTTTTTTAAAATCTGACCTTTGTTAAAATCCCCAGTATCTTTGCACAAGGCCATTCTCCCTGCAGCCAGCACACTGACTTTAAAAACTGACTGCTCACTTGCCAAAATAACCAACAATACTGGTTTCATTTCTGAGTGTTTTTAATGTTTTGGTACATCAGTGTCAGTGTGTTGTGCTCAGGTGTCTGGGCACTTTTAACTGTGTACCGGAGCTGTAAATCTGTCCTCTTCAAATTCCAAAAAAATGTGTGAAATCTACGCATAACGCAACAGCCTCTATTATTTCTCCAGACGGCTCAGCGGTTTTTCTCAGCTGTCACTTTGGTCCTTGGGAACCACTTATTAAAGTCTTGTCTTCAGCATTTGGATCTCTTCTGTGCGAATGACAAATAAACTTGGAGGCAAAAGCTTCATCTAAATGGAGGGGGGGTGTCGCACCCCGCCCATGCACTTAATCGTTTCTCACTGAGAGTCAGACAATACGGCACAACACCAGGTAGAAATCTGCATTTAAATGGACTAATCCCCCTGACAGGAAGTCAATTTGTAAAAAAAAAAGAGCTTTGCAATGGTTTTTGTGTGGCATTGTTGTTAGCAGGCAAGGACGCATCAAGCTTCTGACATCTGCATTAACCGGACAGGGTTTTTGTTTACAGTGCACATCACCTAAGGCAAAGTTTAAATGAATTCTTGTGTGATAAAATATGCAGTGTTTTACTGTGTTTGGAGTTGGGAAAAAATGTCTTTGGAGAAGTTGAGCTTTTTGAGTGGTGTCAGTCTTTCTTTCAGGAACATTAAATAACATACAGAGACGTAGTTCCCCATGTGCCCAACAGATGTCACTCTCCCTGCATCCCGGGGGTTGCTCTTTTCCTTCCTAACTGTTCTTGTATGCCTTTGCATGAACATGCAATCCATTTGGGTCTAAATGCTCCACGTACGCTGCAAAATGAAGACCCTGCTCAGTAAAGACATGCTTTGAGCAACTTTTTTTCCTTTGCAGCAGGTGAAAGGTCTGAGGAGTGGGAGGAACAATTCTCCACAGCAGCCCGGTGTGCAAAATCATGTGCCGACACCATTCAGATAGAGACTGCAGGAAGGTTAAATACTGATATGTCACAGCAGGCAGATCGATTTGACAGGGCATTTCCTCTTTGCAGCCTAAATTGCCGCCGCTCTCACTTGGCACGGCCATTGTCCTGATTCATTTGAGGGCTAATGACACACGCACTGCAGTGATTGCCGGTCTCTTTGCTTCATAAAAGAAAGTAATATCCGTTTATCTTCAATAACTGGCCAGAAATCAGATGTTGGCTCTCTTGAGTGAGTGCCAATCACAGGATGAAGGCTGACAGACCTCACACCGTAATATGAAATCAGACATCATGTAGGTGACAGCTGGTTGGTCACTGTAGCCTGCATCAGCAAGAAGGTGCAGGAGAGCTGTGCAGCTCTGCAGCGGATGTTTTATAGTTATTACTGTCATCATGACAGGAATGATAGCGTCCTTCAGAGTAATATCAGAGCAGAGTTTCATTACAATACCTACTGGCTAAACGGCAACAAAGAAGTGGGGTGATACTGCACAGCTTTCCTGTCTAATTTGGCAAATCAGGAGAGTCAGTGACTGTCAGTGGAAAGGTCAGATTAATCCTCAGAGTGTTGTTTGAACACATCCTTAGAAATTAACGTACTCAATCCAGAGTCAGGGGTGATTTTGGCCCTGATGGTTACTGTCTTGTTGAAAAAACATTATAAATGCAGGAGGACCGACATCACAAGTTTCAACTATGAAGCAGAATTTAAGGTAACTTTAGGTTTCTTACCAGGATTCATTGCCGTGGTAACTTAATGCTGCACACTTAGTCTGCTCTGGATGAGGGTATGTTTGAGGTAGATAAACACATACAAATCACTGCGATAGAGCGTTCTCCTTCAAAGTAAAGGTTGTGCCTTTTGAAATTTCTTGGGGGGAGCAATAATGAACAGCTTTTACTTTGAAGGACAATATTACATGTTTCTGTTGCGTCCCACTTTTTCAAGTTTCACTTCAACTCAGAGCAAATGGTGAATATTTGTGGACGTTATTAATCTATGTCTCTCTTCCACGGCATGTCTTTATCCTGTTTTCCTTCTCCCACCCCAACCGGTCGCAGCAGATGGCCCCGCCCCTCCCTGAGCCTGGTTCTGCCGGAGGTTTCTTCCTCTTAAAAGGGAGTTTTTCCTTCCCACTGTCGCCAAAGTGCTTGCTCATAGGGGGTCATATGATTGTTGGGCTTTTCTCTGTATCTACTGTACAATATAAAGCGCCTTGAGGCGACGTTTGTTGTGATTTGGCGCTATATAAATAAAATTGAATTGAATTGAATTGAATTGAATTGAATTGGACAAGTCAATATCTTCACTGCAAACTATGGGTGACCAAGCTAATGTCCGAGCGACCAGTGGAACAGTGCAGCAGCTCCAGCAACCACTCGCCTGCCGGTCATGTTCTTACTAGTGAGCATTGGATTTTCTGATAGTCGCTGACTGGTCCCTAGGTCTGTGTAACTGAGACCTAAGCCTGCTTAAATTAGACTGTTTCACACTGCAAAGAGGTTAAAGGCCTTTACACACCGATGGTGTTGGAAAAAAGTGAAAGGAAATTCAGAACTTTTCAGATGCAAATGTTAAACTAGTTGTGTTACATATACAGACACTGAAATCGTTGCTTTGTTACAGAAAATTAATCCTCGAAAAAAGATGAAATTTAAATCAAGCCACGAAGAGCTGGTCCAGATGTTTCCAGACCAGCAAAAGGAAGAAAAGGAGTTTCTGAGTTCATCTGTCAGAAGAAGGCAGCAGCAGGGAGAACTTCATGGTTTGATCTGGGACTTAAAGATGTATCACGGATGCTTTCGTACATATTTCAAGATGTCAGTGGGGAGTGAGAAGAGTTGCGATCACATCTGCGGAGGCAGAGAAATAATTTCAGGGAATTTCAGAGAAACGTTTGACTGAGAGCAGCTGTGCTTCTGCGCTAAAATGCACTAAAATGTTATCATTTTACTGTTTCCATATCATTGTACATTCACTACCAGTGAACTTGTTGCCAAAAATGCACTGACCTGATTGGTCATATCTGTTTTTTCAGATCCAAAAAATTGAGTTTGGTTAAAAAAAAAATCGCAAATTCATCCTGCGAAATTACGCAACTTGACATATAAGTAGACTGTGAGGCAGTGTGAAGGTTGTATTTAGAATAATGAGTCACAAAAATATTTTTAACATAAGAAATATTTGTATGAATTTTATGTGTCCAGTGTGTAAAAACCTTAAGACCAAAAATAAATATCAAAAGTTAAAAGTGCGTATCTGAAAACATCTCAACAGACCCACTGGTAAAACACTGCCCTCTGGTGGTGAGAAGTTTAGTTGAATTCTGCAGAATTCGTGTCAGTACTAAAGGTACCTTTAAACTGACTTTGGTGTTTCTCCAAATGGTTAAAGTGCACACACACATTTATACAGTGTTTTTCAATATTAGCACTTATTTCTTTCCTCTCTCTCTCTCTCACACACACACATACTTGCCTTTTATATCCTTGTGAGGACATCTAATTGTCATAATGCTTTCCCTTGGCTGCTTACCCTAAACCTAGCCATCAAAAATTAATGCCTAAACCTAAACCATAACTTTACTGTAACGCTGACACTAAAACCAAATTTTGAGCCTCAAAAATGCCTTCAAACTTATGGGCCCTGATCCCAACAAGTATAGTAACACAGTAAATTTTTGGTCTCTCACACACACACACACACACACACACACACACACACACACACACACGCGCGCGCGCCTGGTTAACCTCGTTTTTCTAACATCATAATTTCTATTCCTTTGTAAAATATGCAGCTCTGCCTCTTTGATGTGAAAGTGCCAGACTGGGAAACCCCCGACTGATTTAGCGAGTCCCATCAACGTGTGACTGATTAGCTGGATTGCTGATGTTAGGGGCAGCATCAGACTCTGAAGAGTCTTGAGGCCTTCAGAGTTTTTCAGTTCACAGTTACTGAAGCCACCGTGTTCCTGTGAACACTTAATGCTTTAGGAATGCATCCTGATCTTTGCCCTGTCACATTTTTAGTGTGACAGACTTCAGAGAGGTCTTTGGATTTGATGTTTCAGTGCGTGTTTTTCTAACGCGATTCCAAATATTTCAGTTTGTGTGGTCAGATCTCAAGATTAATTCAAGGATCTCATTTGTGAAGTACAGCTGACACTTGGTTACTGACCGATAGGGGAAAAAAATAACATTTTTATTGCTTTAAAATGTCTCCACATTTCTTTTTCAAATCATACTGAGTGTTGGAAAAAGAAGATTAAGTTGAAGAATACAATCACACAGCACTGAATCAGGCAAAAACACTTAACTCTGGTTCTTATTTTGCACCATTGTGTGTAATTTAATTCCATTACAGCCCAGTTTGAAAGTCCCAGTCTCTCGCCACGTGCCAGACGGCCTCAGCTCTCTTTCAGTACAGATTCAAGCTTCGTGTACTGTGATGGATTTTCCTACATTTAAAAGTTTTCTGCTAGATCTCCCTTTAAAGCTTTTTTCCCCCAAACTACCTCTGCTGAAATCCAGAGAGTCTCTAGGAAAATTGGAGTCATTCTGTCCAGGAGAGTGAACAGATCTAATATTTCAGGAGTAGCTGCTCTCTCTGTATACAGCCCTCAAGATGAATAAATATTGCATTTTTAAAAATCTCAGCCCTGAGCAGACAGAACGCGGCGATGTTTCGGTGTTCATCACAACCGCACTTTGAATATTTCATGCTTATGTCACGGCCAAAAGGCATTTGAACGGATGCTGAAGTGTTCATTTATCTTTTGGAGCACAAGTGCATCTGAGAAAAAGCTGATTTTAAAATTCCAACGCATCAGCATCACTAGTGAACAGGTTATATCGACTTTATTTTAATGGCTTTTCAGAGGCGTTATGTCTCAGGCTAAAGACCTCCTTACCTTCCCCACACATATATCACATTCAACATAACAAACAGTTTTTGAATAAAATTTGTGTTCTGTAGTTTATATTTATTTTTTCCATAGGAGATTTCGATGATTTTCAAATCACTGCATTCTGCACATTTAATGATGAAAAAGGGAAGTTGTTACGACCCGGCTCTGCTAGGCGACAGTGGACGTAACAGAAGTATAACATCTTAAATTCTGCAATGCATAAAATATATTGTACTTATTTATGTAATACATCGTATATATTTGAATAGTCTGGTGGTTTACTGCCTGTTGGGCTGTACTGGTGAGAATGCAAATGCTGGACATTTGAGGCAGAATAATTTAAAAGAAAAGCGAGTTTTAATGCTGAAACAAGTCTAGAAATCCAAAATCACAAAATGCGAGGAGAGAACAGGAAACTGGGACTGAACATGAGCAAACAAAAATACAGAGTTCTGTTCCAGACAAACAAGAATGTAGTACTACACTCACTGGCCACTACATTAGGTACAATGGATCAGAAAATCACACGGCTCTTAATGTCTGACTTTAGGCATGTAGATATCATTACAATATCATTATAATGAAGGTTTGCAGAAGGACATCTCTGAATGAACAACATGTTGAACCTTGAAGGTTCTGTCAGCTGAGAACAGGAAACTGAGGCTACAGTCTACACAGGCTCACCAAAACTACACAGTCGTTGCCAATTTCTGCAGCGACATGAAGACTGAAGGATTGAACATCGGTATTAACATGAACTCGCAGCAGTTTTAAAGAGGTTTACACAGAAAGCATCCATTAAAATTAAAGTTGTCACAGCCCAAAGCCCTCGCTTCTGTCTGATCTTCCTTTTTGTTGCTTTTCCTTCAGTAAACTACAAAGAGCATGGTCAAGCTGAAGAGCAGAAGGAGGACATCAAGGTTGTTGAAGGGCTTCTTTTTTAATCATTTGGGGCCTGAACTTGGAGGAGTCTGGGGAGAAGAGTGGAGATAAAAGCGGCTGAAGTCTGAGGGCTGTATAGAAGTGGATAAGATGGAGTCCAGGAGGACATATCAAGGAGGCAGCCAGAGATGTGGAGGGTGATAGGACTTTGGAGGAGGGATGGATCCACTCCCCTCGCGGCTAAGAGCAATCAGAGATGGTAGGAAAAGAGACAAGCCACAGCCTATCTGTCATATTCTCTTCATCAGTGCCTCTTTCATCTTTGTCAAGATTATCTCTCTTTAAAAAGACACAGATAATGCCAATGTGGGCCGCTATAGAAACAAGATAAGCGGAGATTTACCATCGCTCTGAATCTTAATGTGACCCCTAATGTGACGTGCTTGCTGCCCTGAAAAGAAAGTAATACTATTAATTTAAACCCGATGATAAATCAAATCTAATGATACCGTAGCTGTTCATGTTTTGACTTATTATTTCTAACATGTTTAATTAACCTCCACAGCCTGTGCAGAATAGCCAAGGTAATATCCTTGGCAGAGGGAAGGCATTTGCATGAGGATGTTAATGTGTCTGGCTGGCGATCATAGATGGGGCGGGGGCGGTTTTTGAGTCTCTCCAAGAGGTAGAGTGTGAGCCCCGCTCGGCTGGCAAATGTACACATTATGACATAGAGCAGCAGATGGTCAAGCTGACCTTAGTGAGCGCTTCCAAAAACTAAAGCTGTGTTTCCCAAACAAAGGGCGTTATGGGATGCCACATTTTAACAGTACCCAAGCCAGACAGGATTATTTGCCACAGAAATAATCATCCAGCACCACCGTGATGCAGTGAAAAGACTAAAGGATGGTTGTAACAACATAATAACATAAATATTAGCAGGTAAAATAAATATAAAATTGAAGGAGGAGCTGGGCACACAATAACTGAACAGCATAAACCTTCCTTTACATCATTTTTATGTAATTTGTACAGGAAAGAACCTCAGACATTGACAACACTGTAGTTCTGCAAACAAGCATCCTAGTGCACTTCAGACCCAGTAAGACCCTCAGAGACTAACAAGAGCTGGTTCATCATCAGGACAAAACACCTGCATGCAAACTGATGAATGCTGTGTACGATGTGCAGTGCGCTGAGGAGTGCTCAGACTTCACGTAGGAGAGAAGAAACAACCAATCCACAGGTGCATGAGACCGGTGTTGGGTAAGTTACTTTAAAAAAGTAATTAATTACTAATTACTAAGTCAATATTGTATTTAAAATACTTATCTAATTACTATGTCAGAAAAGTAACCTAATTACTAAATAAGTAATTTAACTAAATACTTCTTAAAATCCCCATAAACCTTGAGTGGACAAACAATAGAAATTAAACTCTTTAAATAATAAATACATTTTTTTTAAAGACGTAGACTCTACAGTACGCAGCGGTAGCATCTCTTCCACAATGTAGCCTGCATTCCTTTTTTTAAGCTCACCTTCAGACGCTTTCTGTGCTGCTGAAGTAAAATCAAGTTTTGCTGCTTAGCAGGAGTTGCCGCGGTGTTATCCATGGATGATGAACAAGGATCACTCAGAAGTGTTCGTCTATGCTCTCGTGTCAGGCGCTTCAGTAGATTACTCGTGCTATTAACAGCGGCCAATAGTTTTTTCTCCCCAGGAGCTTACATATTACTGTAATATTCTTGTCTGCTTGTTTCTGAAAAGTGAAGAGTATGTCCATTTCATTTCCACTCGCTTCAGCCGAGTCCGACATCTTCCGCTTTAGAATACGACTATGCAGAAAACTGGCGCGAAATGACGTGCAGCTGCACTACAGCGATGTTAAAGCGGCAGAGTTTACTTCTACGTTTAGAAGATAAATTATTGAAATTAAATAATGATATTCAGCGAGTTTAATTATTTTACAACGTAACGCAAGTACATTGTAAGTAACTGTAATTAAAATACCTAAAAATGAACAGTAATTAGTTACTCTACTTTTTCAGTGGAAAAGTAATTTAATTACAGTAAAGCGTTACTTAGTAACGCATTACACCCAACACTGCATGAGACAGGAGGAGAGTCACATCTTTAGGGCAGGACTCAACTGTGCATCGGCGCCTAATGGAAAAGGGACACTCCATTAAGACTGAAGACAGATAGTTTGAGAGAGAAGGTCAGCTATGCCCACCATCACTGAACAGAAGTCCTGAGACCGTTCACCTTCAAAGTAAAAGCTGTATTGTACTGACTGAAAAAAGAAGACAAGTGGACCTCTTTAGGAATGTGAAGACTTTTCACCTCTCATCCAAGAGGCTTCTTCAGTCCTAAAGAAAAAAGTCCCAAGCAATCACCATGAAGTCTTCTGTGCAGCACCATGCAACCTCTAGTGAATGCCAGTAACAAGATGCATGCAACCATGGGGGAAACTACCTGCTCACCTGGTAGTTGCCAGTTGCCAGAGGGTTTTTAACTGGTCTCTAGATCTGTATTAATGAGGCCCCACACAGTCAGCATTTTTTCCAGCATTCCCTCCTGACTTCATATAAACCAGAGTTTATTGAAATAGTAGGCCTTTCTCAGTCTTAATGGCTTAAGTGTTAAAAAAAACAAAACACTTTTTTTTTCTTCAACACCGTGTGTGTGTGTGTGTGTGTGTGTGTGTGTGTCTGTGTGTTAAAATGCACACACATTCACTTTGAAATGATGGCTTCCCCTCTCTGAGTCTGGTTATGATTCTGCTATTGGCTTCTTCCTGCTGAGACAGGAGTTATTCCTTCCCCTTGCTTTGTTGCTTTCATTCTGTCTTATGAGCTTAATCTCTTCATATTTTTCTTATATTATAGTTTTGTTTACCTTTGTATAATTAGCTCAGGTTAGGCTGTGAGGACCACCCCTTTCATGTAAATTGTCATGGCGGGGAACGCTGGTGTGTTTATGAAACAGACCCAAAAGCAGACATGGAAGAAATGAACTGGTATTTAAACAAAAGGTGAGCCTTCATTGACACAAAAAACAGAAAAACAAGGCGAGGCAAAACGAGGACGAAACTAAACTGAAACCTTAAAAGAACATGAAACTGAACAGGAACATGCAACAACGTAACTATGAAACAGTCCAAACATGAACAGTAGGAAACGAAAACTCTGTGACTTGACATGACCTCACATGAAAACAAGCAGACGATCTGAAAAAGAAAAGAAGGAGACAGAGGACTTAAATACACAGAACGGTAAAGAGGGAAATGGAAACACCTGGAGACACAGCTGACACAAATGATCGTGACGCCACAGGAGGAAGTAAAACAAAACACACTGAACATGGAAACACTAGACTCTTCAAAATAAAACAGGAAACATGGAGAGACGTAGGCATGACTCACCAGCTTCACAAGATGGACACGACACACAAACACATGACAGACAGGACAGGAAACATGACACATAACTAAGGAGACATAAATGCAACAAAAACCAGAATAAAACTCAACTAAATCGTAACTAATAATAACACAAGAACTAATTATCACAAACTTAACATAAGAAGCTCAAAAATACAAAATAAACTCAAAACGCTCGGTCCCAGCCCCTGACGTGAATGCTCTTGTATCTCGATTGATAAACCCTGATGTTATCAAGTTCATAACTTCTCTTTGTTTGAATGGATTGTTGACGTTACGGTAAGGGAAGTGAGATAAGATAAGATGGGAAAACGTCCTGAGGATGTTTGCTCCTCCAATTTCTCTTTTTTTTACTTACACATCTAAAGTGTCCCATAACATTAAGTCACCTTTGAAACCTTGAAGAATTTATTAAACTCTCAGTGACCTAAAAAGTAGCTGTATTAGCGGGGGAACCCAGTAAAGAGGCAACCACTCTTACTGATGGGCGTCTTTTGTGGTACATCAGGATGACTTCTTCAAACCCTAAAATCAGACTGAAGGTGGGGAGGCTTTTATCTCTATGGTGTTATCACTGCTCTGGACAGGAAGGGCATGATGAGTATGGCGTTAATAACACCTCTGGAAAGTTTTCTTTCCATCAAAAGGGAAACTTACCAGACTCGATTTCACAATCCTTCTAACAGAAGTTTACATAAAATATTTAATTCACTTTAACACAACCTTGAATACAGTCAGGAAGACACAGACACACCTGAAGGAGAAAATAGCTTCTCTTTCACTCTATTAGAAGCACAATTATTGGAGGTGTTATGATTGAATCAAATGTTGTGGGTAGTGATCACATGCTTTCTGTTTTGATGTGTGGTTCCTCCCATATTGGTGTGTGGGTATGTGTGTTTTTTGAATCTCCCCCTGGCTTGGCATGTGGGTGTGTTTGGGTAATGGCTGGTGAAACAAGCTGAACTGCTGATTGGCTGATTCAAACAAGCTCCTGAAGTCCAGATTGGATGATTGACAGACAGCAGCCTTTTAAGCTCCAGCTGAAAGTCATCTACTGCTTCCTTTATCTCTTCTACACCCAACAAAGAGCCAGCCGGTTGTTTGTAGTTCTGTGAATTTGTGTGAGGAATCCTCAGTGATGGTTTCTTTTGTAAAATGTGAAAGTTTTGTAATGTAGTTATCTGATGTTTAAGAGCATTGCTTTATTTTGCAAATAGTTGCTGTAGAATCATTGTAAATTCTCATTCACTGTAAATGTTCAGCACTGCAGTAATTTAGTAGAGTGAGAAGCCTCTTTGTTGAAAGCTTTTCCTGTGTTTGGATGGGAGCTTAGGTTAGAGAATTGTCTTTTGTTTGCTTTTATTTTCTGATAGGGAACATTTTTTTTCCTTTTGTTTTGACACCTCTTTCACACCCGTCCGAAGAAAATAAACTGCTGTTTATCACCTTAGTTACCGTGTTGCTGGCCTTTCTTGGGAGCCATTGGAGTCACCTAGATGTTTAGGCCCGGTTATACGTAGGCCGGGTCGTAACAGAGGATAGAACACCATGTTTTTTTTTCACATTACAGGTCAGTGTCTTTGAGGTCAACAAACAAACATACTTCTGAAAAGTAATCATAGAACTGAAAGAAGTTTTTGATCTCCAGCATTTTCAAGACATCACCCAAACATTTCAGATTGTATTAAAGAAGCATATAGAGAATAAAACAGGACCAAGAATAGACCCTGGGGAACACCGTATGAGAGTGAGGCCTAAAGTAAGGACAGTTCTCAGTCTACAATGGAAAAGGATAGGGACTGGAGGACATCCATTGGCTGCAGGTCTTAGACCTCAGCCAGTGAGCTGAAAGGCCAAGTAGAAAGAGGAGGAACCCCAAACCGGCAAGGTTACCTATTAAATTGCCTCTTGTTTTTAGGTGTTAAGCATAAGGTAGGTCAGAACATAACCTGGCCCTGACCAATTCTGTTAGAAAATAGGTAAATGTTGTTGCACTTGAGTCTAATCTGCTGAAAAGTCTGTTTTGCACTGGTGGAACTGCAGCTACTAGAACATAGACACCCAGAATAACTGTTCAATCAAAATGAATTCAATGAATTCGCTCTGTGCGCCAAATCATTAGATTAATGATTTTCTGCAGCATTAATCTCAGTCTTATTTGCATAAGGTTTTATTGTTTTATTTTCTCATCATGGTTACGCGATAACGTCTCTGATCGAAGTAGGCGGTACTCACAGGGATCATTTTGTGTGCAAGAGTAGTCACATGAGTTGTGAAACGCACATTTTTATGTGAGCGTGCACAGACGCTTAGAAACAGGAAGCACGGCTTAGAAACAGAGATTTTTCCTCTTTCCAGTAGTGGGAGATGACATATTTTAAGCATCTTCTCTGGTTGTAATAGTGGCTGAAGGGAGACAAAAACTACAACAGCAAACAGGAAGCTCTTCTCAGCCAGGCCAAGGAAGATGGCCCCGCCCGAGACTTTTGGACCAAGACAGTGCTTTTAGGCTGGCTAGTGTAGCTGAAGGCTGAATGACCATACAGACCTAATAGGATGAAGTCCATTGGTTTTCCCTTCTATTTACAGATTGTTTGGCCCATTTCAGCCATACGTTTGTGAGTGGGCCCTAAACAGTGCACTAGAAGTTAGTATTGTGTGTATTTTTTCTGTAATAAGTAATAAGTCCAGTTAATTGTGCAATCTGATTTAAACAGGAAGGCAATCCAATGTTGATGAACTCAATTATAGAAATGTTTAAATCCTAAGGTCTTAATTGTTCTCTAGAATTCAGTTTTCTTCAGATAAACAGCCTTTAAATGTATTTTATGCTTTGGCCAGACATCACATTTATTTTTCCTACAAATGTGTATTTAAGTTTCTGTGGGCCTTTTATAGTGTTACTCTGTCTCCTCATTATGTGTTTTTATGTATCTGAATTAAAACTTTTGCTCAGTCTTTCCTTTGTTTTATTGTGTTTGAGGCAAAGAAGTCTTGTGACGAAGCAAAAGGAGATGTTATTGTTTGAAAAATATCAAACCCTGCGTTTTCCCATTTCTTAGTGATAAGTAATCGAAAATATCAAATGACATTACAAATTATAAAATACAGTTACCAAAGAAAAAGTGTAAAAAAAAGCAGTTTTCAGCAGGTCTTTTTTTTTTTTTTAACTTATTAATAATAAAAACTGTGACCCCTGTAAAGACTTAATCTGAGGTGTTTTCACCCTCACCACGATGTCTTTGCTTCTTTTGCATGCAGACATAGAGGTCTGTACTGCACTAATATATAATCTACTTCATTGATCTTACATTATGGTGTTAAGTGCCTCCTTTGAAATACGGCACATCATGGAAAAGCACTTACGAACAAGGTCATAACAGGTTGAATGTTAATTAGCAACATTTTTCAGCAGTAAAGAGTTCTGACAATCAACGTGTTCATACTGCTAACAAAGCTCCAATTACGCCGAATTATCTGTCCAAACTGCGTCATTATCTTCAGATTTTATGAGTCTCTATTCATGGCCACTCATGGCAATCTATTCAGAATCACAGCATCAACAGTATACGTGCTGATGAGCTGAAATTACTGACCAGCACTTGGATCTTCTGAGGTTTGGGTGTTTGATGTGTCCTCTGGTTTCTGGCACCCAGACATTTGCAGCAAGTCCTTCAAATCCTGCTCAAAAGTGAAAATGCACAGTTTGAACTTCATAACTGGGTCTCACAAACCAGACAAACCAAACCAGTGGGCAAAGACAGGAAGACTGTTGGCAAGCAAAAGAAGCAAGATTGACATTTTATAATTTCATAACCTAAAAAAGAGGGTAATCAATAATAATCACAGCCACAGTCATCTATATAGCCTGAAAATACATTTAGAAACTAATAATTTGCAACAGTAAATGCATTTTGTCTTGTTTCTAATGAACACAATGGATATACTGTACATCTGTTTCCTTAGTGATCACTCACAACACATTTTCATCTCAATGTTACAACTAATACGAACAAGGTTATCGTGAGACACAGTTAAAAAACAACAACGAGGCCTTCTCCTTCTGTAACCTCTGGCACACAAGGCTGTTTTAAAAAATTTGCTATCTGGGAGAGAAAAAAAACTCACATTCAGTCAATAACAGCTTCTCAAATGTAAGGCCAACTAAGAAATTTCCTTGTTCCCATATATCTTGGCCACAATAACATGTGCAGCAAAAAAGAAGAACCAGTTTTACTTCGACTTTGCAAAAATGTAGAGAGTAAATACCACAATAAATGAAAAAAAAAAAAAGGTTGCAAAAAGACTTCTGGTGATGTAGAAGTCTATGAGAAAATGAAACATGAAAATGCTGGAGATTTCATAACTGGACCACCAGAAGCCACTGGGTGAAGACATCCTAACTAACTACACCTTTCTACTGTCTACAGTAGAAACATATCTGCTTATGAATATGCAGAGTCTGTATGAAGCTTAGCTTTCTGGTGTTCATCTGTAGTCAAATAGAACTACACTCTGAAAATAACATAATCTACTGTAATTTTAAACAGGTGCATCAGCTTTGGGTTGCGCTCTCTATCAGGGCTTTTCACATTTTTCTGCACATCACAGAACGAGCTGAAATATCACACCTGCCTTCATATCTCAGCAAAACCCCTACGCCATCTAACCTGTGCAATGATGAGCTCTTCTTCTGCGTGCGGGGTCAGAGGAAGGAACATCAGACAGCCCATACAAGAGTGTCAATCCATTCTATGGGAAATACGTTTTTTAGGTGCACGCATTGTACCCATTATAGTCTCGATTAAACCTTAACTGTAACTCGTTTATTTCTTCTCTAAATACAATTTTATCCTTGTAATCCTTTGCCAGCATTTCTGCTTCAGAAAAAATAAAATGCCTGAAGAAAAATTGTCTAAAGCAGATGTAGAAATTGTTCTGTGGATGAGATCTGGCTGCTCAATTTTCACTTTTCCCGCAGTGACTCCCAGGTGGTTTTATTGAATTTTGTGAGCGTGGATTGGAAACGGTGCTCCAGGTTGCTGCACTTGAAACTGAAGGTGGTTTGGTTGCATATTAAACTCAATTGGCTCCTCGGAGGATAAATTAAAATTTACTGTCCTCTTTTTTTCTTCTTTGTGCTGAAATTTTCTGTTTATCTTGTTTTGTAGTTGGATTTTTCCACCGTTTGAACTTTCTGTGCTCTTTCTGATTTATTATTTCTTGCTGCATGCAACAGACGGTGTGTTTGTATAGTGCTGGATGCCAGATTGCAGGTGCAGTTTCCACTGTATGCCTTTATTTCTAGGTTTATTTTTAGATGCAAGCCTACAGTGCAGTTTATCCTACATATATTGTACTTTTTTAATCAGCTCAAAGCCTCATGCACCAACTCACGTGCCCTGATTAGATGCTAAAACTGTAAGCGTTTAATGAAAGTCTGCATTGTCATGATTATTAGCTGCCAGTTAAAGTTTGATGATGAGTTAAAGTTCACACAATAAGTAGTTTTAAAAGAAAATCTCATTGGCATGCCCTATCTTCATAACAGCACACAAATTTTTCCCCGATTCAGAAGATCAGAAGATTTTAGTCTCTAAAAGGTTACTATGCGGACAAATGAAACGCGGCCGTGCCGGTCAAAAGCATGTTGTTGCTCCTGTGTTGCATCCAGCAGATCAAAGGCAACAAAAGCCTTTGAGCCAAGTGACAGGTGTGGTAAATAACCCTGTCTGTGACCCAGAGGAATCCTTTGAGGGTGCTGTGTACAGTTAATAAGGTGTGAGGCGAGCTGCAGTGGTGCTGTCAGGGCAGCAGGAAGGGCGCTGTCAGAACTGGTATTTGGGGATGGCTTTTAAAGCCTGTGTGTCTCTCAGACTGTCTGGGGTGCTGATACAAGTACCACTGGTTCAAAGGCTTGTATTGTGACCAGAGATCTGCAGGTCTGATGAATAATCTTCTCCGAGGAGCCGTCTGGAGGGGCTGGGAGTGGCTGATATGTGCTTGTAAAAAATAACAGCGTGAGTATGTCGTGCAGCTCAACCCCTGTGTCGCTCAGAGAAACAGGAGTTTTGTTTCGTGCTAACAAATCGTTTGATTGATTCGGTAATCAAAAGAAAAATAATCCTGCTGGTCGATTAAGCTTTTATTTCAAGTGCCAATTACACTCATTTATAAGGACTCTTTACTGTTTTGTATTATTGTGACATTAATTACTTTAGTGTTGAGACATTCATTAAAAATAAAAAGCAAGACTGACATTTTATAGTTTCATAGATTAAAACTGATCAGTTATTTTTAAAATAAGAGGGTAATCAGTAATAATCACATTCACAGCCATCTATATAGCCTGAAATTACATTTAGAAACTACTAATTTGCAACAGCAAATGCATTTTGTCTTGTTTCTAATCAACATAATGGATATAGTGTACATTTATTACATCAATCACAGCACATTTTCCTCTAAATGTCCGTTTATTACAACTAATACAAAGTTCTAAAAGGTTATAGCAAGTCACAAAGCACTGTAAAAGAATAAGACCAGGACCTTCTCCTTCTGTAACCTCTGGCACACAAGGCTGCTTTTAAAATTTATTATCTGGGGGAGAAAAAAAAAACTCACATTCAGTCAATAACAGCTTCACAAATGTAAGGCCAACTAATAAGTTTCCTTGTTGCCATATCTCCAGGCCACAGTAAGATTTACTGCTAAAAAGAAGAGCCAGTTTTACTTCAGCTTTTTCTAAAATGTAGAGAATAAATATCCTAACAATGACCAGCCACTAAAAAACAAGCATTAAAATAAAAATTAAAAAAGAACCAGTACAAGAACAGAAAATCGTATATAAAAAATAAATCAGTGAAACTGGAATCACTGAGATTTCAAAAAACACTGAGGAGCCTGACTGACATGTATTTATAGTCTAATAAACCACAGTGGAAACTAATCAGAAAAGCAGGTGACAAAAAATATTAGCAAAATAAAACAAAATTGAGACACAGGAAGGACACACTGACAAAAAAGTTTTTCTTGAACTCGACAGAAAATGTCATGATGACAAGAAAAGAAAAGAATGCACATAAATTAGACTCCTTCACACTGGCGGGAGATGCCACGTTAAAACGACACTGTCCTGAGGATGGACTACAAAATATGCAGCTTACGTTGTTTTATTGAGTTCAAATAAACGAGACCCACTGGTGAAAAATGTCAATGTAAAAATTGGAGGGTTTTTTTTCACCTAGTGTAAATGTAACGATAATCCTACAGGCTGACAATGCAGAAATGGACAAAACTAACACAAACTGATCTGGAGTGAATCTTAGCCACACTTTGACATCTTTTGAAAAATCTCACCCTGGAAGGTGTGAAAAAGCTATTTCTTACCAAACCCCACATGTAACTGTGGGCAAAGCTTAATATATCATCATTATATATATTGGATATTATATTATTATTATGGGAGAAATGTTTCATCTCTCATCCAAGTGACTTCTTCAGTCTCAGCTGACTGCAGGTTTCCCCAACCTTATAAACAGTACCTTTGTACAATGACTGAAACTAACACAGTTGAAGAGAATCAACTTTTTGGGATTTACTTACCTGGATGATTGAGCATGCATTAAGATATATTATTATTATACAATTATTGTTTAAGGTAATTGTAAGTACTTTGTCTCTTTGTACTCACTTTCTGTGCTGTCTATATTGCAGAACATGATAGTGTTTGCAGGGTAATAGCATTGGAAGAAAAACTTAAAAAACAGGCCAGTAGCACTAAAACTTAAAAAACGTACGTTAAAATGTTCTTTCTGTGGAGTGGCTTGTGATTCACTTTTATAGATTTTTTAAACAGAGAAGCCTTTGACAATACACACTTAGACGTTGGTGGTCAATATGAACGTCAAACAAATTTCTGTGAAAACCATTGTGGACTGTTTAAGTTGTTATTAATTATTAATTATTATTTTTATTAATTTTGTCAGTTTTGGTTCTATGAGAAAAAAATACTAACCACAATCTTTTTGTTAAGCCTGTTCCAAAAACTCAGAACAATACCAAGTCTGAGAAAACTCAATTGAAGCACAAAAAATGCCACCTCAATTTTTTTCATAGTAACTCAGTGTCCTCTTTATTTAATGCACCTCACTCGCCTGCCAGTTAAAAACTATATTAAAGCAGTTTTTGATTTTCAGTGTCAAAGTCCTGTGTCCTAGAAGATGCTGTGAACAGATATTCCCCCGTAACTGAATTTGGCAAACCCATTTGAAAATGGAAATCTACTTTGTAGGAGACAGACCTGCACAGGTTATTTATGCAGTTCCTCATTCAGAACGTTTCTATCCCAATAATTTTACCTTCTCTGAAAAAAACCTCCTAAATTCATGGATTGCTGCGGCGCAGTCAAGCCTTTTGCTTATCTGTACAAAAAGTCATTCAAGTTTCAGCTGAGCGTGATTGAGAAATAGCATTAGCTCCGAGCCTTTGTCACAATCAGATAACTTTTAACATTGAGAGCTGAATGCATTTTATCTGATTGCTGATGCAATTTGTGGAGGCTCATAGAAACTTTGTTGGACACGATGCATTAGCTGGACCATTGTGTGCAAAGGAGAGCAGACGGGGTAACTTCTGAGCGAGCTGATTTCATGTTAGATAAGCAGTGATGTGGATGGAGGCAATGTCTAAAGAAATGTGGCTGTAAGAGAGGTGGGCTGTCAAACAGAGAGAGGCTGTTATTGGCTACCTAAATGTTTTTGGACTACACTTCATAGAAACTCAAGAATGTAACTATTGCTAACTTAAGAGGGGCGAGCTATACTAACTCGTTTGGGGAGGATGAACTGAATTTCGCATTCTAAAGTAAATGAGGACTATTTAATGCTCCATAATACAGTTTAGCTAATGTTATAATAAATAGACTCAAAGTTAATGGCCCAGAAATGTAAAAATACCTCCACACAAAATTGTAATTTTCTGGACAAGGCTGGACAAGATTTACTATATTGATAGTTTATTTAGTGTATTAAAAGTTTAGCTTATCTGAAGCCAGGAGAGAAAGCTGGCAAAAAGGCAAAATGTGTGAGATAAAAGAAGAATCAATATCACAGCTCCATGACTGAAACACCAGAGAATCTGATGGGTTATAATTGAGTATTTTATTAAATGAATGTTTAGATGCAGCCCCAGTGGTGTTTAGTGGTCTGAGAGAAAGTAAGAATCAAAAACAGAATTTAAATGTAGGCTCAGACTACAGATGAATTTGATATCAGGTCAGCAGCTGCTCTGTTTTAGGTCATAACAGGTCTAGAATAATAAAATTGTCTAATGATTTAAGTTGTGTCTAAGAATTTTCATTTATCCCTGATTCTCCTCAGGGAAAGAGAAAGATTTTAGATGCTCTTAAAAAAACAAAAAACCTAGATCCTCCTGATATCAATGCAGAAAAGTCTGAAGGACGTCTATTTCCAGACGCTGTTGGTCAGTAGGTGGTGATTTCCTACCTGTAAGCTGGAACATGGCAAAACATCCCAGTTAGAAATGATCCACCATCATAGTACAGAAAACCCAATGTTAATCCTCAAGTTACCTGGATAGTCTCAAATCCTGCTTCACAGTACAAGGCCCAGGTGTCAGAAGAACTGAACCTTGCCAGGGACCACTCTCTTCAAGGATGAAGAGGAAAAACAGGGTTTTTAGCCTCATGACTACACAGTAGCCGTTAAACTGGGGCTGTCACACTGCTAAATTAACCTTTTGATAGGAAATGAGTACAGTCCCCGGAGTCTTTGTGCTCACCATTGCAGGAATATTCTTGAAAAATCAAGTGCAAATGAAAGATGTATACACAACTATATTAGGTTTTATATTGAAACAAAGTACCAAAAACTTAATTTTAGTATGTTAAGTTCAAGGAGAGAATAGGAAACAAAAAGTGGGATAGTCCAAAAGGTGAATAAAATAAACAGGAAGCACCGAGAGGCAAAGTGTACAGCAAAGAGACAAGTGGTAAAGGAAAAGGCACTGAAGAAGGAGAAAAGGACTTGTATTGATTGAAAAATTGCTGGAAAGGATGTGCAGCAATTTAGGGTGATTAAGGAGAGAGATAGATCAATGACTGAAAAGTGTGTTGAGAAAATAGAAGGAGTACTTTAAGGAGCTGAGAATTTAAGAAATTGATAGAGAGGGAATGATAGTTGGAGGATTAATAAGGAGGAAGAAAGCAGCTATGATGAAGCTGAAAGGTGGAAAGGCATTTGGTCCAGATGACATATCTGTGGAGGTATGGAGATGTCTGGGACATAGGGCAGTGGACTTTTTAACAGATTGTTTAAGGTTTAGGGTGTCAAAACAGGCCATTTGGTACTGTATGAGGAAGTTAAGTCTGTATGTGGAAGTATGGACTTGTATGAGAGTAGGGAACAGGTGGAAAACAACCTGGAGAGGTGGAGGCATGCTCTGGAGAGAAAAAGAATGAAAGTCAGTGGAAGTTAGAATATGTGTGAATGATAAGAGACAGGTGGAAAAGTCAAGATGCAACGAGTAGAGTAGCGTAGTTTGAATACCTGGTGTCAAAGAGCAAAAGCCACGGACAGTGCAGAAGAGAGGTGAAGAGGAGGTTGAAGGCAGGGTGGAGTGGGTGGAGACGCCTTTTATGGGAGATCTGTGACAGAAGGATAGCATCGAGAGTAAAAGACAAAGAGCTGCTGTGATCTATGGTTTGGAAAGCTTAGCCTGGGTGAGACCTGGTTAAGTGGTTTGGATACAAAGTTAGAGAGGGAAGGCTTGGACACGTGCAGAGAAGAATGTTGAATATGGAGGCAGGAGGAAAAGAGGAAGAGCACAGAGAAGATTCATGGATGTAGTGAAGGAGGACACGCAGAGGGTTGTTGCGACAGGAGGAGGATGTGAAGGATCGAAAGATGATTTGCTGTGATGATGCCTAAATGGGACCGGTGGAAAAACGAAGAAGTACTCCAAGTTCAAAAACATGTATAAATAAAATTAAATGCACAAATTTAAATGCAATAAACCCTTGATTTGCTTTTACAGTGCATCATTACCCAACAATGATTCTTGGCCTTTGAGAGCGAGCGCCATGTGAGCTTACTGATAGAAAGAGGAAATGTGCACACAGCTGGGCGTCTCCAGTGTAAGAGTTAAGTGTTACCTGCTATGACTCATGTCTTGAAAGCCATGGGAAATTGAACACAGTTCACTCACCTTGTTCCATCCAAACAGGTCAGGCTAGACTGCCCTTTCCCCCTTCAGGTTTAATCTCAACTTTCTTCCATGTGTATCACCTCGTGCGGTAGATGAGAACACACAGCACCACAAGATCTGAACAAAAATGAGTAGTGCTCAGATAAGGAGATTGCTCGTGTTTTGAAGGATTACTTTTTGCTGGAGCTGATGTAATTTCAATGCCAGGACTTCAGGGTAATCTTAGAAAGGTGCTCAAGTACATTTGAAGGACTTTTGTAACTTTTCCCATTATATGTGCACTTTGAATCATAATAAATAATATAATACGTGTAGAGACAATTTTGCATACATACGTAACATATTCAACACTATTTTTCAATGGAAGTAATCCACCGAATGTTGCTGGTTTTTCATTTTTTTTATCATATTATTATTAAGTTATCATACTGGAGGTTTTATAATTCCTCATTTCATTTTTTTTAAATTTAGCTTTCAATCTTGTATTAGTCCAGTCTAGTTTCAAGTTATTTCCAGACAGTTTGATTTATTTGGTTTGGGTTTTAATGTTAAAAAAAGTTCAGGTTCATTAAATTGCTTTAGTTTAGTGTTACTTTTAGTTTTTCTGTATTACCTTAATCTATATGTATTTGTCAGAGGAAAGACTTAAGAAGTTCAGAACAGTACGACAAAAGAAACATTTGATTCAAAGATATGTAAATATTATGCATCCAATAAAAATTTGTTGGGAACCTCAATCCCTAAATATAAATTTGAGGGATTTTTTGTTGTTGACTGAACTTAAATGACAAAAAAGGAACATGGCATATCATGTAGTGCATGAGTGCAAGCATTTATAAACCTGTCAACTGTAAATCATTGGTATCTTTCACTCTCATTGGTAGTCACTTCAATCCAAAACGCTGAAAAAAGTTGAACTTCACGCCGCCATCTGTCTGCTGATATTTTGCCCATCATCGCTTGACGTTTCTGAATGTCTCTGACTCACTGTGGGTCTCCGGTTGCCTCATCGCTGCTGGTCAGCTAGTTGTTTGGTTCCTGTGTGGACGCCCCTTTACTGGAATATAATCACTGGAGATTTTTTGGACCAGTTCATAAGTAACATTTATAAAATCTACCAGTCCTACGATTTTTCTCCAAGTTTCCTTTTTGTTCTCTCTTTAAAAGAAAGCTGAATTGTGCATCTGCAGTTACTCACATAAAGCAACAAGAAGGTCACCTGCCATTTATATAATTGTTATAATTGTTGGTGGCATCATGAGAATCTCAGCTGTGAAATATTTGTAATTTACTGTGCAGCGTAAAAACCTCACCTTTCAGTTTGTACCAGGTGCGATAGATGTATGCTTCCATGAACAGATATCCAAATGTGATTATTTATCTTTCAGCACAAAAACTGTGAAGCCAAAACTTGGCGTAGCGGTTATGGACATGAAACTTTGGATGTGGATTTAATCACTTCCTTCAGCACCGATCTTGGCAGAGGATTCCCGCTCCAAGTGCTGATTTGTGTTTTGATCCAACTTCATAAATCTTAATTTGAACAAAGACTTGGGACGGGTTTTCTATGAGTGAAGAAGAACAGTAGTTTTGTCCAATTTCACAGTTTTAGTGGTTGTGAGCAGAGCGGCTCACAGTTAGCAATCGTGTTATTGCTGTCAAGAGACAGCAGAGAACAAATATGTTTTAATAGATACCTCGACTCAAAGGATGAAGAAGCGGACTCCTTCTGTTCAGAGTGAAACAAAAAATATTTAATAAATGCATGGAAAGGGCAAATCTGATTCTTTCTTCTAATAACAATGAGTGAAGAATTGATTTCCCTGCAGACGCAGTTTCATAGTCACTGATCCTCAGTGACCTCAGTAATCTTGTTAAAGCTGCATGTAATTTTTTTCCAAAACTTTAACACACACACACACGCGCACACACACACGCACAGAGACAAAGAGTCTTCCTCTCTCTTCCAATTTTCTCCTGGTCAGATGATCTGTCAGCTAAATGTGAATGAACTGCTTTGGGCTGAGGGGGTGGATTGAATCCCGTCACAAGGGACAGTGCAGCAGGTTTGAGAAGAAGAGGCAATCAATTGTGGCATCTTGCCAGAGATATGGGCTGTTTATTCAGACTGAGGGGAAATAAGATGGGTCTCGAGATAAGCTAGAGGAGACATAAAAAAGCTCAGAGGTAATCAGATTTTCCCCAAATTTCCATACATGGGATCTTTTCTTAAAGGGAAAAACGCTTTAATTTGTAACTAGACAGCACAAGTCTAACCTGGAAATGTATAATACTACTATACATTAAAAATCATCCTATACGTTATAACAAATGGAGGAACACACTTAGGAACATGGGTATTAATGAGTTTCAGCTGCTTTGGTGTTAATGAATTTAACAACAGGTGCACTAAAGGGGCAACAATGAGACAACCTCGCCAAGGAGTTGCTGTACAGGTGGAGGCCACTGAAATTGTTCTCACTAGTTTTGCAATTCAGTGTCACTGATGCTAACATGAGGCGACACCTGGACCATACGTAGTCTGTACAGGTCATACTCTTCCAGGATAGCACAGTCAGAAGGTTTGCTGTGTCTCTCAGCACAGTCTCAAGAGCACCGAGGAGGTTCCAGGATACAGTCAGTTATTCAAGGAGAGCTGGACGGGGCCGTAGATCCTTAAACCATCAGCAGGACCAGTATCATCTCTTTTGTGCAAACAGAAACAGAGCGATCACTGCCAGAGGTAGAAAATGACCTCCAGCAGGCCACTGGTGTGAATGTGTCTGACCAAAGAATCAGAAACAGACTTTAGGTGGGTGGCCTGAAGGCACGGCGTCCTCTGGTGGGCCCTGTGCTCACTGCCCACTGCCCCTACGCTGGTGCAGTCTGTCCTGGGTTCCTCCTGCTGCGCAACAATGCCCAGTCTATATACAATATGTCTATATCCTCTTTAACAGGTGAGAAAATTTTAGTGAAACTTTGAAGAAACATCATCAAAAATACAGTAATTATTACCATCTATATGTTTAAAAAAAAAGATTTATTATAAATCAAAATTCTTTGGATTTTCTCATTTATCATCCTTCTTTTGAAGCAATTTATGTTCTCTATCTTTTCTTCATGTGTAGCATAACTTAAAAGTCTCCAAAATTTAATTTAAGTCCTCATCAAATAAGGAACGAAGAATTAGAAAAGGCGCCACGGGCAGTATATAATAAAGGAATTTGATTATCCAGGTAAGTTTCATTGAGATTAAATCACTTTTTATCTAAATGGTTTCAACGTAACATGATCACTTTTTAAAAAGTGACTTTTCCAAGTCAGCATGTAATGGCCGAGCTTACCTCATTTAGAAAATCCGTCTGTCCGTTTGTCCATCTAGGTTTCCAGAGAACCTATCTGAGGACAGCTGCCCACTAACCGACCTACAAGCATGTCTTCGTCCTGTGGGTGGAAACCCAAAAACCATTACAAATTATTGAAACTCTCTTCTTCTGGATCTGTAGGAGGGCCAGTCCAAGATAAATAAAGATTATGTCAAAGGATAGAAAGGTGGTAGAATCCAGAAATAAAAATATGCAGCATATTTGAACCTGACTGAGCAAATTCCTGTATTAGAAATTCCTACACAAAGATCTAATGAACTTTAAACAAAAAAGTCACATTACACCGAAATTCCTCAGCACCAGTGCACATGGACATTTTTAATAAAAAAAACATAATTACATTTATAGGAATATGTTTCTGCACCCACAAGTGATTTCTGCTTTCATACCATGTTGGCTTGCCAATGTTCCCTCACAAATGGCAGCAGGAGTCTGGCAGTGATTTCTCAGAGACAAGCACAAACAAAAATGTCCAGCAGGGTTTTGGTTCGTGTTCAGTGAGGCCAGCTCCTGATCAACCTCAGGGTTCCCTCCAGCCCGCAGCAGGTCATGGCATTCTGTAATGTTTACTTGGAATCGGAGCATCTTGTTTGCTTTACTGTTAATTTGGAGTCACAGATATTTATGCTCTTGCCTGCCTTTATGATAACACAGCTCCTGTTAAGGCAGACCTGGGGGGGGGGGGGACAAAACAATGCTTGGACACTGCTAGCACAGGGCACCCACACAAACGCAAAGCAGGAGATGAAGCATCACTGAATATGTTTCCAAACCAACTTCATTCTAAGCCAAAGACTAGAAAATATGGTGAAGCATATCTACCCTTTGGCTTCACCTGCACAAGTGCCACGGTAGGTCTCCCCTGCAGAATTGGTTTTCCCTGCATCGGGAGCAGCGCTGGGCTTTTCAATTCATGGACAAACAGTATCCCACATTCTTGATTTTTAGTTCACAAACACTTCTCATAATGACTAACTACTCCTGACATTTTAGAGATTTTAGCTCTTTATACAGTTACAGTGGGATACAAATAATATCAGGCTGATCCTGCCACGATTTGTTCCCCCTGTCCACATCACGGACAAACAGTATCCCACAGCTGTTTATGTTTTTAAACCCATTTTGCACAGAGAGGCATTTTTTGAAAAATGTATTTATAGCAATGTTGAATATTATTACACAGGAAAAAAACAACTACATGTAAAATAATTACACCGTGACACCTCTGCCTTTCTAAATGTCTGACAGACGCCAAGTGGTCAGACTGGGCAGCATCACCTCATCCCCCATCACACTGAACACTGGTGCTCCACAGGGGTGTGTACTGAGCCCTCTCCTGTACTCACTCTACACCTACGACTGCACAGCCACTAACAACTCCAACATCATTGTGAAGTTTGCGGACGACACTACAGTGGTGGGTCTTATCACCAACGGTGATGAGACGGCTTACAGGGAGGAGGTCAGCGCCCTGACCCACTGGTGTCAAGACAACCATCTCACCCTCAACGTCGCAAAGACAAAGGAGTTGATAGTGGACTTCCGGAGGTGCAGAGAAGTACACACCCCCATCACCATCAACGGCGCTGCTGTGGAGAGAGTGAGCAGCTTCCTTGGCGTACACCTGGCTGAGGATCTTACGTGGTCAGTACACACAAACAAAACAGTGAAGAAGGCGCAGCAGCGCCTCTTCTTTCTCAGGAGACTGAAAAGATTCGGCATGAGCCCCCGCATCCTCAGGACCTTCTATCACTGTGCCATTGAGAGCATCCTCACTGGATGCATCACCACCTGGTATGGCAACAGCACCGCCTACAACTGCAAAGCTCTCCAGCGAGTAGTGCGGTGCTCTGAACGGATAATTGGAGGTGAGCTTCCCTCTCTCCAAGACATCTACAGGAAGCGGTGCCTGAGGAAAGCGGGGAGGATCATCAAGGACTCCAGTCACCCCAGCCATAAACTGTTCAGACTGCTTCCATCAGGAAGGAGGTTCTGCAGCATCCGGTCCCGTACCAGCAGACTGAGAGACAGCTTTTTCCATCAGGCCATCAGACTGCTGAACACGTCATAGACACCTCAGCTTCACTACTGGAACTTTAACATTATGCACTCCATACTGTACAGTAATGCCACTGTTTTGCACATGTCTCACTCTGTATATTTTATTTTATTTGTTTTATATATTCTATTCATTGTTTACTCTATTTAATTTGTAAAATATGTGTACACACACACACACACACACACACACACACACACACACACACACACACACACACACACACACACACACGTAGAAAAATATTTAGTATACACATCCAGAAATGCATATACTATTATATATTGTACATATATTTATTAGTTTCAGATGTAGCCATTCTTGTATTTTGCTTGTTTACATTATTGTATTTTGCACAACTCGCTTGTGGGGCTCGCACACAAGAATTTCACTCACATGTGCTGTACCAATGTACCTGCACATGTGATGTGACAATAAAAGTGATTTGATTTGATTTGATTTGATTAAATGGAGGGACAGTAACTGCGTGTAAAACCTGAAGATAGAGACAAAATACTTTTAATCTGACTTTCTGCCATTCTGCAATTCATCTCATGTAAACAATAACGTGGCGCACAGCGTGACCTGAAAAAAGGCACATACCTTTGACGTTGTGTGACGAACTCTGTAGTCCTCGTCCACACATAAAAAGGAGTTTTAAAAATCTCGTTTTCGGTGATTCGAAACGCCGTTTACGTGTGAACGAAACAGCTGCGTTTTCAAAAATACCGGTGTAGGTGTGGACGAAGCGTAAAAGAGTTTATAGTTTATTTCCTTACTACCTGTAATTTATCGCCGATTACTTATATTTGCTTAATTGTTTACTAAATGTTTGAGGTGTGAGTGTGTGTGTGTGTGTGTGTGTGTGCGTGTGGGGGGGGGGGGGGGAACATTTTTCTTGTAAGACAAAGGGGGACCCAGCAAGAAAAAGTTCGGGAACCACTGTGTTAAGGTAAGACCTCATATATGATTCTGTAAGACTGCATTTAGATATTCTTTTAATAATACAGTATACTAATACAAATTTTATGAATCTCCTTGACGGTTCACTAAATGTAACAAAAAGTCATCATGGGTAAAATTACTGGGATTTATGATGAAATTGTTGCACTACCCTTCAATTACACACAGCCTAAAAGATTCAAGTTAAAATCTTCACTTTTTATATTTCAGACACACATTAGGTATATACAAAAATCACTGGGGGGCAACCAAATGGGTTAATATTCATAGTGGTGCTGCAGAGTTGGAGAATGATGCAACTAAAGACAGCAGGAGTCAATAAAAGTACATATGCAAATATGCCAAGCTTGCAGTTAGTCTGTTATTGCTTGTGTGAAACGGTTATTGCTGTGAAAATGACGCTTTTGCTCATTTCTCTGTATTATCTTGGCATTTTGTAACTTGCTTGGAAAATCAAATGGGAGCAACAGAAACATCACAGCAGCAATAAAACCATAATTTATTACAGGAGGGCCAATAGGGGAGAAAGTGATGACACAGTGTGTTTAAAGCTATGATCACATATTGTGGGGATTATGGAAAAATAAGTTTAGAGCTTTATTTTCTACTCCTCTCTTCAGTAGCTAATTGAAATTATTTGCCTATTTTGCACCACTATGCCTTCTTACTTGAATATTGTATATTGTATATTGCATAGCTTTTTTTTGTTATACGTAAAATTGTATTGTATTTATTTAAATTTATTTAAATTTTTACTTTTTAATTATTTTATTTGCATTTTTCTAATCACTAGGGTTTGAGAGTAACGCAATTTCTATTCTGTGTATGTCCTGTACATGTGGCAGAATTGACAAATAAAGTTGACTTGACTTGACTTGACTTGAAATATACTGCTCGGGCTTCTTTTAACCTAAAGTGTTAATACTGAACTGTTCTTCCTTTCATCCTTTTCTGTTTATGTTTCTGAAACATTAGACACCGCTGTCCAACTCTTCAAAGATGTAGCCTAATGCAAACTGCCTCAAAACGAAGCGAGAACTAGTACCAGACAATAATAATTGTTTGGCCCAAATGTGCCCATATGTGCACTATTTGGCCCTGACTGACAGTGTCAGCATAGGGTAAAAGTGGCTGGCTCATTTTAGCAACAGGCCAACCTTATATGAGCTGTATGTCTGGTGTGTTAAGGCCACATCTGGCCCATGTGAGCCAAACGTCCTAAAATACGTCCGGAATAGGACATATTGTGTCTGCAAGCTAAGGTGTCATAGTTTTCAAAGGAAAGTAGCTAATGTCTACTTGAAGTGTCTCTGTAATGCCTTATATTCCAGATATAATCCAAAACTATAAGCCGAATTAAACCTGAACACTTTGAATGACAACTTAGATTCAGTTCATAATCTATTTTTGCACAGTGCCCCCTGTGGCCACATGTGGTAATTATGTGCTTGCTTCAAAGTTACAATAAGCTGAATTAGATGTCAGAAAGCACCACAGCCAAGCACCTAATAATAAACACTGTAAACCTAAATTAAAAAAGTTATAAAAACAATCAAACAACCAATAAAATGACTTCAGGTGCAGTTTTCGTAAACTGAAAAATCAGCTGTAGAAACCATTTTTGTTTCAGGTTCTTTTAAAAAATCGCTGTCTCAGACCCAGAAACACATTCAGACAAAAGCTGCTCATCCCAAGGACAAAACACCTAAACACCTAAACACAAGAGGAACAACAAAGCTTTGTGCTGCACAAAGCAGAAAGGAGTCCTCAGACCTTCACAACCAGTGACAGATGATTAGAGAGAGGCGTAAAGGAGGTCATTTATGCCCACCTGTTAGAACCATCATTGAACAGAGGTGGCAGCCTATGGCGCCAACTATCAGCCACCTGTAATGGGGCAGTTATGCTCGCAGTTCTTTCCTTGGTGAACAGCGCCAGATAAAATTGAAGTCACATCTGCTGGTCCAAGCAGTTGCTTTCTTTCAGCCTGATGTGCCAGTTAAAGAAACGTGTGCAAGATCATGTTGGTTTTTACCGCTTTTATATATGTTATCAATCAGTACAGAACCTCAGATTCACAGATGTAATGCAACCGTTTGAAAAATGAAACTTTCTGAGAAATAAAAAACACTCGGGGGTTTCTTTACTTCTGGTTTTGACTTCTTCTTCTTCACCACCAGCACTGAAGTGGAGTTTTTGTCTGAGTCATTTAGGAAATCACTGTAATGGGTACCAATGCCCTAATTAACAGTACGGGTAATATGAAGCTGCGGTGATATCAACGCCGACATGTGAAGCAACTATTGTGGCGGGTAAAATGGGGTCTTCCCAGGTGATTCAACTCCCACTCACACATTGGTTGAAATGACGCCAGTGACCCATGGTGTCATGCGTACCATCCCTCATGTGACCATAATCAGTCAGGAGCACCTCACTAAACCTCTAGTCCTCCTCCAAGGTGATACACTCCCACTAGAGTTTAAACACTGGGACTTCCCTTTAGGCTCTGAACACCTGAAGACCACTTTATGCATTTGTTAAGCCCCAAAGGTTTCCCCTCCTCCCCCCTGCACGTGACACGCCTGTGCATCCTCGACTTTAACTCCTCGAACAGCCTGCTGTAACTCCTCTGTGCTCCAGAAACATTTAAGAAATTGAGTCATCCTTCATCATAGAGTACTGAGATTGATTTCCAGGTCACAGGCAGGAAGATGAGGATGCCCAAAATAGAGAAATAACAAAAACAAGCATTTAGGACGTGGGTAATACAGAAGTGCCATTCTAACTGTGCAAGTCAGTGCAGCTTAAAAATGACTTTGATCTGTGATCACAAATTAAAATAGTTGCATTATATTGGTTTGAAAGTTACGTGTGCTTTAATCTCACTACTTCTTTTAGACATTATAGAGAACAGACACTTGGTAACACGTAAACCCTGCAGAATGTGTTGACATTTTAAAGTAAAATTAATAAATTAATGCCCTAATTTAGTGCTCGACAGTGAGGAGAAGGCTTTGAAATAGGATTAAGATCCTCTTAATGAGAAAGAAAAACTGCACACATTATTACTGAACTTTAAGTGCATAAATTAAACATGAACAGTGTCTCATGACCTCGGTATCTTTAATCCTGTGGATGGAGCAACTGGTGGGAAATCTGAGCTGGTTTTATAGTGTTTGGGATTTATTAGTTTCATAAACAAAACCAGCCGGGCGCTACTGTATAACCCAGTTTTCACTCTTTTTAAGTTTATGCAGAAACTGTTTTTGCAGCCTTCTTGCAGCAATTAGACACAGAGTAAATATCTTGTTTGCATTCACCGGCTTGGATTTAATGCTCGAGGATCATCATCATCATCAGTGGAGAAACCACATCGAGGCTGGAAAATAATAACACCGACCACCAAGAACAACCACAGCAGAAAAGAATAACTGTGCTCCATTAACCCAGAGCACTGCTTCTCTTATGTGTGCCTCTGGATGCCTTATCAGTGCGAGAGCTCAGCAGTGTCTGCACACTGCTCTACATCACAGCTCGTCATCTGCCGCATTCTTTTTCTCATGCAGCAATGAAAAAGTACCACGGTTAAAGTACCCCGAACAAAGGCAAGTGAACACAGTGGAGGTCTGTTCTTTAAGAATGAGCTACAAAGCTGCAGCCTCTTCCATTTGATGTGGTTATGTGTGTCCACGTCTCATTACAAGGATGCTGCTTATTTTTAGGAACACACCAGAGCACAGTGATGCTGCCTCTAATCACAACAGCTGAACCTCCACGAAGATGATATATTTGAATATTTCCATTAAGCTTAAGAAAGAACTGTATGAATGTAAAAAGCTGTGCTGCTTCATTACTGTATATCGTAAATTTAAAGTAAGTAGCTGATCCAATCGTCTGCTTAGATTGGGTTCATTTTGAGTTTCCCAGTTCTGATTGTTTTATTGTGAATTTAAATAAAATATAAGAAATGCCGTTGGCCTTGAGTTAGAATTCTTCCTCACTGCTTTTCCTCCACATGCTGCTTCCCCCGTCTTCTCTGCTACTCCTACAGTTCTTCCTATTTCTGTAGGTTTCATAAATTTCTACTGTCTGTCCTAAGCATCATTTTATTAAATTTGCATTCCTTTTATTGATATTTATTATTTATAACAGTCTGTTGGTTTTAGTAACACTATTAATAGATATCTGTTTCATTTATGTCTTCTCTTTCTCTCCTTTTTCAGTCACTACCATCGCTAAGCTAACCGTTGCATTACTTTCACGTTACTCTGTTTTTTCTGTTTTCTTTTTTAAAACTCCTGGATCACCTGTTGAGAGAAAAAGAAGAAAAAACAAGCAAAAAAAGAGAGCAACATAATAAACACAACACCATCGCATTAATCTAGCTAAGTGTAAACAGCAGTAATTACTAAATATTGAATGTTGTGGTGCAGCACGCAGGACTGACAGCGCACAATGTGCTTTGAATTAGCAGCCAAGAAAGGTGTAGTTTATGTCTATGGACAGTGAACACCCGTGTGCACACCTGTGTGGATCAGCGCGCTTGTATTCAAAAGGTTTCCCCACGTAACGGTCTGCTAGAGGGTGTTGGGAGCCATGCCCTGGGGCATGAATCAAATCAAATCAAATCACATCAAATCACTTTTATTGTCACATCACATGTGCAGGTACATTGGTACAGCACATGTGAGTGAAATTCTTGTGTGCGAGCTTCACAAGCAACAGAGTTGTGCAAAATACAATAATGTAAACAAGCAAAATACAAGAATGGCTACATCTGAAACTAATAAATATATATACAATATATAATAGTATATGCATTTCTGGATGTGTATACTAAATATTTTTCTACGTGTGTGTGTGTGTGTGTGTACACATATTTTACAAATTAAATAGAGTAAACAATAAATAAAATATATAAAAATATACAGAGTTGAGACTCTGTATGTGCAAAACAGTGGCATTACTATACAGTATGGAGTGCATAATGTTAAAGTTCCAGTAGTGAAGCTGAGGTGTCTATGACGTGTTCAGCAGTCTGATGGCCTGATGGAAAAAGCTGTCTGTCAGTCTGCTGGTACGGGACCGGATGCTGCAGAACCTCCTTCCTGATGGAAGCAGTCTGAACAGTTTATGGCTGGGGTGACTGGAGTCCTTGATGATCCTCCCCACTTTCCTCAGGCACCGCTTCCTGTAGATGTCTTGGAGGGAGGGAAGCTCACCTCCAATTATCCGTTCAGAGCACCGCACTACTCGCTGGAGAGCTTTGCAGTTGTAGGCGGTGCTGTTGCCATACCAGGTGGTGATGCATCCAGTGAGGATGCTCTCAATGGCACAGTGATAGAAGGTCCTGAGGATGCGGGGGCTCATGCCGAATCTTTTCAGTCTCCTGAGAAAGAAGAGGCGCTGCTGCGCCTTCTTCACTGTTTTGTTTGTGTGTACTGACCACGTAAGATCCTCAGCCAGATGTACACCAAGGAACCGGAAGCTGCTCACTCTCTCCACAGCAGCGCCGTTGATGGTGATGGGGGTGTGTACTTCTCTGCACCTCCGGAAGTCCACTATCAACTCCTTTGTCTTTGCGACGTTGAGGGTGAGATGGTTGTCTTGACACCAGTGGGTCAGGGCGCTGACCTCCTCCCTGTAAGCCGTCTCATCACCATTGGTGATAAGACCCACCACTGTAGTGTCGTCCGCAAACTTCACAATGATGTTGGAGCTGTTAGTGGCTGTGCAGTCGTAGGTGTAGAGTGAGTACAGGAGAGGGCTCAGTACACACCCCTGTGGAGCACCAGTGTTCAGTGTGATGGGGGATGAGGTGATGCTGCCCAGTCTGACCACTTGGCGTCTGTCAGACAGGAAGCTAAGGATCCAGCTGCAGAGGGAGCTGCTCAGTCCTAGATCCTGCAGTTTCCTGTCCAGCTTCAAGGGAACGATGGTATTGAATGCTGAGCTGTAATCTACAAACAGCATTCTCACATACGTGTCTCTCTTCTCCAGGTGTGACAGGGCAGTGTGTAGTGTCAGGGCTATGGCATCATCAGTGGACCTGTTGTGGCGGTATGCGAACTGTAGAGGGTCCAGTGAGTCGGGTAGTGCAGAGCAGATGAAGTCCCTGACCAGCTTCTCGAAGCATTTGCTTACGATGGGGGTCAGGGCTACAGGTCGCCAGTCGTTCAGTGAGGAGATGGTGGAGGATTTGGGTACAGGGACGACGGTGGCCATTTTGATGATCACACTGATGTCATCCGCGGTGCGCACACTGTCCGGTCTCATGGTGTTCGCTGTGTCGAATCTAGCGTAGAATACGTTTAGATCCTCACACAGAGAGGCCGTGGTCTGCGGTGTGCTTTCCCTCTAAAGTCTGCGATCGTGTTTAGTCCCTGCCACATACTCCGAGGGTTGTCAAACTGTTGCTCCACCCTGTCCCTGTACTCACGTTTGGCTGCTTTGATTGTCTTCCGGAGTTGGTAATGTGCGTGTTTGTAGTCCGATGTGTTCGCGGAGGTGCTTGAAGCAGGCACGGAGGAGATCCAGACCCCAGACATCCAGAGGTCCCAGAGTGCGAGAGCCCAAGGAGGATCACCGGAGGGGCATCTGTGCCACCCTCCCGGAAAGACCTGAGGAGAGCCCCAGACGAGGGGTCATCCAGCAGCCACGGAGCAGAAGCCGGGGACTGCACTGGCGTGCCAGAGTGCCAGAGTGCCAAGCTGTGCCAGAGTAAGCCGCAGTTACTCTGTAAAATTACCAGAAATAAACGGTCTCATAATTACCATTTAACACTATAAATCTATAGGTCAATGTCATACACACAACACAAATTCTTATCTTAATGAAAACACTCATGATCTTTCGCTTAGTATTTAGGTTCAAACACAAAGCAACAGTACAAAGCAAAAATGAAAACCAGTACAAAGAGACTTTAAAGGAATCTCCACAGTGATAATAATTGTTAGTAATTATTTGCTAATTACTGATTACTTCTCCACAAAAGTAATCCAGTTATTTTACTGATTACTTATTTTTACTTAGTTACTTTGAAAAACATGATACACAACCTGATATGTAATAAAGAAACAGACCTTTCAGACCATTTCTATTTTTTCTGCATAATCCATCATATAAAATTGAATGAAATGAAAAAGTCTCTTTTTAAAAATATTTTTAATTAGTTTTAACTTTAACTTTATGCAAATTGTATGAAGCAAAAATTTGCTTATATGTAACAGTGTTTGACTTGAAGAAATGTGTTTGACATTTAAACCCATTTTCTGCATATTCCAGCATATAAAATAAAATATTCTTTGTGTTTACAGTAAGTAAAATCAAAGATTCAGCTGCATTAACTGTCGCTCTCAAGTCTATTTTCACCTGTTTAGCAGAAGTGGGGCCGTCAGAGGTTTGCCCGGTGCTGCAGCAGTCCTGTCAGTGGGGATCTGGGGGTTTCTCTGTGAATTTCACATTCCTGTGGCAGCGTGCTAGGTCCTTGCTCAGATTTGAAGTTTAATTTTTCGCTATAGAAAGAAGTTTTCTTCCCACGGAGCGTGTACAGCGGACACTGAGTTTGATTCTGTAAAAAGTAACAAAAACATTAAAGTAATGTCAGTACCTTCAAGCGTTAAACGCTGCATTATCGTACTCTCTCCCGCACTCCATATGATCCATTGTTTATCTACACATGCCTGTTGCTGACACGGACATCGCACACTCGTAGGTCATTGTCACACAGTAATGCAACATGCTTACAGGAAAGTAACAGTAATCTAGTTACTTTTCTTTGCAATAGTAATCCCTTACTTTACTTGTTACTTGAAAAAACTAATCGGATTACAGTTCTGGTCATCATCCTGGTTCGTTGACTTTGTCTTTTAGATTTTGTGGACTTTCTAGTTCTGTTTATTTTAATATTATCTGTAGGATTTTTTCCTCTTGGTGTATTTATTCCCGAGTCCTTAGTTCCGGGTTACAGTTTTGTTTATACTTCCTTCATGTATTTTCTTTAGTGAATTTAGTCTCTGGTTCTTAGTTTTTCTCTCAGTGTTTGTTGTTCCATCTTCTTGTGTTAATTCCCCTATATTAACTCTATTTATGTCTGCCTTTACCCATTTAGTCATCATGTTGCACTTCTGGCTTTTTGTCCTTCCTCTGATTTAGCTGCTTCTTGTTGTCTCCACTTCCCCTGATTGCCTTTGTGTGTGCGTTTTTACAGTGCTGTCTTTCACTTAGTCATTGTCAGAGTGTCTGACTTTCCTCCTAGTTTGGTCCCTGCTGCATTTTTTTTTATTTTACTTTTTTCATGGACGTAAAAGATAATACAGGTGTGCTTTTTGTTTACTCCATCTGCCTCCACATGTGTGCATTTGGGTTGTCAACATTAACACTCCACACAACAACAGTGGCTAATTATACACCACAAAGTCACACACTGATTATAGAAGACTACTGTGATGCTTCTGTTTGGGTTTAAAAAAGAAGTCATGGAGGCAAGATTGTAAAGGTAGTTTTTTAAATTAATATTTAAGCAGTTAAGGTCTGGGTCATCTGGGTCTCTCATTCTTTTCTTTTTTAGCCATCCAGGTGTAAACATGCTGCTGTGGTTGCGATCAATGTCCTGTAGCTGTTAGGTAGATGGCCTCACATTTGACTCTAGAATACTTTAGTAAACAGAAGAGTTCATTGTCGACTCAATGACTTCAAGGACACACTCAGGTCCAGTGGCTTCAAAACAAGCCCAAATCATCAGCTCTCCACTGACAGCTGATTTGAGCTGTTTATGCTGTGTTTGGTTACAAAGTGTATACGATAAAGGTCTAATCATCTCTTAGTTTACTCAGATTGCACAGAGTGTATATTTGTTAATAATTTGAATCATTTTGGATAAGGATAAGTGTAAGATAATGGGGAATTTCAGTTTTTACTTTATAATTTGTTTAGCGTAAGATTTACAGTTAAATTGTATTTTTTCTTGCCTTATTTAATTTTTACGTACTGTTCCTTTAACATACGGTAACTGTGCACGGGGGGAGCGTTCGCGACGGGCAGTGTGGAGCTACGGGGGCTTTAACTAGCTGTGGAGAAAAACCGTTTCTTAGTGTGTTTGCAGTGTACTGGAACATTCAAATGGATCACTGTATTTCAAAACTGTGGAAATAAATGTTTGCCTGTGTGTTTTTCGACTACAAGCGGACTTTGTGGATTATGTTCAACTGCACTAAGACACGCGTACGGCCCGACTACCAGCTAGTGCTTCCGCGGTGATACAAAGGATTCAAGCTGAATGTCAACACCTTCCTGAGGCATAGAAATTTGAAAAATAACTTAAAATAATGTCCAGAAAAGACTGCTTCAAAATGTTTATAGTTTAGATTAATATAAATATTCAAGCTAAGAAAAAACATGCTAAAAATAACTGATATGCATGCAGTGATTAAAATGTGATTAAACATGTTATAAAAAAAAAATCCTAGAAGTTTTGGAATAATGATGGTCATTGTAAACAAAATGACATAACACTAACAGTTATCATCGGGGTAATTTGCTGCTAACCATATGGAGTTATGTGAGAAGGACAATACAAGCAGCGGTTTCGATTCTTTTTTACACAACACCATCAGAGAGCTGTATCATCGAGTCCTCCAACCTGAACAACCTTACTGGTCACTTATCTGTATATTTAAGAATTTAAAGCAGCATGAGCTGCTTCTGTGGTTTTGGAATTACATCACTCCATTTCTAAAGAGTGCTGCCTCAGTGAAGAAATGTATAGAAATAGAAGGAGAACTAGAAGAGCTCACGGTCCTCCGAGGCCAAATGCCCATGGATCTGCAAAAAAATTTAATAGATTCTTCCTTTCACCATGCTGCCCTTCTCTACTGTGTTACATGAATTTTGTTGGTAGTTCTTGTGTACCCTTCCTGACGGACATCATCACAGAGTCAGCCTGAAACTCAATAAATCTACAGAAGAACTCTGGCAGGTTCTCCAAGAAGGTTGAGTCATCCTGCAGAGTGCCCTGAAAACCCATCTGTAAGCATACCAGAGAGAAGCAGTGAATTTTGAAAGCCAGGGGGTGTTCACTCAAAGTTTTCATCTGTCCAGCACTCTACGTGAAGTTGAATGATAAATAAAAGGTGTTCACATCGTTGCTGCAAACATTCACCTCACTTTGGGGGGACATCAGATTATTACATGCAATAAGTAGACGACCCCAACCTCCAAACCCGTACTTTTTCCTGTCATAGCCTAAAGGACACACACTACTGCATCGGTCTTTATACTGGAACGCTATGAGGGACAGAATCATCCGATATAGACAGATGCTTGTAACAATATTAAAAGTAATAAAAATGTGATGTTTACAGACTCACCTTGATTGGGCTCCAATCAATATGCCATCAAAGGAGCTGCAGTCATTCTGCAGCAAAAATCTTTCTGAGAAAGCTTCTGAATGAATCAAAATAACATACGCTGAGCAGTAATGGGTCACAGTAATCTCGAGTCACACAAAAGGGGGCTGTCTGAGGAGCTGTAGGAGCAGCGGGAGAGTGGAGAGTGGGCAGCATCATATAGAGGAAACGCAGTGGGGAGGAGTTCTACCTTAAGGCCAGCAGTGTGTTTTATTCCCCTTTTTCTTTTTTCTTGTTTATGAATTCACAAAGAAAACCTAACCAAAAAGAAACATGCTGAGCAGTGCAGCAGATTCATCTTCTGCAACTCAACAACTGTACTGTATGACAACAGAGGGGGGCACACCTTACTAAATGAGGGTTACCGGCTAATGGAAAAATAATGTATTAGCCGGTACCTGTTTCATAGTTTATAGTGTTGCATTTTCCTTACAGTGATAAAAACATGCGCGCACGTGAGTGTGTGTGTGGGCGTGTGTTTGTCATTTTTACTGTCTTGACTTTTTTTGCATTTGTCATTAAAGCTTTATCTTTTGTTTATTTGGCCTTCCTCCACATCTTCACCTGTCTCTCATAGCCTATTTTACTTGTTTCACTAAAGCTGAATTTAAAAAAAAAAAAGCTCCAGCAAGAAAAGATCATGGTTTGGAATAAAACCGGGGACTTGTTGACCCAACAGTCCCCTCCGGCAGCCTCTTTGTGCAGATTATGGAGACTGTATAGCTCTAGATTTATCACTCAACTATGATTACCTCCAATCAGGTCCCTTAAATGGTGCCACCTCATGAAGTCATCTATGGTGTCTAGGTGTGTCCTGCCATCTCTCCTGCCTTGGGTGCCATCTTGATTATACAGCTGACTCCACTCAGCAATTAACCCAGAGACTAAGGCCAGAGAGAGCTGTAGTGCCAGTGAAAGTTTGTGATGCAGATCGTGATCTGTGTGTGTTGCTGTTTACGCTCTGCTCTGTGGAGAGGAGGGTGTTTGTGGTGATTTAACCTTTTAACTTACTTTTCTGTTTAATGACCAACTTTTGGGTTTTGTTACATTTTCTTTCTTTTCAAGGTGATGGCGTTTGTCCCTTAACCTGACTGAAATGCTGTGGTTGGACTTAAGGAGAGCTGTGCATAAACAAATGCCAACAAAAGTCAATAAGCTAACTTGACAATGTAAATAAGATTGGCCAAAATTGCTCCACAATAATGTGAGCGACTGAGAAAGTCTTGCTGATGATCAGCACAGCTGTTTTTATTTCATACTGAAAATTACACAGAAATCTGTGATCTATGATGCTGAGGAACCCGAGCACACGGCATCATATGCAAATCAAAAGTTGCTCATCACTTGGACAGCACGCACGGTGCATGCATACGTCACATTCATGAAAAAATATGCAAATGCATAAAACATGAATAACCTGAGAAGTGCTTATTACAGTATGACAAGAGCAAATGCTTCATGAAGAAATTCACAGCCCGATGGAAGACACAGACATGAAATATGAAATTTGTGGGTGCAGGTGGACACAAAAAAATGAACCGGATCAGTAGAGTGGGAAGCACAAAAATAAAGCTTCTTCTAAAAACCGGAACAGAAAACCAGATTTGGACAATCAAATAAATTCTTTATTCATGTTCAAGCAATGCATTACGCTGATATCAAGCCAAATTTCTATGAAGCCTTCAGAGTGGCTGTGGCAGTCTTTTTGAAGTTGAACTGTGAAAACTTAAATATAGCTCTTGTGTGCACACACACACACACTGGAAGAAGTAGTGATTCTCAAAATGATCTCTGAGCTGCTATAGACAAAGCCCTGATTTTAAAGGCTATTTTTAAGATTTAGAAGCTGGTGGAAAAGAGCTAATGTGTAATATCGAGGCCCTTTGAAGAGTATCTGCAATCCACTGTCACCCGGCAAAGAGAGCAATTAATTCTGTATCACAGAGGTTCCAATAATATGCAGTATTTTAGCACTCAAAGAGTCGGGAAGTCTAGAGTACGTACTGTACGGCGTTTTATCTTTTCGTACTGCCACATTTACATAAAAATGAAACCACAGTTTTGTTTTATTAGACACTTTGCGTGGACAGGAAAGATAAGCAGAGACTTTGAACTGTACGCAGTAAAGATCAGGAGTTAAATTAGAACATTTCTCCTGCACAGACCCTGCAGCTGAGGCAGCCCGATACTATTCAGAAAATTTAAAGTTTGAACTGGAAATTCAGAACAAATATAAAAGTGATTTGTTTCCTCTGATAAGTAAGGTTTTGTGCCAACAACCTCTAATGAGGGCCAAATGTGCATTATGTACATCATCTCCTCCAATTAGCTACAAAATGGCAAATAGATGAGAAATCAACTTTGTGGCTTGAATGCCAAAAAGTATGAAGAGTAAAAGAGAAGTGAATATATTGGAAATTCATAGATTCATTATGAACCTAAAGCCCAATGAACCACCTTCATTTATTGCACATTTGTGACTCCACCTGAGCATGAAAAGTACCTGTACAAACTACATTCAGCTCAGTAAGAATGGTAATTATGTTGAATATGAATCTGTAAGACTGAAGTAGTTTTACTTTGCAAGCTATTTGTGAAGAACTTTTAATTATGCCTGGATTCTCGCCTGAATGGTTGCTTTTACTGCAAATGAAGGAAAGTGAACACTTCTAGTACACATGTGAATGAGTGTATGATGTGACAGAGCCACAGCACCACTGCTGTCACTTGTTTTAAATGTTATCATCCCTTTAAATGGCTATTGTTGGTATTATAGATATTACTACGTTGCCAGACATCCTACTACACCTACTAGTATGACAAAGGCTGTTGTCATATGCCAAAAGTAGGTGTCATGACATTTCACTTCTAGGCTTCAGGGTTGCTTTGGGATAAAATCTGACACTACTGTTTTTGGGTTTATTTTACATTTTGGTTGAATGATACCTGCAGGTTTCCATGCACTTCTTTTTTTCCCCACGATCACAATACATGGAAGTAAAATTTGGCTCTTAATAATAAACCATGAGTAAAAATATACGGGAGGCAATGGCTTACCTGTCCTGTTGCCAAAGAGCATATAAACTACTCACATGGGAAACTGATGAGCCACTTTCAAGAGTATTGAAGAAGGATTTATTTACTTGTTATAGTACAAAAAAAAATCAATCTATCTATCTATCTATCTATCTATCTATCTATCTATCACCAATGTGAGGGAGTATTGCCTTAATTTCATTACCTAATTTCATGAGCAAATTAATGTCTTGCACTTGAAAATAATTCTAATAAGTTTCTTACACTCAGTTCGTCCACTGTCTGGCAGAATCTGTTTAGCTCGGCTCTCTTTAACTTCCTTCTGGTTGGCTGTCCCTCGTAAACAGAAGGTTTAATCAGCTGGTGGGTTGGACTTCTGTGCTCACAGCCAGAGCTGCATGCCTGAGGATAACTATATAAAGATAGCCCAGACTATACAAAGCCACACAAAGCCAAGAATAGGGAGCATATGGAGCAATCTGAAGCCTGAGCTTCACATACATTAAAATACCCTCATTGTCTGAAACTAAACAGCTGTCTCAGAACGATGGCCAAGCAACAAAATAACAACAGCAAGGCAAGGGTGGTAAGAAAAAAACAACAACCCCAAACTCCTTCACGCAGTGACATAAACAGTGACAAATACACAGCTCAACACAACGACCAGCTCCTCTCCCTCCGCTTCTGCACTCCTGGCGGTGATTGCTGAGTGGAGTCAGCTGTGCACAAATCACCAGCTCTACAGGAGAAAGGATGCTACCTGAGACTAGTGAGAAGGAGAAAGAAACACTATACACAAACACACACACACACTACAACCCACAGTAGGCCTACCAGAGCAGTAACACACTGGCTCACATTTTAAACGCACAAGTGGGACACAAAGCATCTTATCAAACTTTATTTAGTTGCGACATACTGCAGTAGCAGATTAAAGTATCCTCTGTGATCAGGGCAATATGCTAATACTTGCTCTGTGCTTATACAGTCTCAATCGACCCCTTGTCCTCTCTTACAATCATTCTCAGAGACCTACACAAAGCTCATCTTCAAGTGAGCATACAATGCTACAGAGCCCTTGAAAGTTTACTGCAATAATTATTTTAAGTATTTGTGTTCAGTATTGTCTGGTGTACAGTATCATGAATACGGCTCCCTCAGCTGTTGCTGCACAGGTCTGAACCACTGTTCCTGAGATGAAGACTGGCTTTGATTAGAACTGCAGCCTTGGAATTTCACGGATGTCACTGAGGCTTTAGCTTTGCTTGTTACGACTCTTGGCTGTGACGGATTTGTTTTCAATGCGAGTGAGACTGAATATAAGCAGTGAGGGCTGAGCAGTGTGTTAAAGCCGCTGTATCCCTGAACTCCTGTCGTGTGGAGGTAACATTGGTCATAGAAGCACTGCTGGTTCAAACATGACTACAGCTTATGAGCAGCAGCTGAACCAAGAATGAAACGCATATTGGGTCCATATGGCAACCTCCAGGCCAGAGAAATGAGACAGTGACACAAACTGCAGTTCTTCTAATGGCCACTTTTATGTCTGTATCTCTGTATTGCTTTTTAGTTGTTAGACTGACAAGCCAATCCAAATCACTCCTTCTGTTAGGGGTAAAGGTTTGTGTTGAACCTGTGGGAGCGTACACAGAAGCTATCGTCTGAAAAATATGCCATAAGGCATCGTGTTGCATATTGCATCAAAGTTTTATCATTGAGGTTGACTACTCATGGTCCTGACATTAATTTTGTTGTGATCAGCCAAAGGTAAATGAGAGTGTGTTCCTTGACTTTGCACTGTAAATAATTGTTACAGTGGTGAAAGTTATCTGATGTTATCTAGTGGCCTGCTAAATAGCGGAGCTTGCTGCGTTATTGGAGGTAATACCATGCTGCTTGTTTTAGCATTGGGATCCACATTTAAAGCATTCTAACGCTAAATCGTCATGATATAGTGTCTGGTATTGTAGTTCAACTGTTTTAATGTGTTTAGAAGTGAATATACTCTGTGAAATGAAAGAGGTTGCTGGCATGGATGGAGCCTGCTGTTTCTCACCTCTGATTGCCTTCACTTCTGAGTCAGCTCTGTACAGTGCGACCTATATGTTGTACATGAGATGAAAAAATCTGTCTGTGTGATTAAAAAAAATGCTACAAAACTAGCAACCTTTATAGCACTGGTGCTATAAGCTAACAAAGCTAACATTAGCTTATAGCTAATTGCTTAGCTGTGGCTGCCATTACCTGATTTTCTGACTACCCCTACTAACTCATTGGACTTGTGAATACTAACTGAACTAAAGTGCACATGCTTTTTGTTTATTGCTCAGTTTGAGTGAAGCGGCCATAGGTTTCATGCTCAAAGCACCTGAACTTCAAAACAGGCCTGTAACAGATAAATATTGTTCAGGTTAACAAGGACAAGTAAATGTGTGTGTGTGTGTGTGTGTGTGTGTGTGTGTTTGCCCACTGGTACTACTGGTTTACGTTCACAAGAACTGTTTTTAGCTGTACCCTGCAAAAAAGAAAATATGTTACAACAACTAAATTGGACTATTCAGTTTGGTGGTCACTCTATATGCTTGTTAGAAATATTGAAAATAATTTACTTTTGAGGTTGATAAAGATAAAAATGAATTGTGGAAAAGCTGAAGGCTCCTTCGGGTCCCTCTCTGTCATTTGGACAGTTCGCCTTGCTACAAAGCCTCTGGAGGGGTGACACTGATTGAGGACAGGAGCTGCTGCTTGTTGAGCCGCTGACATGCTGCTTCAGCTGTTGTAGACAAGCTGTTGGTTCAGCACCAGGCTGTCAGAACTAACTAAGAAAAAGCAAAGCATTGCTTGAAAATGGTGTGCTGTTTCACGGACCGGTGAGACCATAAAATAAGATCCAGGAAAGTGTAACAGAGCCATGATTTGGAGGCTTTTCCAGCACAATGAAACACTGAGACAAAACTGCTGCTGTGAATAATCACATTACTCTGCTCAATAATGTAACAGAGTGTCTGGACACTTTGGGCTGTGTGTTAATGCATTACAGGATATTTTGGCAAAAGCTGAGCCAGATTTAACTTTTTTGCTGGAGTAGTGAATTTAGGCACTAAAGCAAGAGACTGAAAATGTAGTTAAACCATGAGAAGGTAGGATGCAGAAAACTCCACTAAAAGCAGGAACAGAGGGGCAGTCATGACATTTAAACAAATTCAAGAGGACATGACCGATAACAAAAACTGTGTATCAGAAATGAAGGTTGCCACTAAGTCTGAAAAGTCAATCCAATGGACTCTTTTTCAGCAGACATTTTAAACTTTTTACAGTAGGCGTATTAACAACGTCTCACTGCACTTAGAGGAGGTGCAGGCTGGTTCACTGTCACCAGTGTTGGGGAGTAACGGAATACATGTAACGCCGTTACGTATTTAAAATACAAAATATGAGTAACTGTATTCTGTTACAGTTACCATTTAAAAAGGTTGTATTCAGAATGCAGTTACTTTGCTGAAATAAAGGTATTCCATGGCAGTATTTGACTTTTCATATGTTCGGCTATGTCCTCTCTATTTTTGGTTTCCACGCCCCAAACAAAACACGCATTAAGAGGCTCTAAAGGCTGTGTCTCAGTCTCGCAGCCCATGTCACTCCTACTTGCATAATGACGTGCAGAAATATTTTTAAAAATTATTCACAAAAATGATTTAATATGAAGGCAATAGGCAGAGTGTTACAGGTATAGCCCTAAAGAATGTAGCCTCATGGGCGGTGTAGTCCGTTCTGCAGGGAGAATGGACTGCCATACCCGTTATGTGTCTGTGAGCGAGACAGGGAGAAAGAGGCTAGTGGAAAAGTACGAGCTGTCACCGAGCAGAAACGGGAGCTGGAAGCATGTAAATATAATAATAACCACTGCAGCCAAAAAGAGTGCCTGAAGAGCCCAGCTGTAAGTAAGCTATTAAGACTCGACTGTACACTTTTTTCGTGTTTTTCTCCGAAACAATAAGTTCCGTTGGAGCAGCCTTTCAACGCCTCTCTCTGTCTCTCGCTAGCAAAGTTGACCCAGACAACAAAGTAAAGCTAGTTTTCAGCTATGAGCCCGACACGAACCCGACGTATTAGCCAGTTGTCCCTGTTTTCTATACGCGTGGAACAGTTTTCTATACGAGATCGCTGCAAAAACTGCAGCCTTACCTAATGTCCACCCTAATGTTACTCATTTTATATTAAGATTTAAACATCTAGTTGGTATGCGAGTAGCCTTCAGTAATAGTAATAAATCACACAGCAATAGTACATTCATGTATTTGTAAAAAAGCATGATAATATAATAGGTAATCCAAAGTATTCAGAATACGTTACTGTCATTGAGTAACGTAACGGAATACATTACAAAATACATTTTGGGGCATGTATTCTGTAATCTGTAGTGGAATACATTTTAAAAGTACCTTCCCAACATTGACTGTCACTGGGGCACTAAATGTAACTGAGCCATGATTAATATAACTGCACTTTCGCTATGAAAGGTCTGCTGTGAAAAAGGTTTAACAGGGGAAATGCCATAAACATGCATTCTTTCCAGTGGCCAGCAGGAGGGTACAAAAAGTCCCAAGTATAGAATACCTCTATTTGACATAGCTTAACTTTATAATGGGACAATTAAACATAAGTAGCCTATGGACAATCTGAACAGGTCTTTAAGGTGGCTGTAATTAAAACATCACCCAGCTTTTTTTTTTTGACTAATTAAAGGGCATCCTCTAATCTTCCTTTTATTTAAAAAAAAACCTTGAAAGAAGTTACAAAACTGCTAACTGATCATCTTTAGAGGAATGGTTTAGTTTAAGAGTTACAGCCAGGTTTCAGAACTCAAAAACAAACAGCTTTAGCGAAGGTTACAAATGCTCTTCTTATGGGCTCTGACAGTGGATTCATCTCTGTGTTTATCCTGCTAGACTTCAGTGCAGCGTTCAAGACAGTTGACCATAATATCCTATTAGATTGATTAGAGCATGCTAAGTATTACAGGTACTTCCCTGCATAGGTTTGTGTTATATCTATCTAATAGACTCCAATTTGTTCACGTAAATGTAGAGTCCTCTTCACAAACTAAGGTTAACTATAGAATTCCACAGGGTACTGTGCTAGGACCAGTTCTGTTTGCATTATACATGCTTCCCTTAGGCAGTATTATCAGAAGGCATAGCATAAATTTTTATTCGTGTGCAGATGATACTCAACTTTATCTATCCATGCCGCCAGATGGCACGCACCAATTAGTTAAACTGCAGCAATGTCTTAAAGACAAAAAGACCTGGATGACCTCTAATCTTTGTCTAAATTCAGATAAAACCGAGGTTATAATACTTAGCCCTAAAAATCTTAGAAATATAGTATCTTGATGCATGCTCAATCGTCCCAAAAGGTTGATTCTGTTCATTTGGACGTAGCGTTTTCAATGGGAGAAACGTTTCGTTGCGCATCCAAGTGACTTCTTTAGTGTCAGCTGACTGCAGATTTCCCCAACCTCATAAACAGTACATTTTCACAATAACTGAAACCAGCCCACTGAATGAATAATGGGCTGAGAGGTCAGTTTCTCTATCATAAATATGCAAGTTCTCATGACCATTGATCTACAACGACTGATCAAAGCCCACTGATCAATGGCCATTAGTACTATTCACAGAGAGTTGGGAATGGCTGTAATCACAGCATTGTAAGCCGAAAGATGTACCCTCAGGCCCCCTCCTTGATTCAGAGATGGTCTTTCCCTTTTCACATAAATGGCCTACTTGACTCCCAGCTCAAACCAGTGTTCCTCCCTGTCCAGGATGTGTACATCCTCATCATTGAAAGAGTGTCCACCGGCCTGTAGGTGTAAATAGACTGCAGAGTCGTGGTCTGACGAGTTAGCTCTTCTGTGTTGTGCCATCCACTTCACCAGAGCTTGTTTGGTTTCCCGATGTATAAATCCTGGCAATCCTCCTGGAACTTAACAGCGTACACTATGTTACTCTGTTTGTGTCGGGGAACCCAATCCTTGGGTTGGTGCAGCGTGCTTTGGTTTAAACGCCACAGAGACGTGGTGTTTATAAAAATGCGTTTCAGCTGTTCCGATACTCCTGACACATATGGGGTCACTAAGGGTTTTCGCTTAGGCAGCAGTTGTCCTTCTCTCCTGAATTGGCTGAAGCTTTCTTTACATGCCTTCCACATTTACTCAGGGCCTTCTTGACGTGATGTTCTTCTGCTTCCCTGGCTGCTGTGTCTTTGGGGATGGTGTTCGCTATATATTGTAGCGTCCTGATGACACCCAGTTTGTGCTCCAGTGGATGATGAGAGTCAGACCTTAAACACTGATCCGTATGCGTAGGTTGATGGTACACATCAGCTTTTAACACAGCCCATTGTTCATTCAGTGGGCTGGTTTCTGCTAGTGTGCAAGTGTACTGTTTATAAGGTTGGTGAAACCTGTAGTCAGCTGAGACTGAAGAAGTCACTTGGATGAGTGACGAAACGTTTCTCCCATTGAAGACGCTACGTCCAGATGAACAGAATCAACCTTTTGGGATCTTAACAGATGCTTTCTCAGAAAAGCATTACCTTGGCCTCCAGTAACACTGACTCTTTTTAGAAATTGATTTTGAGTGATTTCTGGGTCACAGGCAGGAAGACGGAGGTGACAAAGAGGGACAAATTAGTACAAACAGAAATGTTTCATGCAATCCGATAGGTTGTGCTTCATTAGAATTTCTTGTTCTAATGAGCAACAAGTAGACCTGTAAAAATGAATAATATGAACCTATATTGAATAAATTCTACTGGGATAAGCAATTAACTACCTGAACACAGATGGAACTAGATTAAACACGTCACACCAAAGAGGCAAGGAGCAAAACTTAGGAATGATTTAAAAAATAAACATCACAAATTCCAAAGCAGGACATTGGAATTTAATAACAAACATTAATTTCAATCAGTACTCTAGTTCCTGACATTAGTTATTAGGATTTTAGCTCATTTCTGATTGTTTTATGGACTTTAATTTGTAGGTTCATGAATTGTACTGCAATACTCTTGATCAAGATCACGAATTACCAAATTCACTTCACATAGCGTCTCACCACCCTGTTCCTTCAATATAAAAGAGTAGTCGTTGCCAAATCCATTTAAGTCCTCCAGTCTGTCACTAAGGATGTATTGAATCCTCTCTAGGTGGAGGGTATCAGTCAGTGTTGTTATCCAGGACTGAAAGGTTAGCCCATCCTTTTTCTTCCAATAGAGAAGAATAAGTGAACAGAGGAGGCCGTAGGACAGGAGGTGATGACAAAATATTGCCACCCAAAAGTTCTGAAATTTAGAAGAACAACAAGGTCGTTGGAAGGACAGGTGCTGCAAAGCACACATCACAGCATCAAAACACTTTGAACACTATTTATTTAATAAAATGCTTGATTTAGGAAGAAAATAAGGTGATAAATAATGTCAAGAATTGTGGTAAAATGGCATTATATTTTTTGTCATTAGTCACTAGGAATGCTGGTGGATTTTTTAAAATGTGCTATTACATAATACTTATTAGCGGTCCCAACGTTAACTACCAGATTATAAAAACAGAACCAAGTAAAACCACCAGATTAAGGATCTTCATCTTTGAAAAGTCCTAGCATGGCTTAATCCAGTGATTTCCCCCCAGTTTGTGATGATTAAAAACACAGTTATGGTCTACCACGATGGAGAAGAGACTCACACTCTTGCCCCTGATGAGTGTCCTCACATTTAGAACACTTTCGGCGTTAGTACCCCTAGTCCCAAGTGATTTTTGGAATTTGGAGTTTTTACATCTTTGCACCCAGATGAAGGTAAAGCTTTGTTAATCTGCTGGGTGTAATAAGCCATAGTCAGTAATTTCACACTACAACCTCTGTTGCAAAAGGACACTTGACTGTGTTGTGTGCAGTGCAAATTTGGTTTCTGGACCTGATAAAATATTCTGCATATTTAGAAATGTTCAGTGTGTCAGCTGTGAGCAAATAGGCTTACTGCATGTCTCGACTGCTGTGCCTTAGGAAGCCCCACAGCCACAAGACTGGCATGCTTTATGCTTTTTTTATGGTGTCATAATAAATGTGTTCACCTGTGTGTGTGTGCACACCTGACGTGTGCAGCGAGGTCTGGTAGTTACAAGACTGGCATACTTTGTAGTGTTTTATTATAATGTGACAAGATGAATGGAATATTAACTAAAAACCTTATACCTTTAAACCCCCGCCAGAACTGCAGGTGTGAACAGAAAATTCACTTCGACTTTACTTATGAACAATGCAGACTGTGCAAAAGTTTAAACTTTATCAAACAGAGCACTGCATCAACAGAACATGGATTAACTTAATTCAACCCCTTATTCCAGACAGCTTCTGTTTTATTCATTCTCAACTCTATTTCTGTCTTTTTACAGAGATATCAAAAGAAATCTGTCCATGACAACTTGAAACTACTGGAGTGTTGCTGATACAAACACCCCCTGAATGTAGAGATCCCCAACATCACAGAGCCCTGACTTCTTCTTTCTTGGTCTTCTTTTTATTTCTTTCATCTAACTATGTAACTATTTAAGAACATATATAGATATTTTTCTGGCCTAGTGTTGACTCTTTGATTTTATTGGTGATTGCCCTTTCTTAGTTATTTTATTACTGACTTCAGTCTATTGATTTAGTTTAGTTTTCATCTATATGCTGTCACGCTGCAGTCTGTGTGGTTGCTCTTGTGTCGTGCAGCGTATTGTGCTTCAACCTGGAAAAAAAAGGAGCTAAATCACTACAGTTTTGCCCACCTGCTGTGAAAGTGGCACAGATGATGTCCTCTGAAAGACTGACTGAACAGGTGTTGAACTGTTGAACGATGAATGTTGTCCTCACCAGCTTGTCAGTATGTAACAAATTTAATTTGCATATGAAGAGCTGCTGGGCTGGAATAACTGGATTTCATTTAACTCGACATTGACTATTTGTAAGGCAACTGTCCTGCTGCAGCAGTATGTAATGAATTTGAATGTTCGAGTCATGAATGTCAGTTTAGTCCCAAGCATTGCTCTGTGGGTGTTTGGCACAAAAAGCTGAACTAACGTGGATTTATAGGATCCCGTCATGTTTCTGACACTGGCCGCTGTTAGCAGCTCCCTCGAGAGGCCTTATAATGCAGCTCTATAACACCCATACAGCAGTATTTACAGCATCACCACTCAGCAAGCATTTGATATGAGCTTTTATTCATTCCCAAAGAGGAGAAGCACATTTTCCAGAATCGAGTTGCCTTTTTTTTTCCACCCAAAGACTCGGAAGAAAATTATTTTGTTCTCAAGACCACACACAGGCAGAAAACGCCATAAAGAGTACTGATTACATTAGCTAAAGCTGTTATTGCCTCGATACCATTACCTCTAACTCCCATGGTGATTTCCTGCTAATAGAAAGGTGTGTAGCTCACTGCATGTGTGGGTGAGTGCGTGCTGCACACCCACAGCTGTGGATGTGTTTGCATGTATTTGACATTATTATTTTCCTGACTGCAGGTCACCCGGCAAAATAACAGCATACATTGTGCACTGTGTTAATTATAAAATCTCAGTTATTTCCTGTAGTCGATAAGTGTGGAGTCTAATGGGGTTTTGTGGATTTGTGTCACTGACATGCTTTGGAGAAATGAGCTCAGGTGTAGTGACATAACAAGGGAAAATGCCAATTTACTGTTGTGTATCAGAGCTGACCTTATCAAGGTCCTGAATTTCATAATTCCAGAAGAAATAGCTGTTCATTATAAGTTTAATTTGACAGTCCAGTGGTGTGTGTCCTGGTGAACTTCTCATTAAAGAATCATAATTAATCATAGCGTGTGTGTGTGTGTGCCTGATATGATATTTCACAAATAGGTAGCCTTTATGCAGTGCCTCTGTGTGAGTGGTTATCTAAACAAAGGCCTCTGCGTGCTCTTAGATGGGAGTCACGTAACAGACGAGCAGGTTTTATGGATTCAGCTCAGTGTATTTGCTTCGACCTGACAGCCTGACAGGAAGCGCTGTTGCTCCAGCGGCGGCCTGCACAGTACAGTTGCAGGGGCACAAAGGTGACACGAATGTGCACAGCCGGGGTTCAAGTTGCTCAGCTGGTGAACTGCTGAGTGAAGATTGAAGTCACTTCACATGCTCACATTTTGCAGAAGTTCACACAAGGAGTATTCAGAAGCATCGTGATGCCACCGCTGTCAGGTGCAGTTGTGTCAAAGTGACAATTACGTGAATGCAGATAAAATCTGCTCCTCAGTAGAATTTTTTTACCTTCAGTTATCAGAGAGTCTACAGGTTGAAACGAAATGAATATAAAACTTTAAAGTCTGTTTTACGTACTATTTGAAATTATTTTAATCCAAACTTTAGATAGTCCAAATAATCCAAACTTTGTTGTCTTTTGAAGAAAAGATACTGAAGCTTGCCCATAGTGAAAATCGATGCATTTATCTTTTTAACTGCCTATCCAGATAAAGACTGGCCCAGCTGTCACAGGGCGAGAGGTGGGCTACACCTTGAATATATGGCCATGAAAGAGCCAAAGCAAAGAGACAGACAACAACCAGCCATGTCTTTAGGCTGTGAGAGGAAGCCCACGCAAGCACAGGGAGATAAAAACCTTTCTGCTGTGAGGTGACGATGCTAAGCACTGCACTTCTGCCTCAGAATGGACAGTAAGGTACGAATAAAGTTAAATCTAAGAACATTTCCCATGTGCACATAATAGTGGAACAAGACAATAAAAAATTGGAGAACTGCAGTTTTTTTTCTACACATTTTTTTTAGTCATTATAATATTAAAAGGTTTTTTCGTAAACTTGCATCTCCCCATTTTCACAGGCTGGCTGACAAGGCCTTTTTTATTCATAATTTTTAAGGTTTCTAACAGTAGATTAGGCTGCACATCTTCCCTGACTCCTACCTCCATTGATACCAGTTTTCACACATAAAACTTATGTGAAAGGTCCAGTCAAAGAAAAATGAAAAACAAAAGACTGAATAATACTTTAGAGTCAACTGGGATAGGCTTAAACTCTAAGCTGTATGAGTGGTATATGGGTGGATTTTTGGCCAATATCTATCTACAAATGTTGACTATTTGGGTAGTTAAAAATAAGTATTCAATCACCAGTTGATGGGGGATTGACAGAAGATGCTTGCTGTCACTAGGGGAAATCGGTTTCAAAGAGCTATTAGCTATAGCAGCATTGGTTGCTGGGAATTCTCACACTTTTCAGTTTAACAAAGTAACAAAATAATTCAATAGCTTTTACTCTTATGAGTAAATGTACATTGAAGATTTTCAGCTGATTGGAAATTGTTATGTTAAAATACTATCATGGTACAGTATTTGTTGGGTTATTTGACCTGGTTCATTTAACTTTATTTGAAAATATTAACACTGTTTTCCAGCGAGTTGTAGGCACAACGAATAAAAATAACAGTAGTTTCAACAAGCACAGAAGATTCAGAACCTTGACTTTCTAATATTGTAGGGTCTTTACCTTACAATACAAAGCACCTTGCTGTTGTGATTTGGCACTACATAAATAGAGTTGAACTAAACCGAACTGAACTGTGTTGATGATTAAAGAGAACTGACTTTAAAACAGTTCTTGTGTCAAACCTCGAGAAAATGTTGTGTAACTATCAAACTACTGCAACGAGTCCACAGGCAGCCAGGAAACATAGTAACAGCTAACAAGCTGAGAAACATGGACCGGTCTTGCCAGCCTCGAGGTCAACATTTGGTCTCTTCTGTGTACTGATGATCATGAACAGAAAGCATCAACAGCCCTGCAGGTATGGGAGCTGGTATAATCAAGAGTAGTCGAGTTGAGTTTGCAGTACACCGTAAGCCCCTCACCACCACTAGTAGCAAGCTTGCACCGGACAGGTGCATTGCACAGATATCTGATTAAGAGAAGAATAAAATATTAGAACTCACAAAAACTTGAAGACTTCTTGGTTGATCTGTTAGTAGAATTAACCCAGCAACAGCCATATTATATTATTTTGTAAGATTTTTCTATTAAAATGTGCCACAGAAGGCACCATCCACCCAATTAGTTAATCCGAAGCCCCAAAAATGATCAGCTACAACTACCTAAGTGGGTGCACTTGTTAAGTTGTTATGTCACTAACTTTATGAAGACTGAAACTCTTTCATGTATTAGACTGGGAACCATTCTTACGCCATTTGTCTAAGCCCTCCACAGAAAATAAGTGAAGAGAATATTTGTATACGTGCTACATTTACAAGAAGATTTCACATTATTCTGAAAGTAATGACCCAACTGTTACCAAGTGCCTCCTTTTAGTGACACTGTGTGAATAGCCTTGATATTAGATACAGCAAGGTTTAAATAAAACTTGAATTGCAGCCAGATCTCACCATAGAAATTATAACAAAGCGTAACCATGTTGTCAGTAGCCAGTGTGACGTACCCTATTAGTTTGTGAAGGGGTTGGTAACACTTTATAATACGGTTTGTGGTTAAGGACATATAAATCCTGTAATTTAATGTAATTTCATTGTATTTTGTTCAAAATTATGTAAATATTTAAATAAAGATAAATAAATAAAGGTAAAAAAAGAAATAATTATGCTATAAAGTATTGCGTAACTTCAGCTGTTTCACAGGAAAAGAGACACATCCATCATGCACATCAACAGATGTAAAAAACAATAAAAATAAAGCTTTAAAAAGGCTAGAGTAATCCACTCTGTAATACTGCATGCACCATGAAAAGTACAGTGTACTTACATCAAACGTGATGAGATATAATTTTTTCAGTCACTCATTGGTCCCTGCAGCACCACAGGTCCCCATCCAGCCAATCATGTAGGCGCTGGCATGCTTGGATTTCCTTGAAGGAAGCCGGTGTTCTGACAAAACACCCTACCTATCAAGCTGTCCTACTTGTTGTTACTGTGCATGTTTTGGTGTTAATAGTACACGCCTATTATTTGATCCTACCCCGATCTCGTGCGTGCGAAAAAAAGACTAGTATTATATGTTTTACTTCTTTATTACAGTTGATACTTGTTTTCCTTAAGCTGTTGTCAATTTGTTAACTTTTCAAGCTAACATGCGTTTTGTTTTTTGTGCAAAACTTCTGTAAACTGGCATACAGCTTAAACCTTGTCAATTAATTTTAGGCCTCCTGCAGTTAGTGGACACCACGCTCCGTTGTTATGTCGAAGAAAGTAATATTGCACTAGCTGGAGGCATGTTTTGATAGTGTGATTTGGCCATCAGAACATCCTACCTGTAGATACGTACGATGGAAGCATAAACCACATAAGGTAGTATACATTTCACTGTGTGTTATACTTGTATAACTATGCATGTGACAAATAATAAAGAACCTTGAACCTTGAACCTATATTCTGATAAGGTAGCATGGATTGATAGACATGACTATAAATTTACGCTACTGTATGATGTTTTGACAAAGTAGGACGTTTTGTCAGAACACCGGCTCTCTTCCTCCGAGGCCAGGGGCCGTAACAGTAAATTCAATTAAAATACAGTAAAATTCCATTTAATTACAGGAGAATTACACCCTTGGTCATGCATCATATTATAAATTGTTATAAAGTCCTGTTGTGATGTTGTGAGCCTTGAGCTGTTGTCATGTTTCCAGTTTTGAAACTGGATGTGAGAATGAAGCCCCACACTTATTGTCTGACTTAGATAATCCTCCTTTCTAGCACTTACAACAATCAAAATTAACAAAATGGGCTTTAATGTTCTATTCAGTGACCTGAAAGAAGTGATTAAGATCAATATACCGATCAGGAAAGTGTTCCCAGCGCTCGGAGCCAAAAACTGACAGTGCTCAGAAAAGTTCTTACTACTGGAAAATACTCTGTTAGGATTAAATGAGAGTGGCGCCTGGGTAGAACGCACAGGAGGCAGGACACATTTTGTCCGCTCGCTCGCTGTGACTACTTCAGATGACCTGCTCTGTTCTCATACAGGCTCAGCGGGCTGTCACAGACTCTGTACTCACGAGTTTCTGCCTGATCGTTAGCGTTTTCATTCGCACATCCTCTGAGCAGAACAGTTCGGGGCTGAGTTGTGCGTATCTTCAGCTTATCTCACCAGATGTGTTTGGGGTGAAAAGAAAATTGCTTGTAATTATTTTAATACTTTTTAATTGCAACTTTTATTTCACTCTTGGGTTCAGCTTGAGAGTGTGTTCTGCTTTTCTAATGTAATTTTTATCTCCACCCGGGACAGTAATGAAGTGAAAGCAATTAGAGTATTACAGTAATGACAGCGGATCATGAAGTCATTTAGAACTATTAAAATATGAAACGCAATCAGGTGATTCACATCAGTTCATTACTGGGATCATGAGAGCAACAGGGGACCTCGACTACCCCTCCATGCAAACGTCCTTGGACCTGATGATTATCCTCCATTGCCATCCCACCACCACCCATCCCCCACACACCTCTCTGTCTCTCTTCTCCTCCTGTTCCTCGTTCAGGTGTTTTTCTCTCCTCCTGCCTAATGATTCATGCTAATTGTTTTTAAATGGGATTTTTTTTGTGCTGGTGCACCTTCCATCTCTTCACTTCTATTATATGCACTGGACCATGAAAAACCAGGGAAAAAAACCCCAACAAAAAATCACACCGAGGCTGGTCAGACCTAAGAATCAATACGTCTAAATACAATTGCAAGAAAACTTGATGGGCTTTTGAATCCCTCCCTTTTTAGCCTTTACGTGAAATAGAAAAGAACAAAGAAACTATTCTGATATTGGTGCTGCAGTATGCTCGGATCGCTCCAAAAACTGCCTATGAACCTTCAATACCGGCATCACATTATGTGCCAAATGCAACAGAAGGCATGGTTATTTCTTCCTCAGCCACAGCAGTTTAAGTGGAAGATAATGAATGGCTTTGAACATGGAACGCTGTATCAGTTGTGCGCTTTGTTATCCAGTTTATGATTATAATTTCTGCTACAGTACATCCCAGCTCCATATGGCACATTTTAACTTTCCATATCCCTGCATTATCTTTTATTACTTGCCTTGTTGGCAGTGACACAAAAAATGAGAAGCGCCAAGAAACAGTGCCTAGAAACAATGCTCGCAAAGATGAAAGGAACAGGTGGGGAAAAGGAAGGGAGAAAAAGATTTTTTAAAACAAAATATATGTGTGCGTGATTTTTTTTTTACTTCTTTTCCTCCAGCAGCTGTTCACGGCTTTTTAATTTCATCTGAGACTGCTGAGCGTGATGAGCTTAGTCTTGTTCCGAATCCCTTCACGCGGGCTTCTCCGGTGCACCCCCCCATGCTCTGATGGAGCTCCATGAATTCCCCTTATTGCTGTTTAATGGAGATGGGTACCCAAACAAATGAGCAGCCTTTGCCTGGCTCAGCACCATGGGTTCTCATTAATCCGGATGCTGAGACGCTGATGGCACTAATTTTTCAGACTAAGCGGCGTCTGCGCCTTCGCCGCTTCACGGCGCTCCCACAACAAGAGAGAATTTGCTTCAATCAGAGACACAGCCCAAAGGCAAAGAGGGTGTAGTGTTCATGTCACACCTGGTCTGTTGAGCTCTCTGCCTCACTGTTGGAAATCTCCCCCTACAGTGCCCATCTGTGTCAGTGGGAATGCACATAGTGATGCAGGCATGATGAGAGTCCCTGCCTCAGTATTAAAGGGATTCTAAAGAGAGACATAAGTGCAAATTACATGTGAAATAAAATTTTATCAGCTTCACTTTCCTGTGTAACTTTTTAAAATTAAGGCTAAAAATAAGAGTCTGTAATAGGGGGAGTGCTTCAGAGGTAATTACACTGAGAAAAAAAACACACAAAAACACTCATGAACAAGGTTATTTAGCCACATGGCAAATATGATATTACCACTAAGAAGAGATGAATACACTTAGCACAGCATGCGGTGGTCTAATAAATGTCTCTTAAGTGTAGATGTCAGTGCTTTAAGTGTAGCTCAGGAACTCAGGGGCTTGTTTCTGCCTCATTATTTACCATTTATACAAAATCTGGAATTGGCCGTGGATACTAATGGTGGAAGGTGGAATATATATGAGGTTGTTTACGTGAAGTAAATCCAATCCTGACTTCTGGAAATTGCATTTACGCAGTAAAGGTTGCTGGTAATTTGCAACAGCAAATGTGGTTCATACATTTAATCAAAATAGTTGCAGAGATCACATACTGAAAGCGGCAGTAAAACTCCCCAACAATATTTCCTCATAGCTGCTTTACAGTCATGTTTACAGTTATAGTCAAAAGTGCCAGAAAACAAGAGAAATGAGCTTTGGATGGATCTGGGTGGAGGCAGAGTGCTGCTAAATGACTGATCATTTCATTTTTATTTCATTTCATATGACCCAGCCTGAAATAATCATGAAAACTGATTCGTTTGTTTGTGTTTAGGGGCAAACATGAGTCTTTATTTGTGTCTAAGTCAGCACAACATAAAACCTGAATGGTTTTCAAGCGGATGTTTGTTTCATGCAGATGCGAGGGGACCATACACTGTATATAAAGGATGTAAGTAGCTGAAGTGACGTCACTCATTGGTCATCAAAGTCTGGTTTTGACAACTGAAGGCAAACATTATCTCGCTCACCATCTTGGTGTCTTGAAACAAGACAAGTGAGAGTTGAATTTAATGGGGAAGTGAGGGACGATGCGTACTTATATAGTAGCAATCTGTAAATCACGATACAGACACACCCTAAGGCAGGGGTCAGCAAACACTGGGAGCCGCAAATACTTTTTGACATCTAAAATGAAGATAACACTGTATATATTGGTTTTTACCTTTATGCTTCAACTAAGGTGTGCTGCTTATGAAATCCATGAAGAGAAAATTACATTATATTTATGTAATTAACACATTTTGAACTCTTAAAGAAATATAACTAAAGGAAAGACACCCAGCTGAACTAAAACGATCCATGTAGCAAACAAAAACCGTTGTGAGCCGCCACCCTTATATCGCCTTTGGGCTTTTGGAGCCTTGACCTGGCTTTTAAAAAATAATTGGGAAAAAAAGCACTATGCTGCTGAAAAAAGAAAAATGGATAATTGCAAAATTCTGCCTAAATGTGTATTTTACCTGGTTAATGTGTGTGGCGGGGCGTGGTCTAGGAGGACGTACCTGAGCGGCACCCGCAATCACGCCTTGCCGCCTTAACGTCTGTGCCGTCTATGCTGTTGTTGGTATGTGTCGGGCTGTGAGCTGAAAAGCTACAGCTGGCTGTATGCGTACAGCAACCGTGTGTGAAAAGTGGTCAATAAAGAGAAGCTGTAAAGCATGTTCATGCAAACATCGTCGGGTCTGCCGTGATATGTTTACAATGGGACTTCTGCTCCCGAACCTCTGCGCACAGCGTCTGCAAAATCGGGGCTGTACGAAGTCACTTTCATCTTTACGCAGAACTGTAAGCTGTCATCTGTGAGGTGTGAGCGGTGTTAGTTTTTAACATAGTTCATGGTGGAGAACAGCTGCCGACATAATGTGGATCCGAAGATCCATAATTAGCCTACCTGGGGTTGAAAGTCTCGATAAATGCACGGCGTTTCGGCGGTTATACCGGCTTCCGCAAGTGTGACGCTTATTTTGAGCCATGAAAAAAATTATAGAATATAATTTTATTTTTATATTTCAATATCACAATAATCTTCCAATTTAGAACTACAAGTTAAAAAAGATCTAACATAAATAAAATACACTTCAGCCACGCAGAGCTGCACTATATGAACTAAAGAGCCGCAGGTTGCCGACCCCTGCTCTAAGGCATACCCTGCTTTATTGTCTGTTTTGATGTGACAATTATTAAAAATAAAAGACTCGCTCTGTTTTAGGACAGAAAAATACACTTGCACTTAGACCTGTTAAAGTAAAAGTTGACTACTGATGGCAAAATTAAGCTTATTTTCAGTTGGCCATTGTGCAGTAACCTAATTGACTGGAAGTAAAAGTGGGAATAATTGGAGTAACAGGTCATAGATTATACAAAGTTTATGTAAAGAGGCTAAAAAATGACCCTTTAGACTGTAAGAAAAGATGAAATTTCAGAAGCATAAAGACTTTTTTAATGAATAAAATGTCTTTGAAAATTATGTGCTGTTTATTAAAAAAAGAGGAAAATGAGCTGTACCAGATTTTTGAAGGTGAGTGGAAGATTGTGGTAAAATGTTGGTGTTTGAAGGACAAGCCATGTTTCTTTTTAATAAAAATCATGCATGCACTAAAGCACCTCTGAATGTGCTACATATCAAAAGAAATGATGTGTGTTTTACTGTTATCTCCGGCCAAGCTCAGTATTTATTCAAGGTTGCAGAAAAATAGTTAAAAGAGATTACAAACCTAAAATTATGGACACATAGACATAAAAAAATGCCAACACCATCAGGTCATACATTATATCTCACTAATGCACAGCTGAGCGTTCAGAAACATGACTTTATGCCTTGTATTTTTATTTAAGAATGACAGTTATAGATGTATAAAAATGTGAGTCTTCTCAATTTTGGTGTATTTAAATCTGCTGAGCTATTTTTATTTTCATTGTGATTCAGTGACTTCATTTTTTTAATCATAGTTGTCCAGCATCCTGATTGGATTTCCTAAATCTGGGGGACTATTTTGTTCAGAAACCCAGGCAGGACCGGGTTATAGCTGCACGTAGAAGTCGTTCTTTGACGGCAACGTGGCATTGGGAGAAATAACTGTAAAGTCAAGACTTCTTCTTCTTCCCACTGGAGGGGAAATGACCTCATTTAAGCAGCAGTTCCTCATCATGACACGCTCCTCCTTCAGTCATGGTCACTGTGGTAATAATTACGTGTGAGCCAGAGTTTCCCCTTCCCCTCGTGGGAGTCGCATATCTGCTTCACAGTCACTGAGCATGGGATTCCCTCAGGGACATACTGATACGCAGAACATCAGTGGGTCTGATGGTCCTTTCTGAGATTTATTTTGAATTTGCATAGATTTCAGTGAAGGATGCGAGCTAGTAGAGGAAGGAGGGTGGCTAAGAGAGAGAGAGAGCGCTTCCATTTGCAGCAGTGATACCGCCTATTTTAGAAATTCAATATCTGTAGTGTGGTTGAGAGCTGACAGTATAGATGAAGGGAAGGCGATGATGAGACCTTGCACTATGGGGTAATAACCTTCAGGGAACGTGGGCTGAGATGTAAAGTCCAAATAAAAAACCCGCAGATGTTCTTCCCTATGGATGCTCACATGTGCTGATGCTACATTCTCAGAAAATAAAGTACCATTTTGTACCTTTGGGGCAAAACAGCTTGTCCCTGGGGCGGTTCACTCTAAGGTGCTGCTGTTGTAACCTTGACAGAGAAAAATCACCAGGCACAAGGAGAGAAAAATACACAGGATTTGACATCTGTTCCACCCAATCCCTCAATGTTAAAGCGTTACCTAATGCAAAAGTTTATTCATCTTCTATTTATCTTTATTTTCATGCAACATACCACATACTTTCAGGCTGTAATTAAAATGCATTTAGTTGATCCAGCTGCATATTGCTGCATATCTCTGAGTCCTGTCTCCATGGTTGTCTTACTGTGTCAAGTTTGTATGTTTGAATCTTTCTCTTGATCTAACTTATTTGTTTTGATAGTTTCTTGGTTCATGTGCTTTGTCCTGAGTTTAATCTCCTTTGTCTTGTAATTCCTGCTTTGTTCCCACTGTGTTTCCCACATGTTTCCTGTTCTATTATCATCCGGTGTGTGTTCATTGCCTGAGTCTCCTCTTGTCTTTTGTTGTGTCCTCCCTCTATGCTCTACACTCCTCTGCTGTAGTTCACGGTTTTCAGTGTGTTTTGCTCCTGCCTTGCTCTGTGTATAATTTTTTGTTTTCGCTGTGAGTTACCAGCAATAAAAGCTGAGTTTTGAGTTCACATTTTGTCTCCCAAGTCCTGCATGCTGGGTTAGATGTCGGCATATATTAGTTAATCAAGGACCAACTTCCAACCTTCCTTTTATATTTAAAATCCTTCAGAATTATTTTAAGTCAACTGTGTGATCAGTTCCAGAGTTTCAGTCAGGATTTATAAAAAATAACACTAGTCAAGGTTACCAAAGATTTTTCCTATGGCCTCTGATAGTTGACTTGTGTGAATCATTCAATGCAGAATACACTCTTGCTATTAAAGGAATAGTGTTACAATAGTTTGAATTATAACTATTTGTTATGCAGTATCAATACATTTTCAAATGGGTTCTGTGCTAGAACCAAACATGCTAGCATACATAAAAGCTTCCCTTAGGCAATATTATCAGAAAGCACTGAATACATTATACAGATGATATCCAGCTATATTTATATATGAAGCCAAATGGCACAGATTAAGTAGTTGAACTACAGGCATGTCTTAAAGACATAAATACCCGGATTACCTCTAAAATCCTTGTGTTTCTCATAATTATGGTGTCTAAAAGCATACTGTTACTCTGGATGACATGACCTCATTCTTTGAATGTAACACACTGAAGAATGTGGAGCCAGAATATGTCCTTCAACATTCACATTAAAGAAATATGGAGGACTGCGCACTGTGGCTAAAATTAGAGAGAAATGATTTCATAAATTGGTTACTTATAGACTTGATTATTGTGATTTATTATTATCAGGCTGTTCTAAAAGCTCCCTGAAAGGTTATCATTTGATCCAAAATGCTGCAGTGAGAGTACTGATAGGGAAGAGTAAGAGAAAACCTAGAAACCCAGAATCAAATGTAAAATCTTTCTCCTCACATACAAGGTTCTGAAAGATTAGACCTCATTGTATCTTATAGGCTTTATATTACCATATTATCTCAGCACTGCACTTCTCTCTCAGACTTCTGATTACTTATGGTTACTAGATTTTCTAAAAAATGGGAGGCAGAGCCTCTGCGGAACCAGCTCCCAGTTTGGATTTGGGAGACAGACATGCTGTCTACTTTTAAGATTAGGTATAAAACGGTCCTTAAACGTATAGTTAGACCTAGGTCAGTAGATCCTTAACCCCTCTTTAGTTTAGCTGCTGTAGGCTAAAACCACTTTGGGACTTCCCATGATTTTACTGTTGCTCCACTGCCCATGTTAATATGCCACAACTACATGTCATAAATTTTTATTTTGCCTTTCCTGTAGTTTGTTATACCTTTGTCTCTCAATGTTCTCCTGTGTTATTGCTTCCTTTCACCCTCACCCCCACAACCATGGGGGGCCAATGGCTGCCCTCCCTGCGCCTGAGTCTGTTTCTTCTGGTTAAAAATGAGTTTATCCTTCCCACTGTCACAAAGTGATGTTCTAGGGGATTGTCTGATCACTGGGTTCTCTCTCCAATGTTCCAGGGTCCTTATCTTACTAAAAAGCAGCTTTAAAGGATTGTTGCCATGTGCTGAACTCAGTTATTCCCAAAGACTGGGCCAGGCTCCCCTGATGGGCTATGAAAGTAGTGAGATAGTGGGTCACTTAACACTTTATGATTACAACAGGGTACCATTAACAGTTTATAACAACACCTCTTAAGTTTTTTTAAATTGATTTTTTATGAAAATTTATTATTTTCTCTTGGATTTTTATTAGAGGGAAGATTTAAGATTGGATGGACCCCATAGGTGGGCTGCAGGACTCTTGACTTTGGGAATGGCTGAATAGGTTATGCACAGATATGTACCTGTGCTCTACTCATATTTGTGAGAGTGTAGCCTCCGCCTCGCTGAAGAAAAGCAGCGTGTAAGTGAGGCTGATTTGCATTGGTACATCTTTTACAACTTTCTGATGGATGTTCAGCATCTGCTCATTTACACGAGATGATCTCTCAGCATGAACCATCATGCTGTGTTACTCCCACTGTCTTTTTGCTGCTTGAACGAATGTGCAGAAGTTCCCCAACACCCCAGATGAAATAGACTATTCAGAGATCATCTTTTTGGGTGGAAGTATCATCCCTGCAAAGAATTTTTTGCCCGATATTGTATTATTCATGAATTGTGCAGATTCTAATTAAAAACAATAACCAGATGCAGACAGTAAAATATCTGCAATATTGGGAGAGCTTTCAGTTATGACCCCCTGCAGTTTGTATTTTGCGGGGCTGTAATACATTTCAGACCACATTTAATCCTTTGATCATGAATGCCTTTAAAACATTTGATACAGAGAATGAAATTCAGTTGGAAGGCCTTGAGATTCATTCTGTGATGGATGCCACTCAAGAATGAATTTTTAAAACCTGTATGTATCTGCAGAGCAAATAATGAGAAGGTTACAACAAGAAAGGAGATTTCAGGACATCCGTGATTGCTTGAGAACGCAATATTCAATCAAAGAAAACTCATCAGTCCATTTTCTATACCCACGTTACCTTCCATCTTACCTTCTTCAATCCTTGCTTACCATCTTCTCTTGTAAAGGCCACTGAGATGGAAGTTTCACAAAGCCAGATTATTAATAAAGCTTTTTTATTTCACAATATTTTTACCTTGGGTTCATGATGTATTAATCAATAAAGAGGCTGATTTGTTCAGGACACTAAAGTGGATACACAATTTTCCTGCAGAGGAGCCATGTAACATGGCAGCAACAAATTCCTGTTTCTCCTAAACCGCAATATATACAGACACATCTTAGCCCACAGTAATGCTCACTAATATAGCATTATTTTCTCTTTTACCCTCTTTTAACATAAATGACAAATATGTTTATTAGCTGTGGCATCATGAATACATTCTTTTCCTCTGCATTTTATCTTGCATTTATTATAACAGAGTACGGTATGCATAGTAAATGTGGACCGGCAGCAGGGTTCCCTTTGATGAATAATATGGTAGATCCCAGCTTTCGGACTCAAAATAACCTTATGTCATCCTTGGTTTCTCTCCAAACCAACAATTCGGTCAGTAATTTAATATCGACCTCAGATTGTTGCTGATATTTACCCAAAGTAAATCCAGGGAAGAGATGGTGAATGCTGAGGAGCTTAACAACTATTTCTGAAGCACCAGGAGGTTAATGTCATTGGAAATGAATTTTTAAACTCTGAAGCTGTCTGAAACGTTTTTGTTAGTATGAAAACTTTTACATAAGAGATCTGTGAGCCTGCACAGGTGCAACAACCAAAATGCTGGGTCTGTTTAGCAGCAGAGTGCTAACATTTTCCAATAAGGGAATTTTAAAAAATAATGTCGAAACGATTTTCTTTGCATATCTGATGCAGGTTGATAGACGACAAGTGCAATGGTAAGTCATTTACATGTTATCACCATACATCCATGTGCAGTTTATGAGTCATTTTAATACATGAGGTCAACATTACCCTTGAAATCTGACATCACCTCAGTGATAAAAAATGAGCACCTTGTTTGTATTTGTTGGGTTTTTACTTCAAACTCCTAATAGAATAGAAAGAAGGTAAATACACAAAAAACATATATAATAATTTGTTATAACTTGTTATAGTGGAGTGAAACCAAACAGCTGCTGCCTCTACTGTTTTGATCTTTGATGCCGTCTCGTGTTTCTCCCTCTTTGTACTAAATTCCACCGTTGTTTCCTTTCTGTTTTGAGCCAATGTTTAAACCAATCAGTCTTTTATAATTGCTGTCAAGCTCTGAGCTGCTAATATATATATTGCTTTAAGAGTAATACTTCTCTTTAAATGACCTTTAACAAACTCCATTTCCCACTTGTTTTGTGTGTTTGTGGATAAATGTCACCACTTCAGTATGACTAGTATTTGAAAAGGCTGCAGATAGAGAGAGCATCTCTCTCTCTCTCTCTCTCTCTCATCAGCTTCATTTTTCAGCATGAGAATCATCCAAACACAATGCCAGTGAAGTAAAAATCATACCCGGTTAAAACAGTGGAACACTATCATGGATGGCCTACCTCAGCATTATTGTAGTAGTGTGGGATCGTGATGACAGAGAATCGAACAAAAGCCAGAAACATCTAAAGAAGAGCTTTGAATGTCTTTCAAGAAGCCTGAACTATTCCTGGAGACTATTTAAAGGAATTATAAGAAAGCTGCCTGAGAGAGTTCAGTCTGTGTCGAAGAATAAAGGTGGTCACCCAAATGTTGACTTTCAAACTTATCAGAATTGTGCAAACTCTGTTTTGCCCTCATGTACTGTATTTCAATATGCATTTATCCCCCCCCCCCCCTTTTTTTTTTTAGCAAAAAAGTAAGATGTAACGAGAGACTCTAGATTTTTGCACAGTGGTGTGTAGGGAATACACCAAGTCACAAAGTTTTTTTTCTTTGAAAATATCAGAAAGTCAAGCCCAGCAACTTTCAGAAAGACCAGAGATTGCACTGAGTTACAGAAGCTGGAGAGAGACTGGTTGTCCCAGAGGGCTTCTGAATGTCTGATTTCAGGACTTCAGATCTCGATAGCAGTACCAACATTAGCACCGCTACTAGTAGAAATACTTTATTAGCAGCAAAGGCAGTACTGAAGAGGTACTTGTGCTATTGATCCTGTGAGGACAGCAGCATGGTGGCTTTACAATCCAGCCTCCCCTGAGAAATCTCTGCGGTGTTTTGCATTAGCAGTTTGTTACTGGAGATGCACTGAAACGCTGACACGCTGATAAATGTCCTGTCACCCGGGGACATACTTAATAAACATTTTATTAGCTCTCGCTAACAGCCTACGGAGGATCAAAGACATGCTTGTTTGACATTTGGATGCATTCAGCTGATTGGCAATTCATCATCTTGCTTCACACTCGGCAACGTTGCCCTTCCATTCATAATTTATCTGCCTATTCACTGAATGCTTTCTAATTCAATAAATTGCTAGGAAAATTGGTTTGGGAAATTCATAATGCCATTAATAATGTGCCTGGCCTTGAAATCTGAATACACAAATGCTGAGTTAAAGAAATTCAATTATGGAGAAAATAATTTGTTTTGTCTGTTTTATTGCTAATCTGTGACACGGTGAAGGGGCTCCTTTATTCCTTGGCACCGAGTAAAAAAATAAACTGTGTGTTGCGGAGTTGAATAAAATGAAAAAAATACTCACCATTTGCAGTTGACCACACAATTGAAAAGATTTAACCTGTGAACAAGCTGCTGCAGGAACATTTGAACACAAGAGGTGAGAAGTTTAACTTTGTGAAGACTGACGGCAGTTTTCAGAGTGTAATGGTGGACAGTGGCAGTCATAACTCACATACATTTTAAAATGCCACAGGCACGTTTTGTTTAAGGTACAGACATCTTTCTTAAAGTCTAAGGACACTCTGTCAGTTATGTAGAAATTGTTATTTGGCTCACAGAAAACTTGAAATGCAATTTTAAGATGTTCCAATTAATTTGGAAAGTACTGGGACATAGAAACTAAGGATGACTTAGGAAGGATGACCTCCACAGGGAAATTCTGCAACAACTCCACATTTATGATCACAATAACGTACTTACTAGTATTTGAAAAGGTGACTCTGCTGAATTTTGGTTCGAGGTCAAACTTGATTAAAGTCTGTTTTATGGGGTTTTATTTAAGGCTGCTTTATAAACAAATATCAACTAAACATATGAAGTGAGTCACACAGCGTACTGTTGCAAAAAGGCTCTGTCAGCGTACTCATAAATGCATTTTCATACATTTGAATTCTGACATTTACATATCCATTCAGAGCACAAATCGGGGTATAAATAGTATCAAACAGAATCTTATTGGTTTTACATATAAAAGTCTATCATGGATGCCTGCCACAAATGCCAAGCTGATGTACAAATGCCTCAGTCACACACCCACACACACACCCACACCCACATGGATAGACATACAAACTTGGTGGTTTCTCTGCTTTCATTAGTCGTGGTCTATTTTACTAAATGAGTAGGCTGATGCAGAATTAGAGTGTCCCTGCAGTGCGTCTTTCACTGCGGCTATACGCTCCTAATAACAGCAGTTTTCTCTGTATGTGTGTGTGTGTCTGTAAGAAAGGCAGAAAGCAAAGATACACTGGAACAGTGTGTGTGAGAGGTGCACAGGGAGTGAGGGGAACCTTCGCTTAACAGAGGTAACACTTGCCTCAGGGAAGAAGGAGAGAAAACGTGGCCTTGGCCATTTGTCATGTTTCCCATTTGCCTCCCTTTAAACACATTTTCTTTCCACAACCTTTCGCCTCCCACACACATGCATTCGCGCATCTATACATACTGTGCACATACGTTCTTGAACAATGACACCCATGTTTCACAAAGTGCTAATGAGCTCCCTGTACTGAAAGGATTCGCTAATAAATCTGCACCTAATGTGATATTGCCTGTTGCACACTTTAACTCCAAGAAGCTGTTCTTTTTGAAGTCACCCTGTAGATTTTAATGGTGGAAACAAGTCTTGAAATGAACTAACTTAACTGGTTCATTTAGATATAGTGGACTATATATAACAGATGGACACAGCCACCATTTCTGGACTAAGCCTGAATATTTTGGATGCCACCATGTTTTTTTTTTCTTTTTGGAACCAGTAGTGAACAAATTTGAACATTTGGTTAGCAAGCTGGCTCCACAGACTGTACAGGTGTAATACACAGATACCTGCTAATTAGCAACAAGGTTAATAAAGACTAACAAAATGCAAGGATTTCACTCACTAAAACCAACATACAGACCTCTCGGGTGGGCTTTACGCCATAGAATTCAAAGCTAGATAATGAATTTGGCCTACACCTTTCAGATTCCATTAAAAGTAGTTTAAAGAGAACCAGTAAACCAGAAACACAGTTTGAGAGGTCCAGTTACATGAGACTGAAAATGGATGGAATTTTTGTGCATTTGGTGTCTGATTGCAAAGAGTTGCACCAACCAAGTGGTCACTCACAGGCTGCATGTGCAGCACCTTCAAACTCTTGGTGACCACAGTCAATCTCAAGGTGATTGCACAGGTAGTCTGGCTGGAGACACCTGTCTCTAACAATCACAGCTTGACTCATACTAACTGCAAGCACTCTCTAACATGCTTGTGAAGGTTTGCAAAGAAATCCCGTCTAATTTAACAGGAAGGTTATTATTGAGTTGCAATCAGAATTAGTCAATCTGCACCCTTGCAACACACTGTAATGCGTCCATTTGCAACATCTGGTTGCCACCTGCTATATTCTGGTTATAATTTTGCAGCTAAAATCTATTCTTGCAGCAACTACGGCACTATTCGTCAATGAATTTCTGAATTTTTGCTTCACATCAATGAGGTTCTGGCTGGAGTCTGAATTTCAGTAGTTCATGTTAATTTCTGGGTATGTAGACTGCAACAGATTTGTGACTTTTGAAAATTTATCACAATTAATTGCTGTGTGTAATTGTCAATTCGACAATATTACAACAAGAAGAAGACTGACTCCATTTTATTGACATTTCAACTGTCTTTTGATGCACCAAAGTTGTGCTGATGATGGCAACTGACTGAAGTGGTGCAGACCTGGTTCCCAGCTTTGAAGCAACCATTTCAAAAGAAACCACTTTAACAGCAATACTTTTTACTTTAATACTTTGAAATAGTGGCTCCGATCATCAGAGTGCTTGATGTTCCTGCATGATAGGAACATAGCTCCCCATGTTCCTATCATCAGAATGAATTACAAGAAAATACACTCCTGTACAATTATTATGAAACTGGAAACTATCCATAGAGACCAAATCTGTTCTTTTGTATCAGGCTGTAAACGTGTTTGTTCCTACTGTGAAGTTGGACACCTTAACATGGGAGTCTATGGGAACTCACTCAGTATTGGAGCCAAGTGGCCAATAAAGGTTGCTGCCTAGTACATATAGTACAAAAACAATATCATATCGTATTTTTGGAGTCTCTTCAGTTAGAAATGTTTCATATCAGGACCAATGCAGTCATGCGGACTGAACACAGCTCACAGGGTCTGAACTGTTACCCTGCTGTGATTTGATATTTTGTGTTCCAATATGTCTGCGTGCCCACCTGACAAAGAAAGATTCTTTCATATACCATACCCTAGTTGACCACAGAAAGTCTGACACTGATACATTGCTTCAGGTGCGACATTATTCAGAGCTGTCACACTTGAGCAGTTATTTGCCTTGCAGGGTTTTTCATAGAATGTATGCACTGTTTGCACTGTGCAGAAAAATTTAGGTGATTCTGAAATCATCATCTGTGGAAGACGCTTTGCCCTGGGCAAAGATAAGCAGTATACTCTGCAGCACTTGAGGCGCAATGGCACGATTGTTCTACTGCACCACTCCGTGAGGTAAAGGCATTTACTTTCCAATTCTGTGATAAACACATTGCTTCTCCTGGAATTTCTGCTATAATTTCTTCCTAATAAAAGCCTTACAGGTTCAACAGGGGAAATCTAACACACTCTGAGGATTCACACACACTATTGTCAGTGTTAGCAAATGCAAAAAAGTCATATGCAATTTTATATTCAGCACAAATATATATTTTTTGTAGAATAGTATGTAAATGCTGAAAAAAGTAGATTATAAACTATAAATTAGCATGACCTTACACATTGTGACAAACTGTGTGTGGATCAAGCACAAATTCTCTAACCTGCTGCATTGATTTGGACAGTTAGGTGGATTAAATTCTACAGTTGCCCCTAATAAAACACCCTTGAGTGTGTGTGCCTCGTGCCCCACATACAAGCTCTTCTGATGCGTCAGACTGGATGCCACTTAAGCTCTAGAGGTCTCAAATGTCTGTCAGCTGATCCACGGTAATGTAAATATAATCCACCACAACAGTTCTTCTCAGCTGCCTGGAGGCTTCTCATGAAATCACAATTATTGATCTGTCAGGCAACTCAAAAACATTTTAATCCCAGTCATCTTCACTGCACCACTGCGTCAGTCCCTGGGTAAAGACCTTACTGACCTTTAGCAGGCTCAATATGTCGTATGTCTGTCAACACGCTACACGGTTAATGTATAGTGGAAGTCATAAATAAATGTCTCCAGGCACGAAACAGCTTGGTTGCACCATAAGACACCCGGCTGGATACTTCTGACCTTGGCCAGGTAATATAACTCAGGCGCAAAAGGAGGAAAACTGAATGCTACAGTATGTCCTGTGAATTACAGTTTCACCTCAGCAGGTGGTCAGTCTTGGTTAGAAAATTGTTCTTTAAGTTTTCCATTTAGCTTTTCTAGAACTGAATAACACCTTTGGGTAACACAAGTGGAGACTGACATAATGGCAAAAAGTAAAATGTTACAGTTAGAAAAGCTAGTTAGAAAATGATTTTAAAAAACTTACAGAAGTTCATATAATGCAGAGTTGCTCAACAAAAACGGTATCATGTTATGTATGAAATATTAAATGTTTTCTCCAAAATGTTAAAGGAAGATTTCTGAATTGTTCCCAGAGCTACGGGAACAAGTTGACCTACAATGATCCCATAGTAGAAAAATTGGCTGCAATTTACTTGAAAGCACAACAAGGGGCGTAAGTAAACAAACGGGAAGAGTTCTTAACGAAAATAAAAAGCATCTTTGGTGCTGACATTTACTTTTAATTTTACAAATTAAAATAAAGCCCTTCAGTTTTTCTCACAATTTTTTAAAATTACAAAACTGTAGCATGTTGCTAATAGTTACTGATCGGTTGGTTAAGTATTCATGTCACACAAAATGGAATTCACCTTCACAACTTTGACAACAGACACCTATCAGCCTAATTTAGTTTTGGCACCTGCAGTTTAGTCGTGGGACCAGCATGTGCTTTGTGAGTCAGATGCAGCCCAAAGAAACCAGGTGTCAGTTGTGTGTCAGCAGCACACCTGATATCTGGTGCCATTAAAGGTGGACCTATGGCTGAGATCGGCCAGTCAGACTCACCCTGGAGTCAAAACCAGGTGCCGGCCACAATCTTTATGTGGCTTTAATTAATTTACTCAATTAAAAATGTCTTATGACTTACAAGAGGTAAAAGCTAAAAACAAAGCTGGTGTTGTGTCATAAATAAAATCAAGTGAAACCACGCAGCTTTCCACACACCCAGTCTCAGATGGATAGATGTGGGTGCCATTTTCGGGTTTCTGCAGTCATCATCTTGGTTAATAGTCCTGACCTGTTCCTGTTTAACAGGTAAAGAATTTCATCAAAGTTATATCAGAAAGATGATATTGTATATTAAGTGTCACTGTTTTAAATAGTCTTATTTGTATTAAATCTGTTTTATGTATAAGCATTCATCAGTGAGCCTGCACAAGCAACCTGAATTTAAGCAACATAAAAATGCAGAGCTGCACAGCGTTGTGATGGAGTCTCAGGGTAGATAAAATAAAGTCAGAAGACAGAAGAAAGGATAGAGGCACTGATGCGAGGAGACTTGTTTAGTGACTTGTTTATAACCCTCATTACAACTCAAACATGGACAAGACTCTGGACTTCTTTCAAAGGATACATTGCTGCCAGTTTTTATCAATACTAATTTGAGATTTTTTGGCGTGGGGAGGGGCATTTTCCCCTTTATTAGATAGTGTAGTGAAGAGAAGGCAGAAAAGCAGGGTGGTCTTTAACAGATCCATATGCAGGCCACCAAGGAGGCGGACAAGCAACGAGTGAAACAAGAGAGATTTTAATTGATTTGCAGAAATAGATAAAGCATTGCAGGCAGGTTGAAGGATATTCCAATTAGTTGATGGGATTGGAGACAGAAGTAGAAATTGGAAAAGACACAAGCAAAAGATGCAGTATGGTGAAGAGACAATCCAACAATGACAGAATGGAAAGATACACAAAGAGGGCTGATTAGGAAATAAGGCAACACAGGTAGGAAGAAAAGAAAGAAAGAGGTGGAAACGAGGTTGGGTGGCAAATCAGGAAAGGAGGGATGAGAAAAAAAGGCAGGAGGTAAAAACGCAAGAAGAAAAAAAAACAACTCCCAAAGAAAAACAGCTAACGGTGGAAACCATGAAGACACAACACTGATGATTTCCAACATGGACTGACTCTGTGGCTCATGAGGCGTCCCTGCATTATGAGTTTTGACTGTCCTTGAACAAAATGACAGCTGCACTGATGCATCTAGCCAATGCAGCATCTCCATGTTTATCTCTTTGCACCTGACCCAATGATGAAGCTCCTTATTTAAGTCATTTCTCACCCGATGGAGTTCATGAGTCTGTGAATCCATTTAACCTTACCTTGGGCTGGCAGTCATGAATACCACAGTGAAGAGGGAGAGCCATTCTTCATGGACTGATGGTCACAGCCGAAAAATGTGCCGAGCCTGCCCGTCACATTGCTCCGGCTGACATACAGTGTCTGCTTTACTCTTCTGATCTTTCAGGCATGGTCAATGATGTGGAGAAACCCACATGCTATAAAAATATAATGCAGAAAACGCCCAACAGAAAGCAAGATAAAGCATTCTGATTAGGGTTTTCTCAACAGGTAAACTCTCAGGACTTAAATATGAACTACAGTGCTTCCATGCTTCCTTGCAAAGTGTCCTATATTTCCTAGTCATTGGGTTTTATGAAGGAAGTGATCGGAGCTGCCTGTACCTGTAAACCACACTGATAGAGCAGAGGTGGAATAAGTGGATGTAATAAATGCAGCAGACTATAGCTCAGCACAGACACCACCACATATAATGTGGCCTTGATGGGACCAGAAAATGCCTGTAGGTCGTCTCAGCTGTAAGTGACTCACTGCTTAAGATGTGGACACTCGAGTGCAGTGTTTAGGCGTCATATCAACGGATGAACACTCATATATCTCCGCTCTGACCCTCTGAAGCTCATCCATAAAATCAGCCCGGTAACACTTCAGTCATAAAGTGCAGTTCATAACAACTGATGTAGGCTGTCATAAAAACAGATGATGTTTATGGCTTTAATTAAGCTCCTTAACGGCTTAATTCTTCACTGATCATTTGTTGTTGCTCTTATCAAACCTCATTGCTTAATCTGTGATGAGAGTGATGAAATGAGACACAGATCCATTTCAGGGAGTTCACTGCTTCATCTCAATCTTACGAGATGCTGTAAAATGTTCTCATCCAGAATTCAATTTTGGTCGGCCCATTCCAGACAAAATGAAAATCAAGGAGCCTCCAAAGTGCTGTGAGTCAGAGCTCAAAGAACAGTTTCAGTGGCCTGCCTGTGTGACGGAGCGCAGCACTGTGACCGTGTGCCATAGCAACTTGGGGAGAGCAGCACAGCAGCGTTGTCACTAATGTTCAGGCGATGATGACTTCCAATTGGAGCTCTGATCACAGCCGGGCTTTTGAAATGTCTAATCTTGTGGTGACCCTGAAAGCTCGAAGCGCTTTGGCTCAGGATGACGCACCCAAACAGACAAAAGACAAGGAAATGAAGAAAAGCTTTTCATCAGTTTGACAGCGCATGCAAAGCATTTAGAAAAAAAATCCCCTCCAAATCCTGAAACACACTTCAAAAGAAAAGGAAACAAAAAAAGCAATTACAGGAGCAGACAGGAAAAACAAATCATACTTTAAGACTTTGTGTCCCTCTACAGTCTCGCCTTCAGTTTCTGAGTTACAGTATTAAATAATAGTTTTTTCCCCATAGAATTACGAAAAAAAATGGATCCGGCTACGAGTTTGTCACCCACTGGTGTAAATGAACTGCAAAGGTACAACATGAAGACACACACATCTAGTTTAGTTTTAACTAGATCACAAATTTCTTTAAATGTTTACAAGGAACTGACAACTCCAAAAGATGACCAGCCTAGCAGACAGCCAGTAGCTACAGCTGTCTGTATTTCACCTGTCAATCAAAGTGGCCACACCCCTCACATTACACGTTACCAAAATCCACATAGCTTAATAAACGGTTACCCTCGATTCAGCTGTTATTAAATGGAAATGACTAAACAGACCAACTCCATTTTTGTATTAAGCTGTAAGCATGTTTGTTTCCGCTGTTTGAATCAGATAAACATGGGAGTCTATGGGGCCTGACTCACTGCTGGAGCCTCATGTGGACATGAGAGGAACTGCAGTGTTTGTCTTAGGTTCTTTTTTTTTTTTTTCTTGAATTCATAGCTTATTTTCCTCCAACATTTAAAATCACAGTGGCGGTGAACTTTCTTGACATGAAATAGCATCATCATAACCATCATAATGCTTTTAGGCATTTGTCAGAATTTTGCCATAATTTGTGTATAAATTATGGATAAAATACTGTGTGAGATCACAGAGGTCGTGACCTTTAGCCCTCACCAATAAAATCCGAATAATTTCTCTCTGTTAGAGTCCAAAAATATTTGTGCAAAATTTGAAGAAATTCCCTACAGGTGCTCACAGATTTTATGCTGGAATATGTGAATGACGGATGGTTTTACCAACTGAAAACACAATGTGTTCCAGTCATTATCACGGGGACATGAGCATACCTGCGAAAACAGAAAACAGAGAAGAGAAATGCGAGGAAGACAAAGGAAAAGCACGGGTGCATTCCCCAAAGAATAATGAACATGCTATGTGGGTTTTCCCCTCACAGTTGACAGACTTGCCAAATGATGATTTGGGGCAAAATAGTGCATAGTTTATTTACAGTTTACGAACCATAAATTGTTATATAATTTAAATTTTTCATACACATGCACAAGATATATTTCCAGATAAGTTGCGAAGAAAAACTTTGAAAATGTTGGAAAGTGCGGTTGTCCTTGAATGCATCATTGCTCAGCTGGTCTTCGGCACAGCCGGGATTCCTGCTTTGCGTCTTGGGCTAGCTTTTCCCGTACTGTGTCACCCATGATGTTTATTTTGATGGTAAGTGCTTCATGAAGTTGTACAAGTCACAGTGTATTGTCATCCCAGTGCATCAAATACAGCTTCTCTGCCAGGTGTTGTTGTTGCAGTGATTTGTGCATGGTGGCTTGATGCAATGACTGTGGCAATGTTAGACATGGAGATAACTGCAGTCCTTCAAAATGCCTGCCAAAGTCTGTGTTTGAGGGTTGAGAGGAGGAGGAAGCTGCAATTTGTGTCTGTATTAGAATGTTTTGGCTCAATTGTCACTTGCTTTTTAAAAATGTGTTTATTTATTTTGTCTTACTTTAAATAAAAGCACCTTGCAAAGTTTATGCACTGACGTATTTGGCTGGGTTGAAGAAAAGAAAGTGTGGTTTCAAATATGACAAAATTAAACCTGCATGTTAAAAAAGCTGCTTTAGCAGTGCATTAAGCTGCTATAAACCAGGTGCGTCCCTGAGCTTAAGGACGTCTTGGGATTATCTGTGAAATGACAACAACTTTGACAAAGTGGCAGGATTTGGTGTTGTGGGAAATGGATCATGTTCAGTTTTATTTTGTTTTGTTGATACCACGGCATTATAGTCTTTTGCTTATTACTGGCCTATTAATCCAAATAATATAAAACTTCTGAATCATGCAATCGGAATATTAAAACAACCAACAATTTTTCCTTCTCTGCTTTTTATTAGGGAATCGTGTTGTGCAGTATTTGTGCTCTCAACACTGGGACACATTTTATAACCACCTAGACATTACAGTTCAGTTAGAGCAGCGCCCTCTTTTGTATTTAAACTGGCAAGAAATTGTAAGGGTTGCATTGTTTTTACAAAATACCTCAATACGTCTACTATCTGCAAATGATAAAAACACAGAAATTCCTAATGGCAGCTGGAAGTGAGAAAGTTGTTGAGTGGGCAATTCATATGAGCTCCACTCTGTTCTTTAAAGCAGAGACAGCAGAGATAAATGGTGCACACTCAGGGGGTCTCCCATGAAAAAGTAGACTGGGGTGGAAGCTCACCTGGTGTCTGATGGAGCTCTGGATAAGGTCCATTTATCAGCCTGACTCACTGAGAGATAGGCCTGCCAGCATATCCACTGCTCACAACGGGCTATGTTGAATAAATAATGGGTGACACGTAGGAGTGAGGGAGTGCCCCTGCCATTGACCACACCTGAAACAGGATCCTCTGTCAGCTGGATGATGAATTGTTTTTGTTGGGCTGATGAGGCCCGTTTTCTGAAGAGGATGACAGCTGCCGCTTGTCCACAGAGCTGATACGAGAGGAATGAATGTTTCGAGTGCAGCTTTCAATTTTCTCTCTAATTTAGAAATGACTGTAATGAATTAGAAACATAAATTACTTGATGCATCTGTCACAAAAACTGGCAGCAAAATCTATTCTCTGTAATCCCTGTGAATTAGAGTTTATATTATAGCTCTTTGCTACAGTTTTCTCCAGCTTATGCTAAAACCCATGTTCAAGTCATTTTCATTGATTTTAACTTGTCATAAAACCAAAACACAGACAGGTGACCCGGTTTGGTGTGGAAGAACTTGACTGGCCTGCTCAGAGTCCCAACTTCAACCTGCAGAACACCTTTGGGATGAATTAGATCAGAGACTGTGAGCCAGGCACAACATCAGTGTCTGACCTCACACTTCTTGAAGAATGGTCAAAAATTCCCATAAACACTCCTAAATCTTGTGGAAACCATCCCAGAAGAGCTGAAGCTGTTATAAATGCAAAGGGTGTGCTGGCATCTTTAAACCCTGTAATACGATTGCCAGTGTCATTTGTATGATGACCAGATATAATAGATTATAATGAGTTTCCCTAAGTCAGCTGTTGGCAGAAGTATAGTCCTCCTATCTGAAAAACTTGTTCCACTTTTTAAATTAAACTTCTAATTTAAAAAAGTAGCTGCTGGTCCCTCGATACAAGAGTTAGCCTTTATGTTTGAGCTATCTGAAGAAGATTTTCACTGAAACGCTCTAAAATTCAGTTTGCTTCTGTCTATAAAGACATACTTTAGCATTCAGTCCAAGGCTACATTAATTCTTATTAAATCAGTAATATACAAAAAGGTAAAACACATGGATTCCTTATAGGCAGCAACACCTCCTGCTTAAATGTTGACCAGTTGTAGAGCTGCTCATTCACCTTTTCCCTTTTCCTCTTTTTAGCTATTATTAGCATTTCTTGAGCTGTTTGATTAAACAGTCATGAGGTTTGCAGCTGTTACATCGATGCTTCTTCAAAAGAGGATGTTTGTTCCTCAGAAACATCCTGTAATTCACTGAGCATTACAGACTGAGGTGATACTATTACACAGTATTTCACAAGACCATTGTGGGATGGAAATTTTGTCTGACCTCCATTTTCAATAATAAAACAAAGAGTCAATCACTCCAGTCACAAAGAAAAAGAGTTTGTGTGATTGGAATAGACCAAATTTATCAACCTTACCTCAGTCTACCCTGCAGATTTCCTAAGACTCTGCATGCAGGCAGTTTTTAATCCCTGCTTGAGTTTTCCTCAGTGGTTTGGTGGAATTCTACCTTGATTAATAATGTAGCACAGTCTTCACATAAAGTGTCCAAAAATTGAGAGGCAGCCTTTTTACTTGATGCTCCTAAAACAGTGCAGGAGGGGAGATTTAATCCTTTTTTTGGGTGGGTGGGGGGTCCACAACATGTTAACATGAGTGGACCCAGAAATACACGTGGGGGTGGTGCAGCTTTCCACCTGTTGTAAGCTATCCCAACCTTGACTCATTTCTCATTTGAAAGCTCTCTGATGCATCTTTTTAATGTTTGTGGAGTCAGACAGGAAGGTTGGCTTAGTTGAGCTTTATAGATATGAGGAGGGAACACTGCAGGAGCATCTCCAAAGATGGATGGCTTGTCTAACTTGTTTTATGGTGTTATTTACATATTTATGAAGTAATTAATTTGTGTCTCAGAAGCTGAGATCAGTCGTCCGATCAGAATGAAGTACAGATATGGTTGTTGTACCCTGAGTTGGGCTTTCCTGATGGTGCTTCTTTTTAGGGTGTCTACAGTTTACACCACCTTCTGAAGGTGTTTTCAAAGAGTGAGTGGCCGTCACCGCTTGCTCTCTTAAAGGGTGCGTATATAGTGGTGGGTAGCTGAAGCTTTATTGGCCACACATGCTTCGATGCCACTACTGGAGTTTATGATAATTCAACTTTTCAGCTTGTTGCTGCTGCTTAATCCGTAACTCCAGGGAAAAAATATTTTACAGGTTATCTAAAAGAGACACCCTTTTCACCCCTAGAGCAGCGTTCCCAAACCTCCGCCCGAGCCGCAACTCTGCTCGGGTGTGAAATTGATGGTTTTCAGGGTTTTTATCGTTAACTCAGTTTCCCTGGGTTTTTTCCCGTGTTGTGGTTGTGTGTCTTATTTTGAAAGAAATATTTACCCATTACTATAGTGACCAGAGAGCATTAAGGGGCAGGTAGGAGGATGTTACTCTCAATGTTGTTGGCGCATTTCAGGAGGACGCTACTAATAAAGTTACACAATTACACAGTGAATTTGCATTTATTATTATATTTACAAAATACCACAGTTTTGTCTTGATCGTATCATTTTGTTGTATTTATCCAGGACACCAGGGCGGTCCATGAAAACATTGTCTGACATTAAACCGGTCCGTGGCGCAAAAAAGGTTGGGGACCGCTGCCCTAGAGCATGAACAGATCAATGGAGAGTAAAAAAAAGGAAGCAGTTTTGACATTCTTGATATTGGTCAGCATATTTACTTTATTGTTTTTTTTAGTTCTGAGTCTTCTCCCCATTCAAAGCTATTACTTGCCCTATTTAGCTATATAATAGAAAATGAGCTCAGCCACAATGAGCTTGTCTCGCTGCTCACACGCATCAGGTGTTAGCTCAGCTGATAATTATTGACATATTCAGCTGACAAGTCTCATATGGATCATGCTGTCTAACCCAGTGCTGTTAATCTACAAGCTGCTTTGCAACCCATCTCAAAGAGGAAATGGACAGACAGACAACTTGGCTTCTGCCACGGAAACTACAGGTGACTGCGGCAATCTGCTAGCTGCAATCATAATAAAGATTGTGTAATAAGGAGGGTGCTGCAACAAAGAGGGTGGTGCAGCATCCAATGCAGTGGAGGTTAAGAAATCACGTTCAGCAGCTTCATTAATTTGACAACACGTGTGGGTGTGATTTTCAGGAGAAAATGCTGAAGTAGAAGCATGTTTTAATAACTGGTGTTGTACTGTATTAATCTAAAGTGATAATCTTTAATATTAACAATATTAAATGGCTTTGAGTCCATTATTTCCCATAGGAATAGATGATTCTGCTTGAAACACCTTCAGTGTTTTTATTGAAACTCTCTCTCTGTCTTCGTTGGAACGAACACTGCTTCCCACAAGTATTGGAACAAAACCCAAGGCTAGTAAGTGCTAGTATTTATTATGGGCAATAACATTAATGACGGTGCTGTGCCAGAGTCATGCAGTTATCGATAAATAATGCATAGCCTCTGACCAATTAGAATCAAGTATTATCCTTGGGCATTGAATACTTTAATATCTACAGAAAATGTTCTTACTCAGGGGCTGTCATTCACAAACAGTCCTTCTGTGGAGAGTTTGGTTATTTATGCCAGTTTATCCAACTGCATGGGTGTTAGAGATACTTATGAGTCATCTGCTGGATAAAAAGACCTTTTCATCTGGTTTTGAAAATGTGCAGAACCTTTATGGGGTGATGCTGAAATACGAACAGGGCTTGACCTTATTTAGTAAAGTAATCAAAAGTAGTTCAGCTACAGTGAACCCTTTAATAAAGATAAGAGAACAATCAAGCCTTCCGCCTCCTAACACAGATTCTCATCTGTAATTGAACGAGGCAAACAGTTTGTGAAGCGTTGAAAGCAAAAGTCACCATGATGGGGCGTAAACAGTCAGGATCAGCTTGCACACTATGCACCAGGGTGCATTTAGTAATGATTTAAATATTATTTTTCAGAGCAGTTAGATTAGGCTAAACTTTCTGAACCCCATGAAAGGTATTTAATTATTCATCATCTTTGATCAAATGATTGATGCCTCTGGGGAATGCAGAAATTAAGCTTTAAAGGGGCACTTCATAAAAAATGTATAATCTTTTTTTTTGGTGTTTTTCTCATTGAGAGCATCTTTAATTTCTTATGGAGATTAGAGGATGTGTTCGGCTTGTGTAAAAAGCAGCAGGTCAGTGGTCATTTAAAAAGGCTCACAGATCTTACTTTGAAAGTACATTAACTCAGCTAAGAGTACTTTTCCACTAAGTTTGGTGACAATAACAAATCTCTGCGCTTTGATATTTTCTGCACCAAGTCAACCTGACTCAGAGCTCTCAGTGTGACATGTTCTCATAGGAGGTGATCTTTTGTGAGCGTGAATATCAGTGACTCTTGGCAACGTCGCCTCTCAGCTCAGACTGAGTGTGGTAAATGCTAGGACTTCATCTGCTAATTAACTTTTATAAACTTTGTTTCCACAGAACACGTTCATAAGAAACTCCTTGATGTTACAGTTCAGTGGAGAAAAACAAACAAAAAAAGCTCAAAGAGATCATTTAGATCTTAGATTTAAAAAAACAGGAAGCCGAATTGAAACAGATGCTATTCTTGACACAATCATGTGTCAGCCATGTAAGAGCTTGAGTCTTAAAGGATTCCAGTTTAATTAAAAGAAAAACATTGCTTTGGTTCCACAAAAAATACTCCTGGTGTGAAAAACAAAGCACTCCAGAGGTCCCAATTGTTCCTGAACATAAGACAGATTTTAATAACAACAGTCATTTCAAGCTAACGTGCCATTAAAAATGGAATTTCAAAGGAAATGCACTTATAAACTGTACATAAAAGCTGGATGTAGCCACAACACTGTTGCCTTTTTGTTTGTGAAGTTTGTAAAGCGTCACAAAACACTGCATGTCTTTATAGCAGCAACTTGTTAGTCACAAAGTAGCCACGCCCTATGTCAAGGCTGATTTGAAGGAACCAAATGTCGACACGGAAAGCTTAATGAGCCGAACTCAGAAAACAACAACAACAATTAGTATCACAATATGCTGTGTGGGCTGTTTTGTTGCGAACCCAAATGCAGAAACACAGGTGACGGGAGTAAGTGTGAGCAAAGCCAGAGGATGCAATGTTTCAGGAAGCACTAACAAATAGGGATGCACCAATACCACTTTTTTGGAAAACGAGTACGAGTACGAGTACTTGCATTTCAGTACTCGCCGATACCGAGTACTTACTGATTGACAAATGCCAGCCATTTGACTTTCTGGTAGTAATAAGGGAAATGTATTTCATATTATATATATTGCATACATTTGTATTTGTGTATTTTAGTTACAAATATATAATATTTCAGATGTAAAATAATCTTACATTTAGTACTGTATTTTATCATTGAATACCTATAGCACACAGACTTTACCTTGGGTCAAGTATGGTGGAGATGAAGTACAGTGGGTTGGTCTCGACGTCACTGAAGCGCTTCTTGACAGCTGCCTGTAAGGTTGCTTTCATTGCCTTGACGCCGTGGTCCTTGTCTGTTTCTCTGTTTAGAAGTCTCACTAGCACAGTCACAGCTGGGATGACATCAGAGGCTAGTGCGTCGTAGCTGCTCACTTTTTTAGTGTTTACTAGAAGGTTTTAAAATTTCTGTACTTTTAGGTGACAGGAGACATGTGGCCTGGTCAAAACACAGAGAGCTGCACTCTAAAAGATCTTTAAACATAGTAAACATACCTTGTGTGCCACAGACTGCTCCCAAACACGAGGGGACAAGTAATACCTCTAAAACACTTAAGTTGGCTTTATTAAACATTAGATCTCTAGCTGGGAAAACATTAATGATTTAATCACTGAGCACAGCCTTGATTTTATGTTTTTAACTGAAACTTGGTTGGACCAAAGTAACAGTGGAGCTGTTCTCATCGAGACGACCCCTCCTAACTACAGTTTTATCAGTGAGGTCAGGGCGAGCAGGAGAGGAGGAGGGGTTGCTGTCTTATTTAATGAATCATTTCAATGTAAGCAGCTATCTCCTGGAAGTTTTCAGTCTTTTGAATATGTGGCTTTACAGCTGAAGGCCCCATCCAAAGTTGTGTTTCTTAATGTTTACAGGCCTCCCAAATACTGCACAGACTTTTTTAATGACCTCAGTGAACTGCTGTCTGTGATCTGTGTTGATTTCGACTGTGTAATTATTGTTGGGGATTTTAACATTCATGTGGACAACCCTCAGGACAAAGGGACTAAAGACCTGAGTAACACTCTGGGCAACTTTGGGCTGACTCAGCATGTAACAGAGGCCACACATAATAGAGGACACACTCTTGACCTACTGATCTCCAAAGGCCTGAGCATTTCAAAGGTTACTGTGTCTGATGTGGGCCTGTCTGATCATTACTGTGTTTTCTTTGAAAGTAAAATCTCAGCCCACACAAATATATCAACAACAGTGATCACAAAACGGTGTATAACTGAACACAGTAGTGCAATTTTTAACCAGGTCTTCCCATTAACACCTGACCTGTCCAGAGGGTCAGTCAATGAGCTCGTCAATAGCTTCAATGCTAACATGTTAAATGTAATGGACACTATTGCTCCCATTAAGGTGAAGGTTATCTCTGGAAGGAAAAAGTCTCCATGGAGAAACTCCACACTGGTGAAAAATGAAAAAAGAGATTGTAGGAAAGCTGAGCACAGATGGAGAAAAACAAACCTCCAGGTTCATTATGACATTTATAAAAAGAAACTTCACAATTATAATTTACAACTGAGGAATGCAAGGAGGTCCTACTTCTCTGACATCATCACTAAAAACAGCCATAATGCTCGGGTCTTATTTTCTACAGTTGACAGGCTAACAAACCCCCCTTGTGTCAGTGGCAGCTGAACTTCATTCGACCATGGCCTGCAATGACTTTGCCAAATTCTTCACTGCAAAAATCCAAAAAATTAGACAAGCAATTGGTACATCAACAGCAGATCCAGGATATGTACTGTGTCCACCAAAAAACTGTTTAAACACCATGAAACAGTTTCAACCTATACAGCAAAGACCTGGAGGACATCTTAGGTCAACTGAACTCCTCCTCCTGCTGTTTAGATGTCCTGCCAACAAGTTTTTTCAAAAAGGTCTCAAAGACTTTAGAGTCAGACCTGTTACAGATCGTCAACTTTTCTTTATTATCAGGTGTGTTTCCAGAATCACTAAAAACTGCTGTAATCAAACCTATACTGAAAAAGGACAATCTTGACAAGACACAAATGAACAACTACAGGCCGATCTCAAATGTCCCGTTTTTAAGTAAGATCATTGAAAAAGCAGTTTCTCAACAGCTCAGTTACTTCTTAAAACAGAATAATTGCTACGATGCCTTCCAGTCAGGTTTTAGACAGAACCACAGCACTGAAACCGCTCTGACCAAAGTGTTTAATGACATATGTCTGAATACAGACAGTGGAAAAATGTCAGTCCTAGTTTTACTGGATCTCAGTGCAGCATTTGATACAGTTGACCACAACATATTACTCAAACGACTGGAGAACTGGACAGGTCTTTCAGGAACTGTACTAAACTGGTTCAAAACATACGTAGAAAACAGGAAATACTTTGTATCAATAGGTAACTTCACATCTGAGCAGACAAGTATCACATGTGGAGTTCCCCAAGGTTCCATCTTGGGACCCCTTCTGTTTAACATCTACATGCTCCCACTGGCACAGATTATAAAGAACAACAAAATAAACTACCACAGCTATGCAGATGACACACAAATATATATCACAATGTCACCAGGAGACCGAGGCCCTGTACAGGCTCTTGGTAAATGCATTGAGGAAATCAATGACTGGTTGTACCACAATTTTCTCCAGCTAAACAAAAACAAAACTGAGGTAATAGTCTTTGGCGCCAAAGAAAAACGATTACAGGTCACCAGAGAACTTCAATCTATACATCTAAAAACCACAAACCAGGAGAGAAATTTGGGTGTAGTGATGGATGCAAACCTAAACTTAGAAAAACACATTAAGACAATAACAAAGTCAGCTTACTATCACCTCAAGAATATATCAAGGATAAAAGATCTGATGTCTCAACAGGACCTGGAAAAACTAGTCCATGCATTCATCTTTAGTAGGCTTGATTACTGTAACAGCATCTTTACAGGTCTACCTAAAAAATCAGTCAGACAACTACAGCTCATTCAGAACTCTGCTGCTCGAGTCCTCACTAAGACCAAAAAAGTGGACCACATCAGTCTGAGGTCCTTACACTGGCTGCCTGTCCGTCAGAGGATAGACTTTAAAGTTCTGATGCTGGCCTATAAAGCTCTGAATGGTTTAGGACCAAAATACATCAATGACCTCCTGACCCAGTATGAACCATCCAGATCCCTCAGGTCATCTGGATCCGGTCTTTTATCAGTTCCCAGAGTCAGAACCAGACACGGAGAAGCTGCATTCAGCTTTTATGCTCCTTATATCTGGAACAAACTCCCAGAAAGCCTCAGATCAGCTGAAACACTCAGTTTATTTAAATCCAGGTTGAAGACTCACCTGTTCTCAGCTGCATTTGAATAAAGCACCAAATCCACACTTTAAGCTTAAATTTCAAAACTTACATTTAACTACTGATTTTATCTACTGTTCTGATTTTATCTGTTTTGATTTTATATACTGTTGTTTGTTTGTTTGTTTGTTTGTTTGTTTGTTTGTTTGTTTGTTTGTTAATTAGTTAGTTCGTTTATTTGCTTGTTTTAATCAATTTGAAATCATGCTTTTTATTTGTTCTTGTTTCTAATGTCTCTGTAAAGTACTTTGAATCACCTTGTTGTTGAATTGTGCTATACAAATAAACTTGCCCTTGCCTTGCCTTGCCTTGCCTTGCCTTGCCTTGCCTTAGTTAGTTCCTCAAAGGGGGTGAGGATGGCAACAGTAGTCTCCATAAGAGCCCATTGGTGAGCGGTGAGATAGTTTGGGAGTTCATGCTCGGACACATACACCTCCAGTACTTGCTTTTGTTCAATGAGGAACTGGAGCATGTAGTACTGGTATCAGTCCCCGGTATCGGGGGACTTTTAATGAGTACGAGTACTTTAGAAAATGTGGTATCGAGGCCGATACCAGATACCGATATTGGTATCGGTGCATCCCTACTAACAAACACATGGAAACACACAGCTATGTGGGACAACTTAACAATGGATATGGTGAGGCTGAGAAAACAAACACAAGAGGTAATGAGGGAAGAGGAAAACAGGTGGGGACGATAGCTGAAGCTAACCACAGAAGATGAGACGAGAAAAGTAAAAGTCAATACAAGGCACAAGAGACAAAGACTACCAAAATAAAACAGGAAGTAACTAAAGATTGAGACAAAGACACTAAAATAGAAACTTGGCACAGATGGACACAAGGGGAAGAGTAAGAAACAATGACACTATTTTGTTATATATTATTATACACCTAAGGCAGAATAGAATGTGGTGATATTAACTGAAACAAGTAACTAAGGCTGAAAATACTAAGAACAATGGTGATCACAATAATCACTTGACAAACTGAGAACCAAATGGAATATCAAATAATAACAGGGAGCATGAAAGTCCAAGTAAAAAAAGATAACATTTCAGGCCATGAGGCTAGGCAGAGGAGGCAGAGACCGTCTAGAGGCTAGTGACCTTTACCTGCCTCTAGCGGTGACGGTGACCCTCAGGAAGTCCAATGGGGGGCCAGCAGTGGAAGCATAGATGATCTTCAGGCTTGGCTAGAGGTAGGCAGTTGCAACAAAAGTGGGACCCGTCAGGATGCTTGCAAACTGGCTGAGCATGATGATGGAGTGAAGTGAGACCCCTCAGGTGGCCTGGCTGACAGTGACCTTGGATCAATGTGGGGCAAATGGTGACTGGGGATGGGTGGTAGGACAAATTCTGTACACTACCCAGAAAAGGAACACACCAACATCCATACGTATTTCCAGACCTTAACATATTGTTAAAGAGAGCTAAAATGGCCACAGTAGTTGTGTAAAATTTTCACTTCACTAAATAAAATAACAAGAAATAGTACTGCACCAGGTGTTGATAGATTTGGCATGTGGATTATTTCAGAGCAGAATTCAGTGGGATGATGAATCTGGCATAAATCAGTTTCTTTTTAAATTGTTGTTGGTTTTTTTTTTTGGCATTTGCCTTTTATTAGATAGCGACAGTAGAGACAGACAGGAAAGTGGAGAAAGAGCGAGGAAGACATGCAGCAAACGGCCACAGATTGGACTTGAGTCAAGCCACTGTTTTCTGGCTATGTGGCATATGGTTGCCTGCTCACTGGCGCCCCTAAAAATCTGTTTCTTAATTGTGTAGCGCATGCTTTGATGCACCTGAAATATTGGTCTGAGGGCAGACGTTCAGGCAAGTGATTGGCAGGGTTTGGCTGGAGCTGCAACATACTTTAGCAGACAGCCTGATGTATGTGTTTCTTTTAGAGCAGGACTGTGAGTTGGTGATCTTTGTGCAGTTTTTCTGCACAGCTATTAGCATACCATGAGTAAGAGTAGCCCTGCATCACACTTTGAGTGATGCAGGGCTTAAAGACAGGAGAGTTCTCAGGATATAAAGTCTTTGTTAATGAGGCAATGAGTGATGTATGTCCTTACGAGCTCTGCTGTGATGTGTTTGTACCCAGGAACCTGAAGCTAGAGTCTCTCCACCTCCTCTCCATTTATATTCAGTAGTAGGTGGGAATTCTGATTTCTCCTAAAATCAACAATCAGCTATTTGGTCTTTTTGGTGTTGAGAAAGAAGCTGTTCTCAGTGCAGCACTCTGTCAGCTTCTGAACCTCCTCTTTGTATGCAGACTCATCTCCTCCAGTGACCTGTCCCAGCATTGTAGTGTCATCTGCAAACCTGACAGGTAAGAGGTTTACGTACTTGATTGTAGATGGAGACTCACTTTCACAGATTGAGCTCACATTCACACAGATAAAGGAAGAGAAAAGAAAAGGCAGATCCACGCACCCTGAATCACTTCACAACTTACTGTAAATGTAACCAGAATTTTTTAAAATGACCTCAGTGCTGTTCTGAGGAAGAAACGATTGCTTGGGGCCACACATCAGGACATTCAATTTCATAGACTTCTATAGAAACATCTTATTGTAAACAGAGCAGTTACCCTGTGCTGCCCATTAGCCAGACTGCAGGTTTATGGCACTTCCACATTGAGACAGCACATTTAAGTAATTCTTGCAACTGAGGAAAAAACGATTCACGGCTCTCCGCTGAATTTTTATTGTGTTTTATTGCGTGTTTCAGGTGCCAAAGGGTGGAAAGCAGCAATAAACTGTGGGCTCCTGACACGCAGTATATCTGTGGGCTCCAAGCATAAATCAAACCAGATGTCAGTTTTATCCAGACGTATTTCTGTGTTATAGTGGAGTGTGAACCATTCACAAAGCTGTAAGTAACTCGATTAGGCTTAAAGTAGCTTGCTATTATCTCTGTAGGTATTTGAATGTCTCCATTATGCGTTTGTTGATTCTGGATTAATATTGTTCCAGCTTTACTGAGGTCAACAACCTCTATATCAAGAAGCACAGACATGGCTGTTATTTAGCATTTTAGCATGTTTTAGTATGTCTTGCTCTTTACGTTATCTCCACAGTATGGAGAGCTGAAGCAACAGCTAAACAGCAGCTGATCTGTCATGGTCTCAGGCTTTTCTTTAGTTTTAAGTTTTGGATTCTTGTTTGTTTAACAAGACAGCTTGGCTTTCATTGTGTCAGCTTGCTCACCAAACCCTAACTTTCTCTGTTAAGCAGGGCTTTCTGTTTCATGTTCTGAGCACGCTCGTGCAAAATGGGGTGTTTCGCTGGTTCGACTGTGACTCTTGATCTGCACAAAATGATTCCTATAAGTCGAGTCTACTCCAGTCAGAGATGTTTCCAGATGATTCTGATCAAATGATGATAAAACATATAGAGAACATACAAATCTAACAATAAAATGCAACACATTTGTAAATAAGACAAGAAATTAATTCTTAATTAGAGATTAATGAAGATTAAAAATAGATATCAAAAATCTGGTTATTTAGCAAAATAATTAAAAAAAATTCTTTTAATAATGAGTGCACTCTCGGTGCTGTTGTTTATTTCTAACGTGACAGCAGCGGATTAGAGCGCTGAAACTTTAAACAGGATCTATTTAAACATTAAAGCTTATTGTTAGAAAGCTAAAGCTTAACAAGTTGCACATCTAAAACAATCTTTTCCCCCAGCAGAGAACCTACACATGCTGTAGATGAAAGAACCAGTCAAACGTGTTGCTTCCAGGCCTGCCAGATAGAGTCATCCAGCTTTGTAGCACAACAAACCCTGAAATTCCAAACTTTACATGGCTCAACAATGTATTAATATTGCTTTGTCACACAGCCCTTTGTTCAGATTTTAATGTACTGTTGTCATGTGAAGCTTCACTTCCTGTTGTATTTGTGAATTCTGGTTCTGGTTTCATTACTGTCATGGTGGTGTTGAAGGTTTTGATTCTGCTGTGAGTTTTTTACTTTGTAGTTATTCTAATGAAATTTTAGAGTTTTTTTTTTTTAATGTTGGTTCTTGATGTAGACGCCGCAGTATGTCTGACTGTCTGCTGTCATGCTTTTGGTTAGTCTTTTGTGTCAGGTTGTGTTTTTGGTAGAGTTTGCATACATGCTCATCACTCTGTATGTAAGCACGACAGCTGAAAAACCTTTGATTGAATACTGATCAACTTTTGTAGGGGCGTAGACTAGAGTCATGTTAACAATCAACGAAATAAAATACCCTTACAATGTCTCGAAGGAAAACATAATAATTTATTGATGGAAGAGCCTTATAACTTAACAACTAGAAACTATATAAAGATTTAAACTATCATGTCACATTTGACCTCTGTCTTCACTTTTACATTTCACATCTGCCTTTCTTGCAAGTTAACCATAAAATGTGTTATATCTCTTTAGAAAGTGCTGTCAGGAGAAAGAGCAGCCTCATTAGTTAGAAATATATTGCAATGCAATATTATATAATAAGCTCAAGTTATTCATGTCCAGTTCCTTACAAATCCATGCCTATTATCGATTGCCCACCCCTATATAATGTTTATGTAATCAAAGTAAACATCTGTCAGGATACCCCTGTCAAACTTTTACTGCACTACAAACTTTGTAAAGTACGGTTAAAGAGAACAAAGAAAAAAAAATATAATAATGTCCCCTGAAAATATAAATGCTTCCTAGAGGGTCAGCTGCCTCCGTGGAGTTTTGCGCTCTGTGAGTGCTTGTTTTCTTTCGTTTGTTTCTTGCTTTACTTTGAAGGTTACTTTTCTTTCATGTCACATTTTTTTCTTTCGTTTTTCTCCTTTCTTTTTCTAATTTTTAATATCTGCTCATGCTAGTATCTGTTATTTGTTTCCTGCTTTACTTTGGTTGCTGGTTTTCTCCTGTCTTGTTTGAAGTTTGGCTTCCTCCTTGTGACTGCTTCCTTTGCACTCCTGGTTTTCATCTGCTGCTTAGTGCCCTCACCTGGGTCCTCTTTTTTTGTGTGACTCCTCTTCACATACAGGCTTTTTGCTTTGCTTTATGTCTCTGATGATCGCCTGCCTGAACAGATACATTAACTGCACACACCCATTGAATTGCTTTGTGGGTTTGCACTGAGAGATGGATTTATTTACATGTACAGTGCATTTAACAGACAATTTGGCAACTTAAAATTAAAATTAGAATACACACATTTTGGATGTGTATTTTTGACTTATTCATAATAAAGTTGGACATTCAGATTACTGAATATTCTCAGGAAAAAGAGCAAGAGTGCAGGATGCTGGTAGATGCTCTCAAAATACACAAGATTGGGAAACATGGCAGGTGAAGACAGGGTGGAACAACAAGCCTTGAGCACAGTGGAATTAAAGTTTTAAACAACCAAATGCTTTTTATGTATACTGTTTAACTCTCCAGACGTTTTGGTGCATTCTGTCTATTGGCTTCACTTTTCAGAACCAGAAGTTATGTCACGGTTTATTTAGTATAAATCGACTACAAACAAAGGCTTTTGCAGCCTAATAACTATAATACATTTATTGTTAGTTTAGTTGTATTGGGATGTGATATTGTGCAACATAAATCTAGACAGTAGTCCATCTCTCATTATTGATTTTTCATTTAATCCTTGATGTTGTTGTCCTGAAGGGGATTTCAGTGTTTTCCAATCATCATTCCTTTGCAATAGAAACATAAAAAAAAGAAATTATTATTGAAAAAAATGTTTTAGTTCTCAGTATCACCACCAGCTGTAATAGCAGCTCAACACATTCTGTCCTTCATTTTTTTGCTGCAGGCACACACTTACAGAGCGCAGATGTATTCATTGCTTCCAGGCCAGATCTAATCTATATATGAGGATGGATTAGGTTATAGATTATTAGTCTAAAGATGGATGAGGACGATGAGCTGTGTGGGCCTCAGGGTTTTGGCTCTGTCACTGAGAATTCTGGGAAATCTATCTGGGATCTTTTACTTGGTTCACACTGGTCTGTCACGGAGGGGACATGCCCACTGTGGCTCCAGGGGAGCATTTATTCATGTGCTGGTGCACCATCGTGGAACATCTGCACCGTCCGTTTGCTATCTTATTGTGCTCTGTTTGCACAAAACGAGGGGAGGTGGGATGGGTAGGGGGAGCAGCTACACAGCCTACAGAGCATTAACCACTAACTTCTAATTGTCACAAGATGAAAGATGAGGCATCACATGCTGATCTTTTTTTCATCTTGTTAGTCAGCATCCCACAGCATGCAACGTTATTGCCTTTTTTAAGCACGCTGTGTCTTTGGTGCCCGCCGTGTCACAGAACCACTTGAAATGGGTTTTTCATGAGCCATCCTCACCCTCATCCACAGCACTTTTCTAATCATGGAAATTTAATTGTCTGCTGTGAGGGAAGCAGGAGAGCGACTTCATATGCATTCATCCTCCGGGTTGTTTGAAGGAAGAGTGGACTACGGTGACAGAGGACCTTGCATGTGGGTGGAGTCAGAAGTTTGTTGGAGGTGGGGACAATGTTGTCTGTTTGAAAATAGTTCCTCGGTTTGAAAAGTAAAGCTTTAGGTCCTGTTTTCCTTTTAGAAATCTAAGAAGTTTATATATGTCAGACATTCACATATCACAAATTCACAAAGACATTTTAATCACTGAGGAACGACCGAGCAGTATTTCGTTTAAATTGAATGCGCACCATGTTCTCAGACTGTGTATAAGGACACCGCATGCCACTCATTGAATTGTGATGTTTTTAAAAGAATAATTTCAACATCTTTGCAGAAAATATATCAGTGACTTGTGAATCTATTCAATTCAGTTTTAACTATATAGAACAAATACCACAAACAATTGCCTCAAGGTGCTTAACATTGTAAGGTAAAGACCCTACAACAATACATAGAAAACATCAACAGTCAGATAATCTCCTACTGTGCTTAAGCACTTGGTGACAGTCGGGAGGAAAAACTCCTTTTAACAGAAAGAAACCAGGCTCAGGGAGGGGTGGGTCATCCCACCATGACCAGGTGGAGGTGAGGGGAGAGAGACCAAGCTAGGAGCTGGTACCACGGAAGAGGAGTCTGAAAACTGAAGGCTCTGCCTCCCATTTAAATATTATAGGAAAAATAAGCAAACCAGCAGTCTGAGAGAAAAGTGCTCTATTGTGATGCTATGAGTCTATGAGGTTTTTAAGATGGGGTCTGATTATTCAAGACCTTGTATGTGAGGAGGAGGACTATAAACAGGGAGCCAATGAAGAGAAGCCAATATAAGAGAAATAATATCTCTTTTTCTAGTTCCTGTCAGTACTCTTGCTGCAGCATTTGGAGCAACTGAAGGCTTTTCAGAGAGGTTTTAGGACATCCTGATAATAATGAACTACAATCATCCAGCCTAGAAATAATAAATGCATGAACAAGTTTTTTTAAATTTTTTTTTTTAGCATCGCTCTGATACAGGATGAGTCTAACTTCAGAGATATTAGATAGAAATACAAGAAATCAATCCAACATATTTGTTTAATATGTGCATTGAAGAAGATATCCTCAGATATCCCCAGTGTTGTTGGAGGCCAAGGTAATGCCAGAGTAAGATCAGAATAAGTATCTGGTTAGACACCATGTTTCTGAGATTTTTAGAGTCTTAGAAACATGGTGGTGAATCACAAAAGAGGTATGTCCTGAATCTCACCCTCATTTCTCATTTATTTAACTCCACGGTACTGTGGAAAAGCCTCGAGCCATTCTTGTTTGCTGATAATCTTTTAAAGTTGTTCTTTGGACATTGGATGCTTTTTCACACATATTTAGTCACTGAACCAGATCATTTTTGGAATAATGTTTTTATTAAGCTGCTTAACACTGACCTATAAATCCATCAGACATATAAAAGGCACCTAACTCAAGAAAAAAGCTCAACACAACTCAGCATTGTCTGCACATAACAGACAGTTTAAAACTATTTTTAATTTCATAATTAGGCTCTTTGTTACCAGTAGCCTGTCATTTGTTCCCATTTGTTTAGACGAATCTGTGAAAAATGTCAAATACAACCCAATCTGAAAATCACCTTGTTGATGCAAAAATACTATTAAATTCTATTCAAAGAGCTATTTGCAGAAAGCTTGGTATATTTCAGCATGCTGTGTAACGTGTCCTTAAAATTCAATGAATATGGGCAAGGAGAGGACAAAAGAAGAAAACATATATTCAGTAATATGAAGAAAGAATATTGACACAGGACATCTGGAGCTTCAGCTGATCCATCGACTGTTCACTGAAGTCTTGTCAGAAATGGTCTCTGAACATGATACTGCAAGATGACTTAAAACTAGTGTTTGGGACTATAAAATAATCAGGGAAGTGTTTCTTGAGGTGTTAGATAAAGTGAGAAGTAGGCTGTATTCTCATGAACTTGTAGACTTCTAAAGAATCTCACTTTTTCCAGCCAGGGGACTCACCCCCTGCTGGTTGCACTTTGAGTATATGTGAGAGCTTCTGTAAGCCTTTCTTTAATTTTTGTCTGGTTCTTTTCATAGATATATAATTGTTAATGTTCAAGAACTTTTTCGCTCTACTTTACAGTCCATTTCTGTGGCCTGTGTTGCTTGCAGGTATTCATTTCAGGTAACAGGAAGAAAAAAAAAAACTCACTTTGTGCATCACTGCTGCTTGTTAAGCTTGTTTCACTGAGGAAATGGTAATACGTCTGACTGAGACGTCTCATCTGCATTGTGGTGGCTCCAGAATAAAAGGATAGCATTTAAAGAGACTGTATTACTGCATTTAATCACACAATAAAAACTATTAAGAGTGGAAACGTAGCCCATGGCCAATTGTATAGCTCATGGTAATGTTAAGATTGGGAAGAATTAATGTATTTTTTAACTGCAGTTACAGTGCCTACTTTAAATTTATTAGGACAAAATCTCCCAGAATACACTTTTTTAAAATTTTTGCTAGATAGCAGTTTGAGGTGTAGAAATCACCTTTACTGGGTTTATACCTTTTTGTAATTTGTCACTGCATTTTGCTGCAGTAAACAGTGACTGTATTCAGAGCTCAGACATCACGAATGACAACCTGCCCACGTAAAAATGTACAAGCAAACACGGGATAAAAAAGGAACATGTCAACAGGAAGACAGCAGACAGATGAACAGTAGTGAACAAACCAGAAGGAAAAAGCATCCACAGATTTTCTTTGTCCATTAGAATAAATCTACAAGACAATAAAGTGAAGGGGGGTAAATATTTTCTGAAATACTCTGTATTTAAAATTCCATTAAGTTGTCTGTTTCTTTGTTGTGCAGTAAAACACTCACAGATGGAAGCAAATAATCCCAAGTAATATAATACAGCTGGGTCTGCACATGTTGGAAAGTGAGACAATTTTCACACGAAGTAGATTTGAAATAAAACAAGAAACAACTGCAGACTTTCAGCTTTAATTAGATAGCTCAAACAAAAGTATTGGATGTTACAGAGTGTGGGCTGTTTCTTCATAAATTGAGCAGGTAAAAGGTCTGAAGCTGATTCTGAATGTGACATTTGCATTTGAAGCTGTTGCTCTGAATCCAAAACCAGGAGTCAAATAAGTGAAACAAGATGTTCTTGGGCTGCAAAAAGTAAACAGATGTGCCAGAAAGAGTGAAAACATTAGCAATAAATAAATAGAGTACATCCTGGAAAACACACACACACCAGTGAGCTCAGCAATGTAAGATCTGGATGTCAGTGAGGAGAATAGTGGCTTTAAGAACATTTTCACAGATGTAAAGAATGTAACCAATGGTAGCATGTAGAGCCAAGGTTACATCTGCAGTGTCTACATTAAAGCACTATGATTCACTATACGATAATACAGGACAAATTAACAATATATGTAAGTGACAAACAGCAAATGAATTCAACCGTAGCCACTTTGTCACAGTCCCCTGTAAATGTACTTGTACTCTGGGAAACCTGTTGGCTGGTGATATCCATGGGTTCCACACCTCAGTCAGTTATCAACAAATCTTTAAAATTAACATTTTTTGCCCTTAAATACAAAATTGATGCAGATTTTAGTTAAATTTGAAAATATGGGACTTTAATTCTTATTTTTGTTCGATCTCAAATTTATTTGGGACATCAGTATATTCGTTTATTTGTCAATACTTCCCCCAACCCCTGCCTGAGTATATTTGCTGATTTTCTTTTTAGGCTAAATACATGCAAAGTTGTTGACTGCACTTGGAGTACCTCCTTATCCTCGGATTTTACTGGATTTCCCCATCTTTGAATAGCAGCTCATGTGCACAAACCACCCTGTCAGCCATATTCTAATACTGCCGACCAACATCGAGGTAGTGCTGAGAGGATTAGTGCCAAATACAAACAAAATAATCCAGGTGTGATGCTTTCATCTTCTTCTGCATATCTTACAGGCTTTTATCCTCGAGTCTCTAATACTTGGAGAGAGAGTCGGCATCTGTTCTCTTTATGGTTGTTTTGAATCCTGCAGTAATTATTCCAGCCTCTTCTCTAACATTTCTTTGCCGATTTTTCCTCAGAGTGCTGTACAAAGATGCACTAATTGTGAGTTATTTTTTCCATTAAACTTCTACTGTGGAGTTTCCATCTGTTTGTCATCTTGTACTACTGTTTTGCACCACAGCAGATTTCTTTATTTATCCCTAGCACATATTGTTTAATGGACCTATTTGTGTGTATTGTGCTGTATGGTTTTATTTATAAAGCTGGCATGACCTACAGCAGTTGGCTCTAATCATTTCACTTCCTTCTATTGTTGCACATCCACTCAAACTAATCATGTGTAATGGAGTTTCTCTGATTGCGTTCATCGGGAGAGTCCCATTGGCTCTTGGTCTAATTGCCAAACCTGATTGCTCATGTTCCATCACCCTCATAGATCCTACACCATATGGAGTTATTAACAGGTGCAAATATGTAATTTTGAGAGAAACTAAGCATGGTGCTTAATTCAGTCTGTCAAACTGCTGTAGCAAATTATGGCTCTGTGAGATGACTGTGCTGTGGGGTATTGTTTTAATTATGAGAGCGGATCAGTGAATGTTGAAGACAGCCACATAAAGAAGGGCCCTAGCTATTTCACTAGCATCCTGTTTGACTCCCAGTGTTGATGACCTGCTCGGTAAGCTGTTCCAAAAATGGCTCCTTGTGTTGACCCCAAAGTCCCCTAAAATATATGGTGAGATACAGCATCACATAAAGTGTCTCATCACCATCAGCACCTGTGAATGAACTGCAAACCAATTCATGCATGATTGTTTGCTAGGACCTACCTACCCATGCAGCAGAACACAGACGCCAGGGAACTGCAGTGAATGGTGTTTATTTACAATGACAGGGAAAACATGAAACACAGATTCGGGACGTGCAGGAAAACTGGCAGAGGACTTTATCGGTCTATGGGAGGAGAACAGAACAGAGTTAAGGGGTGAATCTGAAAGTCAAGGGTTAAAATATGTTAGGTGGAGAGTTGGAGAGCTTACTTGGCACAAACTGAAATACAGACTTGGGTGGAGTGTTCTCGTGACCGGAGGCCGAGCCAGGTAAACGTGTAGGCAGGTGGTGGGACAGGTGGGTGAGAAATCCCAGTTCTGACCGAGGAAAACGATCTCCAGAGGCACAGGCAGGTGGAAGGGCAGCGTAGCAGGCTAGCGGAAGGAAAACAGGCAAGGAAATGAATCATAAACACTCGGCACTATATTGTGGCGTGCTGGGGGAGCAGCTAGTTCTCTCCCATCATGCCTTGGGACAGGTGCTGCTGTTTCGATGTTCTTGTTTTATTGTTTATGGTTATCTTACTTTTAACTGTTATCTTGAATGTTGTGTTTATACTGCGGTTCAAAGTCACTGACAGTAATTGTTTTATAGAATGAATGCAGTACCATAAGTGAGTTCTGTTATGCTGTTATTGACCATCGAAGCACAGTGTAGCATCAGCAAGTCTGTTTATTAGAGAGCGCCCCCTACCAGCTTGGGATCAAACAGCAAGCTCCAACTTTCTGTGGAGCTTCTTTGCTAAGATTCCTCTGCATGCCACAATGTTTTAATAATAATTTTTAAATAATGGGAACTAATGCTAGCTGTATATATTTATTTGTGATCAATTTGGTCTAATAGGGCTAGTGGGAAAAGGTCAGTAGGTGCATTTTGACCACTTCAGTTAATCAAGGGATGGATATCAGCTCTTCAGTCAGTTGGTTTCAGTAGATTACAGTTTTCTTTGCTGATTACAATCCAACCACAAACTTGGAAGATTATTCAATAGTAAGCTAGCAAGTCTAACATGCTAGAAAAGAAAGGTACATGAATGCTTCAGAGAAATCAGCGTAACATTTCAAAGGCACATTTGGAGCTGAAAAATGAAGTAAAAATGCCTGAAAGTTTATTTCACTTCAGTGGTCACTTGAGGTTGGTTCCAAACTCAAGTTCATCCCCATAGAAATGAATTAATTTAGTTAAGACCTTAGAGACAGTGATCAACTTCAGAAGGAAGAGTATAGCTTCATGGTCATGATTTCAAACCAACAGAATGGCCCTAAGGCGTCCTCAGACTCCAGAAGCAGTTCAAAGGTTTGTTGACAAAAGTCCAAATAAATTTGCCTGATAGTGACAGAAAGAGCCAAGGAGAAAGAAGATGAGGGCGAGAGAAAGAATGAGAGAAGAAAAATGAGGGAAAGAGCACAGAAGTCAGTAGTTAATGTTCGATTGGTTGTAGAGCTAATTAGCAGGTATCATTGTGACACACCCATGTAGTTTTTAGAAGCAGCTTTAGGTAATAGCTTCCCATTACACTTGGACGTCTAAATATTCTTTTACTACAAGTTATCTTGGTAACTCCTTGATCTGTACAACCCAAAGAGAGCATTAAGATCCTCCAGCCAACTGCTCCTAATGCAACCAAGGTCCTGTTTAAAAACCAGAGGTGACCGTGCTTTTGCCATTGCCACTCCTAGACTCTGGAATAATCTCCCAGTTGATATCGTGCATCGGAATCAATTCAATCGTTCAAATCACACTTAAACTTGTCCAGCTTGTCCAGAATGCTGCGGCTCGCCTTCTGACTGGCACTAGAAAGCGTGCCTCTATCACCCCAGTTCTTATTGAGTTGCATTGGTATATGCATATATATCGCATTGAATTTAAAATATTGTTGCTCACCTTTAAAATTATAAATAATTTAGCCCCTCGTTATCTTGTCGACCTATATGTTCCTGGGCGAGCCCTCAGGTCTTCAGCCCAATTACTCCTGGCTCAGCCTAGATCTAGACTTAAATCTAGGGGTGACCGTGCTTTTGCCCTGGTTGCACCGAATCTGTGGAACAACCTTCCTATCGCTATCCATGCGTCAGACTCCGTTTTATCTTTTAAATCCCGTTTAAAAACTCATTTATTCAACATAGCTTTTCCATCTAGTTAGTGTCTCTATTTTATATTTGGTTCAATTTCTTATTTATGTACTTTATCTTTTAGCTATATCTGTTCTCAGTAACTTTGTTCCTATATTCCCTTTTATTGCTGTATAATTAGTGCTCTTAACCTGATGACATATGCGGTACTTTGTTTATAGTGTTTTATTTATTGTCTTAATTTTCCTGTTTTTATTGTAAAGCACTTTGGTGTGCCGCTGGTCTTTTAAACGTGCTATACAAATAAAGTTGTATTGTATTGTAAACACACACCTGTTCAACTTAGCTTTCGAAGCGAATAGTCTGACTTTAATTCGGCCTGCACTACACCATGTAATGTAATTTTAATTGTAACTGTCCTATTTGTTCCTTGTTCTGCCTGCATTGTGGTTTTGTGAAGCACTTTGATGTACACTAGTCTTTTAAATGTGCTATAGAAATAAATTTTGACTTGACTTGACTTGACTTATACAGAAAACTGGGCAACTTTGACAATTGGCTAAAAGCTAGACTCAAATGCAAAAGGAAAGTTTATACACAGACAGGGGAGTATTTAGCTGATAAGACTCAGGTGAGGTGGAAATAAGTATATGTTGATAATGGTGAATTTTCCATTTGCTGTGTCATGCTCACATATGAACATTAAGGGGGATGGACTTAATACTAACAGAGATAATCTTGCCTGGTCAAGATCTGTCAGTGTTTTATTATAAGGGAGTGCTTACCGGTAGTCACAAAGGCCATCAGGACATGAAGAATGATGGTAATATAGTATGATGATAGTAATTCAGTTGACTATATGAGCCCTATTAATCTTGTGTGGGTGAAACCCATTACAGTGATTAAAACTCACACCACTGTCAGAAAGGGCAGCCTGTGGATTTTGATAGATTAGCACACACCAAGACCTTAGCTTATAAAACCTCAAAGTGTTCAATATGACATAAATTTTAAAAACATAAATTCGGAAATAAATATTATCATGAAAAAATGATTTGGAATAAATGCAAATCCCAAATGGAGACAGTGAAGGGAGTAGAATCTCCCATTCAGCCCATTTCTCCATCTGAAAGGTTTATGTTCCAGCAGACAGGAATACATTACAGCCCTGCTATAGCCTGCAGCCTCTGCAGTTTACACCACTCACCTCAATCTCACACAATCAAAAGAGCACTTCTTAGACATCGGCATTTCCTTCGATGTCTAAGGAGAGTTACATAAAGAGTTTGGAAATAAACTCACTGTGGCCCTACAATGCAACAACAGCATCATCAGAGGTTACCGAGCAGAAGGCCCACCACCAGCACGTAAAGACATCTATGAAGCTTAAAGATACCAGCGCTGTTTTAAGTGTTCTGTTTGTTAAATGAAAGAGTTCAGCATTCCCAAAGCAAGCCACATTTTGATCCAAAGTTACCATTGACATGTGAAAAAAGTAAATCCCAAATTGTTGATTTAGAGAAGCAAACATTTGATCATCTTGATAAAAAGAACCTGTGCTCAACATGGCACTCCATCAATCCTATAAGGGAAGTTTGCTGTGGAAAAAGTAACTACACCCCTGGCACAAAAAGCTAATTTTATTCTTTTAGGAATGATTTTTTTGGTGCTTTTTTAAAAATTCATTTTGCATAATTGTTTGGTGTGATGAAACCTTTGACAGCATTACTTCCACTTTAAAGATGCTTAGTTTTCGATTTGTAGTTTAATAAACAATTTTTAACAATTTTCTTTGCATGTCTCAAAGGTTATCAGATATTTTAAACAAGGAAAACAATACCCGTGGATTTAATTTGCTTTTCCTGTGACTGAATGCCTTCCTGTGTCTCCAGTGATAAACTCTTACACCACCTTTATTTTTTTTTTATCATAAGAGCAGAATAAAAAGAGTATAAAAACATCCTTTCTACCACAGAACTTTGAATTTTGAAGTCACCCCATCTCCTTGTGGTCTCAATGAAGATTTTGATGTAGGATTTTTTTTGTAAGTGGTGTAATTTGGCTCGTTTAGACTATTTGGTGAATGTCTGGCAACCAACAGTCACTGAGAAAAAGTTATTATTTGCAGGCTTGTTACAAGTGGTGATTGTTAAAGCTCATACAGGCCTAGAGTGGCCTAGAGCGGCGGTCCCCAACCTTTTTTGCGCAACGGACCGGTTTATGCCCGACATTATTTTCACGGACCGGCCTTTAAGGTGTCGCGGATAAATACAACAAAATAAAACTAGTACCGGTACCGAAAAAAATAAGATTTATTCATAACACACGTGAAAAGACCCAGGAAAACCGAGTTAACGATAAAAACGATAACAAAATAACGCTGAAAACCGATAAAAACCCTGAAAACCATACATTTCACACCTGAGCCTCAACTCTTGCGGCCAGGTACCAAACGACTCACGGACCGGTACCGGTCCGAGGCCCGGGGGCTGGGGACCGCTGGCCTAGAGTATTCCGTGACTATTTAGCGAGTCGCAGTTGGAGGTTGCTGGTATTTGCCATAGTTGTCTTTTTACTGCCATCTTTATTCAAAATCCAATAATTACCAAGAGAATTAGAGGTAAAAATTAACTTAAAAAAATTTAATTCAAATGCAAAATAACAGAATTTTACAGGTTAAAGTTTAAACTTGTAGATGGTCAAATGCTGTTTTCGAACAGTCTGCTTTGATTCCTCCCATTATCACTTGTATTTCCTATTGCCACTTTAGAATATGATTGCAATATTGGAGGAGCTGTTTAGACCCATTTATTTTTTTTCTCAGAGATGGTATTATGTAACTCACAGTTGGAGTTCTCATATGCCTGGGATCAGCATGAAACCCTCCCAGTGAAATTATCACTACAGAAGCTTAAGAGCACCGTTAGTAAATGTAATTTTCTCTTATAAATAGTAGAAGGTACAAGCCCGAGTTCATAAAGACTTTGATGTAGACTTTGATGCTTTGACGAGTAACACAAAGCTTAACATTCTGTTATACGTCTGCGCAGAAGCTCAAAATGCTGTGAAAACTGAAAATGCAGTCTTTGATCGTGCCAAAATCATGTCAAAACATGATTTCTTTGAAATAAGGTTTAAATTTAAAGAAAAGGGAAGTAGCTGTCACATGTCACAAACCTATAGATCGTAGCCTACAAGCCCCCATTAGGCTAAGTGGAGCCCCTGCTATACATCAATAGACAAATCACATACAGGGTGCTCTATTTAAGCAGCTTTGCAACCCCTTGTGATGTTTGACATACTCAATGTCACACCTGTTCTGTCATTGATATTCCTCTGTATCTGCTCTGTGCTCTACATTTCTGCATGAGTGTGGAGGTCCCACAACAAATTCATACAATATTAATTTCTGCACATGAAAGAACATTTGGAAAAACTTTGCCATACCAGAGGTCCCTGCTGCTTCACAGCTCTAGAATTGCCGCAATCACATTCAGCTCCCGTTCCTGTCTTAAATATGCAAATTCAATGACTAGTGCCAAATCTTTCCATTTAGTTCCTCACATTCCTTTTGCCTTTCCATTTTTTTTTAAACTTAACAAACTAAAAACCCCAAAAAACAAACATTCACACTGCAAACAGAGAAAAGTACAGTGGTATAAAAAGGCCATTCTGAGTTAAAAAAAAACAACAACAACAAACAAGAAAGGATATTTAGAGGAGGAAGCGCTCTGAGAAAAACAATTTAAAAAAAATCTACAAATTCTGAGATCAAAGCTGATAGTTTCATTAATAATAATATAGTAATATAGATAAAGTAGATAAATCAATAGAAGTGGGAGGTGGCTCTATCAGTTAGCTTTGACCACAAATTCTGGTCTCACATACACTACCCTTCAAAAGTTTTAGAAAACCCCAATTTTTCAAGTTTTTTATTGAAAATTATGCATTGTAATGTCACATTGTACTCTGAGATGAAAGCATAGTAGAAATAAGCAAATGGAGTTAAAAAAGAAATCATGGAATCAATTTAGAGACCAATTTATGGTGAAGGGTTGGAATAAATAAATGTGCACCTCTTCCTAACTGATTCAGAACCGCTGAGGCAATATTGAAATGTATTTTGCTGTATTTTGAGCAGCATTTTTTCTTCTTTTCTTTGCTAAATGAACTTCTGTATATTGTTTAAATGATCAAAATAAATAACCTAACAAACAAATAAACAAACAAAAAAAATTCATTCTAAGCTATGAACTCATTAAAGTGGTCACTTTTAACAGATATAACAGCCGAACACACCCGTGGCATTCTTTCTACAATAGAAATCAAATATTCTTCAGAAAGTTCTTCCCAATATCTGTTGCAGAAGTTCCCATAAATGTGTGGCACTTGTAGGTTTGCTTTCACTCTTCTGTCCAGTTCATCCCAAACCAGCTCAATGGGGTTTAAGTCTGGCCACTCCATGTTTTCAAGCTTACCATCTTGTCTTTTTTTCCTGAAGTACTTCTGTCATAGGCAGAAGGTTCTTTGTCTTATTCTGATGTCTTAGCAATGACCTTCCTTGCGGCAACACATCTGTCAAACCTGCAGCTCAAAGTCACAGTTGAAACTCAGACTTGCTTACTACGAACACTATTTAGCTACGCCGTTGTCCTGTGAACCACCTATCATGCAAGTTGTTAACTCTCAGAAACCTCTCAGTTTTGGTTTCAGGTCTGCCAGACCTACTGTCAGAGTTTGCCCCAGTTTCTGTGCGCCGTTTGATGGTGAAGGAACTGTACTCACTGACACACTGACTTTCTTTGCCATTTCTCTGTAGGAAAAACATACATTTTAAGTGTTATGGGAAACTCTGCCTCTCTTCCAGTCTTAATTGCCTTTTTCTTGGATTTTTGTAGCAACACACTAATTTCTGCAGTACAATACTGTTCCACTGATTCTCACATGGATATGGTACCACAATGTGTTCCAACACTGCTTTTATGCAGACAGAGGGGGTTGTAAGTAATCCAAAAAAGTTAGAACAGCTGTAGGAATTAGTAGGAGCAGCTTAGTAGTTGATCAACCTCCTTGTGTTCCCTGAAAAAAAGAGCTGTTACTCCCCACATGCACTATTAGACAATTACATGGAGAAACCTTATGAACACAAGCTTTCTCACGCACACAGGTGTACACACAAGTGTTCACACAGGTGAGCGCGCAGGTACTCACAGACACACTCTATCTTGGGCAGCTGCTGCCTCTTGAAATATCTTGTATTTTTAATACTGTGTGCTGTTCAGTAACAGTGTCATTGCTATTTATGCATATGCTGCTTGTTGCTGTGGTTTCTCCTGGATAAATGGTGTGTTTACAGTTGCACCCAACCATATTTGGGCAATGATGCAATTTCTGTAGCTTGTCTCTTTTTTTTTTACCATCACAGTGGAGTTCAATTAAGATATCACTGAAGTGCACACTTTCAGCTTTAAATTAAAGAGTTTAATAAAAGCATTTAAGCAACTATTTACAGGATTTTTTTAAGAAGAGCTGCCCATTTTCAGTGGGTCAAAAGAATTTCTGGACATGCAACTTCACAGCCAGCTAAGGCCTGTACGCTCGTGATGTCATTACCGATTACGTAGATAAAACATCTGGAGTATGAGGTCCAAAAAGATCCTGTTGTTTTGATTTAAACCCTACTGTGTTGGCGTACAGACTAAAAATTGCACAAATTGTGTCACTGTTCGAATACATATGGACCTAACTATAAATAGGACTTAACATTACTAACCTGCAATGTCCAGTTAGTGCTGTAAGTTGCTTGGTCTTTGGTTTAAGGTAATCTCTTCATGTTAGCTAGTGTCACTAGTGTCATTTCACATTTCAACACCACCTAGCTAGTTTGTTAGCTAAGTAGATTATGTGAAGCCTTATGTTGCTATATAAACAAAAAGCAGATTTCATGATATAATGTTTAGCTACAGCCATAACTGGAGCAGACTGGCTAATGCTTAACTGATTATTCTAACTTAAATCTACAAATGCTGACATATGCAGGTTATGCAGTAGCTACATGTCAGGATTTATACCTGTGTGCACTGTATTGATGATGAAGTCTAGTTACATTTCTGGGGACATGTATGTCAGGTCACATCACAGGGTTTTAGAAGGGCTATGATGTATCTATGGCATATATTTAATACAGAAGGGTAAGTCTGTTAGATTCTGGCAGCAGATATAAAAGCTACCATAATAGATAGCTCCACATGTTTGATTTGGCAGTTTCACACAAAATATCCCAAAGGGGGTTTTTGTCTCTGGCTGGAATTGAACCAGCAACATTTTGCTTGCCAAGGAAATACATAAATCACTATACTATAGAGCCACACAGAAGCTGGTAGGAGCTTCTGTGTAAAGATAAAAATATCTGACTAAGAAGAAAAGAAAACCACTGACAGTGTGACATTAACATTACTCTTAGCAAGCTCTGATGTAACAATCAGCTGACTTTTAAAATTTGCTTATTTTGCAAATCATTATATTTCCCTTCATTGGCCTCCATATTAGCTCTTTTCATCTGGCTGCTGTTATCTTGTTATCCTTCTTTCAATTTTGTTTGTTTAAGTTTAATCTGTTTGGCTGCGGGTCATTAATGTAATGTAATGGATGTTGTTTGTTTTTTGTTTGCCACCTAATATTTTCCTCACCATCTGTAATCTGTTTCTTCTGAGCAAACAGGTAGATGAAAGAGCTGAAACTACATTCTCATTTCATGGTCTTGTTTCCCCTGTATGACAGGTAGGCTGCCAGCTTCATCATAAATTTAGCATAAAACATGTGTGTCGGTATCAGCGCCTAATGGTCCCTTTTTGTCAAGCTCCCGTCCGCAGGGTAACAACTCAGCGGCCATGAAGATTTGGACAGGTAATTCACTTTCCCAGCCACACTTTTCATGCAGGCAACTCAGCTGGAATGCAACAGAAGGTAGAAATGGCTTAAAAATCTCATTTGGACTCCATTGCATGGGCAAGGCAGGCAAACCCCAGAAACGGTGACCCATGAAATCAGGGTGAGGACAACTGCCTCCACTAGGCCCCATCCTCATTATAACGTCTTGAAAAACTGGAAGGAAAAGGTCAGAGAGGGTACGAGAATGAGGAGATGTGAAATGCAACGCTAAAAATGTATCTCAGGACATATATATGTGCCAAAATATGTAATGGACAGTGTATGCCGTGCAACAAACATCCCAGGGATGCTGCGATTATGCAGGATACTGTACGCCTTGACCTTAAGCACAGTCTTGACATGGTTTGGGGGTATCGTGACTGCCTGTAATCAGAGTGTAGAGTTAGATGAAAGGGTTTGCTTTTCATTTAGTCTCTGCATGTTCAAAAAAAGTCAGGTAATCAGACATTGTTAAGCCAGCTTAAAAAATGCAAATTGCCAGCTTTTGGTTTCACAACAAAGAATAAAGAGGGACAAGTCTTTGTGTCCCACTGAGCTGTGATGGACTCGGCGAGATGAGGAAGCTATTTCCCCTTCAAAGCAAATTGAACAGAATTGATTCCGTCCCATCCTCTGCGAGAGAGCGGCTTCAAAGAGAATGTTTCTCCAAGGCCTCGTAACTGATGTCATCTTACTGAAGCAAAACCAAATCCCCTACGTTGTATGTGTGATCCGGTCCCCAATGAACGAGCAGTTAATTAATTCCTCTAAAAGACAATTAGTCTCTTCAATCAAATCCTTTGGGCATGTTTGAATTTTGGTGAGTCCAGTTTTCCTCCAAAGCAAATGATTAATCACACGGATTGCCCACCGTGCTCATAAATAGAGCTTTCACACATCTACACACACACCAGAGTAGGTTAACCTTTCTTATTAGTGATCGCAGGATTTTGGTCATGCGTGATGATTCACACCACAGCATTTTGGGTGTTTTTTTATGACTCTTTGCACAAATGACTCATTAAACTTTAATGCTGATCACAATGCATATGCATGACTTTAAGTATTATTTTTACATATCAAATGGGTCATATCTGCAGTGCAAATGTGCTCATGTTGTGATCCTCGCAAAGATCAGCTCAAAGTTCAAGATGTTTGTTAGAGAGAAGAATAAACACTCAGGCTTGGGTAATTCAGCATTCAAGGTTTCTGTGTTTTCACAGCTATATAGCCATGCTCTAGGCTACAGGTTTTTCATATCCATGGAAACACAAAAACCAAGCTGGATATTTCCCCCAAAGGGGCTAGGAAGGCTGAGGCTAGGAAATAAAAAGCCAGGAAACAATGAGACAAAAAGGAGTTCCATGAGGACAAACAGAAGGATCAGTATTCAGGTCAGAAGTTCAGAAATATAAATACTTTTTGCATCATTTTGCAGAAATAGAAATCGTTTTCTTTATTTTTGTGTTGAAACCGAGAAACATTCTGCAAATTGCTATAATATCTTTCACACTAGCTAAAGTTCAATGAAATGTCGCCAGCCGTAAATGCATTTTTTTCCTTGAACATTGTATGTGTGTGTGTGTGTGTTTATTTTTCATTCATGAAACCTTTTTTCTAACCAACAGTGCTCCAAAGAAGCTTAGTAAATCGCTAGTTACATGTGTATAGCTTTCAAATATTTGGTAGCTAAAGGGATGAAAAGCTCCACATATGTAGGTTGTGTCCATTAGCACCAGCTTTTGCATGTTTCTCTTTTATGTAATGCAAAGCTCCCGGTAATCACTTTAATGCTCAGCACAGTCAGTGCGAAGAGAAGGCATTCACCCATTCACTGAGTTGGGTGAATCCAGTTTCGCCTGCAGGTACCAGGAATCTATTAGCCCCATCCACCCCTCTCTGTGCATTGAGCACTGTAAACTCAATGGGGCTTTGTGATAACGGAACAAAACCTGGAAGTCAATGAAAGAACTACTCCATGCATGCATGCTGTAAGGCATATCACCTGTAGCGCTACCCTTATAGCCACCCTAAGGAGGAAATATTAGTTACTGAAGAGTGATTTCAGTCCGATATGTTTCGTTTTTTTGCACCAGCAATGGTGAGGATATCTTTATATTTTCTATTATCCAAGCATAAAGATGCTAATTTAGTGGCATGATTAATTTCAACACCCAGAAATAGTGATATAGTTCAAACAAGTCCAATCAACATAAACGTGTAATGTGATTTTTTGGCGCTTGGAAGATAGTTCAAGCTCTGAATGGTCAGTAAGACTTATTTAGCAAGTGGTAAAAAAAGGCCTAAGTGGTTAACTGGCGACCTGGTGAATGTTAAGAAGTTATTAGGTTAATGGAAAACAATATCCTTGACATCATCGTCCATCAACAAAACCCCATTTTGCACTATCATATGTATGTTCAGTTTGGTGTAGCTGTGGGAGCCTGAAGGAAGCAGCACACATTGGCCTGCCAGTTGTGAATACGCTGGAATACAAGCTGTGGTTGTTGCACATCACACAGACTTTGCACTTGGAGGTGGCAGGTTAAAGACTGGCTAATGTTCAATCAAACTGCCTCTGACATCTGTGTCCTCACATTAACCCCCCATCAGGTGTTGTCTGGAAAGGTTCAGGGCTTCGCTGCATGTGTGAAAAAATTACCCGCAGATACATGCGTAACTACAAGATAAACGCACACTGTAGCATCCCCGGTTGAAAAGATGGTCTCTCAAACTGATGGTTCACAATCCTTTTATTAAACAGCCGTGTATGTGAACACACCGTAAGAGCTACAACATACAGAATAAAAGACTATTAGTAAATCAAACAGTGTGTTACCTTTAACCTTTTGACTTATTCATTAATCACAAATTAATTCTCCTTACATAACAAATAACACTAAAACTTGTAAATTATTGCATATAACAGGGAAATCGTTGCATCGCTGCCTAAACATGACGAGGTATGTTAGCGCCCTCTAGTGGGTGAAAACTTAGCCTTTATGCTTAGTAGCGGTCAGCAGCTATATGCTCCGTAAAACAACAAAATACATATCTACAGGACAAACTTTGTTACAAACCTTGTTCCCTCATCAACCAGGTGCTAAGAAACTGCTTTCGACTCAGTGTTGCACCTTAATAGCCGTTCTTTTTCCCATTCCCGTCCATTAACCATAGAGCACACCTTCTCTCTATGCATTAAAACTCGCGCTTCTGCCATATGGTTTACGCCACTTGATTTACGGCACCTTGTCGCTCTGTGACTTTCAAAATAAAAGCATTCACTCCAACAATATAAAAGCCACTCATAAGTTTACAAAACACTTTACCAAATATTAATGAGGTCATTTACACACACCCCTGCATGTGACCCTACACATCAACACACACCCTCATCACCTATTCAGGCATGACAGATTAAAAGCAACCTGAAGCTGTTAGCATAATGAAAGTGTGCATCCCACCCTTGCATGAAACCAACCCCACACATTTATCCTGAACTCACGGTGCAGCCCATTAATTCATCTGCCAATACACATCTGTACTAATTACCAGAGTCTGAACATGTACATTCACCCACCATTAGTAATTTACACCTGGCTGCATGGGGCAAATTATCTTTGTTGCAAATGATCACCTGCCTCAAGTATTCCCACTAAGCCTCCAGTTTGTATCAAAACTTTAAAGGCTTCCTTAAGTATGATGTTATTCCTGGCATTAATACACTGCTGCAGTTTGTCTTCTGATTGAAATGCAGCCTCGCTTGTAAGGCGAAGACCCAGTCGAGATGCAACAGGCAGGTCTGGTATACAACATTCCTCTAATGAACCCTCTAGATAACAGTGCATGATGGGAAGCAGATGTGCTACAATTGTTCATTTAACCCCCTAGTCCTTTGATTCAGAAGGTCTCTCAATATCTCAACATGCTCAGCCATAGCTATCTGCAAACCAGGACCCAGGGAGACATGGGGAGGACAGAATGAGACAAAGAGAAAAATAGAAAGGAAAAAAAGGATGAAAGACATGCTTTTTTCCCCCCTAAGACAAAGAAGCAAAGCTGAAACGCCACAACACCAGAGAGCTGCCTACATGTTATTTATCAGCTTCTGAAGGCCACCGCAGACACATTTACTCACTGTGTCATGAAGAAACATTTTTCCCCTGCCAGCAGAATCACCTCATATCAGAGCCTTTCCCTGTAACTGAGAGTTTTCCTCTGTAGTGTAATAAGATTGTGTCCCTATATCCCTACCAACCATGATTAAGGTATTTTTCAATGTTAAATTCCATTATTGATGCACAAACTGTCAAGAATAGTGAATTAGGTGCAGTGAAATTGGGTGGATTCTGACTACTGTTCCTAAGGTGTGCCATTGTAATAGCTTGTATGACAAAGTACTAAGACATCCTATTTCTCATTTCACAAGTGTAAAAATGACATTACACTTCTCAGATATCAAGGAAAATGCTTTGGGGGAACAATTAATGCTGGGCATGGGAGTTCTAGCCAAGAGTACAGCAATTAAGGTTTAGCTTTCACTTTTCATCTCTATTTGTCACATTTGCAAATAAACAAAGTGGACTCAAGTGTGAACAAATGGAGAGGGACTGGCACAGAGATAAAACTGTAACATAACAAAAGGCATTGTTCGGGAAAGCAGGGGAGTCCAAGACAGAAAAGCAAAGAAATCCAAGAAGAGAGCCAAAAGGAGAAAGTAACAAAGGAGACCGAGGAAAGCAAGGGACTAGAGCCCTGGTGAATGTCACAAAGGCTGAGGATGCCATATCATAGCTGTATACAAAAGATGGACATGGCAACAATTAGGTCATGCTTTGGTTTTTGGGCTGTGCATTTTTTAAATGGTAAATGGCCTGTATTTGTATAACGCTTTACTAGTCCCTAAGGACCCCAAAGCACTTTACGCATTCAGTTATCCACCCATTCACACACACATTCACACACTGGTGATGTCAAGCTACATTGTAGCCACAGGCACCCTGGGGCGCACTGACAGAGGCGAGGCTGCCGGACACTGGCGCCACCGGGCCCTCTGACCACCACCAGTAGGCAATGGGTGAAGTGTTTTGCCCAAGGACACAACGACCGAGATTGTCGTAGCCGGGGCTCAAACCGGCAACCTTCCGATTACAAGACGAACTGCCAACTCTTGAGCCACAATCGCCCCATTTTTAAAACCAAAATAACTAACAGAGAATGAGGCAAATGGTTGTTGGGTGGTAACTTATTAGCTAATGCTAAAAACTTGGTTAGCAATCTGTGTTCATGTGAGTCTGTGCATTGTGTATGACAAACAGCCATGTCTCCAGTTCATCTTAACACCCCTAACCATTTATTGAGGAGGATTAGTTGTGAAAGTAAGCCATGAAGAAGGAAACTTTCCATAGAAGCTGTGTCTAAATATGTATATTACTTCACCTAGTTTAGTTCTGGGAGGAGACACAAACCCATCCTAGGGAGGGCACAGCTAGTATATTCCTAATGTTGGTCCCAAGCCCGGATAAATAAGAGTGTTATGAAGAAAGGAATCTGGCGTAAAATCTATGCCAAAACAAATGTGCAAATCCGTCTGCTGTAGCGACCCTTGGGAACAGGAATCAGCTCCAAGTATCTTCTGCTTTAAAGTTGGAGATTTTAGCATGGGAGTCTACAAAGATTCACTCAGTTTTGGAGGCAGCCTCAAGAGGCCAGTTGTGGAATTACGCTTCTATATTTGCTTCATTTTTCAGCCCTGGAGGTTGCAGCCGGGATAAAAAACACTAAAATTAAATACACTAGTACAACACAGGGATAATATGGCACAGGTGAACTCAATCAAAACAGTTACAGAGCTTCTAATGTAACAGAGAACTTCCTTTCTCTACAGTCTCAGTCGTATATTCTAAAAATGAAGCTGTGGGCTAAACATTTTTCCTCTGGAAATGTTCATATTTCAATATGAGAGCATCTTTTTGGTTTCATGTGGAATTGTAAATATTTTTTTTTATATCTCTGTCTATCTCATCAGAATACACACCTATCCATCTGTCTGAATTTCAGCCAATATTCCACAATGTGAAACAGAAAAACTGTAAAATAAAACAGGAAGCAGAATGAAGAAAGGTGAAGAATAACTCACACATATGCTCTATATGTGTGAGGTATTCTATATGTTGGGCAGAAAATAAGAAACAGCATTCAATAACATAAAGAAGGAGAAAACTGAGGATTGCAGCAGAAACCACAGGCAATTATAACGACAGACTCTGACAGTGAAAGCAAATAACTTTACAAGGGAAAAATAGGACAGCCCCCCCCCCCCCCCCCCCACACACACACACACACAAAAGTACATTAACAGTGTAATACACCATGACAGTAAATTCATCATTATCAATCTCCATCATGTGCAGTGTAATTATTTTAAAGTGAGACTTGTGGTCAGCATTGTGTCTGACAAGTTTCTCTATCATATTCGCCATTAAATCAAACCACAAACATGAAACGAGCACACCGATGATGATATCCATTTGCGTCCATTATCTTGTAGCGCAAAATGAAGACCAGCTAAATTACAAAGGCAAGGAAAATTTTACCCGAGGCATGTAATTACTGCCTGTAACTCTCCAGCCTTGTTGTAGAATCACTACCATTTCATAAATGCACTATATATGCTCTGCACAGGACTGCTCTTTATCTGCATTTAATTATGCACCAGAGAATAATATAATTAGAGCCATAAGCACTTAAGATTGTTGATGAATGTGAATTGAATAATTGAATAATCTTAATGATGGCTCCAAATTTTATTTGTCAGTAGGTAAGACATTTCTATAAGTGTAGTCCATGTTAAGTTTTAAACTACCAAAAAAATAACTAAAGATGGCAAATGTCAATATTATTAGGGAAAGGTTACATGAAGTCCCAGAGATACAGTATTATTGTCACATAATACATATCAGATACATCTTGATTTTACATTTGAGGATGCAGAATTCATTGCAAAAGGGTTCAGGATCTCATAATGTACAGGAAAGCACATGGTGGTGGGATTGCACTTTATATTTAAGAGCCAATTGAGATCAGAGGTGATTTGACACCAGATGAGATTGAAATGGTTGCAAGTGCATTTACCTACTTGAGACCAACATCAGTGTGTTGTTGTTATAGAACAACAAGTGCAAATATTTTTTTCTGGATATAATTTGTGAAAAATTAGATCAGGTCATGTGTGTGATCTTAATAATAAACTCTAATTTATGGGTGACCTGAATATCTAATGAAATTTACAGAGCTGTCAAATGAAAAATAGGCTCCTATATAGCAAATATTTGTGGATTATCTCAAGTAAATAATGTTCCAACAAGAACATGGCAGAAAAGTGATGGCACAGAAATCTCTAGTTGTATTAATTGACACATCTTAACCAATTACAATGTTGCAGTATCATGGGCCAAAGAAATATCTATACTGTTAGGGTGTAGTGCTAATAATTGAATGGAGCAGCATTTGTTGTCCTTTGTTGTGGGTATAGAACAAACTGCAATGATGCATAAATGTCTTGACTGTTTAGCTGTAAAACAAACAGTTTACTCTTGTGTTTATTGTTGCAAAAAGCCAGTTATTTTGTACAAAAATGTCTACTTTAGTGCAAACAGACATGATTGTTCGACCAGACACGGTACATGGGTACAATTTTTTTTTTTCACCCACAAAACAAATCAATTGAACTAAATTGTGTCAGACTATGAAGGAACGGCATTCACAACCAAAACAGATAACACAAGAAACGAGTAAAATAAAACAAAAAAAAAAAAATCAACTTCAAAACAAAATCTATTTGCCCTGACTCTTAATCACAGATAAAAAAAAAAAAAATACTGAGACGTTTAGATCGTTGTATGTATGTGTGTTGTAATAATGTATGTTATTTTCAAATGATGTTTTATTTCTCTGTGTAGGCTTTTAAAGTGCACTGTCAAAGCGTAAAGGTTTGAGGCCACAGAAAGAACAGCTGCTACATTGCTAAACTAAACTCATATGGCAATCATGACATAAGAGCTACAGAAGAAAAAAATTATGTACAATGAATAGTTAACTTATTTAAAAATGTGTGGACAGCATATACTACAGTGATTTACACATCACACTGAGACAATCTAATTCCATTTAGTTTATTAATTTTTGTGGATATTATGCTTACATGGTGCACCTGACCACGTTTATGCTTAATCAGATTACTGCTAATTAATTGATGTATAGCAAACATGGGCATATGTTGCATTCTGATGCTGGCTGGTTTATTTGACTCTGGGGCAAAATATAATAAAGCTGCTATGTTTAGCCTGCTGTGCCCACTTAATGGCAAATTAAAGGCGTCCAGGGTGCATTTGTAAAGAATCAACTGTAGCTGTAGAGTGAAACTGAGCTTAAGATAAAATAACATAATTTTTTGATGCTCAGTTGCAGTTTACAGGAGACATTTAATCCTATGTATGATATTTGATTTTTGTGAGTTTTTGAGACCTTTACATCATCAGTGTCAAATTGCACAATAAACCTACCTTTAAGCAACAAATTGAACAATTAATATAAATTCCCTGATGTAACAAAACTGATAAAAACAAAATAAAATGACTTTTTTAAAAGTTTAACAAACACCCAGTTTCAAAAAATTATTTTGCATTGTTTCACAGGGTTAAGATAATGTGTTTCAGCAAGAATTCTGCTCCTTCTCAGAACCTTTTTGCATACTTTTGCGTATCTTTGTTGTAGGATGATTTCAGAGGTACTATAAAAGAGAAAACATATCAGACCTCTTCCTCCTTTTCCTTCTATGTCTTATGGTTATTGACTGTCTACATGACACCAGAGAAGATGCTGTGCAGCTGCTCACTGAGATCATGCTGAATACTGTCTTTGTGAAAATGTGTGCTGAAAAATAGTAGCCTTATAGCCCAAAAGATGAAGGAGCTGTATGGACTAATATTAATTTTTGGGAGTAACACATAATATATAAAATATTGCCAGTCAGACACACTGTCAAATAGTTACATGGTGGCATTTTAAGTGCATTTGCACAGTGCATGTATATGGGTATTACTTGCCTGCTTTGTGGTGTTTTTAGCCACATTGTTGATTTTAAAAAAAAAGTCAGTTTGGCAAACCTCCAACAGAAGTAAATTATTCTGTAATAATGATGTTGTGATACATCCGAGGTTTTCACCTTCGCCACCCCTTTCAGATTTTTCTGCAGCCGCCCCTGGTCACCAGCCACCACCGGTCATTTGTGCACATACCTACCTACATACCGCGCTGCGCGAGGCACATACAGTGCCTTCAAATGCGGTTGCGCGCTTCCACCGCACGGCAAACAAAGAGCGAAAACAGTGAGCATCCCTGGCTGTAGAGTTGCACCTGCAGGAGGGCTTGCTTTGATTCTTTTCTCGGCTGTTTTGTCTCACTTGGATAGGAGGACAGTTTGTGTCTGTGTCCCAAGATGAACCAAACCGCCACCGTATCGCATCAAGTGAAATGCCAGTCTACAAAGGCCATCAAGGTGAGTTGTATGGATTATTCTTATTCGCCGCGGTGAACTTATTGGTGATTTATCGAACTGTTTGTCGGCAGGAGCTCCGTGACAGCTCCAAACTTCAGTGCGGGTTTGGCGAGCGGGGATGCGCATTGACGCACAGCACTTTGGAGATGGTTAGGGGATATACGCGTGAGCATCCCCGTTACAGCAACATCGAGTTATTAAATAATGTTCCTTTATGAGACATTCAGATATAAAAGAAAGAAAGATAACAGGACTCCAGTGGCTAGGTTTGAACGAGAGACGTCCAGTTTGAATGCCTTGGATGAAGAGTCACACATTGGCGCAGTGGCGAGATTTCATTCATATCACGTGGTGCTTCTTGTTCTTATTTTGTCTGTATGTGCTGACAGTAAATTAGAGGATATCCCTTCGGACTTTAAGGTGGTTGGTGAGGAAAAAATGTGAACATTTGTGCCTTTGAAGGTGCTTAACTTTACCTGTGCACGGTCCCGGGAGATCATCCCGAATCCCGACCTGTTGTCGGGACAAACAAATTGATTTTAAACCTTCTGGAAGGGGGGGGAGTAAGAAGTGCCAGCTCGTAAACGTGAAATCAAGACAGAAAGAAAGAAAGAGAGAGAGAGAAAGAGCGAGAGAAGGGATAGCGGCGTTTTCTTTTCCAGTCACGATCGAGAAACGTCTTCGCTCGGTGGCATCCGCATTGTCTTCGTATAGCGCACCTAAATCTGGGTTGAAGGAGTGTGAAATGTGTGTGTGTCGGTGTGTGTGAGGGGTTGCTTCTCATGCAGCACGCATGTGTGCGCGCGCACGCGCCTGCGTTTGTGTGTGACTCAACAGCTCGGTATCGATTTTGCCGCGGGTTCTGCATCACTTTTCAACCTCCAAGTCCCACCAGAGAAATTTAGCTTGGGGCAAATTTATCGATCCTCCTTCCTACTGTCCCAAAGGCGAGCAATTTAGGAATACAAGGCCGAGTGTTTGGAATTACCCAACTTCAACTTTTGAATTAAACATTTTGTGGAAAAAAAAAATATTTTAATTGAATTCTTGAGGTATTTCACCAGTCTCAGGCAGCCATCATATACTGTATGCACCTGGTGCCGTTTCCTTCTCCGGGACTGTTGAGCTGAAGCCAACTCTTCGTGTGTCATGTGGCTTTGTGCTGCTGATGGAGCTCAGTGCAGGATGCTCATAAAAGCCACTGTGCTGTGTTCAAAATGAGGCTGCTGTCACGTTTTTTTCTACCTTTTGGAGGAAGGGCATAATGGGATGCACCCAGCTGAGTTCAGGACTGCTCAAAATTCAAATACAGTACTCTAGTTCTTTTAATTTGAAATGTTATCTTCGACAAGACTTTTAATTATGTGGTTGGTTGGTGAAAAAGCAATTTTTCAAATTGCTTCTTCACATACTGGCAACCTGAGTTTAAACATGGTTTAAAGGTACTTACTGTAAATTCAAATTTTTTGTAAATTAATTGATCAATGCTAATCAACGCTCAGATACAAAAATACTTCAGTCTTTATTGTTTTGAAGAGGTATCAACAGAAGTTGAACTACTGTAGGCCTGGGCTGTAGTTACATGTAACACCAGTTACTAGAAAATTCTTCTTTTAGCTTTATTCCCATTCTCTCAAGAAGCTTTGCCTTTTCCCAGGTAAATGCTGTCAAAATATAACTGTTAATTTTCCTTGATAAATAAAGGTTAGAATGACTCAGTACACCATCTAGTGGTCTATACTACTATTGTGAGAAAGTACAGCCAGGCTCTAGGTCAACTTCAGTTGGTGTCTCTTAAACACAACACACAGATATTTTTTTTAAAATAAAGTCAAAACAGTCTTCTATTTACCTTCTGTTATTGGTGTTTAGTTTTTAAAGAATTTTAAAACATGAATTTACAATAAGTACCAATAAAGGAAACTGGTTCACTTGAGTCCTGTTTGTCTGCAGATTTGCTTATGCTTTCTGTCAGTTATTACGCTCAGATTCAGTGCAGAGATCTTGGAAGATTGTGAAGTTTTCTCCATGCTATGAGTCAAATGAGGGAAACCTGGTGCATATAACTGAAAATGTCACTACTTTACCAAAGCTCAGCGATGAACCCAGTGAAGCAGTGTATCTGATATGAGAAGCGTGGTTAGAAAGGCCAGTTCATGCTGCGGGCTGCAGACCGGCACATGGTCACTGGACTTGGTCTTATACCACAACAGGAGGTGTGTGTGTGTGTGTTCATGTTCCACATGTGCACGCTAGAAAGCATAACACCCAATAGCCAGTTTTCTTTGCTGAACTACATTAAAAAAATATAAGAAGCTGCAAGTGAAAGAAATATGTTGGTCTGTGAATACAAACGCTGCTGGATAATTGTCTACAATCCAAATAACGAGTTTGCAAGAAATAATGCACAATACACTGACCGGCATGAGATGGCAAACAAAAAGGGATCAAAAGTGAATTTTCCAAACACCACAGTGGCACAGATAGATGGGTCGAGGTGGTAGCACTTTGATATACCTTTGACACGCCAAAACCAAAGAAGCACCGGTGTTTTAATGATCACAGTGGGATGCTGTACTATTGTGCTTGCTGATTCAGTCTCCACCCAGATCCTGGAGTGCTGGGACTTCACTAAACCGAGCCTTCATCTGTGTGATTAATTAGATTTGCACTTTTCCTGCTATGTCCAATCGCACAGTCTAATCACCACACATCCACTGCAGTCTGACATGACTCAGAATTACATAACATAGTCTAACTGAAATTGAGATCACCCCTATCTGGCACACTGGGCACAAGTGGAGTACAGCACATACACCAGTTTATTTTTCTCAGCATATGCACTGTTGCTGTCAGGTCATGCTGGGTTGGACACAAGAGGCTGGACACAATTCCTAACAACACAGTAATGCTAGTTGGCGTGGATGTACGAGGCATTTTCAGGATTTCTTGGAGTGGCGCAGACCAAAATAAAAGTAGAGGGCCCTCAAGAAAATCAGAATATTTGATTACAAGTAAGTATATTGGAGAAGCAGGGTATATTATCGATTTAGTCTTCTGAAAGTGGTGAGACTGCTGCAAACGGTAAACACAATTCTGGGCTTTTTAGACCTTGTACAAAACACTTGTGGGGTTGTTTTCTGGGGTTGGATTTAAACATTTTTAGCTTAGTTTTAACTGACAATACAACATTTCACATTAAGAGGTTTGATACTAGAGTGTCATAACATACCTCCACTTATATCATGCATTTTATTCACTCATGCAGCCAGTCAGACTGGAGCCACCCATCTTTTCCATTTGACTTGAAGTATCTACAAGCTGTCACTAGGATGGGGAGGGTCATTTAGGAGTCACTCACTGATTTAAACCAATCAGGATTGATGAATGTAATCAGAAAGTCATCTGGTGTTTGCAGCCAGTGCAAAGTAAACAGAGTGGGCAGGCGTTCAGCTCACTTTAATTTGTTCATATTGAAATACAGTCTGAAAAGAAGAAAAGGAAAGATTGAATGTTTAATTTATGCTACCATGAGTGTGTCCATTTTTGGAAGTATTTGCCTACAGAGAGTCTACGGACAGGGGTTTTCAACCACTGGAAACATGCTTACATGCAGTCCTCCAAACTACATGGTACTCAATGTGGGTGATGTTTTGCATCAGTTGAATGCTAATTGGTTGACAAGTAGGCTGGAACCGGGAAGGGGGAAACAGTGGAGTTCACCAGGAATGGGAGAAGAGAAAAAAATCCCCAAACACCCCAGATTAAAAAAAAACAAAAAAATGGAGCATGAGAAGAACACACAGGATTTTTTTTTAATTCGATAAAGATTATGACCTGCTTCACACCATCAGAGGTTTTGTTGTGTCACTTGTGGTCTGTCACTCAGCAATAATTGGCAGCCATATGCATCTTTACATTGTATATATACACTTTATGGATGCAGCTTGCTAACTAAGCTTGCTACAGTCTGTAGATAACCCATCACTCCATCTTATTCTCTAATTATCATGCAGTTTGGCTCTAACAAAACAAAATGGTGGAAGCCAAGGGCTAATAATGAGGCTTCAAAATGTAGAGCCTGCAGAGTAGTGAGTGAAATCATGGTAACCTTTGCTTTGTACATCTGTTATATACAGTCCTCAGGCATAGCTAGTAAATGTGGGCTGTTTAGATTCTGTTAGTGTGTGTTATAACGTTAGTTGTTCTAACTAGGATGACTCAATGGCTACAAAGTTCGCACGAGCTGATGAGAAGATTCACCCATATCTTCTGTTGCATGGAGAGCTGCTGTGTACGAATGCCCTGATGGTTTGCGGGAGAATCTGCTTTCTGAACGTCACCGAGCAATGCTTTTCTCTTTTCACACTTTCCCTTTCTTTGTTTCTTTGGGAGATTCTGAGCTGAGGCAGCATTTACGCTCTTTATTGTTTAAAACCGCTGCACATTATAACAGTGGTGAACAACAGCCCGGATGTCAGACACCCCGAGGCATCTGCTCCAGATCAGCTTGATGCTCTTTGCTTTCACCTCTCAATGAACCTGTCTCTATAATCAGTGAAACAAGCAGGGATCATAGACAGGATTAAGTACTCCAGAACTCATCTGTGTTGCGCAAACCTCGCCATCTAATCTCTCCCATGTCTGACCCCCGTCGAGTGGCACAGAGGTCTTAACGGCTTTTTATCATCCTCTTAAATGTGCCCTCTTTGTAACATGGCTGTGTCCTTATGCCACGAGCCAAGATAAAAAAAAATCCAATTAGGAATGAGGCAGCAGATTTTTCGTGGGCCTTAGATCCTGTGGTCTCACCAAGTTTAACATGGCTGGCTAAAGCTCGTGCCATCAGCGATCTTTGGAAGTGTCAGGTCCACCCACATGCAGGCTGCAGTTATAAACCGGGATTGTCAGAGAGGCAGGGAGCTGTGTCAGTGCTCCACTCCTGCTGCATACATCAGTGTACAAGGTCGTAAAAAAGAAGGCGCTATATTTCTCCGGCTGTGCTGTTACACCGTGGACTTGAACTAACTTCACTCAGCAGGGATCTCGACAGAAAGTCTGGGCAAGAGTGACAGTTTTAAGTAAGTGCCAAAGGACTGAGTCTCTTTCTCTGAAATCCCAATTTTAGGATACTGTTTCATGATGACAAGATAAAGTAGATCTGAGTGTGAGTGTGCAGCTGTATCTGACACCCACTACCTTCAAGCCATTTATAGTCACATCACTTATGCTTCTTGAGTGACAAAAAGCCTGGAACTTAAAATTAAAGTGACACGAGTCTTTAAGCTGTGTGCACAAACAGTGTCTACAGTAAATAAGAGTCTGCTGGATGAAAACATCAGCCTAGAGAGAAAGATGACTGAATAGAGTTTCTGAGCCACAATGCATGAAACTCTTTATGAAAAATAGACAAAAACCTGTAAATGTCTGATATTCTGAACCTACACACTGATTTCTGTCACACATATTGTGTCATGCGCTGTGATTATTAAGTTCTAAAGTACTCCCATAAAAAACTAAGCAATACCTGATTGAGATTTGAACAGTTTCAAGGTCATCTGCAGTCTGTTTCCAGCACTGGTGCTAATGTCAGATTGTTTCTGGTGCACACAGTGAACTTGGATCTGATTCACCTTCTTTTGGCTTGTGGTGTTTGGCTTTAGGTTTGCAAACAAAGCCCAAGCCACATCACAAGTATGAGCTGATTCTGAAGCTCAGCTGTTTTAGAACCGCACATCTGTCACTGACCAAAGACATTCAGAAATAAATTTCAATCTCAGATAAAAAAAAAAAAAAGATAGTACTGTGCAGCAATACAGACTGAGCCACGTCTTATTTCTTTATTTTTTGCATGAAAATAAAATATTGCTGCAACAGTTTATTGAAATGTATACGCGTCGGTGGAAACGCAAAGTTTAAAAGTTGATAGGAGCTTGAAAGTCTATATTTCCTATGACCACCTTTATTCTTTAACACAGCCTGAGCTCTCTTAGACAGCTGTCTTGTAATTTCTTTAAGCAGTCTTCAGGAATAGTTCTCCAAGCTTCTTGAAGGACATCCAAAGCTTTTCTTTGACTGTTTGCTGCCTTTTGTGCCATCCTTCATCAAGCTATTGTTGCTATATACCTTCAGTATATTTATGTCTTTTAAACTATGTTCTCTTTTTGTACTTGAATCATTCACAGGTCAGTGTTAAGTGGCTTTACTAACAAACAAACTAAAAACAAGATACAAGGACTGGATAGAAAATATGTGTAAAAGCAACCACTGTCCAAAGAAAACCTTTGAAAGACCTGGGAAGTCTGGAAAAATATTGCACAAGGCCACTTTAAATATTGCATCAAAGTCTGGCTCCTTGAAAGTAAAATAAAAAAAAAAGAGGGGTGGCTCCAGATGTTTGCACAGCACTGTCATATCTTCGGGTCCATATTTGACTGGGCTGTCTCTTTAGAGAGTTAATTTCATTGTGGCTTACCAGTTTTTATCGACTGCAAATTGCAATGATGAGTCTCATTGTGAAAATCATTATTTGGAACGCAACCCCAGTGATATTAAATCACTTGCTCCACATTACACCGGCCAAGTGGAGGAAAAAAACGTTCAGCATAGTCTGTCATGTCAACCATGAATACTGTCTGTTCTCAAAATAGTTTTCATTTCCCCACTGGAGATATATTGGGAGTTTAAACACTGACGTGCTTTGATCCAGCTCACACAGCGCCCTATTTCAGATAAAGTACTTTGACAAGTTCTTTTGCTGCAGCTGAAGTGAAAGCCAGTCCGATTTTAAAGATAAGTAATGAGGACATTGTTGAGACGCTGAGCAGTAATCAAACTCTGGCTTAAGTTGGGGAGGGGGGGGTCTACTTCAGAGAAGTCATTGAACTGTTTAATGTGAAACTTGTCTATCTTTCATAGTGTCTGCCTTCCATGTGAAAAGCCAAATCCCAGTAGATGTTCCATTTATTCAACAGTTCAAGTGATGCTGGCTCGATTACTGCTGGTTGCTCTGTATTGCATAATGTGTTTGTGCTTTGAAAGCTAGACAATTACCAAATGATTCAGAATATTCACAGAGACTAGAAACAAAAACAAAAATGTTTCTTGGATAAACAAAATATCAAATTCCAAAACATCTCACTTTCAGTTACATTTCACATTAAATATACACAACAGCATGCACAGAATTTCCTTCTGAGCTTGCATTTCTGCCTGGAGCATTGTTTGCAGTCACTCCGCCAGCAAACGGCACCGACGGCTCTCATCTCAGTAACTCAGTACCATGGATGCTCGACAACTCAGCCAGCAGGTTATTGAACCTGCGAGGCGTTCCCCTGTTCAGAAGATATATCACATAAACAGTCTTTAAAAACTGCTCGGGACCGGCTCGCTCTGCGCGTGATAGATTGCTGGAATCAGTCTCATAAGAATGATTGCATTGGCTCTTGAGTCAGTGAGTCTATAAATTACAGAGCTATGCCAGCTGATCTCAATATATTCTCCCCTCCGAGTACACCTCTCTGTCCCCAGCCTCGCTGAGGAATACAGCATGTGATAGATGTGTCCCTAATTTGTTTTGTGGTTGAGACATGTCTGACACTCATTTGCATAAGAGTGTTTTCTCCTGAGAAACTTTATTTGTCCCTGTAAAGAAAATTAATTAAACTCGCACTCATGGGACCTATAGAGTGTTTAATGATGTGTTATGACCTCAAACTTGAATATCTCATGAGCAGCTCTTAACAGAAATCGTTTTGTTTTGTTTTGTTATTGCAGAAAAAGCAAAAACATGCTGAAAAACTTAAGGATGAAAGAGTGAAATGAGTAAAAGATCTTCCCTGAGCCAGAGAGGTTTTCTTGGAGGTCACATTTTCCAAAAAGAGCTCAGTGTTCTTGGTGATTAATGGTTTCAGAAATTAAATGTTTCTCTTTTGAAAACACAATCAGAAAGATTGAGTTCACTCATTCTCAGTTTCTTCTGAGTTTAAATGTGTGCTAGAAATGAGAATGCAGTGCAAGAGAAAATACCATTTAGAGACCTCATTAAAACAAAAAGTTTCACAGTTTTTTTTTTCCAATAATAATCTTCCATTATTCCTGTAAATGTATTTATGTGTCTGTAAGATGAATTAAAGTCAGTCTGAGAGATTATCTCAGGGCCAAATAGGCTTTACAGCCCGCTGTGCAGTCAAATTAAAAGCCATAGATATATCATGAAAGTGAATCTTGAGGTGCAGTGTGAGAGTAACATAATGAGGGAAAACACCATCGCTGCACAGAAAATTATACAAATCTTTTTAGTGGTAATGATCATCTGCAATATTAAAGAAAGTACGTTTTTGTTGGAGTGGAGAATGGCAGGTGGGATGTCATGTAACGGTTTGGTGATTAGGATGCAGAAAATCTTTAGATTTACAGATCTAAAGTGTCTAAAGTGGAACCCATATGGCGGTAAATTCTTTTTTGATGCTGTATGAAAACTCTCCATAAGGCAGACTGTAGGTGTTCATATCCCACAGGTGTTGTTTGTTTTTGTTTGCTTTATTATTTTCATCTTTTGTGCTGTCTCCATATGGTTGTACCACATGCTTTCGTCTTATCTGGCTGTCCCGTTTTTGTTTTTTTGGAAGAAATGTTTGGAAACATGGATCTGACTTTGTGTTATTTTTCGGAAATCATCAACTGAAAGCAAACTTTGCAGTTAATCCCTATGTTAAATATAACATGCTGTAGAACAGGAATGGCAGCATTCTCAGACATGTAAATGTCACTTTCTTATAGTGAACATGTTCTGCTTTTCTTTTATTTTCTGTCACACATTTATTTTCCAATTCTACTCATATTAAACATAAGAAACGTAAATATTAAAACACAAGGTTATTAACAGAACACTATGTACTCCTGGGAAAAACTAAGTACAAGTACAAGTTAGTAGCAGACAGGTGATACTAATCAGGGGCTTTTGATTAACTGATTATCAGTAAGTGTGCATACATCTATAAAAGCAAATGCTTTAGCAGTTTCTGTTCTGCCGCATTGAAGTATGTTGACACAAAGCCACACTCTTCCCAGCAAATTTACCTTAAGGTCAGATCGTTCAAGTTAATCAAGCCAGTAAAATGAACTGAGGCAATAAAGAAGCGGTGATACGTGTGTTCTCCTGACCACTGAAATAAAAGTTATGGCCGACGCCCTATTCATTTAGATGGGTGATTCAGAATAACTGCACAAACAGGGTGCAAAGATGGCCAGAATAAAGCTGGAGTAGCGGTTTGGATAATGCTAAGAGAATGGGCTGTTACATCTATAAAGGTAAGTCCAATAAACAAGCTATAACTACCATCATATCAGTCACATGTTTTTCTTTTCTTTTTTATTTCATACCACTTGCAGCTATTTTCTATTAAACCACTCATAAGCAACATTACAGGGAGATGCAGCACAGTCACTTAACACTTAACATGATCACAAGAACATTTTACTCGCTATATTGCCTTTGGGATTTCTTAACTGAAGATATTTAAATTTGAAAAGTATTGTATTTGAAAGTCTAAATCCACCATTATGTTCCCCAGTAAGAACCTCATAAGCAGTTTATGATGTCCATTCTCATACAAACCAGATTTGGGCTCAAGCACACATGGCTGGAACTGAGAAGTTTCCATTTCAAATCAAGAGAGAAAAATAGTGCTTGTGGTTACTGCGTCCTCCTCTTACTGATGAAAGAAACTATGTTCTGCTTGGCAAAAGATGGAGCAATCAGAAGAAGGTGGGCTTTTGGAGAAGGGCCTTCAGAGTTCCAGGATACAGTAAGATAGATATGAATTATATTGAGCCATGAATCATGCTAAGCTGCTGTAGTAGAGTTGATTTGAAGCTGGAAATGAATACAATGTTTCCAGTACTTACTATGTTCATGTTAATTTTTCATACACAAGATTATGTATGAATGAATGTTTGAACCTGATCCAGAAGGGACACATGGAAAACCTACTGAAACCTGATATGAATACATTAATTTTCAAAAAAAGAGAAACCTGATCTGAGTGAGACCAAAGCACAGCCAGACCCGATATTCAAGGATAATTGGACTTAATCCTTCATGCAGTAGACCAGAACAGATGCTTACATAATGAGCTAATATGAAATCATGGAAACTAAAACAATTCATTTATATATTTCAAAGACGAAACTGCCAGACCTTCAACACCAGATGGAATAATCATCTTTTAACATTGATAAATTATAAATGAAGTCCTCATTATACATGAAAGAAGATTATATGGTCTATTTGGATCCACACAGGTAAACTGGTGCCTGGCAGATCTGTGGCAGCAAAACGAAAACCATTTCTTGAACATTTTCTACATTTAAAAACAGGGAGCTGACCTGAGATCCAGTCTGATTCAGGTTGGGTTGAAAACCCCTGAAGACCTGTACAGTGTTGTTGCATCAGTGCAGTGAACCAAATCAAATTTTGAGAGGGGATTTATGAAACTTTCAAAAAGCATTTTCAAAATATGCATTGCACCTTTCAAAACTGAGAAATTGTGTCATAAGTGTGAATTTCTTTCAAAAAAATCCCAGTGAAAAATCAATATATGTCAAGAGGAGCACACAAGAAAAAAAAAAGAAGAACCATTTCAGATAGATCCAGATCTTTCAGTTTGAACAAGACGTACACAAGTACACACAGATGTGAGAAGACCATAAAATCTGTGTAGGCTGAAGTGAGTGTGACTTGTAAAAACAGATAAATGCTGAATCCATGAATTACAAAGGAATTCATCGTAGCTTGCAGTCTATGATGTTGGAGCAAAAATATAATTATATATTATATATAATAATTAAATGTAAATATAATAAACTGATGAACTCAGACACTAAACTTACCAGGAATTTCAGGGCACCTTTAGCTTTAGGCTCAATATGAAAAGTGAAAAAATCCCTCTTTCAATTCACCATTCTTTTTTTCTCCACATGTTCTTTTCTCTAGTCAAAGTCTGATGCCTAAATTACCTGAAATGCAGAGTTCATCCCCATCCCTATTTTGTGGCTGCCTCCGGAGTGTTCTTTTTGCTTTAAAGCGGTCAGGATTCTTATAGTTATTGTTGTGTGAGACCTTCTCATCCTTCTATGTGCATATGTGGAGGCAGAGACAGCAGCAGCAAGACCTCAAATATGAAAATGATTAAGACAGAAAAAGTACAAAAAGGAGGAGATGTGAAGGTGTGATGTGAAGGTTGCTGAGTAGCAGATGTAGAGGAATGGTGGGAAGTACAAGACATCTTAAATAGAAAAACCAAATGGATGTGTGGTAAGAAAGCAAGCACTGAGATACACTGGATTAATCTATTCTTTGTGACCTGCCAGAATTAACTCTATCATTAAATGCAAACAATTTTATCCAATTCAAGGTTGTAGGGGGACTGAAGCCTATCACTGCTACCATAGGCCAGTTATACACACATATCAGTCTGTCACAGGCTAAAACAGAGACAAACAACCATTTCCACCCATATTCACACCTTTAGGAACTTCAGAATCACCAGTTCACCTAACCCCATTAACTGCATGTGTTTGGACTGTGGGAGGAAGCCATGGAACCCAGAGAAAACCTCAGCAGATTCAGGGAGATCACGCAAAGATCTCAAGGACCTTCTTGCTGTGAGGCAATAATGCTAACCACTGCACCTCCATCTTGATCGTTGCTGTATTAAATTTGTTGAGTTTCAGGTGAATTTTTAGACCTGGTATCACTTGATTGGAAATAAGAACAACCCTAGGTTTCTCTTCAGCACTGATGCCAGGCTGACAAAAAGTCAGAGTGCTGTTGTCTGTTGTCTAGTAATGACTTTGTGAATTTATTTACAAATAAAAAACTATTAGACAAAAAAATTAATTTGAACATCTAACAGATGTAAAATTATGTACATTAACTTTCAATATCATTGATATTTAATTAGACTGTTTTTTAAAAACTTTTAAATCTCAAGGTGGTTTACTGCTGGAGATTACTTCCTGTTATAAGGGAGTTTTTCCTTCCCACTGTTGCCAAGATGTTTCCTCACATGGGGGTCATATGATTGTTAGGGTTTTCTGTTTTCTTTGTATTATAGTAGGGTCTTTACCTTACAATATAAAGTACCTTGAGGCAACCGTTGTTGTCATTTGGCGCTATAGAAATCAAATGTTTCCAGTTGGAAATGTTAAAAAAAGAGAGAAAAAAATGCGCCTTCCCTCTTGAGTCAAAATCATTGGTTTCTCTGCAGTAACTCCGTCAATGAACAGCATGCTGTCTCCTAAAACGTTTTTAATGCAGTTTTGGTAGCTCCAGGCACAGAAACCACGTTTTAAAGTTCCAGGAAAGGATATCTTAAATTAAATTTTTGTCCAGTTAAACATACATATTTAATTTATATGTGTATTTATTTATTCTTATGTTGAAGTATTTTTTACAGTAGGATTGGTGAACCTGCCTATGGGTCACCACCTCAACACAATGACCTGTAGTGGTGTCGCGTAATTACACTCTTCCATCTTAAGCTGTTTGTCAGTCAGAATGCATCTACAGATACCTTGAGTTGAAATACATCTTTGAAAAACAACAAACATCAGATTTTCAGGTGATACTTCTTAAAATTTCACTTCATCTTTGCAGCACGGAGGAAAAAGAACAAATCTTTTCTTTGTCGAGGTAAAAGGTGAACAGGAGAAAGTGGATTTTGTCAGCAGATGATGAAAGGCTTCTTGTCGGCTTCTGGTTGGATTTGCTCAGCAGTGTTGACGTTGGACTTTACAGAGCTGTTGTGTTTTTGGAGTTGGGAGATAATAATTAGGGGAACAGCTGGCAGAGTGAATCAGAGGAGAACTTTTTGAAGTGAGGTCACGGCCTGGTGAGACCTCGTGCAGAGAGGAGGGAGCAGCCGCGGTTCCGGCTTTTTCTTGTTAACAGTGAGATTTGATGTGTTAGAGATTTGTGCAACACCACTGGCACCACAAACGCTGCTACTCCAGCATCCCTGCTGTATAATTAGGACAATTCCACCTTTGTGTTGATCTGAGGATTATGCTATAACTGTTTGACCCCATGTTTCTAATTTTTAAATAACACATAAAAGAAAAGAGTGTTTTCAGTTTAAATAAATAATTTCTTTACACACTATTTTTAATGCTGTTCCTGGATACATAATAATATAGAGTCAAACAGCAGCTTTTTCTCCAGGGGGCTGAAGAGTGAGTGTGTGTACATGTGTGTAAAAATAAATAAAATAAAATAAAAAAAGCTGTTTGTTGTTTTAATGTTTTGATGAAATTATACTTGAGGATGAGCCCAGAAATAACCAACCACACTGCTGTGAGCACATTAGTATGTCAGCCATATCGCCCATTTCCTTTGCAAAAGCAGTGAGCCCCCTGATGGGCGAGAACAAAATCCAAATGTTTTTATTCTAATCAGCAGCAGGAGACCAACACCAAAGTGTGTCTGGGCTGATTTGCAGCTATCACAACCTCTTCTTGAATGAAGGTGGCTGTCTGATGTTGCACATATAGTGAGTCTGTGAAAAACAAAAACAGGTGTGGGTTTTATGGCAGGTGTAGACAGAGGTGGAGATATTAGTTGTAGCTCAGATGCTAACTATAGCTACCAAACCAAAACCAAGTCATTATTTCCATCACCTGTAGACGCTGTTGGCATGCTGGTTTTTGCTTGGAGGGATTTTTAGAAGCAGAGAAGTTTATTTTAAAGATATTTTCAAAGAAATGACAGCTATGGACCCTTTTAGGGACTTTTAGCTTAGTGTTTTCTTTTCAGTCTCCCTGCTCATCAGCACTCTTTTCAACATAACAGACAGCTGTTAATTTAAAAAAATAGTGTTCTCACTTTCTCTTCTCCAACGAACTCTCCTGTTTACAGTGGTGCAGTTTTTACCTTTCTAAAAGCCCCAGCTTACCTCCCCAACAGGTTGTAGCAGGTCAGCTCCAACCAAGATCCAGCTTTTAGATTAAATTGCTTAATAAGAAGTTGTAAGGAAGAGAAGTGAACCCCAGAGAGTGGCTGACTAACTGGTTTTTAGAAACCTGTCAAATATGCTGATGCTTGAGATGAAAGCAGAAGGGGATGTTAGCCACGACAATAGTCGATGCTCACAAAGTTCGTATAAGCACACAGAACTGTCTGGAAATCCGTTGGACAGGGGACTGGTGTTCATATTTTGCTGCATTTCCACCCCTTGCTTTCTAAAGCTTTTACTTATGCACCAAATGTACTTGATAAAGTTTAGATCCAAACACTAGGATTGGGAAAATGTTGTAATTTGGGTTAACTTATGGTCCATAATAGCATTATTAGCAAAGTTAACTGGATTCAATTCTGATGTTGAGTGTTCCTGTTTAAGCATCCATATGTGGCATACTGGAAGTTAAGTTTACACTTAAATTTCATTGTTTTTGACAAACAAGGAGTCTGTAAGGTGCTCATAAGTTAATGCAGTTAATTGCATGCGGACAACTTTCTCAGGCTTTTAAACGCAATGCAAGATGACTGAATTACATCAAGTTATTTTAGTTTACAGTTAAGTTTAGTTGCCAGTTATCCCTTCCATCCATTCATCCAGTCTGAGCAAAGATACCCAGACACATGTATGTGTGCATGTGTGTGTAACAGGTGTTACTGGCCTGGCTGTGGGCAGAGCTCAGCAGTCAGGCGGGAAACCATCTGTTTCACAGCTTGCCAGCAGTCTGTCCAGTGGTTTTCAGCCTCTGAACTCTGCCAGGTTTTGATGTTTAAAGCTGAGGGGGACATTTGTGGTGTGGGTACATGAACCAAGAAGAGGGCAGGTGCCAAACTAGTGGTGATGAGAAGTTTATCTGTTGCCTAGGACTAAAGAAAAGGACCTTTCTGATATTGAGTTACTGAACGATGACAACCTGTGGCTCTCATGCCTTAGGTAGAACAAAGTATGTTATTTGTGATCATCAGGCTGCTGATGCAATGCATTAATTTAACATCTCTTTTAAAACAGCACTTATCTTTTCCTACCTTCAAACTTCCACTCTTTTCATCACTCGACAGCTGTCAAACACTCTTGAATGTATCTAGTTAAAAGACGCCTTGTTCAACTGTTCTTTCATCACGTAAAACATCTGAGACTATTTCGGCATAGCAGTAAATATGTTTACCCAAAGCTTGATATTAAATTTCATGGTCTTATTTAATGAAACACTCTAAAGTTCTATTTCAATGCACATTAAAATTCACTGAGAATGCAGAATGCTTAACTATTCCTTTTAAGCAGTAGCATTATGTAAAGGTCACATCACATTCACAAGCGGGATATGTGTTTCCCCGAAACACTTCCAGCAATACACTTACCCAAATGGTATGTCACATTTTGTTGTACTTCATCTGGAGTACAATGTTCTCAGTAGATGCATGTGCTGTGAATACGCTTTTGCAGGAATGTCGTCCTGATGTTACTGCAGGTATGACCAGCTAAGGGCCACCTAACTCTGAAAGGACTGTCTCCTGGTGATAAAAGACATTTCGAAAGGTTTTATTCAGAATGTTAGTGTGGACCTAAAAGGCATTCAGTGACATTTCAAAAGTAGTTTTCTTTAGTACTTTAGTTCTGGCAGGTAGAAAATATTCCTTTCATCTATATTTTAGAAGATGATACTGAGAAAAAAATTTGTAAATGTCGAGTTATCCCTTTAGGACAGAATATTTTAAACATAAATTGATATCATCTCCCAAAGTATAATGCAGAAACCAGAAGAATAATAAAATGCGAACTGGAAGAGAGTTAATTGTCAAATCATAATTGTACTTGTTTTTGTCAAAATAGCCTTGAGAAATAGACAAATAGGAGTATATGCTATATTAGAAATCGGTCTGATTTCATGAAAACATCTTTTTTTTTTTTTCCCTATAATGTCTGGGTTCTCTAACGCTCATATTGTAGTGCTTTTGGTCTTTTCTTCATAACGAGGTACAGAGCTAGGGTTTGCAGAGTCTGCAGAAAGTGGTGCAAATACCTGTGAAGAGCCTTCATAATGCAGACCACGAAGGTCTTAATGGGACAGAGCTTCAAAGTCTCTGCATCTCTATGTCAGCCAAAGACATGGACTTCTGGGTCTAAAAACTGAAACCAGCACAGAAGTCCTTTAAATCTGCATTCTATTTAATGGCCACCAGAGGGCAATACCTGTAGCCGCCCCTTTCAAGTCGCATTCGGTTTCAAAACATTAAAATGTGGATGATAGACGCTCTCATTTCAAGGCTTTGAAGTGTGGGCTTTAGAAACCAGCAGATGACGTCATGTAGACATTAGGATTGGACTGCTTTTGTTGGCACCTGTATGCTACATGCTTATTTAAGAAGTTTAAGAATTTAGACAAGGGTAGAAATGAAGATAATAACTGTGCCAAGATTGTTACACTAAATTCTTTTATAGTGAAGTTGACAGTTTAACACAACACCAAAAGTAATGTCATAGGCTGATAAAAATGTTAGGTCAGCTAGTCAGCAATGTTTTGTTTTATATATTTGGTGTGTGTGTGTGTTTTAATTATTAAAGCATTCTTCCCCTGCTTCCATGTAGCCAAGATGGCTATGATTCAGGGTGAGAAGTGTACAGCTTTCAATGTTTACTGTAGGGTGTCTGTGGTGCTTTTGGGGACATTATAATTCTTTGAAACAGATCAGAAGATTTGGATGTGTTATGTGGGGACCTGGAGCAGGTACTCTGAAGTAGACATTAAAAAGAACAGGCCACAAAAATGTGGTAAGTAGGGATTTCATGATTTTCAAATATCTGAATACTGACCGACTTAAAAAAACAAAACAAAACCCACAAACAATTTTTGCAGCTTATCCTTGAATGTATGTTTATTTTATTTTTTAAAACCTTTTTTACCATTTGCAATCCAGAAAAACAGAAGATGTTAGAATCTACCACATGCTGCGGTGTGGTGAGATTAGATGCACCATCTGGAGAATGATGCAGGCCATGAAGGTTCTGGAAACCAACCAAACAAAAAAAGATGTCTATTGTCTAGTGCAAACTCCACAAACCCCACAATACTACAGGTATGACTGTCATTTTAGAGATTTCAGGAGTAAAAAATATTCAAATAGTTCCCTGTAAATCTCAAACAGCATTTATGTCTGAAATGCCCATCTTTACTGGTAAGCTCAGCTCTTTTGATGTGTAAGATCTGAGCTCCGCAGATTGCTTGCTGAAGATTAAGGACATCTAAGTAATTTATTTTGTAACTGATTTCTCACTAAGCCTTGCGATCACTCCTGGGAACGAAACTACTTCAACAGAGACGGTAAAAACATTGATTTTGGTATAGCATGTGAAATTCTTTTGTAGCTGAGTGTTTAATCGACAGCAGGGGGATCAGTGGAGGATGATGTAAGCAGTAACACTGTTGCCTCAAATAAAAACAAGCTTCGGTAGATGAACAGGGGGAAAATATTCTGCCTGAAAAACTTTGTTCAAGAACTAATATTTATGTTTGCAGGTCAGGTTGCATTCATCCACATATAACGACTGAACCTGCAACAACGTTATTTATTTTCGGTGGTGATTAGCGATGTTTTCAGGAAACTCCTGACCTCCCACAGTCAGGACTTAAAGTGCAGGCTGCTGGTCAAGGTAGAGCTGATAACCTGCGGCACTATCTGACGTGATCCTTTTCCTCTTGGGGGTCTGTGTGGGAGAATGTCTTGCTTCGCTCTGCTCTCGGCTTGAAAACAACAGATTTGATCTGTCCAACTGTACCCACCATCTGCTGAAAGGTTGTACTTTAAACAGAATATAAGATGAACAGTGTTTTTGTCCCAGTGATTGTTATAGCTGCACCTGGTTGAGGAGGCTTTAGACAAAGAAATGTTTCAACACGGAGGATAGCTGCTCTTGTGGAGGGAAGTCCTTTGAAAAACCTTTACTTTGGAACCGGGGTGTTTTTGTTCTGTTACCCTTGTTCATTTGCCTGAGAGAAAAGGTGTTGATTAGTGTTGCACTTTGACATCGGTGTGTGAAAACCTGGCCAATTAATAGTGTGTATGAAAACTGTACTCCCTTCAGTGTGAAGGTTTTTCTTTCATATTTTTTAATAACTTAAATAAAAGTTGATAGATCCATTGGCAGGTTTAGATTTGTTTTTAATTATTTTTGCAAAGTTACATTACATATATGTATGCTTGGAATGCTTCCACCAAGTCACAATTTAGGGCTTAGGTTTGTCTGCTTTTTAGCCACATGCTAAAGAAGCCTGGTTTCAGAAACTAAAAGATATTTCTTACATGTATTAGGTTTTCTGCCGCACTGCATGTAAAAGGGTAAATAATGGCCCAAACCTAGTAATTAAAAAAAAGGGACAAATCCCTTTAGCGGTGGTAGTTATTATCACAGTTTTGTATTATGGAGGAGGTTGGGGTAGATGGGTGGCACAACAGGCCGAGTCTCTATATTACAAATATTTTTTGTTTTTTGACGGTTTTTCTAACACTAATCAAGTTGTTTCTGTAAAGTAAACCCAACTAAACTTTTAACACTTGTAATACCCACATCATGGAAAGGATGGTTTATATTTGGGTTATCTCCAGACATGGCAAGCTAATATTAGTTGTGTTTTAGTTTAAGATCACATTACATATGGTCTGTAGGTTGTAAAACTAGTGTAATGGACAACAAGTGCAGATGATGATTTTTGACTTATAACTAGACATTTGTCAGTACCCTAAAGCTTAATTAAAGCAACCTTTTACCAACCCCTTTAACTTTTTTACTTTTCTAACTGGCTAAGAGAAATGTGGTGTCAGTGCTTCCAGGCACCTGCATGTAGAATACATTAAGAACGTCTTGCAGTCCCAGTCTGGATATTCACTGAACAAAATAGCCTGGACTGTGAAATGAATGTATTCCTCATTGCCTTTGCAGTGGCCTCAGGCTGCCAAAGAACTCTGGGGAGAGAGAAAGGAGTTATTGCTAAAGTGTGTTATGTTCATGCTCTGCGCATTTGTATGTATAAAGTGCTGTACTGATGTGCCTGAGGAGGAAGCCAAAGCTCATCCCTGTAACACAGTAGAAGGGAGGGAGGAGGTGTCAACACACTAATGAACGGTTGTGTGCTACTTTATTCACGACTCCAGTGTAGTGACACAGCTGCAATAATAGGGACAGCACATAATGAGTTGAGTAGAATAAACAGAAAAGTGCACTTGCACATAACCACATACAAACTTGCACACAGAGTTGTACACACTGCAGAAGAGACTGTCTTCAAAAGACCGTCGAGAAAGAGAGCCGCTGGCCCCTATTGGCTGCCAGAGGTAGTGACCGAGAGTTGGAAAAATTCAGCTGGAATGATTTCAATTATTTAATGCGGTGGCTTTGAACTTTCTTTTTTGTTCTTGACTTTCACTCACTGAACCTACAAGGCCTTGGCATGATGGATATTTTTAAATATGTATTGTAGTGGTGCTATTCAGTACTACGCGCACTTTTGGACAGGTTTACAAAGTACTTCAAACTGTTTTAAGTTCAAACTGTTATAATAGCTATGGCAAGTGAAAGTACTGTTAATTGGCTCTTTTTCGCTCAGCCTTATTAGATTAAGTTTAGTCTGTGTCATTGGTATCAAGAGCAAAAAGCCAACACAAAACCAACCAAATATATGTGCTTCAGTCTCACTTGCAAACCACCAAATGTTTTCTCATTTACAAAGAAATGAACTTTTCATGGTAAAGAGACAGAAATCAACCAAAAATCCAGAAAAAATGGATTTTTATACATCCATTTGTATGTCACTGAGTGAAATAAATATTTTATCCTGTAAAACAGGGGTGGGGGAACTCCAGGCCTCAAGGGCCGGTGTCCTGCAGGTTTTAGATGCGTCATTGATCCAACACAGCTGATTCAAATGGCTAAATTACCTCCTAAACATGTCTTGAAGTTCTCCAGAGGCCTGGTAAGGAACTAATCGTTTGGTTTACGTGTGTTGACCCAGGGTGATATCTAAAACCTGCATGACACCGGTCCTTGAGGTCTGGAGTTCCCCCACGCCTGCACTAAAATATAACTTAGTACTTGGTGGAGAAACCCTTGTTGCATGAAGTTTGAGACTGATTTCTTACTGATTTCTAAATAATCACATGAACACTTGTCACCATCAGCCTCTTGCGGTGAGTCTGTGGGAGCCAGAATTCTGGCTGGGTTGTAGGGGATCAAATACTTTTTTCACTCAATTACATTTTTATGACTTTTATGTAATGTGATTTCTTTATCTGGATTCTCCTTTAAAATGAAACTACCATAAAAATGAGAGACGATTCATTTCGTTGTAGGTAAGCAAACTTACAATTCCAGCAAGGCATCAAATAATTATTTCTCTCACTTTATATTCTATATATTTAGTGGAGGGCAAGTGCCTTTGTAAAACTGATCTGCACATAATGAAAATCCTGCTGTATTCATTCAGAAGTAAAATCAGTGACTGACCATAAACTCAGATAAGGTTCTGGTGGTGCCATAGATGGATATAGGTAGAGGATCATTTACTTCAACCTTTGTGAGAAAGAATAGAAATTTTAGAGACTTCAATATTGGCTCCATTTTTGTGCCAAAAATATAACACGTAAATCCCACCTAAATGAATGAAGTGACATTGAAACAATATCCTGGAATTTCACTCGTGAAAACTGGAGCACAGATTTCGTGGACAAAAAACCAAACCAAACCCCGAGTCCATGACACCTGTAGGCCTTTTCAGGTATAACTTGCTGGACACAAACTCTCAGCATTTGTTGAGTTCAGTTAGCTTCAGATCTTTGTACTAAAGCCTCCACCAACTGAGCATGAGACTTTTAAGGTTAACATTCAGACTTTTTTATTTATTGGCTTTTTATGTAGTTCTTTTTACATTTCTTCGTGAAGCTGTCACTTAATTATCACTTCAGACTGGCAGCATTGAAGGCTGTCAGAACAGAAGAAGTCACTCATGTCTATTGGGGACTAGATAATCACTTCTCTTCCTCATGTACAAACAACACAATTCCCCAGAAAGTGAGCCAGTTCACGATGTAACAGGATTTAATGGTGGCAATAATCTCTTGCAGGGAAATCTGACAGGTGGTGCAATTTCCCAGGCCTTTGCTGTTCTTCTAATCTGGCCTCTAATCCCTTAGCATGCTCATAGCCCAACTTGGAATGACAGGCTACTCGGAAAATTATTTACTTGGAAAGAGATTATTTGGTGCGCTGAAAGGTGATGCAAGTTTAGCCGGGGATTGTTTTTGCCAGCGTGCATCTCCAGGATGTTTTGGGGGCTGACAGGGACACAACACCAGCTCTTCATTGGTATTCTGGAGGTGCTCTGCCTGTCTTGCTGTACTATACAATACATAGACTTTGTGACAAAGTTGATGAAGCATGCATTTTCATCACAGTGCCAGGGCAGAGCACCGACAGTGGCGATGGGAGCATTAAGCAGCAGTGAAGAAGGAAGTTTGTGAGGACATAAGCAGTGCAGAGTTATGCAATGTGTGTAAGATAGTGTAGAAACCATGTGTGTGTTTGCTTGTGTTTGTGTACTGCTGTATTTCTATATAATGAATCTGTGCATGGCATTTTGGGTGTAGCGTGCAGTATTTCTACCCATGTATTCACACATACTGTCCTCTGGAGTCAAGCTGAGTAGGAGGATTGGCCAGTTGTTTATATAATAAGCATTTTACTCTCATTACTTGTTAGAAATGAGTTATCACTTGGCCTAGAGTAAGCAGCTTACATAGGTCTAATCATACTACAAGAACTTATGGAATCAGATAATGTAGGTAAAAACCATGAATAATGTGAATAATGTGTAGGCTGTGTAGTATATATAACTGTCATGTCATTACTCGACTGGAGCCCTGAGTAACTGCCTACAGTGAATGAATGCAGATACCAACCTTACAGAAATGAAAGCCGCTGGTACTAATGCTGCTACTATTAGCTACATTCTGACTATTTCCTACTCCAATGTTACATGATTGGCCTAAATTTAATCAAATATTAAATCAAATGCAAAATTACTTTCTAGGAACCCCTCTTCTACCATAGATAATTGCTGGAGGATCCAATGATGACGCGGATACAGAGTATTTATAAAAAATAAAATGCGGGTGTTACTGTCTTTTGCCACAACTTTTGAAAGGCCAACGGTGCACCCAGCTTTGACCATGTTGGATGGTTCACCTTTATTTATGTTAATGTTAATCCGTGAGAGACTGCAGTCCCCATCTCTCACAGTTCGCTAAATGCAGCTACCTGTTCCAAAAGTAAAGACTGCCTGATGGGGTCATCGGTGCTGCAGTGCACTGCTATTATACACTTATCTGTATAATTGTATCATCTGGTATATATAAACAATTTAGTGTGATATACACAGCCAGAGGAGACTGTTATCTGCGATGTCTGCTCCAGATACCACAACTTCTCCTTTCAATGTTTGACCTTGGCTGAGAATGTGTACATTTAACATTTTTCTCAGCATAACAAGGGACCCAACTTCTAATATCCAGCGCTGCGATTATACTTTTTTTTTTATTACTGGACTTTACTATAGGAACTTTGGACAGTTTAAAAAACGCTTATTCCTAAGGGTATTTTAAATTGTATTATTTTATGCCCTTATTTATAACCCATATTTATCTTATACCATGCTCTGATGCTACCCAGTCTCTGAAACAAGTCGTTCATCCTCCCTAAGCCAGCTTTCTTCTGATGGGCTGCCCCCATGAGATAATTCAATAAGTAAAAATAAGTAAAGAGAGCCCCCCTCTACTGTATACAGAGAAAAAGTCTGAAGCTAAATAAACTAAAACTGAAACCTGAGCTTTTTACTGACAGGGATTACTTATACATACACAGATATCATTATTTGAATGTTACTGTGATTATCCATCTCTCTAACAGTATGCTGACACACTAGCTTTAGACCCCAAACACGCTACACATCGCAAATCTCTCACATCTCAAAGCACCGCCGTCACTCCTAAAACTCCCCCCTCCCTAGAAACGAAATGCCATGTTGCCATATAATTTTTTTGATTGGTCCACATGGTACATTTTCGCACCAATGGGAAACGGGAGGGAGGAGGAGTTTGGGTTTTGTTTTTGCTCGCAGGCGGAGAGTGCTTTTGAGCGCTTTCCTTATAAAACGCCGTTTTTACCGTTTCTTCCCACAGTAAATATAAACAACGAAAGTATTCGGGAAAAGACCCAAACATTGCATATATTTTTATAATAACTCTGGTTTTACGTGGCCTATCAACACAATTTAAAAACTGGTATAAAGTCCGCACTTTTTCCGTCAATTGTCCTACTCACATCTCCAATGGTTGTACGCGTTGTCATTAACGTGGCTTCACTCCACATCAGCCGCTTTGTTAGCTAAAACGCCAGTGTCGGCACATAAGGACGCTGTCATAGTCTTTCAACGACGTTGATTAGCTGCGTATATACGAATGTGAATCGCATCATTGGCTGGACTATGGGATAAGGTGGCATCGTTCTAATCCCATACTGGAGCAGCCAGTCACTTACTGACTAACACTGCAAAACAGAATTGTTAACGTATTTCAGGGATTACACCACTGATCTACAGATTAGTAAACTACCAGCTCTACATATTGAAGTACAGCATCCTGTTGCTACTTTGCCATGGTGTGCACCAATGAATGCTAAAGGAGCGTGAATCACTGAACCCATGGCACCATTCTCCTTTCTTTATGCATCCCCCAGGGATCTTGTGGGTGCACTGGGGGTGCAGTTGGGTTTTGTGTGGGAGAAGCCCACCCTGTGAAACCTTGCAAACCCTGGTCTTAACTGCACCTCATGTAGGCAATTAATATGTGTAGATCAATTAATAGTTCATGAATCTGATTAGGTACTCTGTCGTTTAGCCTACTAAGCTCTAAGACTAATGAAAAACGCTCGAGGCATGTTTTAATACACCGCTATGTGTGGTGATATTTTTTTAGTGTGAAGGATGCCTTCTCGCTGTGTTTTCAGTTGATGTGATTTCGAAGGATCAAATGACTCTTTCCTGTTGGTAAGCTCTTCAAGTGACCCTCTCCTCTAGTGCAAAGCTGCTGCACATTTGTCTCTGGCAAAGACACAGTGGGACTGCTTTGGTGGAGAAATGATACCGTGATGATTAAATAGCTGACTGCTGAGCTGGGTTCAGTAGTGATGGCAAGCTGCGGCCTGTCTCCCACAACCCATAATTAAACCATCTGAAGAGGCGCAAAGTATAGTGATTATTTGTAGTTGGTTTATGGCACATTCAGCTGGTGCCTGCAATACTTTCTTTATCTTGTCATGTTCCCTCGTCCCCTTAAATAAGCCTCGTTCGTTACACCCCGTTTGTCCTGTGAGGAGCTCTGTTAAAGGGCTGCACTTTTCCCACAGCTTGTGCTGGGTGGCTCAGGGCTCCATCTGCAGAATTCATCCACGGCAACAAAAACACATTCTTTGCTTTTTTGAACCACTTTCAATAATAAAAGAGAGGAGCTAGAAAGACCTCAAGTTTAAGAGAAAGTAAAAAAAAGTGATTTACATGTAAAGTCTGTAATATTTTTCTTTTCAGTCTGCAAATATAAACTGTAGAGAAATGGAAAGGTTTTAATGGCAGCCTTGATTTTTTTGTACCTTTTGCACTTGTAGGGCTGAACAGTAGATGAGCATGTTTGAAGAAAGAGCAGAAATATGCTTGTTGAATAGTAGTGAAGTTCAGAAAGTCAGTTTTTTTTCTCTTCCTTTTTAGTCAATAAGCTCGTTGACCTCTAAGTGTTCCCTAGTATTCTGCTTTATAGAGGAAAGATAAGATGGGTTTTGCACCGTTAGCCAGAATTTTGATTTCAAGGTTTTTGTCACGATGCCATTGTAGCTCCGCTTTAACAAAAGTAAAGGGGCCACTTCACACTTGTGTCTGACTGAAATGTAGGTTAAGAGATCAGTCAAGTCTTAAGAATTGTCAACTTGTCTCAGTTATTATTAGCCAAGTTAGCTGCAGAAAACAAAAGCATATTTACTTGACTTTATACACCTAGAATAGGAAATACAACTAATACTGCCAGTGCTGCTTTTGAACACAGTTGTGTGTGTTTTGTGGCTCTGGAGGGGCTTTCTCATATCTAAAAAGAAGCCTGGCGATGTTGTTGTGTAACTGAAAGCTTCCTACAAAACTCAAAAGCTATCGGCACGAACAGAGGGATGGATAAAATTAAAATAGACATGCAGTTATATACCGCTCTAAATTTGGTGGCTGCAATCAAAGAAGCACATGTTTATAGTGATGAGTCTTCCAACCTGAACCACCATATCGACCCCCTGAATACTAAAGAGCTAGAAACACAAACAGCACGTCTTTAAAGAAGCACTCATGACAGTTAATAAACATGTACGACGTTGCAATTTACAGCATTTATTATAGCAGCTAAAAATAATTTTCATAATAGTTCACAGTTTTTGCCCAAATGATATTTGGAGGAAATTATAAGACAATAATCCAGTTTATACTGTAGCACATGCAAACAATAATTTATGTTTTGGTTCCTGGTGCTGTTGCATGGTGTATTTAAGTAAGTAAAGTAAGTAAAACTTTATTTATATAGCACCTTTCAAGATAAAAATCACAAAGTGCTTCACAGAAGCTAAAACCTAAAAATAAAAATCAACCAAAAGCAAGTTTAAAAAGATGGGTTTTTAGCTGTTTTTTAAAAGCGACCACTGAGTCCACAGATCTCAGGCTCAAAGGGAGAGAGTTCCACAATCTGGGGGCCACAGTTCCAAAAGCTTTGTCGCCTTTTGTTTTCAGCCTCGTGTGTTGGACAGCAAGCAAGCCCTGGTCACATGACCTCAGGGACCTGCTGGGAATGTATGGATGTAAAAGTTCACTTATATATGTTGGTGCTTGTCCATGCAGAGCCCTGAAAGTCAAGGTCAAAACCTTAAACTGGATTCTGAATTTAACGGGGAGCCAGTACAGCTGAATCAGCAGGGGTGTGACATGGGAAAACTTGGAGGACTTGGTCAGAAGCTTTGCAGCAGCGTTATGAACAACTTGCAGACGCTCCAAAGAGGCTTTACATAAACAAGTAAACAAAGAATTACAATAGTCCAGACGAGATAAAACAAATGCATGAATGACAATTTCTAATTCGGAGCGCGATACAATGGGACTCAGCTTAGCAATGTTTCTCAAGTGATAAAAACAGGAGCGAACCAAAGATTTTACATGGGCATCCAAAGTCAGAGCTGAGTCAATACTAACACCAAGGCTCCTGATAGACGGTTTTGCAAATGTAGCAAGTGGACCCAAGTAACACTAGGTACAAAATTTTTAGGAGCACAAACAAGAACTTCAGTCTTCTCCTCATTTAGTTGAAGAAAGTTTCCAGCCATCCAACATCTAATGGAGTCTATGCACTTGTGCAAAATCTGTAGCTTGGAAACATCATGGGGCTTAAAGGAGATATATAACTGAATATCATCTGCATAGCAGTGATACGAAATGTCCTTAAATGTGCTCAATAAGTGTTGAAGAGGAAGTAAATACAGTACGAACAATAAAGGCCCCAAAACTGAACCTTGTGGCACACCATAGGCAAGAAAAGTAGAAGAGGAACTGTACTTAGAGGTAGCCACAGAAAAGGCTCGTTCATGCAAATAGGATTCAAACCAGTCCAAAGCAGCCCCTGATATACCCACCCAGTCTCTCAGTCTATCTAGCAGAATATGATGGTCCACAGTATCAAAGGCGGAGGTCAGATCCAACATCAACAGAATGGAGCATTCTCCTGCATCACATCTCATCAAAATGTCGTTGGAGACTCTAAGAAGTGTAGTTTCAGTAGAGTGAGCTCTACGAAAGCCAGATTGGAATTTATCCAGAATGCTGTATTCATCTAGAACAGCTATAAGCTGCTTAGCCACAACCTTTTCTAAAATCTTAGAAATGAACGGTAATTTTGAAATCGGTCTATAGCTACTGAGAAGAGAAGCATAAAGCTTAGGTTTTTTTTTTTAACAGTGGGTGAATAACAGCATTCTTACAATAAACAGGGACCTGGCCAGAAACCAGTGAGGTATTGATAATTGTGAGCACACAGGGACCAATAGACTGAAAGACATTTTTAAACAAAGATCCAGGTAAAATATCAAGAGAGCAGGAGGATGCTTTCATTGAATTAACTAACTTGACCAGCTCAGGTAAGGACACAGGTAAAAATCTTTCTAAAATTACAGGCCTAGCTTGAGTTGGAGCAGACAAGAGAGACACAGAAGGAGAGATATTGTTCCTCACGTTACTGACTTTTTCAACGAAGAAAGAAAGAAATTTTTCACAATCTTCATTTGATGAAATTGGGACAGCATGTGGAGCAGGAGCAACAATATCACTAATTGTGTCGAATAGTACCTTAGGGTTACCTCTGCTCTTAGACACTAAGTCTGAGAAATAGGCCGCCCTCGCATCTCGAACTGAAGTGTTGAAAGTGACTAAAAGGTCCTTTAAATGAAGAAGATGGACATGCAAACGCGTGTTCCTCCATAAACGCTCAACCTTACGGCAGCAACGCTTTAAGAAGCGAATGCTGTCATTTATCCAGGGAGACGACTTTGAAACCGGAGCTAGTCTAACTTTGACAGGACAAACATTGTCTAAAATACAAAGACAATGATTATTAAAAAGATTTGTTAAAAAATGAACATCTTTATAAGGAGATAAAACTAAATTAAAAGCATCGGAAAATTTAACAGCACTAGAGGAAGTTAAGATGCGAGAGCTAACCACATGTCGAATAGGAGAGTCTATCATTAGTTTGGTTTGCTGAGGGCACTGTACTGCTGAAACTGCCCTACATTGTTTATTTACCATACTATTCTTATAGTTGACTGTATGTCAAAGGTGGACACAGTCACACAGCATCACCCAGTATTTTGTGGACAACTGATTTTATGTCTTGAGTTTTGCATTTTCTTTGTTTTTGGAACTAGAAGTGACCAATCCACTCTCTTCTCAATACATTAGAAACGGATGAGTAATAAAAGAGTTGCTGCTAAGGGGGGGAGGGGGGGGGGGGGTTACCTTTGTCCCTGAGGTTACCTTATGAAATCCCTGAATTCTCCACAGCCAAAATGACACTCGGTGTACAGGCTCATTTTCGGCTTCACACAGGCACACTTGCAGAAATAACCAAATAATTAAGCTTATGTCACATATCCCTCAGTGCTACAATGATTCAAAAACTTTAATCTGCACTTACTGAGAAACACAACTGAATTGTATTATGGGAAATGGAAATCCATGTGGATTAAAAATCTGAATATGTAGCCGCCTCTACTGCTTCAGCTTCCATCATTCTTATAATGATCTGTCTCTCACAAGCTGCCCACCTCCATGAAAGTTCAATATAAAGTCAGTGGAAAATTTCTTTATTATGAACAGCTTACATGGCTCACTGTACCTCAATAAAAAATGGCCAAAATGAGTCTTGAGACAGCTCTGTGGCTGACTCCTTGCCTCCAGGTATTCCCTTCTGCTGCATTAGTGGCTGTATCTGAATTCTGCTTCCTCATTGTGGACAAAACCAAAAGATTTTTATGGTTTGAAGTCTTTGGAGATGTCCTACATCACACTGTAAAGAAATATAGAATCCTTTCACATGCAGTCTTTATATTAGTGCTGAGACATAAAATCACTGTAGGATAGTGAAAGATAGGTAACAAAAGAAGACCTGTTACTTCCGAGCAAACGTGGAGATTTGAAAATAACAGAGTTAAAAATAAACAGGGAAACAAACGTGTTTTTTGCAATCACTCTGAGTAAAAATGAAATAAATTTGAGTGTGGCTGTTTTGGTAGTTACTGTGATTCAGTCCCATAAACACACACGCAAATATTAACTTTACTCTCACATACTCATTCACACTCAGGCCGCTGTGAATAAAACTCACACTTAAAAACTCAGACACAGTCACACAGACACACGTGTGACTGAAATCTGGTGATATATAGTTGCCAAGGCGCTGACTTATTTATTTATATTCTCTCTAGATAGCTGATCATAAACCAAAAAATCCTAGAGAGGGGAGCGAGGTTGTAGAGAAGCAGCTTGATAAATGGTTGGGTGAAAAAAATGGACACTTGATAGGCCACTGTGATGGGAGAGACACGGATACTGGCCAGAAAATAATAACCCCTCCCTCAGCTGTGAGATAACACCTCAATCTGTCTCTTAAAGCAGGGGAGAAAAACGGAGCGATAATTCCATTAGGGGGCACAACCAATTCTTTTCAATATCTTTAGACAATAAGTGTGCTCTCGCGTCCCCTTCTCCGAATGTCAATTGTATCTGTTGTTGCAGCTGCTCGGGCCGCCAGTCAATATGTAAACCTGGCAGAGATGGATCGGTCGCCAATAATCAGTTTCCTCTGGGATTTGCTGATTACCAATCCTAGAAAATTGAATACAGAGAGCAGACAGAGGTGCAAAAATGCATTTTCCATTGCGTTGAGCCTGGGATGAAGCAGAAAACAGATGCATTTGTTGGACGTTGCAAAAAGCTGCTCTGTGTCCTGCCTGAATGAAAGGAATGAGGAGCTTAATGGGCTTCCTATTGCTTCTCATTGAGGTGAATGCTGTTCAGTTGTCCCTCATTCTGTGCATATTAAGAGAACTGCTGCTGACATCAACTCTATTAAATACAAACCCCCTTCTTCCTGAACTGCGTGTGCTTTGAATAGCCGATCCAATCAAGGCACCCTGTGCAATTTCGTTTTTGTGTTCAGAATTATTTATGTGAGCTGCACGAATAACCAAAGGTGATGGTTAGAGTCTCACACACAATAAGCAAGCCTTCAGCATCCTTTCAGACGGGATAAATGTAGAATGAATTCAGTGTGCATTGGTTAGGATGCTCTACTGCACATATACACCGCGGCAACGTCTCGGGAGAGCAGCAGCTTGTCACGTCTCGGGTGTTAGAAGATCTTTGTTGCTGTTCTGTCTGTGAGAAACTTGCATGACGGAATCTGGATCGTCCTTAGTGAAAGCTGTTGTTTTATGTGAACACCCTGCTTGTGCATTTCCTTCTTCTTGCCAGCAGAAGTCACCATTGCTCTGCCTAAAAGAGAAGAAGTTTTGCCCTTCAAAAGCAGCTCCTGTTCAAAGTAGAGTTGGCTTGATGAACTCTCTACCAGATGGGAAAGCACAGTGTTCTCATCAGCAGGCATTTCTGAATAACCTTCACAAATCAGAGCCATTATTTTACCCATTCAGAATTCCATTAAAAAAATAATAAAGATGATATTATAGACGGACATGCAGGAAACTGAAGGGGGAAATACAGGACATAAAAAAAGTTTAAGACCACTTGAAAAATGCCAAAAAATAATTTTGCACGGTTGGATCTTAACAAGGTTCCAAGTAGAGCTTCAACATGCAACAAGAGGGAATGGGAGTGAGATAAAACGTTTTTTGAGCATGCAATTTATTGAAAACAATGCTTAAGCTGACACAGGCTTCATGTGGGCTTAAACTTTTGTTCAGGACTGAAATTTGCCTTACAGTGATTACCCTTTATTTAAAATGTGGTTGCCACAATTTTTGATCTTTTCACCTTAGTCAGAAGCGAGATTCGCGGTGTTTTAATTTAGCTTTAATGTGGATGGCTGTCTCAGTATATTTGAAAATGGAAAAACACCTCTGTGAAGCCTGAATTCCCAAAATGGTGAAAATTGATGAAACAATTGTCAGTCCAAAACTGATAAAACAATTGAATTCATTTATTTATGACTTCCTTACACTGAAAGTGCTATCCATGTGACCATAGTTGAAGTGACACATAAATATAGAAAACATCCATGCATACAATTAGAATGCTGACTTTGAATTAAATTAGAAAAATAATCAAAAAATTAATGAAAAATTGGTTTGAGGGTCACACCTTAACCAGCAGTACAATAAAAATCTTCTGATAGTTCTGTGCAGACTCTGAACTTAACCATGAATTGATGCTACAAACAGATAAACTGTGACCGTGTGAGTTGAAGACAATGTTACAGATTTACTGTTAGATTTTCACAAATCACGTGTGTCAGATACAATATTATGTAATAATTTTATTTAAGGTTTGGTGTGCAACTCTTCTGCTTTCAGCTGCTGCTGTGGCTCCTGGTTACAGGAATTTAGGAAAAACTCCAGGAAAGAGTACAAAGAGCTGTAAGCAAGAAACACAAACGTGTTTGTTATATTTTATCATAAAAATTTGCTCTTTGAGAACCACTAACAGACTGATCTGTTAGAAGCTAAGCATTATGCTGAAAATATATCCTATGTGCAGAAAATTCTTCTTTCTTTTTAAATAAACGTATTTTTGGCACAAGATTCATTTAGACAGCGTGAGAGCAAAAAACTTTAGGTGATAGCACATGTCTAATGCCAGAACAGAAGTTGGCTATGCTGGTGAAACAGATCCCAAAATGTCACATTCTGGTCTTAACCTGTAAAGCCCGAACCATGAAATAATTGTTTTAATTGTGTGGATGCCTTAATAGGCATCCACACTATTGAGATCCTGTTTCTCTTTCTTCTTTATTATTATTCCGGGTGTTTCCGTACACTTTTTGCCGTGGATCTACTTCCACAATTTTTGTGCTATTTTCACCGTTCAAACTCTAAACTGTTCTGCTCTTTCTGCTAATGCCGGCTATGACTTTTGGTGTTTATTACTATTATACTTTTTAAAATATTACACTTTTTTCCTTTAATTTGTCCCATTGAAATGAATGGGAAACTTCCACAATTCTGCTAAAACTTTCTTGTCTTTGAAACTTAACTACTGCCTCATACTTTCACCTAGAAACTTCATTCAAACTTTAAAATGTTCTCAAATGATTTGGCTATTCCTGTATGATTCAGCTTTTTCAGATCTTCTACCGTTTTAATCTTATCCCTCTTTGAGTTTTCAGTTGCAAAATTGTGATTTTTCAGAAAATACATGCGTTGCTATGGTTGCTATGCAATTAACTCAGAGGGGACAGTGAAACTGTTTGAATTTTCTCTTCATGTCCAAACAACTTCTTGCTACTCGCTCAATTTCCACTCAAGCCCCACAAATTATACACCAAAACGTAGGTATCTTTGCTGGCTTTCAGAAAATGTCACTATCATTGTTGTGGGACTCATAGATATTTTGCAAATCTCCTCAGAGTAACACAAAGTCAGAAAACTCTCCATATAAACTCAATGGAGAGTTTGTTCAAAATCACCGCTGGATTTCTCTAATGAGAGGCATTTTCAAATTGTCATATCTCCTTAACGAAGCGAAGTTAAGACATGAGGCTTGTCCCCATATATGTTCAGACACTCCTGACGCTCACAATTCAAGAATTTCTTTCTCACCTATTACCGTTCTGAAATGAGTTGGACTTGTTTGAGGGTAGGAAATTTGTCCCTCGCTCAGATTTCATCAGATTTCAATCTCTGGAAATGAACCACTTTTTTTCTCTCGTCATATCTTTTTGATGGATTTCCACAGAGCCCTGAAAATTTCCATGACTGTTCACCAAAGCCTGCTGTTTCTTACGGTGAAAGAATGATTTTGATGCTCCATATAGATTTAGAGTTACCAAAGGTTGTTTGAGCGCAAGTCAAGGCAGTTTTTGCTTCGCCTCTACTCAGTTACAGTGTATTACAAGTCATATATCTTTAAGAATTTATGTTTTATCTCTGAATTATGAAGACCTGAAGATTCCCCCATCTCTTCTGAATAAAACGATGCCTGAATGACCATTCTAGCCTCTACGGTTAGGAAATTATGGCCATTTGTTCGAGGGGAATCCTGAATGTCAGAAATACACTGAAGAAAACTCACACCTCTCTCTGTGTCTGTGTGTGTAAGGGCTGACTACAGCAGGTGCAGCTAATTTAACTGACCTACATATACCAAGCCCAGACTCTCCACAGCTCCTGTTCCCTTTACTGTCTGTGTATGTGTGTCTGTGTATCAATATTTCTCCTATGTTTAGGTATTACTCCTCAATCATAGTATTTCTGCTAAAGCAAAGTACTTCTACTACATCTAAGTACTTTTGCCAAATCATAGTATTTCTGCTAAATCATAGTATTTCTGCCAATTCATAGTATTTTTGCAAAATCATGGTATTTGTGCAAAATCATGGTTTTGGGGCCAAATATTTCTGTTATTTTATAATATATGTGCTGAATATATTATATGTGCCAAATCATAGTATTTATCCCAAATTATAGTATTTATGCCAAATTACAGTATTTCTGCTAAAACGCAGAAATAGTACCTTTTAGCAGGAATTTCTACCAAAAGATAGTACTTCTGCTAAATCAGAGTATTTCTGCTAAACCAGAGTATTCCTGCCAAATCATAGTATTTGTACTGAAACATGGTACTTCTGCCCAATCATAGTATTTATACCCAATCATAGTATTTCTGCTAAATCATAGCATTTGTGCCAAATCATGGTATTTGTGCAAAAACATAGTATGTCTGCAAAACCATAGTATATCTCTTATGTTATAGTATTACTACTAAGGCATAGTATTTCTGCCAAATCATAGTATGTGTGCCAAATCGCAGTATTTATACCAAATCACAGTATTTGTGGTAAAACATAGTATTTCTGCCATATTGTGGTATTTGTGCAAGAACATTGAACTGTTATGTTATAGTATTACTACTAAGTCATAGTATTTCTGCATTGTTATAGTATTTGTACTAAAACGTAGTATCTCTGCCAAGTCATAGAATTACTGCAATTTCATAGTTTTTTTTAGGAAATCTGTTATGTTATAGTATTACTACTAAGTCATAGTATTTCTGCCAAATCACAGTATTTGTGCCAAAGCATCGTATTTGTATGGAGTAATAGTATTTCTTCTAAATCATAGTATTTGTACTAAATCATAGTACTTGTGCCAAATCATAGTATTTGTTGCACATCATAGTATTAGAACCAAAACATAGTATTTGTCCCAAAGAATCGTATTTGTATGGAGTAATAGTATTTCTTCTAAATCATAGTATTTCAATTAAATCTCAGTAGTTGTGTTAAAATGCAGTATTATTGCCAAATCATAGTATTTGTACCCAATCATAGTATTTTTGCCAAATCGTGGTATTTGTGCCCAAATAATAATTCTGTTATGTTATAGTATTACTACTAAGTTGTAGCATATCTGTTATGTTATAGTGTATCTGCGGAATATAGTATGTGTGCCAAATCATAGTATTTATACCAAATCACAGTATTTGTGCTAAAACATAGTATTTCTGCCATATTGTGGTATTTGTGCAAGAACATTGAACTGTTATGTTATAGTATTACTACTAAGTCATAGTATTTCTGCGTTGTTATAGTATTTGTGCTAAAACGTAGTATCTCTGCCAAGTCATAGAATTACTGCAATTTAATAGTTTTTTTTAGGAAATCTGTTATGTTATAGTATTACTACTCAGTCATAGTATTTCTGCCAAATCATAGTATTCGTGTGAATTTGTATACTGTAATATCACTGTATTATGTAGTGGCTAAGTAGGGGCTGTTTACTAAGTGCATCAGTGTAAATAGGTCATCTCTTGTGTTGGAGTGCCCTCTTGTGGCGCCTTTTGGGTAGTGCCTTAGTAAACGGGAACCCTGTAAAAAGTGGCATCAGACTGATTTGTAGTGGAGGAATTTGTTACCAGTTTTCTTAATCTTTAATCTGTATGCATGTTGTAATGCATACCCTGTTCTTAATCATAGAAACCACACCATATCACCTCTCCACATCCTCCTACTGTATGCCATACCTCCCTGTACCATCCATCTGACCGCAATAAACTCCACCTGTGGTAATCTAATCCCTGGATGTCAGCCTCTCCTTCTGACCGAGGATAGTTATAGTATTTGAGCCAAATCATAGTATTTGTGCTAAAACATAGTATTTCTTCCAAATCATAGTATTTGTGCCAAAGTATAGTATTTCTTCCAAATCATAGTATAACTGCACAATAAAGGTTCTTGAGCCACATCAGTGTTTGTGCCAAATCTTAGTATTTCTTCTAAATCCTAGTAATTCTGCTCAATGATAGAATTTCTGCTATGCTTTAGTACTTTTTTCCTAGATTGTAGTACTTCTGCTAAGTCAAAGTATTTCATGTAAATCATAGTATTTCTACCAAGTCCCAATGTTTCTGCTAAATCATAAATAATGTTTTAGTACAAATTGTATGATTTGGTGGAACTTTCTGTGTTCCAGCACAAATGCTATGATTTGGCAGGAAAAAAATATTATTTAGTATAAATACTAAGTTTTAGCAGAAATGCTATGTTTAAACTTTAAAAAATTCTGCTATTTCTGCTGATGTGTGTTATGACTTTTGACCATTGAAATGAATGGAACACATTATCAATGTGGTCACTGATTTTGCATGATGGGCTGAGCTGTGCTTTACCTCAGTGAGATAAGCATCCGTTCTCAGACTGGGAGGCCTGGGTTCAAATCCAGCTTATGGCAACATTTCTTTCACTTAACAGTTAAACTTTTTTTAAACTCTTTTCAACACAAATTTCATTTTATTCACCCCTTTTCAGCAAAATTTTCAGTTTTTTTTAACCCCTTTTCAGCACAAATCCAAACTTTATCAGCTCTTTTTCAGCAAAAACCTCTTTTCAGCAGAATTCTGCTCATTCAACTCTTTTCAGCAAAATTTTCAGTTTTTTCTGCTGTTTTCAGAAAAAAACTCTTTTCAGCAGAATTCTGCTCATTCACCTCTTTTCAGCAGAAATTCTGCTGATGGAACTCTTTTCAGCAGAATTTTCACCCCTTTTTTTTTGCCCAAATTCTGCTAGCACAATTGTCAATCTCTCCACCTTTTCTTTGTGAGAAAGTGTTTGGCTCAGTGAGCTAAATAGCTGCCCTTTGATCAGGAGGGCCAGGTTCGAATTCTGCTCAGGGCATCTTTTTTTTTTTTTTTTTTTGTTTCAACTTTTTCAGCTTTTTTCAGCAGATATCTTCAGCCATTAAGGCATCCACACTGCATTTTCGCAGGAAATGCAAATTTTTCTAGTTTGTATTGTTTGTATCATTACATATTACTGGGTAAATTCCATTTTATCTAGAAGTTTACTGTTGGTTTGTGTCTCTGTAGAAAGAAGTGGCTTTAGAAAGATCTTTAATGCCTTCTTACCAAATAAGCTTTAAGTTCTATAGCAGCAGTGACTCACTGAAATGTTCCTTCTGAGGATGTCTGAATGTAGGGCAATGTCAGGTCTTTTTTTTTAATCTGCAAGAGGAAAGTGGAAGAAGAGGAAATGATGCCAAAATCAGAGATAGGAAAGCTAAGGGGGGCTCATGCTATAGACAGCAGGAGACGGTGAAACCAGAACAAGAAAATGTCACACTGCACATAGAAAGATAATAGCAAACTGCTCATGCAGTCATGGGATCACTCTGTGCACTATGGGGTCACAGCCGGTGCTTTTTTCATTGCTTCCAGGCCTTGCCGGGGTCTGACATATACACACATACAGGCATTTCTGCTGGCGTAAGCTCACACTGTCAGCATGGAGGATTTACTGTGAGCAGGCCTGGCTAACGAGAGGTCACGCAGAGACCCCTCCTCCTGGGTTCATCATTACTCCCGCCAGCCGCTGTCGAAAAATCGATTTTCAATTCTTTGACGGTGCGAGATTGAGGACTTTGCTTAATGCTTTTATGCAGTGTAACACTCAGCAAGTGATCCCATTTGGAAAATGTTTGGAGTCACCGTGTAGGGTGGTGTGATCAATGAACATAGCTATATGCGCCCCTCTGGTGATTAAAGTGCAAGCATCATTGCTTAGATCTTCACATGACCCCTCAGACTGCATCGCAAATACAAGATGAAGATGATCCATCTTCATTTACAGCCCCTCATATCTGACTGAGCTGTTGTCTGTTTATTCAATTGATCTGTTCATAATGTTATGAATTTATATAAGGCAGAACGCCTATCTGCATTCCCCGCGCTCAGATCTGCCTCTCATCTTTCACATATCAGTATAATCAGCAAGAACAACGCTGATATTGAGAGCCTTGACAGTAAAACAGCAGGGACTCCTTGGCATACTAAATCACACACAATATGAATACAAAACAATGCTCCGAGCCTCTTGTGATGCATGGATGTGCATAATTATACAACGCAGGATTTTTCTCTCAAGGCACTCCTTTGTTTGGAAATTGTCCTTCTTTCTGACATAGATGTTTTTTTAGTAAGTTGCCCCCAATATATTCTGTAAGAAATGGAGAAATGTGTATGATTTATTTCAAAGTGGCAGTGGAATGAATGTAAGGTTGGTATTATTGTATGCTACATGTTTTTTTTATTGTCATCAAATCCAATAGATAAAAACCAACTAATAATAATGTTTGTGTACCAAAGTCTAGATATAATATGTGCTTTTGCTCTGGGCCATAGAGCTCCATTGTCTCACATTAAAACTAATCAGAGAGCTCCAGTCCACACAGGGATATATGTTCCTCCATTACCACGAGCACACAGTGATGTCTATTTTCACTCGGCTCCACAAACACCATCCTGCTGCACTACGTATGTAAATTTGTAACAATACACCAAATCGGAGTTATTCCTCCATTAAAAATAGTCCCCAGACAAAATGCACTATTGCGTTCTGTTTTTTAAAACCTATAGGTTGCAGGTATTTAATAAGCTCAGTGGAAAGACTCCTTCAAACAGCTGTGAGGACCAAACCCAAATGTAGCTCCTGGTAATGTTTTGTCAGTGCAAATGTCTCATGGCACCGTTGCTTGTTAAAGACTTATGAAATTCATTCGTTCCCGAGGGTCTTTCGTAAGTCAAAAATTTTCGTAAGTCAAAGCACCGATCACGCCTTTTGAGTGAGGCGACGCTGAACGATAGGCTATAGGCTAATTGCTAACTAGAAGAACAATACGTCGTTCAAGTGGAACAGCGAAGCGCAATTACGAAAGCCAAGGGGTTGTCACATGATTCGGAAGGCATTATGGTCATTCTGGGCTCGGCCAACCAGAGCCAGCGGATTTCGCAACACGGGCATTTTGCTGTAACACGGGCAGAAATATTGCCGTTAAGTGCCTTTGTAACTTTTTAGTTTAACGGGGTATTCGTAAGTCGGGGTTCCACTGTATTGAGTATGTTGGTTGTAACTCCTGTATAACCGGGCAGCTGGTACTGTACTCTAATACAGCCAGGGGCTTCACATCATTCCCCTGATCTGGGCCAGCTTTTAAAAGCTGATAAATAACACAGCACGCAGGGAAGAAGGAGACTGTGAAGTGGTAACCTTGGATTTTGGATGATGTTTACTTTCCTAAAAAATTTATGTAGTAATGTAATTAGAAAGTAGAATGTAACACTTTAATACACATTGGGGATACACTTATTATTGAGCGACCAGCAGAGGCTGCAGGTTTAAGGCAATGTGGCATGGGCTCCCATCACCTGATAGATTAAACTCTTCCTGAACACAGTAGAAAATTCATTTTGTAAATTATGATCCTTGTTAGAGTCAGAAAGCAGGATAAAGTATTGGAGGCTTTTGATTGTGAGTGACTTGTGGTCGACAAGGCATCCATAATATTAACTGTCCAAGCTGGTGTGATTAAGCTTTCCAGGCATCCATTAAAGTGAAATAAATTTTTAGTTGAAAATGCAGTCTGTAATTTTATGGATTACACTTTGTCTGCTTCTCTCAATCATCCAGATAAACAAAGACCTGGCCTTCCTTTTCAAGCTCTCAAGACTGCAACAAGATTTTATCCAGCAAGCACATATACATCACAATTTGGACATCTTTCCTTATACCTCTAAAGGGGAAATATATTACCAGTTTTAATACTAGTGTGAAATGATGGTAGAACGAAAACAGATAACCAAAAAGACACTTAATAGTGGATGAAAATGCCGTAGGACTTCAACATGCATTGCATCAAAAAACATTTGTGCATCTGTACACATTATATATTATACTGTGGCCTACAACACAAAAGACAGTCTAAAGTTTGTCTGGCATGTAGTCCGAAATATCCTGCGGTCTGCAGCAGGGGTAAACTGTATATAAGAGAGGCATTCAAATGCTGTACATCAGAATGACCAGTCAGTGTAGGGGCTGAGCCCTATTGATTTATTCATCAAAGAGAAATTTTACTGATGTTTGGAGCTTGGCAGGTGTTTGGATCAGACAACAGTGCCAAAGTTTAGCGCTGAATCAGAATGATGATAGGCGGCCAGTGGGATTTTCGTTTGCGTGTGTGTGGAGGACAGAAGAGAGGCTTGAGCTCAATTCATAGCACGGAGCAGGGAGAACTGATCCACTGGAGCAGCTCATTTCATGCTGGTGATGGAGAGAATGCATATGTATGGACAGGAGTGTCTTGGAAAAGGTGTCTTTGTTTATGTGCATGCGCATGTGTGTGTGTGCTTTATGTATGAAAGTAATGCAACAGCTGTGTTCGAGGCACTTTTAATGGCAAGGCCACAGAGCCATCTGGTGGATTATTATGTTAAGCCTTGTCAAGCCTCGTCTTCTGAAACGAGGCGGCCAAGCAGAAGCCACTGCTCACTTTGCTAAATTTAGACTTTGACATTTGGGAAGATTTGCTTTATAAATTAAAAATCCATACCACTGTCATGGTGAGAGCATAAAGCTACAGCCAGAAATGTGTTTATTTGCTCTCCTGACAACTATTTCTTTAGTAGTCAGTAAAAGAGAAGAAGAAATCCAAACTGCTTCAAATATTCATTAGTGGAGGAGTGTGTGTGATTTTCAAAGCAGAGTGTTTTCTCTTTTATATATCCCTCCCAAAGGAATACACATTGTGGTGCGCATGCTATATGGCCTACACATGTACTGTATACTCGTATGGTTGCTTCTCGCTCGCTGAAGTTCATCTGTTTGAAATTCTCAGCTTGTATCACAGTAACTATCAAAGTATGGCTGTGGAGGAATTAATTACACCACAAATGGTTACCCACAGATGGCAGCGGGAACCAATCAGAATTGATTTGAGCAATCCGTTAAGCATCTCTATCTGACCTGTGCAGAACACTACCTCATCTGATATGGACATTGTTATGCACTCCATTGATTGCCTGGTCAAAGGAACAGATAATTAAAATCTTTGTTTGTGTGTGTAAGTGTGTGTGTGCACGCGCGCGGGGCAGCCTTCCAGATAATCTGTAACTTTTTCTCTGCTTGTTTGAAGTATCACAACAAAGAAAATATTCCATAAAAGTTTTGAAAGGTGTGAAAAATTGCTTTGAACTATCTCCACCGGCTTCCAGTAATGTATTTCTTATCGCAGCTGCGGTGTCTGTAATGCACCGTGGCATCGTGTTGTTATTAGATGCATATTGCAACTTTTAGGGATAATTCCAATTTTCCATGAGATAGGAAGAGGCCGCTTCTTTGGCTTGAGAAAACACCAAGCCCAGCCTGAATAAATGCACCATTTGGCAATGCAGATACCATTATGTAAACCTTGCAGCTCATTTAAATCAGAATTTAAATCATAGTCACAACTTTTTACTTATAGCTTTCATTATTAAAGATGGTGCTGGCCAAAAATAAGCATCCTGTTTGTCAAAACATAACGTTTGTTCCTGTTTTGTTAGTTGAAGGTTTGAAAATATGTCAGTTAACTGGAAAGTTATTTTTAAGCATAACAATGATCCCAAACAAATAATGCAATTACAGTAAAAGTATACCTGGATACACACAATGGAACACTATCTGTCATGGATTGGCCTCCCCAGAGCCTGGACCTCAAGACAGAATGGAATAAAAGGCAGCCAACATCCAAAGAAGAGCTCTGAATGCCCTTCAAGAAGTTTAGAGAACTATTCCTCAAGACTACTGAAAGAAATTAAAAGACATCTAGGAACATGCAATTTCTTATGAAGGCGTATTAAAAGATGTAATAAAGGTTGCCATCAAATGTTGACTTTCAAACTTATAGGAAGTGTAGAAACTCCATTTTCCCCCATATACTTTCTGTGATGGTCCTGGGTGTCTGGTCCAGGATTTTCAACATTAATGCAAATCAGTTTCAATAAAGGACTGGAGCCAATTTGTCATTTCCTACTGAAATATAAGCGACAGAGGGGTGGCCCAGGACTTTTGCTCATTATTTACTACTGATTACTACTGATATTTATACTGATTCTGTTGATTCAGTATAATTGTCTTTGGTTTGTTTGATCTTTTTAAATTATTCCTTGTAGATTACCCATCGAGTGACTTTTTGCAATAATACTACCGTCTTACTGTCTTAAATGTGCTATACTTATGTCTTTTAGACCTCACCTCCATCACCTACTTTGTTACCACTAATGCTAACACTGACGCTTCAAAATGCAGAGTACATAACTGACTGATGGTGACATGGTGCCTACATCGCTTTTTTATATAAAAGATGTGTTCTAAGCCTCACGATATTTAATTTTGGATTTATTTGGATGTTATGTTTGTCTCTCAGTGAGTATTCTGCTATAAGCAGGAACTCACCAGCTATCATGAGGAAAAGGCACGAAACAGAAAACCAGCAGAACAGATACTCGGAAAAATAAAATTACATCTTAAACCCCTCAAAGTAGGTCTCATGTGATGCTTGATGATAAAAAATTGCCTCCCTTTGCCAAACAACATTTTAGCCTCCAGTGCACTAAAGCAGCAGTTAGACTAAAATGCCTAACTGCTGAGAACCTTTTGAAACCAGCTCTCTCTTCATTTAATCTTCTTGCTCCCTAACCTGATTCCCCTTCATCTTCTTTGCCGACTGTGGCCTTGGGAATCTAATTCATGAGAGGTTGATGACAGAATGGGGCCTGCGGTCCCGTTAAAAGGCTCCTGTGCTTTTGCCACTGCAGTGAGATTACTGTGTCGTTAGAGCTGGACATCAAAGGATGAGTGTAACGGGGTATTTATGAGAGTGGTGTTACTGAAGTTGAGATGAGCTTGACGGAAAGTTATTTGAACTCCGACTGTATACTGTGACTACTAATATTGATACTTCTGGAAATATAACTTAACAACCACTGAAATAGAATTTGGCTATCTCAGATTCTGTGCTGATTACCAATTCTAAATGTCTAAGATACTCACCCTATTCGTGCACCATATCCTTTATGATAATGCTTTTTGAGTTTTAACACTTTTCATATTGTAAAATGTTAAAGGGAACAACTTCTTCTAACTAAAAATACTGATGCTATGCAGGCACATTTTCCCAAAGGGAAAAAAATCTTCATAGTGTATTCTGTGGATACTAATGGGGAAAACAATGTTTATATACAGGAGTGTAAAAAAAGTGCTTTTTGTTTTTAGGGAGACGGCAATCCTTTAGGAAAATAAGGGAGTAGCCAAAAGTACCTATTATCCCTAATTTAAAAACTTGTAAGAAATGTGTTGTAGTTTGAGTGAACTGATTCTTGAAATGCATTATTAAAATGTGCTGTTTTGCCCCATGGGAATCAATCTTTTTGTTGTACCTTGCTACCCTGGTAAATGTCCACATTTCTGAAATTCTGTGTGCCTAGTTTGTATCATTTTTTGGATACTGAAAGCTTCTGTGTGCATAATTTGTATTTTGCTTGTTTTTAAAACAAAAACATGTATTTGGTGTTTTCTGCAGAGGATGATGTATCGCAGATTTTGAAGCCTTTTCTGTGTCATGTTTCCAATGCTAATCCAGTGAGAAGCTATAAAAATAAAGTATTTCATTATGCTTGGCAAGAAAGCCACAAAGTCAGGCTTAACCAAAATGTGGTAGTTGGTAGGGTCAATACCTTTTCATGTATCTAATCCAAAACTTTCAAATCTTTGATTTACTTTATCATGTCTGTGGCTGCTATGAATCTGTAAGCTGCCATGCAGTCCACCTTCAGCCCATCCCCTCTGCACTGATGCCTGCTTTGCTCTGGACAAGGGGTCCTGGTGTTGCTCTCCATGCATGTGAAGGCAGGGAGGTCCCACAACAGAAACATCTTGCTAAAGATGAATTACAGCAGATAAAAGTGACAACCCTTTGATTATAATGGCCCAGGCTCAAATGTGATAGGCTCATGTGTAACTTCTGGCTCACTTTAAAAGTACATATGCTATTAAGCTAAGTAGGTGATTTCTTATTTAAAGTTCAGGCAAAGAAGAAGAGGCTGGTGTGCTTTTGGGAATTTTTTTAATGAAGTTTAAGTTTATCAGGCACAAACTTATTTTTCAAAATTGCCCACTGGAGCAACAGTAGAAGGCCTTTCCTCTATTTTGTCTCTTCCCTGCATAAATACATTAAATGCCAGACAGAAAATGCCAGCTCACTTTCACATCATTTTCATGGCTCTAGTAGAACAGAGCAGGAAAAACCTCAGTACCACTGTGCTGCTGTTGCTTTGGTCAATTTATGGTTCATATTTTGTTGCTATTGACCGGCCTTCAGAGAAGAGCTTCTGGGTTGCCTACAAAAGTGATTTCCCTCCTGCAGCATGAGCACCCCTTGCCCAGGCATGAAATTGACCTTGGCCTGCAGGCTCAGTGCTGAGATAAGCCCAAACAGGCGCGATAAAAACCCGATTCCCTAGGCATCCATGAACAGAGCAGTGAGAGAGCAACCTTGGGGCCATGACGTCAGAGAGGTTTTATTACCCCCTTGCTATTGGCTGGAAGAGACATGCAGATAGTCTGAACATAGCACACCTGCCACCTGCCTGCCTGTACTCTTGTGTGGCTTATTAAAATTCATGAGCTGTGTTGGTTTGAATGCCAAGGTTTATGGTAGTGTTCTCCCTCTGCATAGGTCCTGGGGGATGAACACTGGGAGAGATTAGAGAAGGGCGGTGGAGAGAGATATGGGATCAAGAGGGGAAAGGAGTGAGAGGAAGAGATATAGAGGATGGAAGGAGATAAGGGAAGAAAAGAGGAAAGGGAAGTTCGAGATAGTGGATAGAAGTAGAAGACTCTGCAATATTGCCAGACAGACTTGTGAGGGTTTACACTTGGATTAACTTCAGTGTGTTTCAAATGTATCTGCACACGGCGAGTAGTGTTTAGAGTTTGGAACCCATTGAGGTCATGATTTAAATTACTAATGAAAAGCCAATTTTAAAAAATAACATAATTTAATTCAGGGGAAAGACAGTGTGTGTTCTATTTATTCATATGAAGTTAAAATCTAATTTGTTTTAATGAGGCTTTTTGTTTAAACATATAATGCAGACAAGGTGGCAACCCTGAAGTTGTGCCGCAGCACCAGCATGCCAGCATTTTAACAGGAATCTGTGATCTTTATAATTATTACCCTCATCAGAAGGATTATTAGTCTTTTAGATTCATTCAGTCTTTGTAATTTGTACTGGTAACATACTAGCCACTGCTAATAAGCTGATGCTGATTAGAACAGATATTTGGTAAAGTATTAGTTAAAAACTTAAAAAATTGGTAGACATGCAACACAGAGTATGACCAAAGTTATTATATTTCATCCAGATGTGGACATGAATGTGTGAGCCAAATGGCAGCAAATCACGTATTTGCAGAGACATGCAAGTTAAAATTAAAAATGTAATTCTGCTTGTGGCACTTAAGGAAAGGGTAAGGAGTTAACAACAACAACAACAACAACAACAACAACAAAAGCCAACACGTTTTGCCAAAGTCTCTGGTAGATATTTAGATATTTCACTACATCATCAAAAAATGAATCCTCACGAGCTGTCATCTTAGCATCCATCCATCCATCCATCCATCCATCCATCCATCCATCCATCCATCCATGTATTCTCTCCTTTTTGTAGCCTGTCTGAATGCAGTTTTGTTTTGCACTTTCCTTTATCTGTTTATTTATTCATTTCTATTAGTGTTATTTCTGTTATATGTGTAATATGGAAATGTCTCAGCTGACAGGCAGGAGGAAAGCTACACTGTAATGACCGTTGATTAAAATCAACCAGAAGACCAGGAGATGGTGCTAAAGAATAATTTAGGGTCTCATCACTATTAATGGTAAGTATAGTGAGAATAGCAATAATAATAATAATTTAATAATTTCATCCTTTGGATGTCATAAACACCACAAGCTTTTAACATTGTGCTTAAATTATTAATATTAGGCAGTCTAATTATATTAGAGGCATGATTATTGGAATTAACCAAAGTCAGTCACTTTAAATGTTTAGTGTTATATTCTGTGAATCCTGGGATGTGAGCAGGACCTGAAATACATTTTTGTCAGCGTCAAGGCAAGCAATCAATTACATTAGAAGGTTACCGGGACTGTCCACAAGTGAACAGCTGTAAGCTTCGGGTGACACGTGGTGAGTGAGCTGTTTCCAGTGTGGGCGCAGCTTAAAGCACTCAGACATTCAGCAAGGGCTGCAGTTATTTAGGAATTTATTACAATTCATTGTCTATATTAATTTGAACCCAGTGAGACATAAAAAAAATAGTACTGAAAAAAAAAAAACCTGACACCCCTAATAGTTTGACTTTTCCCCAATATAATTTAAAAAAAACTTCCTACCACTGTCATTATTGCCAAACTCCCATAGGTTACAATGGAGAAATCACTGAATGCCCCGTGTCTCTCTCTTATGTCTCGACTTTGCACACTATAGATCCATTCACCACACTGACCGCCACATGTTATTCTTTGCTTTGTTACATGAACACACTTCCCTGTATTAGCCCTGAAGATTGTTGGCATGTGTACTAGTACTTCTTAGGAATACTGTGTTGACGTGCACTGTAGTCTGACCATGGAACATGGCAAACATTGTTGAGACAAAAGATGGGTTATAGAGACAGCCAGAGAAGATGAGGTGGCAGGAGAGAAAAAAAACAAGTGTAAGAAACTAAATGAATTAGATGTGGCCCAGAAGAATGAATCTGAAGAGGTCTGAACTACAGCAAGCTCGGGCAAGCTTCTATAAAAGTCACAAAACATAAGAGGCTTTCAGAGAATAAAATGTTTGCGTGGTAGAAAGAAAGAAAGCCTGACCAGTGCAGGCTGCTGACAGTTAGAAACCTGGCAACCAAGAAGTGTACTGTGATGGATGGGGGGAAAGTACAGGTGAGTGAGTGAAGGGGAAGTGAGGTGTGCAAATAAGGATAGAGGGATGCAGTGACTGAATGAGCGGGAGACTGACAGACTGAGAAAGTGAGGCACTGACTGAATAAGGGAATGGGACACGGCTGACTGACAGATAGAGAGAGAAGGCGAATGAGGGAGAGATTGGGTGACAGTCTTACTTAGTGAGACTTTGGATGGAATAAGAATCACAGAAATGTGATGGAAGAAGAGATGTGCTGTGTTTGGGCACAAGGGGGCATTGTTTCATTGAACACTGAATCTCACTCTGCCCTACAAAAGTTTATGATGATGGTCTGATGTTGATCAATATCTTTACATAAAGTTCATCTGTAAGATTGCCCAATGGACTGACATGTAAACATTCAATAAACCTTATTTTGCACACCACTACAATCATCCATCATGCATCCATCTATATGAATATGAAGTACTGTTTGTTGATATTGCATTCAAGCACATTGATAAAGGGTGTGAGGTGTTTCTCCAGGCTCAAGAAAAACAAACAAGCTACCGCTAAATCTATTTAAGCTTCGGGTACATTTATATACAACGTGGTGTATAAAAACATAGTAAAACTTCTTAAAAACACATTTTCAGAGTTCTGTGCTACATAAATTTTTAACCATGTCATCACAGAAATGGTAGTCCGTCTTTCAAAAGCTCCACTGCTGATTTCTTGTTCCAGACTGAAAGAAAATCTCCTTTAGGTTTATATTTGAGGTCATAAGTGATGGATTTCAACCACTCTTGGGTCCATTGGTGTATCATCACACCAAATGTCAGGGTTTGTGAGTCTCTTGTGTGTTTTTCTAAATTACAGCTTCCTGCTGTGTGGGGTTAGTTGGTATTCATTGTTCTTCTTGCACTTAGTCTTCATTCATGTTTGAGCTTTATTCTTGTTACTTTTGGATTTCAGTTAGTATTTGAATTTTAGAGTTGGTTCCTTGTGTTTTGTTATAATAACCTCCTCTGCCCTTTGTGTGATGTTCAGTCTGTTCTTTGAATAGCAGAACATTCAGTCTTACTGTGGACAGATTGCTACTAAATATCTCACTGGACACAGAAAATGTATTAAATTTGTTTAAAACAACAGAATCAGAATACTTTAATAACCCCTAAGGAAATTATGTGCTATATGATTATGTGCTATAACAGAGCTATAATATTAATGTTGGGCGAGTTTTTCCCTTACCTTTGCCTTGCCACACATCACAAAAAACACATAAATAAATAAAATAGATGCAAGTCTCTCTAAAACCAGTGCACTTTTTTCCATTAGCAATCACTTTAGATCGTTTTAAGAGCTTGTCAACTGAACCCTGCAAAGCATCCAAAGAAGTCAAGCATCCAATTTTAGTGTGACGCAAACAACCTTCTTTTATAATATTTGTTCTGATTTACTCGAAGCTAAAGCACTTTTGAAGCCTATTTTCAGCAGATCGACCGATGTGCAGTAAAGCTTCAAGTTGATGTGCTGAAGTTAAGACCTGCTAATCAGGATCCTGAACTAAGGGCTGCTGTAGAGGTGTTGAGAACTACAATTCCAATTCTGAAGGCAGGAGACCATGAACAACACAGAAATAACTTTCTGTGTAGTTATTTACACTATTAGATCAGACAACTCTTTTCGTGTAATAGTAAGTTTATTTTTGTTAACAGTAAATCCACTTTGTTTTAATGTTAGCCCTACACTGTCTACACAACACTGTCAGCTGAGAACTGACTCTTGACACAGTGAATTAGAGTAGCAGTGAAACTAAGTAGGTGAATATCTCACACTTAATCAGCTGGTTATTAATGGCCTGTCAGTGCTGACTCTTAAAATAACTGAAAAAACAGGATCCCCAAACACCTAATTTAAATGGAAATGTACGGCTTTCCCCTTCGCCTTGCTTTTCTTGACATTTTCAGCAGTCGCAGTGAGATGCAAATATATGCTTGTAGGAAGAGTTCAGATGAGAGCCATTCCACTACCCATTAATCCCGCTACACAGAAGTTGGCTGCAAACCAGCCTAAAATGCACTAGGGGGCGCTTGCAAGCTAATCCTCAATATTTTTATACACTGGCTTCTAGACCTAAAAGTCCACATTTTATTTTAGTTTTTATACTGCATTGATAATGTATCTGAAATGAAATGAGATATCACTAGCTTACCTTAAAGTTGAGGTTCTCCTGGTCTATTAAGGATTTACAACAGGACATATGTCCTTGATGTGTCCTTGAGTACATTTCTAAATAATACCTGTGTGTAAGATGTGTATTTAAACCACAACAGAATCCACGTGTGTCTAATAAGCAGCTGGTGGTGGTGGCTGAAACTTTTATCTGAAGGCAGTTTCTAGAAAGGGTCTGTAGCTCTTTAGATTGAGCTTATGTAAGGGGATTTAAGATCTCTCCAGTGACGCAGTAGAAAGGAGAAACTTGACTGTTATTTTGCATAAACTATGCATAACTTGACTAGAGGTATGACTGTTTATCTATTAATTTATTTTGTTGATAGCATGTTTTTCTGGTGAGATTATTTTGCATTAAGTCTTGAAGTTAATGCTGCAGTCACATCAGAGAAAACTGTGGTTAGAGACTGTGGCATGACATAATGATGACTTGTTGCCTTTGGTTGCTTTGAAGATGGGGACCAGGTGTGCACCCACTTGGCATCTTCAAAAAGACTTTGGTGCTTGAAAATGGCAACACAATGGCAATAAGATGGAGTAAGTCTGCTATCAGTCTGCAACTAAATGGAGTCAGGCTGGCAATTACATACAATCTGTGATAGTAAGGTGATTAAATCGGAATAATCTGTGAAAATTGCAAAAAAGTTGCAGTGTAGTTGCAGAGAAATTCACATTTACTGTCCATCATGTAGAAGAGAGTAGAAATCACAGAAATTCAGAAATGCCTCCTGAAATAGTGACATATCTGCTGCAGAATAGTGATGTCACAAAAAATGATGTAGGTGCTCAACATCTTTGCATTTATATTGGAATATAACCAGAATACAGCCAGTTCGTAACCAATTGAGTCTAGGTGAGCAAAGAAGAGTTGCAGTCATTGGCTCAGGCTGAGTAATTGATTGCAACACAATAATTTGTAACCCTTCAGAAGTCTGAGTGACTACAGTCGGACTGGAGCTGTTTGGAGTGAGGTTGCCCCACCGTACAGGTGACCTGTGCAATTGCCTTATGATTAAAAATAGTTAACTAACTTGCACTAGATCAATGAAAAAAAAACAAGATCAATGTAACCAGTCAGTAACCACTGACTTTTTCTAATTGCAAAAATGTTGCCATTCATTTTTACTCTAGTGTGACTGAGCCATAAGTGACACACTTTGACAAATGGTGCTATTTAAAGGTCATGTTTAACCTCCTAAGACCCAAACTCTTCCATGGCGTGCATTTTTAATTTCTCTTTGAAATTTGGGCTGATTGGGATCCGATGAATGCAAAAACAAAGAATTACCAGATTTTTTTTTTTTTACCTGATTTTTGTTTCTGTGAAAATTAGAGCCACATATGAGAACATTCGTCTAAAATGTCAATAGAACAGTGGCATTATAATGTCCTCGTAAGTGGATATCAGGCCCTTGTAGAGCAAAATTTAGTATTTTGGTCTAAACAACCCAAAATGTGATGTCCACATATGTGGACGCCAGGTCCTAGGAGGTTAAAATAGCATTTGATCTAATATACTGCATTTTGGATGCAGCCCTGTGTGTCCAAAAGAAGAACAGACATAACATGGAACTTTAAATGTATTTGCACATGAGCAGGAGTTACTTTTAACTTCCATCCATGCTATTAACTACTTAACCACACAGGGCAATGGAAGGACTGGAGCTCATCCCACTGGGTATGCTAGTGCTCACATTCACACATATGGCTTATTTAAAAATCACTTAACATGTCTGTGAATGTTTGAGGAAGCCTGTACCCAATCAGGAAGAGAGAAAACAAACTGCAAACTGCACACAGAAAGGCCCCAACTAGCCATGATATTCAAACAAAGAACTCTCTTACTGTGAGACGACAGTGATGACCACTGTACCACCTCAAGTTTTTTTTCTTAAAAGCACAAAAACGTTAGAAACTTTAAGTTGAAATTCACAATTAGTCTTTGAACACTGCATGGTTTTCGCAAATAAATGCATTTCAAAAATCTGTCCCCACAACAAATAAAATGAAACCCTAGAAAATAACAATTACAGTGGTCATTAAATCGCTCTTCATACATACAGTATGAGCACTTCATTAATAGAAAATTATTTTTACGCCTGCTCTGGTTCAGTACCATTTAAATATTTACAGCCCATATTTTTATACCTACTTTGGGGTCATAAGCTGCATACTTAAGAACTTCATAAGGGTCAATAATTCTGGCTTTGTGATCCTCCTCTACAGATTAGATGTTCTGTTTTGCACTGGCAATAATTAGAAAAGGCTTACTGGGCACGTCCTCACGGGTGTTGTCCCCAGAATGTGGCTCTTACGCTGTAAAACACAAAGTTAATTGCTGTGTTGAGTAGTTGTACAATTGACCCATCCACACTTATGTTCTTTTCCCCTCCTTCGATTTTTTTTTTCCTTGTCTCTTGTACTCAACAACCTCTGTTTCTTCCCTACTTCTTTGCAGCCTCTCTTTGGGCACTATGACATGAGGAAATGAGTCCTATTTTAAGATGGGGCACATCAGACTCAAAGACCCTGGAGTGTCTCTTTCTCCTCATTGGTCTTCCTGTGGTACGTTTTTTGCTGTTAATTATGCAGCCCCTCTTTGCACAGAGCTAGACATTTTCTCTTAACTAGATACAGTTTTGTTCATCAGTCCTTTTTTGAAAAAATAAAATAATAAACAAACCCCAAAGATTTTACACTTCATAGCATATTTTAACAATACATTCTGAAGGTCAGATCAAACCAACAAGCAGAGATGAAATAATTTAAAATGCTAATTTTTTCCATTAAGTGCAACAAAAAACAAAACAAAACAAAGAAACCTCTTGAATATTCTGACCATTTTGGCAATATAGCGAATTAGATAAAGGATTCAGAGGGAGGAAGACAATGCTGTGTATAAGATGACATAGCTTTGCCATAGACTATATAAATCTAGAACTAAGCCTTGTGTTTGTTATCATGGCAAAGGCCTCATGGTAATATTTTGAAACCAGACTTCCTCAGTAAGGTTTTGACCTGACTGAGAAACTAAGGGATGCTCATTTGCTAGATTTGTCATTCCCAAGATGGGCATATTGGGGCTATTCTAAGAAGAATTATTAGCTCATTTTGAATTTGATATCAGTAACATATCTGGAAAAGTTGGGGCAGGACCATGTTCACTACTGTGTAGGATCCTCCTCTTCTTCTTCAGTGTAGAATATGGAAAAGATGTATATAAATCTTATAAAGTTTGTATCTGTCTTGTGTGAAACTTGTATGAAAAGCATACAAGAGTGAAAACAGATATAAGATCCTTTGAAAAATTATATAAATGAAACTTGTATGTTTTGGATACTTATTAAAACAATATATGAAAGTAATGAGAAAGTGGCCACTTTCATGAGTAAATCATATAAGCCTTATGTGATTTACTATATGAAGCAAGCCAAATCGGATGCAAGTCTTTTATAAGTTTTTTCTATTTCTTTTCCATATGGGTGAGGAGATCCATTGCTGGAATTTTTGGGAGAGGACTCTATTTTAAATGAGCTTTCACTTAGAGAAGACGGGGCAATGTCTATATCATCTTTACATATAACTTCTTTGCATGATATAGTTTTTTACAGACTGGTGAACCTCTGCCCAACTTTATGTCTAGAGACTGCCTCTCTAAGATGTTCTTTTGATACCAAATCATATTACTGATCTGTTGCCAATTAACCTACCGTAATTATTTACAAAATGTTGCTACAGCTGTTTCTTTTTAGCACCACTTACTTTCCCAGCATTTTGTTGCTGCCATCAAATTCAAAATGAGCTATTATTATTCATTAGCTCATAACATTTGATATTTTTTTCTATCTTCAACTATGAATAAAATATGTGTTTATGAGATTTGCAGAGCATTGCATTCTGTTTTTAAAGTACATTTTACATAGCATTGCAATTTTTTTGGAAGCGGGTTTGTATAAAATGAACATCATGTCATATTCAATTTGAAATCACACTCTCATGAGGAAGATCTTTAATGAGCAATAGGGTGGATTTCTCATGGACGTCTACGCAGCCAGACTTCATGCTACCACGTGAGTTGCCCAGTGCTGGCCATTTAAAAGAAAAGAGTGACATCTTTGAAATGCCTTGTTTGCCTAAGGAACCGTGTGCATTTGAGAGATGGAGGTCTGGAGACATACGCAGCTGTAGGCAACTGTTAATGATCCTTCCATGGGTTCACTTGGGGAAAATTTGTTAGGACTTTTACTTTCTCTAATTAGATCTTGATGACCAAAGGCCCACTTTCAGGCTTGAGTTAAACTCAGTGACTTTGGGTTTAAGGGAGGGGAGGAATGTAGTGCTGCAAGGGAAAGGACGTGCTTGATTAGTAAAGCAACAAAACAAAAAATAATGCGGTAAATTAACGGGTTTATCCAGCTTCCAATCCAGTGAAATCGAAAATCCTAATTGAAATTAAAATCCTATAGAGTGCCTGAAAGTAAATAGCTCACTGGAGTTGTTAACCAAGTAGTGTGGACCAAATTGCCAAACTAGTGCATTTTACTGTGCTGTGAATAACAAAGAGTTTATCTAACAGACTTTCTGTTCATGTTCTCCAAGTTTTGTGTGAAATGTTTTGCTGCTACTAATTTGACTTTCCCTGCTACTGTACTGCAGGTCTGAGCTGATCAGGTGATGGGGAAAGTTTCATAAATCTGCTCCCCAATTAAAGACGAGCATAAAAGAGAGAAGCACCCCGAAGGTGATGTGATTTAAATAACTCCTTTTAATAGGCAGTGGCTCGGAGGGGTTCTCTGGCAATTATCACTTGTGACCCACAGCAATTATCACCTGCTCCCAGCAGACAAAAGGCAATTTTCAACTAATTGAGTGCTAAGCCACAGGAATTGTGAGAGCTTGACCTTTTAGTGCTGGTTTGGAAGAGGCATGGCCACATTTTTAAGGCCAAAAAGCCATTTTGAAACAGTGACAATCAGCTGTACCTTCCAGACTTTAATGATGTGCAGAAAGCCTGGGGAGGGAAGCAAAACCCCAGGCTTGCTCACCGTATGACTGTACATCCCATCATTTGTAGAGCCTCCAAGTCTAATGGCATTTTAAATGGCATTTTGGTTTCACAAGGATTAGGTCAAGTCTTTGAAGTTTTTTACTCAATCAGCTGAAGATGGCCTTCTGTCACCAGGTGTTCATAATCACAACACTCCTGAGGATAAAATTGATCAGTTGGGCCGCATTATGTTTTTGCTTGTTCAGAGATAATCGGGAATATCAGCAAGTTATTTTCAGACTCAGGTGTTATGTTAATTTTCTGCTATTAGTGAGGCGGCTCATGTAATCACACCCATGTGCGAAAACCTGAGCAAATGTTCAAAATTTAAAACACCAATCAGCTTACGTATGAGCGAGAACCAAAAATGCTAATCGTCACCATGTTGAAGGTCACTTTTTGTCCTTGTGCAGCTAATTATATGAGCATTGTGAGTGGTAAAGTTGGATGGTTATTACACTGCTTTTCCATGATGCTGACATTTGTGCATCTCTTCACTCTCAGATGTGCTTTTGTTCTGCGCTCAGAAGCAGAAGAACTGCATTGCATAAAAGTGCAAATGTAATAAATCTTTAAGTTTCATGGTTTCATAATTAGCAGCCAATGTCTGATTTACATTCAGTAGACTACAAGATCTCTTAAGATGCAACACATAAAGCGATGCATGCTTTATGTAAGCAATGAACAATGAATGCCAGAAATTTAACTCGGATGAAACTAGAACCCCCAAACAAAATACAATAGATATGAGGTAAGGGTTTATTTTAAAAAAATGAGTGGAATAATTACAGACTCGAAAGAACCCTGTTCCTCCTACGCAGGCCCTCACCCACTGGAAGAATAGATACGGGTCTGTGTGGATAGATTTTACATGGCTTGAGCTGAGGGCGAGGTTGAAGTAGAGTAGACTCGTAGAAAAAGCTCATTTCTAAGAAATACCATAGCAGAACAGTTGGTGTGGGAGTGGTTCGGAGGCAACAGTCAGGCAATCCAATGTGGAGACATGTATAGCAAAATTTACAAAAAGATTAAGCCAGGCTGACTGTTACAAAGCCTACAATCAAGTGATGTGGACAGAAGCAATTGGATGATTACAGAGCCCAACCCTACCACCTCTAATACCAGAGAAAGGAAGGAAAACTGTCCTAACTGAGAAGGAAGCAGATGTAGTGGATGTATAAATAGGGCTATGCGTAAAGGGGGTCTATTATACCCATTTCTAACTCCACCAAGCGTTGCTTTGCATATTATTACTTCCACCAAGGAAGTTACGTTTCTGGCAGCGTTTGTGTATCATTCAATCTGCTCAAAAAGTTTTGAATAAATTCTGATGAAACTTTATAGCTGTTTAGAGTCACATCATATTTACCTCTGAGGTAAACTCCTTGATTTATTGGTCAGAAATTGACAGAAATTCTTATAACTTAGAAACTATGATTCTTACATGTGTGGTGTGTATTCTCAGCATAAAGAAAGTACTGTTTAAATATTTAATATATCTTGTCACAGTTGACCTCTGACCTCACTTTCAAGGTCAACAGATTGATGTGAATCAGAATCAGAATCAGAATACTTTATTAATCCCGAAGGAAATTAGGGTTACAGCAGGCAGCACGCTAATGGCGCGTGCGCACTAAGGTCAAAGGTGAAGGTGAAGGTCAAAATGATAATAATGCTATAGAGCGCCAATTAAACCTATGTTTCTTTCTGCTGTTTATATTGATAACAAGAACGTGTGCAGGGAATAATATATGAGGTTCTAAATATAAAGTAACTTTGCACTCCTGACCTCTTCTTCAAGGTCAAAATAGGTCAAACTTTCTTGAAACGTCTTTTATCTTTAAAACTGTGCTTAAAATTGTACTGCACTGCCTTTTTTGTATTGGCAACATTTAGGAAATAATACTGGTATATGTGGATTCTAAATATCACATTAAAGTTGACCCAAGTTTATCCCAAAATGTGATGTATCTTTAAAGAAAGTGTTGTCAAAACAATTAAAATGAGCTGCCTTCCCAGTTATATACTGTGGTATGATATCACATTATAAGCTCAGGTTATTCTCATCCAGTTATTTACAAAGCATTACCTATTATCCATTACCTACTTCTACATAATGTTTGTGTAATCAACATCTGTCATGCCACTCTTACCTGATTTGTACTGCACTACATATTTTTTAAAGTATGTCTTAAAAAGAACAAAGAAAATAAAATGAATATATACAAAATATATTACTTTTCCCTTAAAAGTAAGTATTGCCCAGAGGGTGAGCTGCTTTGGCAGAGGTTAACGCTCTCAGAGCTCTTCTTTATCTTACATCTTATAAAACTCCTCAGTTCATCTTCTGCCTGCAACAAGCCTCTGTAGCTGCTCCTGGCTTCTTTAAGTTAACTTTCTGATAATTTGCGGTGTCTTACAAACTAAAGGTTTGAACAACAGGTGGTTGGGCGCTTTGTGTTCACATCTATCAGAGTATTTCTGAGATAACTACAATAATAGATACTCATGCAGAGCCAACAGTGGAGAAAATCTTTGAGTTTTGGCTAACTTCTAGATAACAGGGACTTTGTTGTGTGTACACTGACCTAATGATTTGACCACATGTATTATAAATGTCAAGTTAAATCTGAAACCAGTTAAAACATCTTAAAGGTTTAGTTATTTGATTTAAAAAAAAAAAAAAATCACCAAATCTATTAAAATATCTTTTTTTTTTTTGCATTTCTGTCTTTGTACTGTAGCATGTAATTGAAAGGGGCATGGTATGACAGCAAAGTCTTTCATTTCACTCTCACTGAAGCCAGATGAAGGAGCTATTTTGGGCGTGCTGAGCGTGCTGAAGGTCAGCTGAGACCGTGTGCTTTGATCTTGGAGAAAGATGCAGCCCATGAATGAGTAGGTGTGAAGCGCTTGCTTCAAAGTCCCGAAAGAAAGGAGATTAAATGCTTACATGTCTGAAGCTGTTCTTCCTTTCTCATTTATGATCAAGAAGACTTGTCATTTCAGTAGACTGCAAGATTTTACTTTGCTGTTATTTTTTGCAGTTCTTCTGAAGTCAGTGCCCTTCTGTACGGTGCTCATACGGATGGTTTTCAGAAGCTCCACTTCCATTCTGAAAAAAAAAAGTTGGTAGTATTTATTTGTCAGTAGGTGAAAACCACTCAATTTGTATTTATTTCGGCTACTGCCATCTGATGTTTTAGGAAACCACACATTATAATTATTTGATCTAGTTTGACTATTTGCTAATCCTGGCTAACTCTAGCTGGTTAGGTGGCTAGCTAGTTAGCTAGCTGTTTATTCATAATTTACTGGAATACTAATGCTATGCTAATTGTAGCTATTGAAACCTGACCTTACAGCAATAATACATCAGTGGTTCTCTTTTTGGTCAATCCAGCACATGAAAATCAAGGTGACCATGTCTTGATTTTTGCACAACCTTATTTCTTAGTGAAGTACCGCACATAAAATTGAATTCTTTCTGTAAAGTTGGGAACTTAAACATAAAAGTCTATGAGAAAACAGCCCTACTGCTGGTAACTGATCAAGTGATCATTTGAGAACCTTTTTAGCTTCAGATAAAAGTTTTGGCTAAAGAGCAGGAAAGGTTTGCACTCTTCTTCTGAGTTCCTATAAATAAAAAGTCTTTTTCTGTAAAGTTTTCTCATACTTTCATACCACGGGTAATCCATCATTTTGAGACCGCTTTTTTTGTTGGTTAATGACAATAGTAAACGACAAATAAAAGCAAAAATTAAGTCCAGGAGACATGTTTCATGGACGAAAGTCAATGTAGAGGTGACAAAGAAAGATACAAACAAAACTGTTTGATATCACCGAGTTTTCTCAAATGTTGGCTTTTTCCTTGGGCTTCTTTCTTTAAAGTTTTTCGTGAAATACTGCTGCTTTTAATAATTGGTTCATGTGTGGTGTTGTGTGTTGTGTTTTGCTCTTCATAGCCACCGTAGAGGCTGAATAAATCCTTTTGTAAAGCATTGATACAGACAGTGTTTTGTTGTACAGACACATTCTTATTCATTCATGCTGAATAGAAAGCAATATGGGGTTATTATAACTACAGATATGTTGGTCCTTGCCAGAAAACAACCTTTCAAAGACACATTCCCTAGGCGATGGTCAGTCAGGACTGAGTGTAGATGTTTATGGTCCGCTGCTTGCAGAAATAGCAAACCCAGTCATCTGCTCCCGCTCGTGCTGTCTGGCTCGGCTGATCAGTGATTAGGTTGCCGATTGCTGACAGTCCCCGCGGACGATGGCAAGAAAATCATTTACAGTGTTACTCTGAAACATCATCACATCTCACTTTAATGTTGGGGCTATCTTTGTGGATGAAAACTGTCAAAACACAGTGAATAAAATAGACTATGCTCGCCTTCTAGATTGGAGATACAGAAATGCATATAATAAGCTTTTCTTGGTTCGATTTGGATGGGATGCAGCTTCTTATACTTTTTCACCTCTTGCTGACCTTTGCTTCCCACTATCAGATCTACTTATTTGATATTTGCCACAAATCAATCTCTCTGAAGCAGTCAGTGTTTCAGAGCTTCTCCTACAGCACACTGATACACATACTATCTACCTGCAGTAAAGTCTTTTCAAACCTCTCATACCTGCAAACTGTCTTTTAAACCTTACATACATATGTCAAAAAGCTAAAACTTTTAAATAAAACATGGTTTAAAAGTCCAAGAGAAATGATCTCTGAATTCCTGTGAGGTATAGCTCCGTTTTATTGACAATACAAAGAAACCTGATGTGTTTTTCGGGCCAGTCCTATGACCTGTTAAGTGTATCCGTCAGTCAGAAGCTCTGCATAGCTTCTCAAGGTTATGTGAAATTTCCTCTATGAATGGTTTTCTGCATGGCCTTAATGTTGGTAATTCCGGATGAAATATGTAACCTCTCAGGGTTCTACAATGAGCTCTGCTTTGAGTATCACAGGCTCATTGAGTCAGGTGATGGACAGCAGTGTTCATCTGCCTTTATTAAAATTATTTACCCCACCTTATTATTGCCAGACACATACCTGAATCAGAAAACCATGAAACACCTCATTTATTCTGTCCTTATAGTTATTCTACTTGTAATTCTTTGCATGGTAATTATTTTTGCAGATGCTAATTTCTGCAAATTTCAATTTGCCTGCAAGGGAATGTTTTTAGGGAATTATTAAGCAAATGCAAATTAGAGATGAAAGCTGATGAAGAATTTTGCCAATTAGCAGGTATTGCCTAAATGAAGAATTTAAAACCAATCAGAGACGTGAAAATGAACGTTGAGATAAAAAATAACAAGAACTGATGGAATTAAATTATGTGTCCTTCCCCTGCTTATTACACTGCTCTTTTCCTATAGCACACTCTATAACTGACCTTTCATATGTAAATGGAACATTAGCCATTTTCTATGGCTCACAGTATAAAAGTGTTGTTGATGTATTTTCTGCTATTTCTTCATGTCTGTAAGCTCGGTCATTCATTTGAGCCAAGTCTGGTAGCAGTGAATTGTTTCTTGCTGCGCACATGTTAGCGTGGATAGCATGAAATAGCTTATTGATTACTCTGGTGCTGGGGGGTGATTAGAATGCATCGAAGGAGAAAAACCACAACAGCAGGCATGGAGACAAAATGCTCAGCCTGACCTTAAGGGCTCTACCTAAACTGTACATTTCAGTCAGTTGTTGTCCAGTTGCTCATCTGCCAGGACATCGGCTCGGGTGCAGAGGTTGACAATCAATGTGTCTGTATTGACGTTTGGGCTATACATTTATATAGAAATTGTGGCTGTATACATCTTCATAGAACTCTGCCGTGCTGAGATAAGACCTCTCTGTCTCAACTCAGATAATGGCAACCTGATACCTTTCTGTAACTGTGCACTCTGTCATCAATAATTTTTAATCCGGATTCACAGGTCAGATGCCGCTGATTTGAATAATGGATTCATTTGGTCTAACAGCCTAAAAAAGACACTGTCAAAGCTGTACTGACTGTAGATCCAGCAGACAAGGTTTTGCATTCCTAGTTGTGCTTGTACTCTGAGTCACATGAAGCAGCATGCAGACCATCCACGCAGCTTCATGCAGCCTCTGTATTTTTTGTACTTTTAAGGACAGATTAAATAGTAAATCTAAAATCTTTGTGCTCTTTTCAAAGGTTGTGATAAAAACACACACATAATATGATTTTATAGCATAGAATTTTATAGCTATATACAGATAATTAATTTGGTGTCAGCGTATGTATTTCTTGTTTTTTGCCATCTTATCCTACACAAAATCTACAGAATTTTAATAGAGCGATGTTACCAAACATAATTAACATGCATGGTTACTGGAATCAAATGTACGACACCGCTTGTGTTTTAAGAGAATTTCTCACACGTTTGTTTCATGGAAAAGAAAAACATTTTTAGAACCTTCATCAGTTTTCTGAAGTCACGGCTCTTCATTCATTCTCTCCAGCTGTGACCATAAGCAGCTGAAGGGCAAAATCTTTTCTAGTGGAGTAAATTTGAAAAGGAAAACTACTCTTATATTCATAACAGCAGGACAGAGGCAACTGAAGAAAGTAATGAGATTCCCTCGTCTTTTTCTTATCCTCATCAGCCTCATGGAGATCCTTGCTGTTTTCATTTAAACTCTTTTTTATCAAAGAAAAGGTGCTACAGGTTAGGTGCGCTAGCATGTTACTGTGACAATAAGCTGAACTCTTTTGGAAGTTTGTTGCATGGTGAACTTGGTGTGTGTCTTTTTCTATTCTAATCTTGAATTTTGGCTGGAAGAAATACATCCAGCCACTAATGATGTTACATCCCCAAATTATTTTTCAATCAGGACTAGATGTGAGCAAAAGAGATTCAGCTAATGTTTCTTGTGGATTAAAGGTATGCTGGGGCTTTGCTGCTTATAAAACTTTCAGGTGTGTTATCATTTAGTTTTGTTGTTTCTGGAGTTCTAGAGATCTTGGTCTATATTTGTGGAGTTTATCTTGCTGTTTTTTCTGTTCTCACTCCAGGAGTCATAGTCAGAATCTTATGCCTTTGGGTTTTATGTCTGGTTATTTATTCTTCCCAATTTCAACTGATTTCTAGTTGTAACACTTTTTGTTTTTATGATACATTCAGGGTCTTGAGGTCTTTTAGTGTTTTCAGTTCCTATTTATCTGTTAAGATGTTTTCGGTTGATTTAATCATGATTGTTTGTTTTCAGTTTTGCATTTTAATTGGATGATTAGTCTTTAGGATTCTTGCTCTTTGGAGTTTGTTATTTTTATTTGGGTCTCTATAGTTTTTTATTTTTATTTTGCTTATGTCCAGTTTGTAGTTTCATTCTTGTGGGTAATTACCTTGATGATTTTCAGCTGTGTCTTGTTTCCTTCCTGTTTCCACATCCATGGTTGTCTTCGTGTGCATATATGTAGTCTTGTTGTATTTTATCACCATGTATCCTTCCTGGTTAGTTCCCTGAACTTAAGGGTTTCAGTTGGCTACATTGTGGATCTATTAAACTATAAGACAAATCTTTGACTTTGGTTTAAAAGCCCAGTTATTTCTCCCTGTCTTTTTGAGTCCTGCATTTAGCTCCTATGGTAAAAAAAAATCTTGAAAAAGTCATTAACCTGATTGCTGGTAAAAGATTAGCTGATACTTTTTGGACTGAACAGTTTTAGTTGAGTAAGCATACTGCACATTTTTCCCCTCAGTGTGGCTTTAAGGTAAACTTGACATAATTCCTCAGTTGAATGAATCATTTTACTTTTCTGGAAAAACAAAATCAAAATACATGTCTGTGAAGGTTCTCCAAGCTCCTAGAATATCAAAACAGCATTTCTTTCGGGTTGTAATCCTTTGTAATCTTTGTTTTGTAATGTACAATTACAAAACAGAACATGTGTAATGACTGAATGTGATTTGGCTGGGACTTATCAGATCACTCTGGTTCTAGTGATGATGACAGCCAGCAGATAAAACTATTTAGTGTTTGATACATTCTACATTTCAGACAGAATTGTTGGCAATCATTCCCACTAAGACATACCAGAGAATAAGCAGTTTTTAGTTATCTATGATAGTTTTCACTTGCCTTTACAGCCCAACAAAGAAAATCTCAACTTTTTAGCTTCTTTTTGGGACAAATCAAAACATTAAAAAATATTGTTTAGATAAAAAGAAACATGAATACGTTCTCTCGAGACATTTGCACTGGGAGCTAAGACCAGAATACAAAGTGGTTCAGGCTATTGTCTATTGTATTTTTTCAGCCATAAGGTGCAATGCACTCTGACTGTCAAAGAGTGGATTCTGTTGATAAAAACAGTCTTCATTTTGTCTGTCTATGTTAGTTTCTTTGGAGGTTTCAGCAAAACTTGTCTTATCTGCCTTTTATATCTTATGTAAAGTACCTTATGTGTATGCCCTGTTGTTGAGAGGTCCTATGCAAATAAGTTGCCTTGCCTTCTGCAACTCTTTGGCAGAAATATGATTCAGTCACTTTGCATTAATAGCTAGGGGTTAGCACAACCCTACTTACACACATAGACAAACAAGATCCACTGGCAAGAATGCAATATGTAAAATAACAATAGACTTCTGAGCCCAGCCGTGTGTAGCCTTGTCTTGCATGGCATTCCTACAGCAGTATACTATGTAGTTATTTATTATTCATCCTCCAGATCTTTAATAAATAGGGACTGTAACAGTTCCTATTTGGTCAGAGCCAAACACAATGTCTCAGATCAGTAGAAATGGGTCAGCCTCTGTTCAGTGTATTGGCTGAAATACACTGTTCTGCTTTTTGTCAATTTGATTGTCATAGATCAATCTGTCTGCACCCATGCTGAGGTCACAGCATTTGGCCATGCGACTGCATTGTGACCAAATGGATGTGAAATTGATATTGATCTTCTGGTTTGCCCAATTGTAGGTATTATTCATTCAGCAAGAAAGTCGAAAATACAGAAAACGGGTGAAGAGAAGGTGAGCAAGGGTAAGGAGGCTTGGTGCATTTATTTTATTGGGGTTCGAATCTGATAGTTTTGTTGTAATGACATAAGACAAGAAGACAAACAGTGTTTAGTGTTTATAGATGACTTCTAATCGAATGGATTTAAAGATCAAAATGAGTCACGGTGAATCATAACTCGCATTCCTTCTTGTTAATTCGAGCAGGTCAACACAGATCAAATGGTGTCTTGAGGAGAGGCATTTACAGATTGCTTTTAACCATCTAACATTGATATGGTACATATGAGTATGGATAAAATTAGAACTTTAGAGACTCTCAGTGCAAATACAACAAAACAAGCATTAATGTATTTCAAAAATGTACTTCTTGACTTTCCACAACTGAGTTTTCCATTCAATTCATGTTTTAGGAAAAGAAAGGGTACTTGATTGCATCCAAGACAATTAGTAGAAGCTTTTTAATACCCTTATCATTTAGAACATGGGTGAGAAGGAGCCAAAAGAGACGGCTCATATCAGCTTCTAGTACTCATTCCTCTTACACAGTCTCACGCTCACTCTCAAGTACGCGTGAGATACAAGCCAGTGATCACATGAAATTCTTAATGCATGCGCACTGCTACAACCCACATACGTGCTGTTGAAAATGTCAAGAAAGAGTCATGACTTCTGTTGTCTGTTTGATGGAGTGAAGAATAATGTCACACTGAAGAGGACAGTTAATGCGACACATAACGCTTTGGCTTTGTGGACGGAAGCGGCACTTTAAACCCTGTCTTTATTTGCTGGACTAGCCAGAAAGAGGCTGTAATTAGGAGATCCATTTGTAATATAAATGCTTCAGTGTGCAGTGAGGGGAAGTCATTGTCCCCTCTGCCTCATGAATTAATAATGAAAGACATCTCAGTGATGGAAAAGGAAGGGGTGGCATCTTGAAAAATGAAATATCTGACCTGCTTCTGTCACAGTACGGTAAAAGATTTCCCTCTGTGGTTACAGAGAGGGAAAGGTACTCTATAGGATGTATAAAAATGCAGCTGTTTGGGAACTTGTTGATTGTCATAGCTCAATGGGCAAGGCAGCAGCATTCTTGTACTGTAAACACCAGGTTTTGAAAAAGGAGAAGAAATATATGGCATTAAAAAGTTGCACAACATAAATCTTTTATGTTGCGTAAGCAAGGTTGTAAATGGAAAAAAGGGTGAAAAGGAGTCCTGCATTCTTCTAGAAGAAATTCTACTGGCAAATTGGGACATTTACCTTAACATAAAGATATATGAAAAATGAAGAGGACCCAAAATTTGCATCACCCTTAAACTGTTTTCTCAGTTTACCTGATAAATTTTATTTCTATATCCAGGAGTTCAGTGAGTCTAATCCCGTGACTTATTTCAGTCAGGACAGTTCAACGTGCAGGTTTTTGCATTAAAAGATTAAGTAGTTAATTTACCCATTCACTTCTTGTTATTGCTAGAAAGTGTAAACTATTTCTCTTGCTTTCAAATTGTAATTTTTATTGAGTTTAAACTTTAGTTTTGATGTTAACAATAGGAGATCAACTGATATTTTCCTTCGTGTCCATGGCACTGCCATAGACAGGCAGCAAGTCCAGGGTAAACCCCGCCTTTGACAGCTGGAGTGGACTCCAGACCCTCACGGACCCTGGTTAGCAGTCAGATGGATAGATAGACTGCTGTTTTTTCATTAATATGATTAGATAAGTCCAAAATGGGTCATATTACATAACTTCCAATGCTTATGTGCACTCATGTGAATAACATGTAAAATGCACAACATTTTATATATGCATGGATAACTGGCAATTCATCATCATAAATGATCAATTACATGCCACTTCAAGGGTCACACAAACAATTTCACAGGACAGTATATTCTTAGTATACAAAAACAGTAATATTCAAGTGCTTAAATTATACTCTTAAAAAAATCTACAAAACTCTATTTTTTTTTTTTTTACATTATTTTGCAGCATCATTGAGAATTGCTAATGACATACAGGGTAATTAATAATATACTGACTTCATGTCACTTCCCAGGAGTTCCCAGTAGTTTTCCGTGCTACCTAAAATTTCCTGTAAGTAGTCTACACATCCACTGTGAGTTTCACTGCTGCTTTCTAAAGCAGGAAAATGAATAGCAATACTTGTGCATTTCCCTAAGTAAATAATATGACTCTATCTACTACCAGTAGGTCAAATAATGTTGTTCTCATCTGAATCTATTTTATTTGGTGCTTTACATAAGATCACGTTCAGTTTTCTAAATGCAAATAACTTGCATCCCAGATTGCTTGTGTTTGTCCCTTTTGGTATAACTGAAATTACACTGTGATAAATAGCTTCTCCTTGGCACAATATTAAGCATGTCCTCTGCTCTAATAGTGTGATCTCAAGTGGTGGATGGCCTCATGATGATGGACTGTCTGTCCTCCAAACTGCTCGCCATCCATCCACATCTTGAACTGTGATTTGGCTAAATGTTTCCCAGCATTGCCGTTTGCTGCCAAGTTATGTTTCAGCAAAGATGATAAACAGAATCTATGCTGCCCGTTCTGGTCCTGATACTGCTATGTATGGAAAAGCACCTATGTGACATTGTTGCAGAGACACGAGAGAGATGCACAAAGGCAAAAACGCTACTGGACACATATAGAGAGGACATACAGTACACAGCTCCATCACAATGTTCAGCCAGGCTGCATGATGCACTATAACGCTGTAGATACAGATATTGGATGGCGAGTTTTCAGCAGCGCAATGAACCACAGCACCAATATACTTGTAAGGCTGTACGGAATGAAAATGTAACCACACAGCACAACATATCCACTGACAGGATGCAATGACCAAAATAACCACCAGACACTGACAGCGGTCCCACAGGGCTAATAGCAGCTCTGTCCCTGCACCCCTTGGCTTAAAAATATAATGTCTGGGCACCGAGGCGATGCTGAAGCTTGTGTTGCCAAACATCGGCGTGCCATTATCACTGCTTCCATAGTGGCAGTGAGGCGGAGACATTTAGCAGGGTGTCAAACTCACTGGAGTCCTCCATCAAACAGCAGCAACCAGAATAAAGGCTCTGTCAGAAATACTGACAGCTGTAATATTTCACTTGGGCCCTGGAAGCCATTCCATCAGCCAAAACAGAGGCAGAGAAATATTTCTTTTCTTTAGCCCCCACACCCCTTGTATGAATATATATGAATATTTTGGGGGTTATTGCATACCCAGTTGTTGTCAGTGTTGGGTTAATGCAGAGAGAGTTAGAAGAGCAATTTTCTTTTATGCTACCTTTGATGACATTCGGATTCAGGTGGACTTTTAATGGATACATTCTCTCATTGAGCACTTTTTTCTTCCAGTTTTAGTCATTATTCTTGCTCTGATAAAATATTTTCAATTTTGCCTAATTGCATCTGGCAGGAGATTGAAAAGCAGCTTCAAAGTATAACTCCACCTTCCGTTATGGATGTTCCACTGAGGTGCAATTTTGCTGTTGCACAATTAAGAAAAGTGCAGGGGGAACTTTCATATCATTTATAGCATCTGCAAAGAAATCCAAGGGCAGGGCTGCAATTTTTAATCAATGTAAGTAAGTCATAGATTTACATTAATGCCACGTTTCTTAGCAGCATGGATTTATAGCTCGGCCGCATCATAGTCTTTAAAGGACAGTAGGCACCATCTGCTCTAATTTCTAATATAACCTTCCCACACCTTTAATTGTGATGCTACTGTCTGCTGTTTTGTGAGCAGGGATAATGGTGGGTTGGCAGGACAGAGGTGTGATTTTTTTATTTATTTTTTTATTCTGTTTAAGACTTCACTGATGTTTAGCTGTCCCTCTGAGATCTAGTACTTTACCTACAGTAATGCACACTATCTGTAATTTAAACGTCATTTTTACCGGTCATAATTAGCAGATGTGAATGGGCTCATATTGCACTTCGAAGTGTACCTAATATTTTCTTATACATGAGGAAGACATATCATGTTCTACATGTATTTCATGTTGTAGGACAGTCTCGGTCGTTGTGTCCTTGGGCAAGACACTTTACCTACCGCCTACTGGTGATGGCCAGAGGGGCCGATGGCGCGATATGGCAGCCTCGCTTCTGTCAGTCTGCCCCAGGGCAGCTGTGGCTACAACTGTAATAGTGGAATTGTAAAGCACTTTAAGGGTCTCGAAAAGCACTATATAAATGCAGTCCATTATTATTTTCATCAGGTTCAAGTGCTCAGAATACTCTCTAGTATTAAACCGCTTTTATGCTCATTTCCAGCTTCACATTCTTCTTCTTGTACTTTTTGCATAATTTGCAAACTATTCCTTATTTGTATTGTCGGGGCTTTGATTCAACCCCTCCAATCTCTAAAACAAGCCTTTTTAGCACCCTTGAATGCGTCTATCTTCTGGTTGGGTGCCCATTGTAGACAGAAGGATTGAACAGCAGGTGTGGGGTTTCTGTGCTCACAGTCACAGACGTGTGCCTGAGATGTTCAGATTAGGGACATTTATGACATTAGAAGATCTAAGAGAAGAAATAAATATCTGAAACTGAGTGTTTAGAGTTGACTGCCGCCTGAAAATTAGGAGTCTCTACTGATTGCCACCTTCATAGTACCCCTTACTATCAAGTCTCATTAAGAAATATTCTCATGTTGCTGCTTTTGTCTCACTTTTAGCCCTTAGAGTAAAAAAGGCAAGATCTGTCCTCTAACACACCATGGCTAACTGATTTAATCTGTTTTCCGTCATTAGAAAAGGTGAAATATTTGGTTCATCCCCTAATATAATAGTCCCCTATTATCTCATATATAAGTAACCTTACCTTTCTGAAAGCACCTTGAATGTCTTTCTCGCTGTATTTCCCCGACAACGATCATTTTTAATTGATGTCACAGGCGCTATACTCAGTGTCACTCCTGGAGAACCGATACAGGAAATTGCCATTCATTTTTCTTATTATATATTGAACTGTCCACAGTTTCACAGCAGCGGGAGAGCTTTATGATTACATCACAAAGCACGCGAGTGCACACATTACAGCTGGCTAACCATAAGCACACAGCATCGACTTAGCGCACATCAATACTAATGCATGCAGTGTACATGCAACCAATCTGCCAGTGCTCTGTCAATATTTATAGATGCATGGATCCCTCTGCCATCAAAATGCAATGAAGACCAAAACCATAATCTATCATTTAACACTGTCATGCTGACAGCAGGCTAATGGCTGCTGAAGACCTGACACTGATGGAGTGGACCAGGGGAATATTGTAGCTTATCAATATGTCACTTCCCCTTTGTGTGACATTACAAGCACAGTATAGGAAAGCCTCTTTATTTATGCAGACGCTTTAGGCAAGGAAGCCAAGAAAGCAATTCACCCCTTCAAGATGATATTAGACTCAAATGAAAATAAACATTAAAAGTACTGTGTAGTGGTTTTGAGTGCTAGCAGTGACCCCAGGAGTGGCTCGTCAAGCTCTGCAAGATACACATTGGATTTGCACTATTCAGCTCAAAGGTTTTCGCCACGCACCTGCTAAAGGCAGAAAGAATAAGAGTACAAGCATATATGCAAAATCCTGCTTTTAAATATTTTAAATTTGAATGTTTTAAGAGGAAAGAAATGCACTGAACTTGATTCTTAAAACCCATAGAGGCACTTTTGAGGTCTCATGTTCCCAGACTAACATTTGCTTCATATGAACTGCAGGTCTGTGTAATAACTTTCCTGTTAATAATCCGGTGCACTATCACTCAATTTCAAAGAAATAGGGAAGACGTTAGGTATCGTTTGTGTATCACAAAGAACAAGGTGGGCTGTATTACTCTAAATCAACCCAATGAAATGGTAAATGGTAAATGGCCTGTATTTATATAGCGCTTTACTAGTCCCTAAGGACCCCAAAGCGCTTTACATATCCAGTCATCCACCCATTCACACACACATTCACACACTGGTGATGGCAAGCTACATTGTAGCCACAGCCACCCTGGGGCGCACTGACAGAGGCGAGGCTGCCGGACACTGGCGCCACCGGGCCCTCTGACCACCACCAGTAGGCAACGGGTGAAGTGTCTTGCCCAAGGACACAATGACCAAGACTGTCCAAGCCGGGGCTCGAACCGGCAACCTTCCGATTACAAGGCGAACGCCCAACTCTTGAGCCACGATCGCCCGTCAAGTGAACATCTTCCAAACATAGTGTTTTTCCTGTGGACAGATCACACCAACCAATGTGTACACACTAGATTTAGCTAACTCAGGCTGCTGAATCCTCAGGGATGGTCAGTTTTGTCCTCCAGTCTTTTTAAAGTCTTGTTGCTCCACAGGGGATTGCATAATGGCCAGTACAACAAGACGAACAATTAATCTTACATTCACCCTCTTTGTACTCATGCCTGCAGGTGAAGATCATTGCTCAGGAGCTTGATCACCCACTGTGAGGAAATCATGTTGTGTTGTAAGTGTATTTCAAGAAATAATTATAACTAATAGAAGAATGGACATGGGTTTAGGGTCATGCTTTTACCTGGCGGAAAAACCTATTTTATTTCAGTATTTTTTTAAAGGTCAGAATTCAGAGAAGCAAATGGAAGACAACAAATGTGGCCAAGTGCATCAAAGTGCATTTGTACAATTGCCCACTGTACAGTCATTATAAAGCATCAGTAAACTTTTGAGTCCATTACTGCTTGTAGCAGCTCTAAGCCTCTAACTGCTGACTTCATTTTAAAGACCCAGAGGATTGAGGATCGTATAAACGAATAATTGCCTTGTACAATCCTACTTAAAAACATTGAGCTTACCCATTACATCAATAAGTGTTTAACATTAAATCCTTATTTTTATGTCCAGCTTTGGACACAAGTGCACACTTATTTCTTGAACATTTCTGTTTCCTGTAGACTCTTATCTAATGGCAAACTATTGAAGTTGAACTTCTCTTCCAGAAAAGCTCTAAACTAAATTGAAAACGAATTTTGTAAATCATAGAACCGTGATACAGAAACTCCAAACAACAAGAACATACTTCACTCTGTGCACGACACAAAATGAACAATTTAGCACCACTAAACTATACCCCGAAACACACAAAATGTTTTTTTTTTGTTTTTTGGGTTTTTTTGTAAGATCTTTGGCAGAGGGTTCCAGCCATGGTTTTCTCTACTTTCTCTAAAAACAGTCCTGTACTTGCCAGAATTTCTGTTTTTTAATGACCTTTCCAACTCAGGACGATGTTTTGCCAAGACATCTCTGCTGGCTTTACAGATGCCCAAAAAAATAATGAGTTGGAAATAGAAAGCTACAAATTCAGTGCATATACAAATATTGCTTGGTGATTTTATAGATAGAAAACATAAACAAACGTTTTGAACTCGGGGTGGCTCTAGCTCAGGAGGTAGAGCAGGTCATCTGGTTGGCGTTGTGATCCTTGACTGCTCCAAGCGTGAAATGTTTGTTTGTGCATGCCTGAATAGCCTTGAGCAAGATACTGAACCCCTAGTTGCTCTCTAATGCATTCATTAAAGTATGAATGTGTGTGAATGTTATATAGAAAGCAGTTCAATGGGTGAATGAGGCATGTTGTATAAAGCGCTTTGAGTGCTCAAGTAGAGTAGAAATATACAGGAACCAGTCTATTGCACAGAAAACCAGTGATTAGTACAATAAAACCCTTAAATATCTCCAGTGGGATGGGAAGATTATATTGTTATATATGTATTTGTAACCCAAACATTTTACAATCATCATTACAATCCACCACCCTTAAAAAATAAAATAAAATGTTTAGATTCAGTTCACAGGCTTTGCTTTAGGAGAGTTCTACCTTGTGATGCTGTTGCAGTATAAGTCTATATTGTCCTCTTAATCATACCCACCACTTGCCTTTTTGGTCAGTTATAGTAAAATAGCATTATATTAAAATATGCTTAAAATAAAGCTGTTTATCTGGTGGCATCACATATGCATAAAAGTGCTCAGTCAAGATAATTCTAACGATGACACAGAGAGACTGTTTCCTTTGGTTGTATTTTATTAAATAAAGAAATGTCAGAAATAAAGTCTAACTGACCAAAAAATTCTGATGTTATCAAAAGACTTTTAACTTTCTTCACCCTTTCTTCAGAAGCACCTATATGTAGGACTGTTCAGCACTTTTCATCTATCACATCAGCAGCCTGGCAGAATATTTCCACTCCACCTCCGGCTGCCTTTACTAATTAAAGTACTTCAGTAATTGAACTTTCTATTTTCACCTGTACTCGTCATATGCTGGCATGAGTTAAAGGATGGTATTAACGACACTGCTGCCACAGGAAAGCGTGAGTGTGAGACTGTAATAAGGTCAGAAGAATTGCACCACTGTGCACGTGTGCTTGCTGATCTTCATGAATAGCTGAGCTGTGTTTTTTTTAGATCGAAGAGGCACAGGGTGGATTTGTGTGTTGCTGCGTTGTAAACATCTGTGATCTACCTTGTGTGTGGGCACAGCGTGGCATATGTGCCCATTTCCACCGCACACTGAAATGATGAACAGGTGGGTCAGCGTGTGAAGAGCAGCTGTCAGAGAACTAGCCCATACATCTTCCCACACAGCCGAGGCATTTGCAGGCAGCGCACGGACAAAGAGAGACTATCCCCAGCTTAAGAGGCGAATTGCATTAGAAAAAAAAAATTAATTCAATTGCGTCTCCAGCTTGTCCTCGGACAAAAGATCGTCAGGGAAACAAATCATTGATCTTTTCAAGAGCAAAGAGGAGATGCTTGCTCGTTATGAATTTTCTCGTCGTGACGGTGAATTGTTTGCCAGTAGAAGAGGAGTGCACGCTTCATTAAATGTGTGAAATCCTGCACTGCTTTGACAATCACTCTGCAACAATCATGCAGTCTGATTGCACACTATATGTGTAGTCAGTACATGGATGAGTGCAAGCCTGTGAGAAAGAGCATGACTGAGATTCCCTGTGCCCTTGTTTGTCTTTCTATAATAGAGGCTCATTGGTTAAAATGTCAAGAGGAGCAGTCTCCAGAGACAGAGGAGCCACGCTGTGCTTCATAAGGGAAGGGCACCTTTGGCTGGATTTGTATTCTGCGTCCGATGCTATTCACCCAATCAAATGACATCACGGTCCTCAATCTCAACACCATCCCAGGCAGAGGAAATCAATAAAAATAAGTCACCAGAAAGAAAATAACAATCCTGCTTTGGTAAAATGTTCAAATTCAGCTAAAATATTAAGTGAAAATGGGACCGGTATTGACTGTACATAACCTCTAAAATGAGGATATAAATTAAAGTTTTCACATTTGAATTTGTAATGTCTGATTTGATTCCCTCAATTTAAAATGAAGGGGAGAAATAGAAAAAGCATTTTTGTTTAGAATAATGAGAAGCTTTTTAGGCATCCATCCATTTTCTTAACCACTTACCCAAGCCAGGGTGTCTGGGGGGCCTAGAGCCTATCCCACAGGTTAACAAGATGAGAGGTAGGTATACCTTTAGCAGGATGGTAGTCCATTACAGGCCAACACAGAAAGATAGACAGCACTCACATTCACCCCACATAACTTAACACCCGTGTCTTTAAACTGCGGGAGCACGCCAGTGTACCTGCAAGGAACCCACACTGGTACAAGGAGGACATGCAAACTTCAACACAGAAATCCCTAGCCAGATTTAAACCAAGCAACTTCTTACTATATGGGTAGAGTGGCAATGCAGTGATTAGCACTGTCAAACCAACTGAGTTACTGCAAAATCAGATTGCAAGATCAGGCAATAATAACCAGAAGATAAAAAACATCACATGTAACAGAATCGCTTTAAAGCAAGCCTTTAAAAATATTTTTAAGGCGTGATTTAAAGGAAGCCACTAATTCTATGAACCAGATCTCCTCAAACAGAATCTCAGTTTTCAGATGGTGTCAGCAATTCCATGTGTCTCATCCAGTTGTGCTTTAAAAGTGATTAGTAACTTATTAAGATCAGTTCTAAAATGTACAGGAAGCCAAAGCAGAGAAACCATGATAGGAGTGATGTAATAGTGTCGGCTAAAACCAGTAGGTTTTGTCCTTCTGTGACCTTTCTCTGCACACGATTCCTGCTGTACTCATTATGGCCAAAATCCACTATTATTCTCAGACATACTACACAATTTGCACTATGCAACTCTACATCAATGGGTTCAAAGCACACTGGTGCCTCGCAATCTGCATTAACACATACCTCTATTACTTTCTACTCGAATGTTTACTCAGCAGTAGTAAGGTGCAGAGCCTCAGTGGACAGAATGTGCCATTTCCTAGTTTTGATGCCCCAGAAAAGAATCGCCTGATATACCTCCTTCATTTCTCACACGACCATCATGGTTTCACTTCCTTTGCTGGCCAGGTGATCGCAGGTCCTGACACTCCACTCTGCTCTTGTAACTATACAAGAAATGAAAGAGAAGCTCACTGATGAGGTAGGAAAATATGGTGACCTTTACATCCTGTGATCCTGGGAGTGTAAAGATCATTTTAAAAAGACATAATGAAGCATAATGGAGGTTGGTGCTCAGTGATGAACCCAAACGATGTGACACAGCACTCAAGTGAAATTGGTGCATTTAACTTGAACCTTTTCCAGACACTGAATTAACTGGGAAAGTTCAGTTAACTCAGTAAAAGCAGGTAATTTTAAGTCTTGTATAAGTTATTTCACTAAAGAATTTGTGCTTGGTTGTTCATGTATTTCCTGCAGCTTCTTCTTCTACACAATTCAGCAACTAATGTTGCTGTAAACAGTGTTGTAAACTGTATTCCATTACAGTTACCATTTAAAAAGGTGGTATTCAGAATATAGTTACTTTGTTGAAATAAAGGGATTACACGGCGGTCTTTTCCTGTTTCATATGTTAGGCTATGCCCTCTCTATTTTTGGTAATTCCACGCCGGTGGAAACCCAAACAAAACACGCATTAAGAGCCTCTAATGCCTGGGTCTCAATCTCGCAGCCCATGTCATCCTCTACTTGCGGCCCGCATAATGACGTGATGAAATATTTTTAAAAATTATTGTTCCAAAAATTATTCAATATAGCGACAATAGGCAGAGTGTTTTACAATCATCACTCTAAAAAATTTAGCCTCATGGGCAGTGTAGCCCAGCTGTAAGTAAGCTATTAAGACTCGACTGTACACTGTGTTCGTCTTTTCCTCCGAAACAATAAGTTCTGTTGGAGCAGCCTTTCAACGCCTCTCTCTGTCTCTCGCTAGCAAAGTTGACCCCGACAACAAAGTAAAGCTAGTTTTTAGTTACGAGCCCGACACAGAATCCGACATATTAGCCAGAGGTCCCTTTACTACCGTTCGGAGCCGTGGATCTGTTTTATATAGGCATGGAATAGTTTTCTATACGAGATCGCTGCAAAAAGTGCAGCCTTACCTAATGTCCACCCTACTGTTACTCATTTTATATTAAGATTTAAAAATGTAGTTGATATTTGTATGGTGAGTAGCCTTCAGTAATAGTAATAAATCACACAGCAATAGTACATTCATGGTAATATATTAAGTAATCCAAAGTATTCAGAATACGTTACACTCATTGAGTAAATTAACAAAATAAATTACAAAATACATATTGGGGCATGTATTCTGTAATCTGTAGTGGAATACATTTTAAAAGTAACCTTCCCAACACTGGCTGTAAATGGATGTCGCTTAAGATTGGGTAAAGCTGAATTACATACAGTGAGAAAGGGACAGTTCAAGCCCAAAGTGTCACGGTACTGGGTCATGTGACCCAGTGTTTGAGTTTTAATGTAACCTTTTGCATTCATTTGTGTTCTAGTTTCAGTTTAGGTCATCTAGTTAATTTCTAGGTTGCTGTTTAGTCCTTTGTTTCTTAGTTCATTTTGTCATCTTTCCCTGTACTGGATCTGCCATGTTTCATGTCTGTGTGGTTCTTGTTGTCAAGGTCGTGTCATGTCTACGTCTCCATGTTTCCTATTTTATTTTGAAAGAGTCTGGTGTTCTTTGTTCATTGTATTCAGTTTCACTTCCCCTGTCCTGTCATTGGGATCATGTGTGTCAGCTGTTCTCCCTCATGTGTTTCCACTTCCCCTGATCATCCCTGTGGGTATTAGTCTCTGTGTTTCACTCAGTCTGTGTCGCATCATCTGCGTTACCTTCCCTGCCCTTTGTCACAGTTTCCCAGTCAAGTCATAGTGAGAGTCACGGTTTCCAAGGTTATGTTTAGGTTTTTCCTCAGTCTCAGTTGTTGTATTTCCGTGAGTTTTCAGCCCTAAATAAAGGCTTGCTTTTCGTTAAGTCCAATCTTGTTTCCTCTCCTCTGTCTGCACTTGGGTTCTCTACTCTCTCCACATGGCCTGCCCCGGCAGCTCATGACACAAAGTAAATTTAGATGTTTTTACTCTGGCTTAAACAGCTATTTGTAAATAACTGTACTAGACTATTCTGGTAGAGAAATTTCTGCAATTTCTGGAATTTAACAACTCAGAAGAACACCTCATGGTTCCCACATTTGTGTCCTTTGCAAGAAATCCAGGCTCTGCAAGAAATCCAAAACATTGCTCTGGAAAACTGGAAGTCAGGAAAACATACAACAGAAAGGACCAAATATGGAAGAAACAAGGATGGAAATGTATCAAAGGATGTAAAACTGACAGCAGCAACAGTTACAAAGTAAACAAAAACACTTATTTCAGCTAAAACATAACACTCCAAAGCTACGGAAGTGTTGCTGATGTTTCTGACAGCATTAGGAATGTAAATACTAACAGCATTCCTCTCAGCAGAGCTGTAACATTAGGCACACACGTTTGATTTGACAAAAGGGGAAAAAAATCTCTTATATGAGGCAAACACCATTTAGTTCCATTATGCTCAAAAACAGTCAGGCATCTCTACAGCTGATATCTCAAAGACTCTTTAGGGTGAATGTTCTATGACTTGCCACTTTAATTTAAGAGACAATTCACAGCAAAGTTTTTGGCTTTGAACTTCTCACTTTAACTATTCTGCACTCAAAATAAACAAGTTCTTGCAACTCTCCATCAAAGGTTTGCTTAATTTTCCTGCTGTGAGCTTGCATTTTGAACTGCTGCTGTATCTTTTTTGTTTTTGTTGTTTGAGCGTGTAGAGTCACATGTTGATGATAAAGTAAGTGCTGGTTGTTATTATCACAGTCAGCAAAAGCAGACTGTGTGGAGAGTGAATAGACAGTTGGAAACAAAACTATAATTTAACAAAAGGTGAGCTGTTTCATAAGGCTGATTTTTTTTTTTTTTTTTTTTTTAAAGGCACAAAAATTGCACAAGGCAAACCGAGACGAGAATAAACTGTAACCTAAACTGGGAAAACTAAACATAAACATGAAGAAATCCTAAACATGAAAATGGAGACATAAATACTTGGAACATGGAACCATGGCGTGAAACAACAGACGAGCTGACAATGAATGCATGACAACAGACCACATAGATACACATGAGGGTGATGAGGGCAGTGGAAACACATGGGGATACAACTGAACATGACTCCACAGGGGCCTAAGACACACATGGCGGTTGGGGAATGAGAAACAAGGGGAAACACGTAAAGAAGAGGAGGCAGACACGACACTAACCAACATAGTGGGGGAGACACAGACATTCGAGGAACCTAAACTGGGAAACCTAGAGAACTCAAAGAGACCTAACTGAAGCTTAAACTATACAAATAGAACATAATAATACAAAAAGGCATGAAACTCAACATGCTGGGTCAAAGACCCCAAAACCATGACAGCTATAAAGTTAACAGTGTCACAGCTAATGTACAAAGCTGAGCGTTTTGTCTCTGGAGGAATTCCTGAGTCAAGGGAAGAACAGCAAATTACCTCAAAGTAACTGTCCTGGAACAAAAACATTATATTTACAACACTATTCAGTTACAGTAAAAACACAATTGGCTGCAGTGCTGTCATTGTTGATTCCCTTTAACCTCTGTTTGGTGAAGGTCGAGCATCACGCTGTGATTCTGGAGATGAGTTACTGGTTATCGCATGCAGTCTCCTATTAATCTTCTCTTAATCCAGCTGATATATAACCACAGTTTGTGCTTCAAAGCTGAGCTGTTGTGTAGAGGCAGAGACAGAGTCTGATCATGTGCAAAAAACATTGAATGCGAACCGTTGCAACACTCTGCCTCATGTCTGAAGTAAGGACAGTGAGATGGAGGATGCACAAGTGGCTGTATGTTTCAGTGTTATTTTGATACAGATCAGCATATCATTGCAGCAGGTCTAACAGACCACGCACGAAGCAGTAACTACACTATCCATGCTATCTAACAGGTTAAATAAACAGCTCACTGACTGCCGGACTACATGCACAGGTGTGCATGCTTTTCCACCTCACTCAGTGAGCGAGTAACAAAGTAGCACAAATAGTGATTTCATGAAACTAAGCACGCAGGATCCTTAAGGGAAAACTTCATCACCTTAAATGAAAGCAGTGTGCATATGGGAAACCCAATCAACAAAAAAATCTGGAGTGCTGCTGTTCGCTTATCTTTTTGAGCCCTAGTGTAAGTCTGGTACTCCCTTAATAGTTTTATAATATTCCAGCAGTGGCTTACAACATATCAGGTGTGATTTAGTGACTTTCCAGTGACTATAATGAGGAGGAAAAGACCAGTTGCACTCTGGTGTGTAACACTTGTCCCTTCAGGCTCGTTGTTTTATATTTGGTTCATTTCTCCTCCTGTTCTTTTTCGGAATAGGGTTGAAAGTGCTCACAGAGGACCAGAAGGCAGTGCCATTAGGCGAGTTACTTGCTGCGGTGTCTTCAACATGCACTTGCCCTACAGTCCCTCCCTGTTCTCCTCCTCTGTATCAGAACTGTCTAGCTAAAGCCCATTTCAGGTCTCTTTCCTGCAGCTCCCACGTTGCGGACTTAGGCTCTGACAAGCCACATTTTCCGCACTAGCAATGTAGTTACAATTCTTCTTTGGAGAACTAATAAGAGAAAGCCTTTGCCAGTCAAACAAAAAATCCAATTAAACAGCAGGTTTCAGTGCCAGTAATTAAAGAAGCTGAGCTGAGGCTGCTAAATAAGACACAATAAACAAAAAAAAAAAAAAAAAAAAAAAAGACACAATAAACACACACTTATTACTGCTCCTCATCCCATTGTAATGCGACTTTTGTTTCAAAGTTTTAATTCGTAGCTAACCTTACAGTAAATGTAAATGCTTCTCTTATTGTAACTCCAGCAAAGTACCAACACAAAAGAAAAGAAAAAAGAAAACAAAACAACATTTAAAGAAACTTTTTACAACAATTTGGGGCCGCACTTATTTCAGGTGTGCAACATATGTTGAGGTATATGTAACGTATATGTTGCATCAGCTGTATATAAAAGAAGGACATAGGCACCGTGACATCAGCTATAAGTTTGTAGTCATCTTGGGTTTTTAACACTAGACATCAAAATTGAAGGGCGGATCTATACTCTGGAAAAGTCCACAGATCTCAAAATAATGTTAGTGACTTGTTGGACACAATCTAGCCAAGTCAAGTGAGAAGTACAGCCCCTTTTTCCTAGAGTAGTACAGAAAAATTAATTTTTTTAATTTGTTCATTTGCCAGAAACTACAATCACATCTGTGTGCTCTTTTAAGCCTTTTATGTCAGTTAGTATTCAAAATCAGTCAATCAACACATTAACATCAAATTGTAACATTTGTTGCAAAATTGCATTCATTTTATAATTCTGATTCAAAGATATGGGCCAAAAAACCCCAATATAACTAAAAGAAATTTAGGCTGTCTGAAAAGCTACACGCTGTAACATTCATTAATGTGCTGCTGTTCTGTGTGCTAAAGGTGAACACTATTGTTCTTATTTTCAGCCTAAAGGCTTGTTTATGTTTAAGTAACTTACTTGGTTATTTCTGAACACTTTAAGCTTGACAACTAGTCTTTCTATTGCAGTGTGTATTGCATGTGTATGCCCTCTAAAAGACAACTACTTTTTGTCTCTGATCAACACAACGCTGATGTCTGTAGGTGTTAGTTGCACATTGAGTCCCTGCTATTAAGCATCAGCAGATATGTTTTCTGTAAACACTGAGGCACAGACAGTGGAGGTCAGAAAGCACACCACACACCACGTGCTGTTGCTTTGTCTTTACATGCAGGTAGAACACTGACCTGCTATTTCCTCCACATTCTTGGCAGAAATCTGTTTTCCCAGTCATGAAAGAAGAATGAGTGATGTGGCCGAAGCCCTCCCCTCCAATTCTTTCTCTTCACTGCCTCTCATGTATTTATTAAATGTCAAGCAGCCAAAAATTACTCTTTTTTTCCCGGTGTACAGAGTCTTCAGAATGGGATGTTAGGGTTGCAACGGCGAGGCAGGCGGCACTAACCTGGATGGATGAGCACCCAGGACACAGCCTGTAATTTAGATTTCATTATGATAGTGGTGCAGGTACAGTAAAAGACGAGAGGCAGTTTGGTGATCCATCACAGCTCCCCACCATCTTCTTCCTCACCAAAGGATAGCGTTGCACGGTGGAGGAGAAGATGGTTGTAGCACATGGTAATTAATAGGATGGATTTGGTTTTTTAAAAGAGGGCTTGGGAATGGTGACTTTGTTTGTTCTAAGGCATGAGGCCTGCTGAGTTGCAGAATGGGCACTTGTGGATCAAAAGTTGGACTCTGATGAAAATTGATGGGGAGGTGAAGTCTGGAGTGGCTTCTAAATTAAGGCAGTGGTGAGGATGGACATTAGGGAGGACACTCCCTGTGAAGCAATTGATGCAACAAGACTTACATCAACTGTTCTGTGTCCCTTTGGCTCACGACACAGCTTAAGAATCAGAGCAGCGGGATTAGCGTAATAACATAATTTCCCTGGGATAAAGCTGGAAACTGGTCAAAGCATGCTAATGTTCCAAATGGGTATTTAATAAGCTATGCAAAGCAAGTCAAGCGAACAGTGAGCTGCATACATTGCAGTCCTATTAAAACTTTACCACATCTCAGCTCTTACCTCTGATCTGTCGAGCTGCAAACCCTAATCTCGCTCCCAGCTGTACCTTTTTTTTTTCTGATGCCAAAGGTCTGAATGTCACCTCCTGCAGTCGCTTGTTAATTAGATGTTGTTAAGATGTCCACTCTGCAGCAGCCTTATCAGTTTAATTGTCTTATTAATGAGCTTCAACGGTCTAAATGATTTAGTCTTGACATTTCAAAGACTTTTTTGATGAATTTGTACTCCAGCTATAGACAGTGTCCTGAATCATGAGCTGATCATAAATCTTGTCACAATTTCAAAAGCATTTTCAAAAACATCCAGAACATTTTCTGCCTTTTTCTATTCATGTTTAATTCTGGTTGTATTTTCATTCAAATTACTTTTGATTTTGAAAAACCTTTTAAGAGGCACTATTTTGCTCTTAGAAATACCTGATGAAGTTATTGTGCTTTGCACTCCAATTAACTTTAGTCAAATGCCAATTTGTTGACTGCAGCCTGTTGAGGCTGCCTTTCAAGTTTTATGCACTTTTGAAAAACCTTTTAGTATTGCACACAGGAACACCTCAAATCCACCCTCAAATACAGTTTCTGAAATTAGATGTAGAGTGCAGTAAACTGGATGTTGGGAAGAAAATAGATGGATGGGTGGACTTAGGTTCATATTCATGAGACATAGCATCCCAAAACAGATAAGTGAGCTACATTCTGCTATCAGAACTAGTTGTCTCCACTCTTTATGTTCAGTGTTGGTCAAGTTACTTGAAAAAACTAATCATAACTAATTACTGATTACTTCCCCAAAAAAGTAATTACTGATTACTTCCCCAAATAAGTAAAGATTATGCAGTAAAAGTAATTCTACTTTTACTGCATAATCCATCATACAAAATGTAATCAAATGGAAAAGTCTCTTTTTTTTAACTTGTTTTATCAGTTTTAATCTTTTAACTTTATGCATCAAGCAAAAATTTAATTATATGCAACATTCTCTGAGTTGCATAAATTAGTTTAACATTTAAACCTATTTTTTACACATTCCAGCACATAAAATAAAATATTTTTTGTGTTTACACTCACTCTTTCAAATAGATGCAAGTAAAACACAGCAGAACATAAATAAAGTCAAAGACTCAGCGGTCCTGTTGCTCTACTTTCACCTGTAAAGCAGGACTACGGTAGGCGGAGGTTTACCCTGGTGCAGGTGTGCCGCGGTCAGTTGAAGAATCCGCGACTTTCTCTGTGAGTTTCCCATTACTTCATAGCGCACTCGGTGCTTGCTTGGAAGTTTAGGGGGTTTTTTCGCTGTAAAAAGAAGTTTTCTTCCCACGCACAACGGACGCTAATGTTTTTGTCACTTTTTATGGAATCAAACTCAAAGTAAGGTCAGTACTTCCACGCTTTAAACGCTGCACGCTCATACTCTCTCCCACAATCGATATGTGATCCATTGTTGATCTGCACACAGCTGTTGTCACTAACGGCGCACTCGCTTACGTCACTGTCGTGAGACATTCTCGCAAAAAATCACGGTTTTAGTAACGCAGTAACGCAGCGTTCCTACGGGAAAGTAGCGGTAATCTAATTACCGTTTTTGCAATAGTAATCCCTTACTTTACTCGTTACTCGAAAAAAGTAATCAGATTACAGTAACGCGTTACTGCCCATCTCTGTTTATGTTATATAAGGCTAACCCACTGCTGCCTGTATCTTCTCCTAACTCTTAAATAATATTTAATTAAAATAATTAAAAACAAAAAACACACAAAAACCACGGGAAAACTATAAAAAATTCACATGCACTGAACTGACACGCTATTTTCCTGCACTCTCCTTACCTGTTGCGTATAGTCACCAGCTCTACTGCTGTGCTTACTGACGCTCCAGTGAAGAACAACCGCACAACTCCCAAACAATCCTCCAGAATGTAAATTACCTTCAGCATCGCTGCCAGCTGAATTACAATTACAGTGCACACTTTATATTTTCCTTGATAGCCCGACAATTAATGCAATGCTTCCTGGATGGCAATAAGTGCAGTTGAAATGCTGAATCTCACAGGTAAAAAAAAAACATGCATTCTGAGAACTGTAGTCTGACTTCCTTGTGAACTGAGTTTGTGTGATTTTAAGATTTTTTTTTTTCTTTTTCCTCTCAAGAGGTAATTTGGGGCTTGATGGCATCAGGCAATCTGATTGTAGAAGCCTGCCAGCGATGTGGGCTTCGAGCCATCAGGCTGTGTGAGTGTAAAAAGCCACTATTTGCTTCTGTAATTTAGAGCCACGGAGAGTATTGTGGGGATTTAAAAATCATTTGATGAGGCTGCCATCCTTTCAGGAAAGCAGCCTACGGTATGCCAACAAGTGATTCAATTCAACCTGTCAGGCTTTCCACAAACAAATATCAAAACTCTTAAATCAGAAGTGAATGAGCAATCCGAGGCCTCTATCCAAGCTCGTATTGTAAAATGTAATACTTGTTTCACAGTGATGCTTAAAACCGGACAGCTGTAGGAATTTCAAATATACACAAGCATCTGTTCCTTTGATACTTTCGACAACCTGTTTGAAGGCAAATGAATCAGCAGCACTTTTCCACATTCCTGTGTGAGGTAGAGGTGATGGCATCTAACATGTGGCTAACAACCTCGACTCTTGGATGGAATGCAGCCTTGGCCTGCAGTTAGCTGAATGGCGATCCAGGCTATCCATCAGGACGGGTTATTTTCTCCACATCAGCTATGTTGTTCCCCTCCCACACAGAGCTGCGAGAGATTCGGCTTTGTAGCATGCAGTCACTCTGTCCTTTGCTCTCCCTCTTCATCGCTGTTCTGCTGTCTCGCCTCTCTTTTCCTCCTGTCCCCTTTTCTCCCACCTTTCTCTGTCAGATCACTGAAAAGCGAGAGATTCCCCTCAGTTGTTCCTTAATCCTGTCAGCTGCTCCATTTAAGGTTTTGTTTCTTTTTGTTTTGACAGAAATGCCTTGAGGCAGCAGTGTAGACTGCTGAGTCAATGCAGCAAGTCACTTTCTGTGTGCCATAAGCAATTTCAAATTTGAATTTTATTTCTGTATGTGAATAAACAAATGCAGTTTGGAGTGGTGCGAAGTATTTGATCTCTGTGTACCTAAGTAAGTACTTATTTCCATCCAAAATGAATATTCATTAAAAATTTCATTTTACCAAAATATAAGCCTAAGTACAAGCACCAGGTGAAACGGCACAAAGATGCTGCTGCACCAAAAACCGTCTTGCTTTGGCTGCTAGGAAATTAAAGGAGTTTTTTTGCACTTTGCATGGAAGATGGCAACTTCCACAAATGCTCACCATTTACTGCACTTTGTAGTTTATCTGCAGTTTTTCTTTCTTTTTCCTGCTCAGCGAGAGAAATTTAGTTTGTTTTGGGCTTGAACAAGTGTATTAAAGTCAGGTTCAGTGCCTGAGGTGGAAAAGCAAAGGTCACTGAGATAGGATCTATGTCTGAATGTTAAATTCCATCACTAAGAGTGTTTGTTCACATATGAATATATGTGCAAAGCAAATAAAAGGCTCTACTTTTGTGTAGAAAATTCTCCTCTTTGTGAGAAGAATAGAAATCCAGTAGTGATACTTATTTGAAGTGCTCTGCCAGCAGTGAATCAGACTGCAGGTCAGCGAGTTCAACCTGAACATCACTGGATACATTATCCACACCGCAAGTGAAATCATGTGCATTTCACTCTCAACTGTTTTGACGTCTTCAGTTCGCCTTAAAAAAACGATCGTGCTGGGCTCCAAACATGGGTGAGAGCCAGCTGAGGCGATCAGCTGATGGTTTGGCTTCTTTCACTGTTTCCATGTGAGCAAGAATGTTGCTCTCCAGTTGGGTTGAAAGAAACTACAACTTTCTGCAGACTGTATGTTTCAAATGCAAATGCCTTACAGTTTGGTGTTTAATTAATTCATGAGTGCAGTCACATCAACTGCAGGAGCAAGACCTGCCTTCTGTTCTACACCTGAATGTCCCCACCTGTTTCATGCCTATGCTGAACCACCTGATTGCTGTGTGGTAGCTCATTTCACCATGCTCAATCTCATGAACCTGGAAAACGCAACAATCTGTTTGGGATTCAGTGCTCTCACCCTGAAGAAGTTAACCACATTGTTGTTGATGTTGTAACTAAAATATTGAATTTTAAGCAGCTCCTGATGTGTAATAGAATGCAAGGATACTCATTTCTGTCTTGGGTTCATTTCAGTCATTTTATGTTACATCCTATTCAAATGTCTGAAAACCATAGAAAAATTACAAGGTTTTAACACCTGCCAGTTTGTCCCATTTCAGTCTAACCAAGCATGCGGTCATCTCCTTGAAGTCACTCCCTGTCATAGTCCCTTTCACTGAGTGCGTCGCTGCCAAATAATCCATAATTGCTGCTCTATTAATGGATGTGCTAATCTCGGTTTTAAAAAAGCCCTTGTTGCTTTTGAAGATGTCTGTTTCTGCTATGCATCAGTCTTATATTTCTCAACATATTTAATCTTGTAATGGCAATCTAAACTCAAACGCACTAATCTGTTCTCCAAAAACTACGCCCATGGCTTTACCTCTGAAAAAGTCCACTTGTTGTTCAAAATCCTACATTCTGCGTCAACCTATTTTTTTTTTTTTAATGTGAGTTGACATCTTTCAGGACTAGCAAAAAAACAGACTTTAGAGCTTTTATTGTCATTGTGTGGTTTCTTGCACAGCGAAACTGGGTAGCTGGACCACAAAGGTGCAAAAGTAAAGAAAACAATATACAACGAGGAAAAAGCAATATATATATAACAGCTCTCATAAACATCTGTGCGCACACATTTACAGTAAAAGCAGCCTTGCATTGACACACACACACACACACACACACACACACACACACACACACACACACACACACACACATATATATATATATATATATATATATATATATATATATATATATATATATATATTTAAAGTTTAAAGTTCTTCAAAATAAAAGCAAAGAAAGTTGTTTTCTGATTTCCCACAAAACTGCAAAAAAAGAGTGAGAAAAAAAGCAAGAATTATTTATTTGAGCTACGTAACATTGGTGACGAAAAAAAACTCAGGATGGGTCACCACAAGCCTTCATTGGTTAGGATGAAATAAAATATATCTTTTTATTATGTGTACTAATGTATAGAAGTCTGCAGTGGCCAGGATGGCCTACTGAGCAACTCCACCTGGAGGACTCCACCAGAAAGACAACAATCAGACATTAAGCACTGAGAAGGTTGAGGACAGGTCGTGAACATGGAGCGCTGAAGCCAGAGATATGCACAGAAAAGTACACTATGAGAGTGAAAGAAAAGGCAGAACACAGTGCAAACTAAGGGAGAGAGAAGACAGAGTTTATGCCTCGCAGCAGTGGAATTTAAATGAATGGAGAGGAGAAAGAGAAAGGATTTCCAGCAGCCTGGCCCTATAGCAGCACAACTAAGGGATGGTTCAGGGCTACCTGATCCTAACTATACTCTTTATCAAAAAAGAAAAGTTTAAAGCCTGATCTTAAAAGCACAGATGGTGTCTGTCTCCTGAATCCAAACTGGGAGCTGGATTCATAGAAGAGGGGCCCGATAGCTGAAGGCTCTGCCTCCCATTGTGCTTTTGAAAACTCCAGGAACCACAAGTAAGCCTGCAATCCGAGAGCAAAGTGCTCAGTTGGGATAATATGCCACTACGAGGTCTTTAAGATATCATTCAGGCTTTGTAGGAGGAGAAGGATTTTAAGCTGAAGAGGAGCTGGTAACGGAGAAATATGATCCCCTCACTCTGTCTGCACTCATGCTGCTGAGGACCTCGAATGCTGGATTTTTACTTGCAATGGAGTATTTGTAAAAATAGTATTTAATCTGTGCTTTTGCTCATTTAATATGTGAACCAACAATATGAACAATAATAAAATGCATCAAAAGGTACTATAGAAAATAATGTGACACAGCACTGTGGTGTTTCTTCTGATCCAATTAACACTTCAATGTGTCTTTTTTTATTTGTATTTTTGTTTGTTGTAGTATGTGTACAACAAATGTGCAATTTTTTAATATCATCACTCTCACCACTGTTATAGAGGCTTTCTTTCTTTCTTTTGTTCTTTTTTTTTTTGTTTAACCACAGCAGGCATCTGTGAAAAATCTTTAAAAACTCATTGGTTTGGGCAAGTAGTGTACAAACAGCAAACACCAAGACCAGCTGGTAAACCTAATGTGTCCATCCATCCATATATCCAGTGTTTTCCAGTTCTTCCCGGACTGCTGGGGTCCTCCAGTTAGAGTTGCTCAGTAGGCCATTGCTGCAGACATTCTATAAATTGGTACACATAATTAAAATAATTTAAACTCTTTGTTTTTTAGCTTAAATAACAGTATCATCTGGTAATAAAGAGTCACCTGTTTCTTTAATGTAACTAATTGTGTTATTGCTGTCTATATTTTCTGCACATGCTTTATCAAAGTGAGAAAAGTCCCTTTGTATCTGTAAGCTTCCTGAATGTGAGGTTTGATGGATAAGGTGACAATGAAGGCATAAATGAATTAAACTGAAACCTGAGACTAAACAAACCTAAGTTCCACATCCACTCAGACTGAGTGGACTGGTATTCCCTCTGAAGAGCCTGGTGGAGGGCTATTGCTGCTGTTGCAGACACTGGCCCACTTAAGGGCCACTGGTGAGTTTCTATCTGGGCTATCATTGATCCCAAGGCAGCTCCCAGTTAATGTTTAAGCTACCTAGGGCTAGCTGTCACGAGCAACACTGATCCTCACTGATCTCATCTGCAGTCTGCCTCTCCCGTCTATTTTTGTACCCATGGGGGAAAAGTTTGCTACTCTAATTCCTTCCATGTCTGAGAAGAACATGCACACTTCTGTTAGCTCAAGCTCTTTACTCCTTTGGGGACTGAGCATGGAGGACTGTGGATATGACTCTAGTTGTAAGAGACCAGAATATTTCTTGCAGGAAAGGAGCCAGTGATGTTGTTTTGAATTTTATGTAAGATGTGAGTATTTTGCTGTGCTGCATTCCCTTCTAAATATGTTCACACGCAACTGGAAAGGTAATTTTAGCCAATCAGCATTTACTTATGATTTAAATTGTTGTGTTTCCTCAAATGATACAAGTTTTAGCTCCTTTTTGTTTTTTCTTACTGTTTTGGTATGTTTGCATTAATTTGCTTTCAGTGGAACTACCACAAACATAAATATACTATACATCATACAAAAATACTGAGCAGGAAAATGTCATATTTTGAGCAGTGAATGCGAGCGATGCTATTATAAAGTGGTTGTGCTGATTGCATGTCACCACAATAATGGCTCTCAAATTCAGTGATTCACTGAAAGCAAAGTATGAGAAATATTAATAATTACAAATATTTGCATGGTAAGAATTAAGATTGACTCAGCAGTTTATTTTGTGTAAGTGCATCCTGAATTTCAAGGCTCTGTCTGATACTACAGTTGGATCATGGCCAGCTACAAATGCAGAACAGAAAGAGCTGCCATATTTTTGATTTGAATATACCAACTTTCCCACTAAGAGACCTTACTTTGGTAGTTGGTCTCGAATTTTTGTTTTATTTCCTTTTTTTTTTCTTGTTTTTTGCTAAAAGGAAATCACAACAGTTTAGTCACTGATGACCAGCTAACCTGTCCCTTGTCTTGTGGTTTCTCTGTTGGTAAGAAGGCCAGCTCTGTATAGTTATGCCAGTGTTACCAGAGTCTTCGACCTGGACCTGACAGGCGCCAAGTCCATGACTGTAGACTGAAACATACAATGTTGGTGTTTTCTTGCTCTCGAGATCTGCTTTGAGCTAGATGGTCATGCTAACCAGGACCTTCAGCAGTGGGGAAGTGGTCATATGACAGTGCACTGAGATCGCAGAGGCTGGAGGAAAAACATAACAAGTGTCATTGCCAGTTACAAAAGTTGAGTTAGAGCTTGTCCACAGGATGAGAAATTCATGGAAGAGCCAGCAACTACTACTAGTGTTATTTATGTGGAACGAACAGCAAGAAATAAAGGGAGCAGGAGCATCCCCATGTCTCCACTACAAAGCAAATTCACTAGCCAGTATTTTCATTGTACATTATAAATATGCATCCATATTTATTGTGTTAATGTTTCACTTACACGACATGAAACTAAAGCTTGAGGATTGTGAGTTGTGTTTTACCTGCTTCTTATTGATTCGTCCATCTCCACCACCCGCCAGTCAGAGAGGGTTGGGCTAAACTACCCCAAGTGCCTGAGTTTCAAATATTACAAAAGCTTTAAAACACTTTATCAAAAGCATTCAGAAAGCCTCTGGAAAAGTATAAATTTGTATTTCATATGGAGTTCAATTAAAGAGTTGTTTTCTCGTTAGGTTTTGAATAAAAGCCTATATATTAGTTGTATTATTAGGTTCAAACAAATGCAAATATGTCCATTTGCATCTGCTTGCACATGCAAACTCCTTCATAACAGCTTTTATAATTGATTCTTCCATCTTTCAGAAAAACCCCTTCCTTTATTTTTTAAAGATTAGAATATTCTGATTGGATGGCTAATCCCTTAGTCGAGTCAGCAGCATTGCAGCCTTGAGGAAAAGAAGTATTAAGGGCTTTCACAGTCCCTGAGGGAGACCTTAAATACCTCCCAGTTTCACAGTGACAGTCTCTCGTTGTTAAACTTTGGTCTAAAGAACTTATTTTATATGACTCAAAATAGATATTCTTATGTCGTACGTGCCTGGTATAAGCAATCTATGCATTGCCTACAGGCGTTCCTGTCTTCCCTGAAAGTACATCTTTAAGTCTTAATGTCTATGAAATACACATATCAATCTAGCGCATATTTTATTGAAATAGCATATGATGCACGAGTCAGAAAGGAAGGACATGTAAACCAGTAGGGACCATACCGTGCTATTACATTAGAACAAATCAGGTTTTGCCCAATCACCTCAGAGCCTGTAGGCGTGAATATAATGAAACATCCTTATGTGCAAAACTCGTGTCAGTAATTAGGATGACTTTACACAGTGCAAGCTGCCTTAGCTTCTGAAACATTGCACCCAATGTCGAAGAATGCCTGAGGGCTTTCCGTACCCTTTACACTGTAGCCAAATTCTCGCCTACTTCTGTTGATCCATGATGCACAGAATTCAGAAACAAGCTTTTGAGAAGTGAGAATGCTGAGCGCTTCGACTTCGTCACAAGAGCAAATGAGGCAGAGTGTTTGATCATAGAGTAAGGGCTGGAGCTTCCCGTAACGACCCCGAGGCTATATTGATTTAGAATAAGGCTTTGTGTGTCTTCTAGCTGCATACATGCATAATTTGCCTTCATTATGTTTAGTGCAGGGGGCTCTTTGCCTATATTTCCAAGGCAGGTTTGTTTTTAGTGGCAGAGGATGGAATTAGGGAGAGAAGTGAGGGCAAGTGGGGAAACAAACATTTTAAATTGCAGACGGATGGCTTTGTTTTAAGTTGTAGTTTTGTGTACTTTCACTGACCCGTGCTTTAATATATACTGTGCCGATGTATGAGAGGTGGCACATGTTTACTGTAGAGTTGGCTCCATAATGTGTGGTCACAACTATTTAAAAGTGCAAAACTGACAATTTTCTATGTTTTTATTGCTTTCTTACAATTCTTCGTACCTGCGTAACTCTTCGACACGCAGCGTTTATTTGTGTCCGTTGTTAAAGCTTGAGTGACAGGCAAAAAAAAAAAAAGCTTGAGACTGATGTACCCTAGATGTTCTAGTTTTGATTCTGTATGACGTTACTGATTGTGCATATCAGTAATATGGCCATGACACAGCAGAAGGTCCACCCATATTCTGGCTTTTCTTCTGATTTTTTCTGATTTTCAGCAGATGATGACCCAAAGAGCTTCAACAAGGCCCAGCATTGAATGAACAAGGTTTATTTTGAACTGTGAGCCGTGCACAGCTACTCTAATAACGTCTAAGAATATAAATATAGTGCTAGAAATGAGTACAATAGATTGCCTAAAAAGCATATTATTTAACTAAAGTAGTTGGAGTCTCGTTTTTTAGAAAGCTGTACTCAAACAAGACAAATTAGTTCATTTGTTGATGATTTTTCAGGATTGAGCTCTAGCACAGCTGTAGCACGATGATAGAGCTTGCAACTTAGATTACATGCACTATGTGTTTCCATGCTAATGAAAGTAAATGTTCCACTTTGTTTTGTGGCTAAAATATTTTTACACAGGTGTGGAGCTCTGTGGTATACAGCATAGAGAATCTAAGCCATATAAAGCTTTGGAAACACACAATAGTTTACACGGGACAATAAGAAACACAGTATTGATAGCCTTCTGTTTTACAACCTAACAAATAGGGCTTATTTGTGTACTCAACATCAGGTGAGACTCATCTAATGGCTCTTACAAATAAGTCCTAAAGCATCTATATCAACCTGCTCAAGGCTCTAACCAGCTGCTTAAAAAATATGAGTGTGAGTGTGCTGCACTTCTGAAATGTGGCGAGCAGTATATTGTTATAATGGAGTGTGAAATGCTGGACTTTATTGATCCCTGTGGGAAATTCTAGCTTTTCACTCTCTGCCTTCCACAGTTAGTGGTTAGTTGTTAGGAATTCAGTGTTTCGGCTGAGGACACTTGGGCAGAGTGATTGCCTGTGGGTGCTTTGCTTGGGCCTATATCCAATAAAACATCCAGCTTTTCTAACATTGATCGGATGAATTTATTTGTGATGGTGAAAAAAAAGGCTTTTCGACTAGTGTTTGCTGCTTTTTTTTTAAACATAGTATATGCAATAAAAAACGGAACTAAAAATCTACCTGATTCAGTTAAAGTTTTTGGGAAAAAAGTAACACAATGCACATCTTCCAAATGACCTCTGTAGTGTAGCTATGGGAGTGCTGTAGAAAAGAGCAATATGTCCACATTAAGAGACTGAATTTGTGGCTGTTGTGAAGTAACTCATAAGTTTGTCGGGCAGAAGGCTGCAGCTTCTGTTCTGTCTCAAATTGTTTTTTGCACATATTTTGCTTTTTTCCCCACTTGCTGATTTGTTTCATTTTTACTCCATATTTCCTTTTGTTTGTTTTTTTTAACAACTTGGTTTCAGAAAAAGGTAAAATATACTCATGCATACTAAAAAGAATCATTCTTACCCCTTGCAGTTTTAGATTCCTTGTCAACCAAGGCCAAGAAACAAATTCAGAGTGATGAAAAATGAAAAACAGTTCCTCAAACGGCCACTCAAAAGCCAGCCAGTCCCTGAAAAATTTGATGTTAAAATGTCCAAATTTACAGCAGATATCAATGCGATATCAACCAGACTTGAATGTCACTGGTAACAAGGTGTTGAGTATTAGGCAAAGAAATGAAAATGTTCTATCTTGTCAAAAAAATTATAGGAGCCTGTGATATAGAATACTTTTTGAAAGCCTTGCGTTGCCCCTCATTTCTTTATATTTTGCTTCAAAAAAGCAAATGTGATGTTGAGCGAAAGTTCTTCAGGTCTTTCTGAACGACTTCCAAAGTTCTTTTTTGGATGTTTGCTGCTTTTTCACTTATTTTCAGTCCAGTCATTATACCTGGTCATCTTCAGAGGAGTGTTAGTTTTTTCAGTATCTTGCCAAAATTAATATACTTATGAACGCAGAGTAGCACTATTAGACAGTGTTTGGGGGTTGTTATGGAAAATTTAACAATAACCTGCAACACAAAGGAGCAAATGGGATTTTGAGCAAAAGTTGAGCTTGATTTGAAGTGGGTTTAATAAACACATTGCAATGTGGAGAGAACCACTCCAGTCAAACACTAGGGTGATCTCTGAATTGTGGCCACGACCTTTACATCTTACATATAGAGACGCAGACAACATTTCACAAACTCTTACATGTTGCCCCATCTCGGGGAGGGGGCTATACCTCCTCCCTCACAGAGAGAATTATGACCTTGTTTTCTCCTTGGCCGTCACCTAAGGATTTACATCTATGATAGGCAGGAGGAGTCTCACTATCTGTTTAACATCTCCCATTACAATGGCCTCACTGTGTGTGTAGAGCATAAGGCCCCTCTGTAGTGAACATACATACAACTAAGTGAGAAAGTGACATTACTATTACTAATGTGATATGATTAAATATGTGATTAATACAACAGAAAAGAAATCTGCTTCCACATCACTTCCATGCAGTAAAAGCTTTGCAATGCGACATACACAGCTGAACAATATCAATAAGGGATTGGCCTCCCCAGAACCTCAGCTTTGTTGAAGCAGTGTGGGATCATCTTGACAAAGAACAGAATGACAGCCAAGATCCAAAGATGGTCCTTCAAAAAGCTTGGAGAAATATTCCAAAGGAAAATTCAAGGAAGCTCCCTAAGAGAGTTGAGACTGTGTTGAAGAATAAAGGTGATCATACCAAATATTGACTTTAAAGCTCATTAGAAGTGTACAGACTCTTCTTTTATGTCTTATATACTGTCTATCCACATATGTTTGCAAATGTTTCAATAAATCATTGCCTTTATTTCCCGTTGTCCCAGCAAAAGTATATAAATAGAAATACAATCACCGTTCAAATACTGCTCAAATACTGGATTTGACCCCATTTTGCCTCCAGAATTCCCTTAATTCTTCATGCCACAGATTCACCGAGTTGCTGCAAAAATTCCTCAGAAATTTTGGTCCATGTTGACACGATAGCTTCACAGAGTTGCTGCAGATTTGATGGCTGCCTGTCCATGATGTGAATTTTCCTTTCCAACAGATCCCAAAGGTGCTCTTTTGGACTGGGGTCTTGTGACAAGACTGTTTGAGTCCAGTGAACTCATTGTCATGTGAAGGAAGCCAGTTTGAGGTGATTTGAGTTTTGTGCCATGGTGGTGGCCGGAAGCAGCCATCAGAAGTACACTATCATCATAAAGGGATGGACATGGTCACAAACAAGCTATGTTGTTTAAATGATGAGCAGCTGGCCCAAAGTGTGCCAAGAAAATAGCTTCCTGTTTCAAGTTCAGCAGAACGTCTTGGAGAGGTCTACATGCTGAAATGCTAACAAGGAGTTGTATAGGTGTATCTAATAACAAGGTTGGTGAGTGTAGTTAAAATACATCCTCTTATACTGAGTGACCCCCTCATTAGGATTTCATTCAGCTCATTTGATACACCCCTCGATGGTATCAACAAGCACAGCGGGATAAGACAACAGTAATAAAAGGATTACACTAGCTGCAAAAATGAATGACGTTGCAATGTCAACAGCAGGGTGCCTCGGAGCTGTATAATCTGAGCCCTGTTGCATAAAATTGACTTAATGAATTAATGTTTGCTGGATGGAGCACATCGTGTTTCCTTGTAGAGACTGAAGCTTGCTGCAGCTCAGTGTGATGGCATTTGGCCCTTAATCAGTCCACCCTCTGCATTTATCCTTTCTAAATATAATTACAGTTACAGTTACTTTGATCTATAGCTAAAGATGACAAAGCCATAATTTCTCCTACTATTCATTACCATTTAGTATATCTGTTGCTACACAATAAACTAAATAACCCTGATATTCATTTTTTAATTGCAAAAATTATGCACCATTTCTTCCACATGGGCAGTTATTGGGAAGTATTTTTCAGTATTATTCTTATGGTCACTTCAAAGGGACTACTGGTGGTCATTTGGTAGCTCTGATCTTAGATTGTCTGAAAAACTGAAATTGCTGTTCAAATATGAAAGAAAACATGGAGAAAAGGCTGCTGTTTGGCTTAGTGACTGTGTAGATCTCAAGAATGACTAATCCATAAATACACACGATCATCTTTTTTTACATTACAAGCTATAAGCCTGGATCTCTGATGGTATGGGGTGTGCAAAATATCAATTCCATGATTACTGATATCAGTCAGTTTGGCTTGGTGCAGCTACAAAACAGGATGCCTTGCATCAAGGCACTTGACAGAAAACACCAATAAGAAATACGCAGTGAAATCCAAGGTCAAAAAATGTCATTAAAAAGAATGCCAGAAATACATATGACTAAAATGTTTGGAGAACTCTGTCTTCACTTGCTTGTTATCCCAGACTGAATCCTATGGCGCCAAGATCAGGCCTCTGAGTGCATCTGTTGCAGGATTGTGGCTAAACATGGTGCTACATGACTCTGGCTGTATGTTCCAGTTCTTCCTTGTGCGATGGCATCTGTGTTTTTACTGGTTGAAACCAAACCTACACTTTGGTTGCTCTCAACATTTCAAACATATCTTTGTTTTTGAGCTTGATTTACTTCGTAATAATAGTCATTATACAGGATTTTCTTGCACCGCTTCCAAAGCTGATCAAAGAAATACGTGTGCAGTATGGCTTGGAAATAAAATCCCTGTTTTCTATCAACACTGCCCACTTTTATCAGCAGCGACAGCTTCCCTCTGCTTTTGAATGCAGAACTCAAATCCTACACTCAAGATTACAGGGGAAAACCCTCAGGAAGAAACAAATCACTCTTTAGCATCTGTCATTTTGAGTGACTTTGCATTACAAGGAAATGTCTGCTTATTGCAGAAACTAAAGAATTGTACATGAAGAGTACCAACCAAGGAAGAGCTTGACTGCTATTTATTAGAGAGTCAGAGTGGTGATATTGCTCCCCATCAGAAGTGCCAGCTGTTGCTGTAATAATGTGATGTGCTGAATGTGAGCTGCTGGGGCTAAGCCACAGAAGCAGACACTGGAGTTTGGTCATGAAACTTTCATCAGTGGTGAGGTGGCGTGGAGTTCCTGAGTGTCTGCACTAAATTGCCCCAGGGTCATAAATACTTTATCAACAGCAGACACCTCGGCGAAACACCTCCCCAGGGGCTCTCTTTCCCTCCCTCTCTGTGTCCCCACCTCTCCATCGCCTCCACACTTTCCTCTGCTCTCCACACCCACACACTCTGTCTCTGGCACTCCACAACTGTACTGGGTTGTTTAAAATAAAGTATTTCATTCTCACACTCTGGGTACCTTAAAATTCAGTTGTCACGTTTCCAATTATAATATACTCCCACACAGAATTACAGCACATCCAGAGATGTTTTTCACTCTTCATTGTTGGAGTGACATGTTCGCCCATCTCTCACAAACTGATCTTGTCACTTTTTTTTCATTACAATTCACTGCAACCCCCCCACCCCCACCCCCCAAAAAAAACACACACACACACACACACAAACATCAAACATACCCAAGCAAAACTCCAAACTTAGATCTTTTAAGGCACAGACTTTGATCTTCATGCTAGCAGTTCAGCCTAGCCTGCTTAGCTTTAATGCCACCGCCTTTATTCTCCCAGTGCTGTGCATCATGTTGTTAGAAGCAAGACACCAAGAGAGGTATTCATCCAAAGAACCTCTGCAGACCAAGCTTCTGCATGAGCACATTTATGGGGGAAGGAAAAAAAAGTGAGCGCTTGTTGTGAAGTGCACAGATTACACTCAAATCCCCTCATCAATCTGACTGCAATCAGTGCAACTGTAACTCAGCTGTGTCATGAATCCAGCTGAGAATGTGCTGGAAGTCATCAGTGACACAATGCAGATCGGCTCAGTTCAGTTTCGTGCAGTTTCTTTATATTTGTCTGTGCATGTTAAAGGTTTAAATGTTTAAAGTTTTGATAACTCTAGATAACATTCGGGAAGTTAAGGTGTCAGTGTTAATGTATACTGTGCAGTTAAATCTATTTTGGTTATGCCATGTTATAATCAGTTCGTTGAAGTATTATTTTATAGCCACAGACGGCCCAAAAGGTGAACTGTGGCTGCTACTTGTTTGTGAATTAGTGTTACAATTACAATACAGACAATTGTTTTCTGTTAAGAGCATTTACATGTGCATGTTTCAAACAAGCAGAAATTCTATGTAAATTAAAAAATGTTAAGCAAACTGAAACCCCAGTCCTAGATGGGTCACCAGTGATGTTATTATATTGATTATTTGCAAATCACTTTGAACGTAAAAACATTTGATGTTGTAGTGGAGAAAAACCTGAACTCCTGACAACAGATTCCAGATCCACAGTGAGAGAATCTGGTGGCTTCGTTATACTTTGGAAAGATGTCCCTGCAAATCAATACAACAGTCTGCTGTGTGATCATCTTTATCTGCGATCAAGCACTTCTCTCCTGAGTGGTCACTTCCAGGATGACAATACTGAAATGGTTTGATGAGAGTGAAAATGAAACAGCTGTAATGAGAATTAGCTCCTCCAAGTCTGAAGCCATAGTTCTCAGGTGGAAAAGAAAGGGTTAGGAGCTCAGTGATTCTGGTAGAGCTCACAGTAGCGCTGCTGTGTCTCCAGATCTAAAGGAAACCAGTGGGGATGTTTTAGGCTTCTCCAACTGGGTGGAGATCCCTGGGCAGACCGTGCAGACCTAGACCATCCAGGAGAGATTATGTTTCTTAGCTGTCTTTGAAGAGGGAGGTCCAGGCACCTCTGCTTACACTTCTCTTCCATGACCTGGACCCTGACAAGTGTGAGAAAATGGATAAAAGGGAGGCTGTAAAATGATTTATACGCTGTTATGAGGTCATAAGATCTCAACATATTTGAACACCTATTCTGCACCAGTTTGTGCACGGTATATTTATTGGTGGCTTCACTACTGCCATTTACAAGCCAGCTGTCAGTTTGCTTGTTGATACAGAGTGAACAGCAGTGTTGTGAGGCTGAAACGGCAAAAGTCCTCCCTAAATATTCTTTTAATTTGAGGCAACCGTGGTCATTCAGTCACATACAGTGACGGCTGTTCTGTGTTTATATTAAGATTTTTTTTAAAAAAAGAAAGAATAATGAATAATGAAGTAGTAAAACGTAACACTGTTGTCTTTTCACAGGGTGCTTATGTGCACTAATTACAAATAATATTTTTCTTTGTGAACAACATATGGTATATTCTGAAAAGTGGGAGATAAGCTCCCTGGTGTCTCTCAGATTACTGCACAGATTAGTGATATCACAATGTACCTGTTTCCACTAAACTGTAGCTCTACATAACTCCAGTAAAGTGAGGCATTAAACCACTCAAAAGTTTAACAGTTTGCTGAGTTGCTATACTGAACTTAAAACTTTAATTTTCCCTAAAAACAAAATAATTCACTTATCGATAAATGCTGCATTGTAAAGTCTAAGGAAGTTCGATCTGCCGACAGCCGACAGCCAGTTCAAACTGTATAAATATTAGCCAAAAGCTATTTACAACTAAACAGGAAATCTCACTCATCTTCCTTGGGGGGCTCAATCCGGGATAGCGGTCATGTCCGGTTAGGGGCTCTGTTGGCTCTCAGGTGACTGTTTCCTCGCGGCTGCGTGCAGCGGGGCTAGGGGAGGGTCTGTGCTGACGGACGTGGGTTACTGACCTGGTAGCCTGGCTGCCCCTGGGTGGGTCCGGGATGGGCGTGAGGTTCTGGGGGCGCTCCGTCTCTGGGCTGGGACCCGGACCGGGCCTCGGGGGCTTGGGTCCTGGTTGGTGTGTTGCCGGGGTTGTGGGCGGGTGGGTGCATGGGGGCCCAGCCCTGGAGCAGGGTGCCGCCGGTGCGTCGAGCCACCTGGGGGGCTCTTCAACTGGTGGGGGAGATTGTCACATCTTGCAGGAGCTTTCCTCTCCTCAGGAGCTCCCTCTGCAGGAGGGGGAGATACAGGAGAGGTGGAGGAAGATCTCAGCCTGGGTGTTTATTGTCTTATGTAGTCTGGAAGATGAGTGGATGGTGGGGTGGGTGCAGTTTTCTCTGTGGTGGGGTTGGGTGGACTGTCCCGGGCTCTGTGGGGCCGGGCGGCGCTGCTGCACTGGGCCCGGTCTGGATGGGCCTGGGCCCCCTTTCCCTGGCGGGTCGCGGAGTATGGGGGTGCCTACTGGGGTCAGCGGGGGAGCTGGCCCCAGGGAGGGGTCACTTGCCCCTCCCTTCCTTCCCTCCCCATCTCCAGCTGCCTCCCTCTTCCCGCTCCACCACAACCACCCACACATGCAGGGCCTTGGAGTAGGGGTATGTCACCAGGGTGCAGAGGAGGCTACCCCCCTCTGTCCCCTTCTGGCTGCCTCTGCCTCAATTTTATCCCACAACTTAGACATTCACATTACTCACACTCTCATTACACATACATATAGGATCTTGGGGGTGGGCACGATACACGGAGTCCAAAGTACCATCAGGGTGTACACCTCACCCCTGGCATCGTTGCCCACCTCTCAATTTTAAATACACGTAGACATTGAGGGCTAGCAGGAGGGACCATGCGCTTACCTGCTGCTCTCTGGCAGGTAGCTCCAAGCCCTCCTGGGTTTTAAATGCACCTTAGAACACACATGCATCAACATTACAATGAGCGGGTGGAGGGAGGTTTGGAGTCTTCTCTCACCCCCATTCTCTGCGACCTGCTGGAGCAGGGGGGCTAGGACTAGGAGGAGGAGTTGGCCGTCCGACTGCGGTCTGGAGTGTGGAGCCTTCCTGCTGCTGCGGAGTCGGGGCGGTCTGCCTCCCCCCACCGCAGGGAAAAGGGAAACACCACCTGGGTCTGGGTGCAGTTCCCCCCTCCAGGGGCGGGGGCACCTAGACCTGGTTTGTAGAGTACGCTTGGGGAGTGTGATCGTGTGTACAGCGTCTCTTTATGTCTGTCTCCACGTTGGTTGAGTGTGGAGTAAGTGCATATGAGAGCATGAGGGTGGGAATGGATGTTTGTATCTGTGTGTGCCTGTATTTCTGTGTCTATATGTCAGGTTGGGTGTCAGGCGCCACCTCTCTGGGGACATCTCAGGCCCTCCAAGGTTTGGAGGCCTATCTCCCCCTACCACCACTTCCCCTGCCAGTGGCGGACCCCCTCAGACATCGGTGCGTTGGTGGTTCTTTGTGTCCGGGGGTGGGCGTCCAGGTACACACCGGCTCACTCCTTGGTGGCCGCTTATCGGGGCCTGGAGCCTGGGGCTCGCTCGGGCCACTTCGGAGGTGGGGTTTCCCCGGCTTCTCGGCCTGGGGCTCGGTCACTCAGGCGCAGCTGGCTGCCGGCGGAGCTCACGGGCGCGTCACTGCAACTCCCCCTGGCTTCTGCTCCGCGGCTGCTGAGTGAGCCCTCATCTGGGACTCTCCTCAGCTCTTTCCGGGACAGTGGCGCAGCTGCCCCTCTGTTGGTCTTCCTTGGTCTCTTGTGTTCTGGGGGCCTCTGGATGTCTGGAGTTTTGATCTCCTCCACACCTGCTTCACGCCCTGGAGGACGGGGCTGTGGCCCCCCCACACCCTCTAGCAGATTATTACATGAAGGAACCTTTTAAAAAACAAAAAACAAGCGCGTCCATGCTCACAGGTGTACACACGGGTGATCACACCCACAAACTACACCCTTTTTGGCTCCTACCTCAAAGCACACTGTGTTCTGTTGATCTTATGTGCTGCACAATAATGTTTAACATTTAGTATTTACTGTCATATTCCCATATATCATTGTGATGTTGTTTATTCTATTACTCTTGTTCTCTTCTGCTTGCTTTCTTTTTTCTTTCTCAGCAGGTGACCCAGGTGATTGATAGATGCATTTTTTTTTTCTCTGCCCGTTCTGTTGGTTTTTGTCTTTTGCCCTTCTCCCCCGTCCCTCTTCTCAGCTGTTTCTCTTTCCCTCTTTCTTTCTCCCCTTCTTTCCCCCAGTCAAGTCTGTCCCGTATTCAGTAAGTGAAAATAAAATAAACAATAAAAGGTGAATCAAATGGACCATTACGGCAAGGCTGGGATGGTCAGTTTGGTAAAGTAAATCCGTTGGGCATCTTTCTTTGCCTTTAGACAACAATTCTGATGGCAAAAGAGCCAAACGGGACAGGCCAAAAAAAAAAAAAAAAAAAAAGGAAATCTCACTCTGTCGTTTCTGGGAAACATTGCCCCTGCTTGCATCTTTCCATTGGTTTCTAAATGCAAACACATCAGGTTTAAAATTCATTCTTTCTCAGCAACCTGTCCTTAAAAGCAGTGTGTCCATCCTGTGTTCATTTACTGTTTCGAAGTCAGCGGTATGCAATCTCATCCTCTCATCCAACCAAGTCAGAAACTCATAGTATTAAGGCTGAAAGAAACTTTGAAGATGCTTATGGAGGCTAACCAACTTAGATCCAACCTTTACCTTTAAATTAAACAATTTTCTAAAGGTTATCGCATATATTCATCATCCAAGCAGATCCAATGTGTGCATCACTCCCTCTTCCCAAACAGGCAAACTCCATTAGTCTCCCTCAGAAAGTGGTACACGCAAGCAAAGGTTAAGAGGAATTTATGCAAATGTGAGCTCCACTAATGCACTCAACACACCCACAAAAAACATGAAACAGATTTTTTTTAATTTTATGATTATCATGTCAAATTCTTTTCAGACCCAGAAACCTTTGTCTACCATCACAGATGACCGCCCGACGCTGTTTGTACGTTTGTTACGCTGCATGTTTACTTTATATTAATTTCACGTCTCTGACATTCTGAAGGTAGAGCTGCTCAAACAGAACATGTCAATATTTGAGCGTCGCTGTTTTGGGCGAGAGATATGTTTAGTCTGCCCTCGATGCGAGTGTGAAGGTCTTCTGCTGGCATTTCTCCCAGTTCCTTGAGATATTTGACAGGGGATTTACTCTGCGTTGTCACTGTGCTGGAGATGGAAGTGAATCCAAGTTCTTCTTTCTGAAAAGCAAATTCCACATTCTATGCCCTGTTTGGACTTTTACACTTAGAAAGCAACTCTTCCAGAATGTCAGGGGCCAAAATAGTCCACGGCTGGCCCCAGGACATTTGGGTTTTTCCCTGCCAGCTAATAACCTGAGTGGACAGATGTGTGGTGACAGGGAAGAAAATGAGTATTGCTAAACGTCTCCCCGAGCAGGGATTTGCTAATCATAGCATATCAACCTGAATTAGGAATATTCACCCCGTCAGGCTTTTGCTTTTTCCTAATTGTGGGCTTCATGTGTCTGTATTAAGAACTATACACAGCATTTTAGGAGTTTTAGTATTTTTGAGGGTGGTACAGGATTGTAAGCTTTTGCAAGTGTTGCTAGCTTACAACCTACGTTAGTAACCAAGCTGATTTCAGTTTCCACATCCATTTGTTTTTGGAGGTCTGTGGTACTAGAGGTGGGAGTAAAGTTTGCTCCCCTAGGCTTTGTTAGCCAGCAGTACACATAAGTATCAGGCTTGTTTCCTGAACTCTTTATCAGCCGGAGAAGATGCTGATGTTTTGACTGAGATAAGCAGATTCATCAGCAGTCTGTCAGTCAGAAATGTGATTGTAATATAAGAACAGTACTAATGGAATGCCAATTAACAACACTGTCAGTGTTTTATGAATGGTTTCTCAAGTGAATGTTGAAATCTGTGTTTCCACAAAGTCCGCTTCAGCTGGTGTAGAGTGCAGAGCTGAACGGACTGAAGCTCAAGACACAAGTTCACAATTAGTGTTGGACTGTGATTTTTCACCCAACTTCCTGGCAATTCTTATGAATAAGTGGATGTAACATTGCCAACATTTTCAAAATTCTGGGGTCTTCACTAAACGTGGAACTATCCTGGAATGTGGAAACAATTAAATTCAAAACAAACTGTTTAAAATTGTAAAGACATTTTGAAGAAGTGTGTGTGGTAAAAAAAAATCATCCCCTCAAAGCAGCTGATAAAAATCACTATCGGTGAAGATGGACTGAAGCCAGGGTCCTATGTTAAATCTACTTTTAGCACTGTTATTGTTTGGGGATCTAAACTATTCAGATCGCCACAAACTAAAACATATGGTGGTAGGTGGAAGGGGAATAGTCAGGGGCAAGAGGACATTAAATTAAATACATTTCTGTTGTCCAGAAATGTATTTAATTTTTTAAAATTTGAGGTCATATATGTGCTGCTCCCTGCTTCCCAGAACAGAGTCCGCTGGCGTGGTGTTGCGGACCTATGCTCCACCAGGAGTCTACAGGAAAACTGATTGATGTGCTGTTCAGATCTGCCGTGCTTAAAGCTGGAAAACAACAGGTTAATCCAGACCTTTTTGAGATAACAAGAGAATTTACAAAGAAATCTAAATGTGGAAATTTTATTTATGTATTTACACTCTATAGGGTTTACATTATATAAGACAAAAACATATCAGAACGTTTTTGTTGTTTTCTTAGGAAAAAAAGATAAGTAAATGATCAATTTTGCTTCTCTTAATACTATTGCTGCAGTAGCTGCACTATGTGGAACTGAAGGCTGACTTGGACTGACTTCCACTTCAAAGTGGATTGATTACTCCTGTCCACAAAATAGAGCACGCAGATCGATTTGTGTCTTTATTATAATACAAACAGACCACTTTTTCAACACTGCTATATTCCACTCCACTCCTGTCCAATGAGATATCATCTCTGCGGTTCTACAGACGGATAACAAATGAAAGATGAAAGACATCTGAGTACAGACTCTTCCACGGCGGGTCACCAAATGATTTTATGAAAATGATGATGGCTTTCACGATCACATCAGAATAAGACTTAAAAAAACAACAACATTTAAACACCAAATGCAGGAATCTCTTTTGGAAAAAGAATGGGGAGTGTATAGTGCAGTGTATTTAGTATATATCAGTATATTTTGATTCATTTTGGTGATTCATTTTAGTCTCCCGTGAGTTTTCTTTTGAAACTGTGGAATAGAAAACAGTTTGAAGGGTAATCAGTAATGCAGGGCCAGTTTCAAACTGCTGCAGGTCTGAGAGGAATGCTTGTACATCTGGAGGCTGTCCCTGGAGAATGTCGAGCTGTCAATGAGTGAAAGCAGGGATATGATTAGAGCACCATGCACACATGTCTCCGTCATTGTTGGAGCTTAATTTTGAGTTTACATCAAAGCTGTGAAAAATGGAAACAACAAACAAAAAATATTCACAAAATGCTAGAAAAAGGTGAAGTTTGATTGCCTTTGAAGAAGTATGTGTGGTTAAAAAAAAAATCAACCCCTCAAAGCAGCTGATAAAAATCACTGAAGATGGACTGAAGCCAGGGTCCTATGGTAAATATCTACTTTTAGCACCGTTATTGTTTTGGGATCTAAACTATTCAGATCGCCACAAACTACAACATATGGTGGTAGGTGGAAGGGGAATAGTCAGCCACACACACACACACACACACACACACACGCACACACACGAGCTTATTAACTGTGATTGAAACCAAGAAAAAACAGGAAAATATCTAAACACTTTTAAAGATGAAATGGAGTGATTTACAGCTTACTCGTCTTTTCTTAGCCTGTGCCTTGATGCTTAATAGCTTTAGTCGATATATTTGATTGACATTCCTGTTTAAATTACTTGTTTGATTAAAGACTTCTTTCAGTACTGAAGCACATGACATCTTCCCTCCCACCCATTGCCCGCAGTCTGGTAGATGTCAGAGTGCGTGAGAGTTATTTCACCTCACAATCCCTAACAAGCTTAGTAATTCAGCAACAGTCAAACGCAGATATAAACTATTGATCTTTGTCTGGCGCAGGCGTTAGCGATATGAGCCTTAATATCACCGCCTCTCATTCTGCCTGCCCGGCTTCCATAAAGTTGAGCGTCTAACCACAGAAGCAGACCTCGCTCTCTCATAAGCCCCGCGGTGAGCTTGATATAGCGGCGGGTTCACAGGTGTCATTTCTCCGCTAAGTACTCCAAACACCGACGCGATCGTTTCCGTGCCCTGCGCGTATTTTAACAACCGGCGGCGAGGCTTTTGTGAGCCACGCTCAATCCTCCCTTTATTGACCATTTAAGCTCCTCGCTCGCCGCCATCTGAAAGGCTCCCGTATAACAAAAGCAGCGGGTTTCTGCGGCTGGAAAGCGGCCGTCTCCCTGAGCCCATGCCCGGTGTTTAACGCACGATAACAAGCAGAGGTGGGTCGGTGTTACGCGCGCCCACAACAGTAAAGAAGAGGAAGGCTTTCAGCACCGCGGACAGCTCCTGTGTGCACCTTTCAGCACATGATGCTAACACGTCAGCCGAGACAGCTCGCACTGTCTTTTTGTCTTTTTTTTTTTTTTTTTTTTTTTTTTTGAAACTTGGGTCCTGCAAAAGCATCCCTCCCCGGAAACCATCACAAGACCACTTGAACACTCCCCTCCTCCTTCCCCTCCTCCATTCCGTCTTGGGCTATATCCTCCAAAATACCAACATCACTGAGAGTAGACAGGGAGAGAGGCCAGACACCCCGGAGAAGTGTCAGGCTGGTAAAATGTGAGAACACTCCGTCTTTCTCGCTTCAGCAAACGAGCGTGTCCGAAACTCTCCTCCCTTTTCCCGGAGGGGGGTTGATGTGAACGCACAGGGCTGCGTTGGCTTCTCGTCACACGCTCGCCAAGACCTCGCACATATTCAATCGTGACGGATTCGTCCCTTCGCTCCACCACTCCTGTTTAAGATTCCGCAGTTGACAAGACGGCGCCTTGCCCTCCCCGCCTCTCTCATCAGACTTATTTTGCGCCGAAAACGGGATTCTGTCCGCTTTTCTTTGGGATTCGACCAAGTTTTCCCTTCCGAGGAGTTTTACAATGACAGCTACCAAGGAGCAGCCGAATCAGAGACAGAATCAACCGCAGCAGGATGAGGTGGGCAACTGGCTTTTTCTTTTGACTTCCACTTTACCCTTGTGCTTTATGTTAAACTCTGCGGGATAACCTGTTCCGCAGCCCGTTCTAGCTTTAGGGTTTAAGGTCTGCTGAGAGGCCACCGCTGTGGCCACATCCACTAAGTGAAATGTGTAAAAATTCAGTGGCCGATCGGCTCCCCCTATCAAGCAGCATCAGCTTTCTGTGCAGATAATGAGGCTGTGGCTCCAGTGCGAAGGGGCTCATTCAAGTTGGGTGCTGCACGTAGCAGCGTCGAATTAATCGTGTCGTCGCCAGCTGTGCGCGGAGCTTATTGTCAACTGTCAGGACTGGGTCACAGAAAGCTTGAACGCCGTGGGCACACGCGCTGTCAGTGAAGGGGGAGAGATTGAGAGAGGAGCACTGCAGCTTGGGCGCATTGTAATTCAGCCGTTGCCTCCTGTCAGCTGCCCCCGACACCTTGAAAGAGAACAGTCCTGGAAAAATCACTTTATAAGGGTGGGGAAAAGAGCGCAATGTGCTTATTTTTCTATCTGCAAGACGCACATCAGCTCTACCTGATGTTCTCATCAGCTCATTAGCCTGCAGGGGTTAAACGTTCTCGGTTTGGCACCTTCACACAGGTGGCGTTGCGCACTGCAATGCTTTTTTTTTTCAGGGCAATAAGATCAAGACTGCAACTTGACAACCACGCACGTGGGTTTGCGCCAAACCGCTGAGGCTAAATCAGCTGCAATTAATGATCACCATCAGTTTTCTATTCATCCATCAGTTTGCTTTTCAATTAAAACAAATGAACAGTTCTATGAATGATGCAAATTCCATCTGTTTCACCCCGGGCTTTCCTCTGAGAGGTCCAAATATATTCTGGGTGCTCTTAATTGAATTCAGTCATGTAGTCCTATTATTCTAAGAAATCAAAACCTCGGCCTCATAATTGAGTTTCTGTGCCTGAAATATTAGAAGGCCTCATGAGATGTTGGTGAAGTATGACAGCTCACAGTTTTCTTTGCTCCATCCTCTATACTTAAAGCGCAGTGGATACTACTCAGTAGGGCTCTCAGGCTAATTCAAACTCATGTTGTTGATTTCATGTGTGAGCACTGACTACTCATTTGATTAGGGATGATATTGTGTACCATATGTTCATAAATGCCAGAAGTTGTTAAGCCTGCAGGCAAGCTGACTGTGTTGGTGCTTTTATGAAGGCATTTCTGGCGTGTTTAAAAGCATTCAGTAACATAGTGGTGACTTCAAAGCAGCAACAGCATGAAGATATATAAGTGTGTAAGAATCACAAAGTCAGGTGATGGTATTGTGAGCAAAAATGTCAGTGAAGTGAAGACAGTTTGAAAACACTCTGTGAGTTTTTCGAGCACTTTGTGTTGGGAGCTATTGCATAAGATTTGTGCAGCAGGCCGGCGTCATGTTTGCAAGCATTGGGGGTGAGAGTAGTGCCTTAGCTGAGCCAAAGCTATTACTGTCCCAGGCACTGTCAACCCACAGTGAGTATGTATAGCTCTTTGGCAGGCTCTTAACAGGGTAACTCTTCATCAAAGTTGCATGAAGATGCTGAGAGAATTACAAAAGGGGAAAAGACGAAGGTGTCTCTAAATAATGGGTGAAGGAGAAAAGTGGGCCCTAAGCTGTTTTTTAAATGCAAAGTGGAGGACCGGCAATTCTCTTTTCATACTCTGCCTCTCTTTACCACAGTTGAGTCCATTGTTGTTGCATTAAAAGCCTTTTTTTCTCTTTCTTTTTTGTGGTTTTGTCATTCTGACAAAAAAAGAGAAAAAAGTAAAAGAAAAAAACCCCACAACTAGCCACACAAATAACACTGGTGGGAACTGTGTGACGCAAATCCATAAAACTCTCCAGCTTTTCACTTGCTTTTTTAAGATATCTATTATTTTGTCCAGAAGGATGGCAGCCAGCTTGTTTTTTTTTTCCTCCATCATCCAACAATTTGCAGCAATTTGCAAGAACCACAAAAATACCTCTATAACCAAAAATCTGACCCTTCTCTTAAATATCCATCTGTGCAAAAAGCCAAATAAAAGTTTTCAAAATTCAGATACATGAAGAAAAAAAATACCTGGGAAAAGACATCATCTCATTCTTCATGTGTGTTTTCACAGACATGACTGATGTGTCGATTTTTTGTTGTTTCCAAGGACACATAGTCGCTTTTAAAGGATTCTGACAGATTTCGGTTTCTCCTACAATAAAGTGGATATATATTATAGTTCTTGGCATGTTAATAATCCAGCTAGTCATTCTGATGTATGGTTATTGGTGTGTGTAGGTAGTAGCAACTATTGTCCCTGTTACAGACTGCAACTTAGTGTATGTGATAAAATGCAAATAATAAAGCTGACTTTAGAGTGGTTTTGGCTTTGGCTTAAATTCTATGAATTTTCTCAAATGCTTTCCAATGCTGTTAACATTAATGTAGGAATCAGGTTTTCAAAAAGGAGAATGTGTGCATGAAGAAACAAACAAACAAAACCCCCAAAATGAAACAATATAACTCATTCTGTTCTTCCCCATTTTAAGGAGAATGGGCTACAACTAAATTTCAGACTGCAGGACCTTCTGCTATTCCTGGTAACTGTTAGAGTTTGCCCCCTCCTACTTCTGTGTCAACACAGCTGAAACAAGAGACATTTTTTTAGTTCTTAGAACTCCATTTTTATTATTCCCTTAGAGTAATTACTTTCCCGTCATAAGCATGACATAGGTGTACTGTGACCAGTCCAAAATTAGCAATGTACACTGCAGCTTTTAGCATTTTCATTAACACTGGAACAAAACACAGGGAAATGAATCAAGGGAAGGCTTTACTGAGCCTGTAGCCAATGAGAGAAGCACTATGCATGTGATTTTTCACTCATCAGAAAAGTATTAGCTTGCAATTCCTTTCAGCTTGCAAAGCCACAGTGAAGCAACACAGAGAGAAAATGAAAGCAGGATTGGAAGAAAGTAAAACATGAGGTGACATTGAATTATCAGCGACTGGCTGGCTGTTATATCTGATCAGAGTTCCTATTAGCAGCTCAAATGCAAAAAAGAAAAAAAAAGAAGGTATTCAACTCCTGAAGGACCCCCCTTATGGGTATTTGTGCCCACCAAAATTCTTTGGTCTGGACTAAAGTGTTTTAAGATGCTGACTGATATGCTGGCTCTCTAAGCCATTATGTGCTGTTGTGACGAGCCGTTCTTATGCTGACTGTTAAGACCGAAAACAAAGCAGTTCACTGGGATTTGAGACAACTCTGTTTTTCTTCATTTTTATGTGTTTTTCCTCTGTGTGCTGTTTCAAAGACTGGCAGCTTATACACTGGAAATCGTTTGTCCTATGGTGATCATTTTATGTTCTGGACTGATGATTTGTTCAGGTGCACATGATACACTGACTATAATGACTGTATAAATAAATGTTTTTAGTGATTGACCTTGATAGTCATAAAAAGCGTTATAGGCAGAACATCTTAACTATTTTTGCTTTGCTTTAAAGAGAATACATGCAGTCAGCCAACTGTGAACGGGAGCAGTGGAGCAGTCTTGGCAGTGAAACCATACAGTGTGGCCAATCCCTCTTTAGTTTCACTGCAATCTTAGAACAAACTGACTCATTTGACATTGGCTGATCTCACGCTGTGCAGCCTCCTTTAACCACACACACAATACAGGCTGACTGAGAGGTTGACCTCTCATTGCGACCCTGTAGCCAGCTCAGACTCTGTGCAGTCAGTGGGGTGTATAGACTCAGCACCTGGCCAGACAGAGTGTTCCCCTCGGCTTTGTTAATGGAGCCGTTGCTGTCTGTGACTGGTACTAGAGGCGAGCGTTAGGAGAAAAGGATGCCTACCCTATTGTGATTAAGAGGTGTGCTTGCACATGCTGTGATCCGGTGGCCCGGGAAACTGTAATTCACACTAATGGAGAAAATGTCCTGGACACTGCTGCTGCTGCTTCAGTGGCCTCAGAGACAGTTACTGAGAGAGGGAAGAACAAAAAAGAACAGGTTGCAAGGGAACTCGTGAGCATAGGTGGACAAAGAAAAGGAAATGTGAAGGAGGCAAAGAAGAGGGGGAAGGTGAGAAGACAGGGCCGGTTGTGTAAATGACAAATGGATTTAAAGAGGATCACGTGGAAGATGATGATGTGTGAGATGAAATGAAGTGAAAAGAAGATGTGTTAGTATGTTCAGGAGTGTGAGGAAAGGGACAGTTTTTTATCAATTGCTATGACTTATAGCAACGATAATGTGAAAACACTGTTAGTTTTGAATAATGATGAACTCACAGAAAAAAACTTTGTCTGCAAACAGAAGTTTTTCATTTACTGCTTAGTGTCCAGCTAATTTTTAGCCTCCCATAAAGATAATTTTGTTACAGAGATTTGCAGAAGGAATGCTTTTGCATCAGCGACTTTGCTTTTTTTCTTTGTGCTACTTATAATTTGCCCTTTCACCCTGAAAAACTGTAATAAGAAGGAATTCTTCACAAGCGCTCATACGTGACAACCAAGGAGTGACATTCGTCTCACTTTTACCATAAAACTTGTGCATCATGTTTGGATAACCTATGAACCAATGCAACTAATGGTGTTTTTCCTTGGAATGACATTCCTATCTGACTCATCAAGTGTCACATGTAGCACCAACATTAGTGAAAATTCACTTTTTTATTTGCCTCTTATGTGATAATAACTGCAGAGAAAAAAATAAAACAAAGGTGATCTAAGGAGCTTGGAGAGAGGCTTCATCAGTTCTTGAGGTCACCGGTGCCCAGAAAGGAAGAAGTCTCTTGGATGCGAGGTGAAACATCTTCACAAAATTTAAAGAAGTCCAGTCGTTTTCTTTCTAAGCTCCTTAGACTGCCATGACTGGATGACTGAGAACCTACACAGACAAGCAAAGGTCTGCTTCCTGTGGGGTTATAAAGTATGCGTGTTAACCTTTGGGCTTCCAAGGTGCGGCCTTATGTTGAGAGAAATAATGTTTGTATCAGATATATAAAATAAAATATGTGAAAATATAAGCAAAACCAAATATTTAGTTACTGTTAAATGTTGACTTTGGATTATCTTATTTTTGTCTTTGTGGGTAAATTAAATGGATTCAACAAAAGGGAAAAAAGGCATAACAAAACAGAATATTGGGAGAAGAGACTGAAAGATGCTGCTAAATTAGGTTTATTGTTAATATGATTTGAATGCAAGATATCATTTTGTATAAATGGGTATATAAATATCAATTATATAAATGGGTAAATAAATGTTCAGCCCATTTCTGCATTGGGTTGGTGTCAGGTTGGCTGGCAGTGCTTGAGTTTTGCATCACATTTTTCCATCTTTTGGGCTGAATTTGCATTCAGCACATGCTGTTCAATCTCAAATCGAATGGACAGAGAGGAAGAGCTGCTATTTTTTGAACATTGCATAATCAGAAGCACTGCAAAGTGTCCTAGCCTGTGTGCTGACTTACACTCACCACCTTCCTGTCATAAGCTTGTCTCTGTATCCCGAGGCGACCGGTGCCCTGAATTAGCTGAAGCTGACACATGTTCCATCCTCGAAAGGATTAAAAGGCAATTACAGAGTTTGAGTCATCAGTTGTGACACAGACAAGGGGACAGGCTGCAGTCGAACCCGAGATAGCAGGAATTAGGAAGAGGAAACAGTCAGACCTTCTACTTGTGTGTGTGATAACAGGGTAGCTTGTGAGTGAATGGGTAGTTGCAGGTAAAGCACACATCTCAGTCACCACTAATACCTGATATTTTATTGAATGCAGTGTTGGATGTAGATGTGTGTTTTTTCTTCACTGGCTTAAAAAAGCCCTAAAATTTTAAAATCACCCCAGGCAACTTTTTCTCCGCTCTAATTGAGATGCAGTAAATTTGCCTGAGCTGCTCAAACCATAATTGTGGTGCTGGGCATGTGGACCAATCTCACTTGAGAGTGAACCAGAGGATTGTCTTCTGAACAACAGAGGCACCAAAAGAAGTAATTACAACAACAAATGTCCTGGGAGACGCACACTCTCTCATGCAAACTCTTTCTTTCTTGCGTATTCTCTCCCAGCAAACATGGTTTAAATATCATGGAATGATGGCAAAAACTGCACTGTAGGTGAGCAGATGTTAGCTGATTTTGGCATTTCCACAGACAACAGTGGTCACGTCAGACTGTTTCTTACAAAGCAAGGATTGTTGTTTAAATTGTTGCCATAAAGAAGACAAACTCAAGAGTCTACATTGTGGAAATTGTATCTCTTTGTCTTTTGCCTGGTTACATTTCTTGTCTGGAGTCAAGCGCTATATCCCCTTTTTCACTGTTTTAGTCAGCTGGCTCAGTGTGATAAGAAGTGGACTCCAGAGCACAGGTCACACATCTGAGTCCCTTTTCCTCTCTCATAAGCTGGAATGTTTTATATATGTCAAGTTAGGCTACATAACTGAAACTGGAGATACCTCCAATTTAATGTGTTAGTAATAAATGAAGCAACATACATAACTTGTTTTACTCTGGCTCTAGTCACACAGGTCTCGAGACCAGTCAGCAGCCACCTGGTAACAATCACTTGCTGGGAAAGATTTGCAATCCCAGACTGAATGATTGATAAAGAGCGACTGATTGTAAAGAGGTATATATTGCAGAGAAAACTTTCTTGCGATTGCTTTGGTAGCTAGACGGTTGCAACGGCCGCGATCTTTTTGTGAGTTTTTGCAGACATCTTCCATAGTGCAACACCAAAATGTAAGTAAAGTAAAACTAGTACCTTTTGAAATTTGTTACTTGAACGCATTGCACATTTCACAGTTTCACGACACCTGCAAGTATCTGCTGATAAGTTGCCATCTTCTGTATAAACTAGCAACACCTGTGCAACTGATTTCATTTGACAAAATACAGCAACCTGCTTGTGGAATATATATTTATCTCAAGTGATCAGAAGTTGCTAGGGGTCACCAAACAGTCTCTAGACCTATGTGACTGAGGCTTTAGGCCACATAGTTGATGCGTCATTGTTTAGAAATTTTCCTGTGTGCAACATGAGTGACATATTGCAAAGCCACAATACGAAGGGTACACATCAAGAAGAGATGATCAGCCAGTGCCTGATGTTGAAATATTTGCATGAGAAAGTGAAGCTGGGCTGTTAGCAGAACCTTATCTTTCTACTTTGTGTTGTCATGTCTGAGAGCAGTTGTCACCAGTGCAGGAAGCCTTTGTGTCAACCTGGACTTGGCTATCTGCGGATGTTGTCGAAGGTTGATCTGATATCCTCGTGTTGGTGTTGTTCCCAGATCATCATACTAAATGTTGTTCCAGGATCAACATTGCAAGTGACCAATCAGAATGTTGTGACGTCATACCTTTGCGACTTCGGGAAAAACCGGCGTAAAACAAAAAACTGTACTTAAGCTGCGTGAAACCGCCTCTGTCCGCCGATCAACGGACCCTGACCCTAAGCCTAACCGTAACCCTTTAATAAACAGTAAGCAGAATTGATATTGTCCTTGCAACATTGGAATTTCATAAATGCACGAATGGCTTGGGGCGCAAAGGAATAACGTCACAACAATGTGATTGGTCACTTGCAATGTTGAACCTGGAACAACATTTTCATGATGGTCTGGGAACAACACCAACACGAGGATATCAGATCATCCGTTGTCGAAAGCTGTCAAACATTCCAGCAGTCTCATTTCTTTTTAACACCAAACTACAGAAATTAATTTTAGATTCCTTCCTTAATTTTGTTCTCATTAATATTGACTGGCTGGCTCCTGTCGGGCTTTTTCCTCAGCAATAGTTCATCAGCCCAGCTCAGATGAAGTGCAGGAGTATTTTCTGGCAAACAAGGTTTTCTGCACTTCCAGGACTTATAGTAAGCACTGAGGGCAGTCGCAGATCGATTTCACTCTCTGGGCAAGATAATCAAAGCCTCATCTGAAAGGCTGGTGATATTGATAGCACTCTACTGATACATAGATAGACCACTGCATCTATTTATCAACTCTCCGTTGTATGTTCACTGAACATGGATGAGAGGAAAGTGTACAGACCTGTACAGTGTGAAGTGCAGTGAACACTAAGACCAGGTAAAGGGTGTCACATGTGGTTGATGTGACATTTTGTAACAGAAGCAGAACTCTAAACGACTAAAAGAAAGATTTTCAGTTTATTTCAACCCGCTGTATTTTGTGGCTATTGAGTCATGCTAACATTGTTGTGAAAAACCGATCTCTGCAGCTGTTTTAGAAAACAACAGATTTCAGGACAAGAAGTTCAAGCTCCAAGCAGCAGTCGAAAAAAACCTGATAAATGCTCCCAGTCCTGCAACTGTGCCGATTCCTCTGTCTTCTGACTCACTGTAAATTTATTGTTCTTTTTTTGTTGTTTATGTTTTAATAGAGAGGAGTCCATTAAGTTTATAGTGATGGGTAATTCATGACATTTTATTATCAGGATGAAATGATTGCTTCTTTTTTTTTTTCTGACCTTTTGTCTTTTGTTATTATAAATCAAGTGCACCTGTTTTCTTTCATGCCAGCTTGCACCTCCCTAAAAAAGTATCAAAAAACAAAAAAGCTCACTCAATATTATCATATGAGCAGTACACATTATCAATATTTCATTTCTAAATATCACAGTTACCGTCAATACATAATAATCGTGACACCCGTAGCTGAAACACAGAATTTTATGGAGAGTGACTTTCACCTTTGTCACAGTAATTAACTCGAGAGAAGAAAAACAACACAATTAAAGCCACACACACATAAACGGTCTCTCTCTCTCTCTCTCTCTCTCTCTCTCACACACACACACACACACACACACACACACACACACACACACGCACTAGATTAAAAAATCACTGGTTAGGGCTTTGCTTGGCTTACCTAAAATGCACATCAGTTCTTCCTTTCTGCACGGATTTAGACGCCACCACAAACTGTAACCATACCGAACCCTTAAACACTGAGCATGCTGTGTTAATTCATCGAACCATCCACAGACTTAAAGAGTAAATCTCAGTTTGTGAAGTCTGCTAAAATACACAGCAGTACTGTAAATCCATTCTCTGCCATAGATTCCTGTCGAGAAATCTTGTACTAACCTTGATAGCGAGCTACAGTAAGTCACAAACATTTTTTTCTGTCAACCTTGGAGTTTTCACAGCTCACTTACTCAGACAGACATCTGTCACACTCTTTTTTTTGGCTTGTTTTTCAAGCTGCCATTTCATGATTCAAGATGTCACCGACATCCAAAGATGCAATTAACTGCAGTCATATCACGTAGTTGTCTTTGAAGTTAAATGGTGTTATTCGAGGCGGGGAACTCGCTTGCTGTTCATAAACCCTATATGGAACATCGAAAACAACAGTGACTGTAATACAATAGCAAGTGTGTGTGCATATGTGAGTCTCCAGAGTCTGATACATCTTTTTCCTATTAAAACCACATCAGCGTGCCTCACTGTTGTACTGGGTGATGTGTTTATTCATTATAATTAACATGGGCACTATAGCTCACCGTGCTGCTGCTGTAAATATGAGACCATTAAATCAGGATTAACCTGTAGCGAAACATAGCCCCCCACAGTGCACTACTCACACCAGTTTGGGCAAAATTAGCTAAAAACTACAGCTGTTCTAGGAAACAGCTGAGCCTGAGCTCACACTCTGTGGGACTGATGATGATCTTGTGATTTGTTGACAATTACAGACACCGGGTCTTTATGTTAAACCACTGTGCTAGAAAGTAATAGAATAGAATATCTGTTTATTGTCATTGTACGTGTACAAAGAAGTTATCGGTGCTCCACGCCAACTGTGCAGGAATAAAATATAAATAGTAAAACAACAGGAGAAATGTATACAAAACAAGAGAAATGCACGCACTGGAGAACAAAGTGATTGGAAGTAGTGCAAAGAACTTGGTCTGGGTATAGAGTCTGTGTGTGAGTGGCCTGGGTGATGAGGGTTACTCAGACCATGGCTCAGATTGGCAAGGTGAGTGGGCAGGGGTGGGGTGTGGGGGGGGATAGTGTTTATTAACAACCAGCATTACCAGTATAACCAGTATTAGCTACAATGATTGCTGATGCAATGCATTTTTCTGCTTCAGAAGCTATTTTATGAAATCTGTAGTTTCTAAAATTAAGATGTCCATTGGTGGAGGATGCACAGATGCCCTGTGACAGCTGGGATAAACTCCAAAACCCTCATGATTCTGGATTGAATAAGGGGTTAAGAAAGTGGATGGATGGAAATAAAGTGAAACTTAGCACAAACACTGCTGGAGACATTTGGAGCATTAGATGGTGAGAAGGGGTTCACCTTGAAGAAGTTGGCAGTTAATCACAGGACTGCAACAGACAGACAGACGATCATTCACGCCTACAGATAATTTAGAATCACCCGTTAACCTAACAAGCATCTGTTTGGGCTGTGAGAGGAAGCCAGAGGGAGCTTCATGCAAGGGACTCAGCTGGCCCATCCATTCAAACCAAAGACCTTTGTGCTATGAAGTGACACTGCACCCCTGTATGGATGGATGGATGGATGGATGGATGGATGGATGGATGGACTTTAAAGCTTTTTTTTTAATTCTACAAAGACTTTTCTTTAAAAAGTGACCTCGTGTGGGAGAATGAATTGTGACTGCTTTCTTTCTGCAGTGCAGATAGAAATAATGTACAGTGGAAGTGAGAAAACAGAACCTCTGAAGAAAGAGTCAGGCCATCAGACAGTGATACTCACTCGTAACACTAGCTATTAGTAGGTGTTCTTTTGAAAGCATGGTCTCCTCATAAAGGACTGCGAACACAGGAAGTTTTACATCTTTTTAAATCTTATCCCACACCATAAATGTGTAGCAGCAACCCAAAGTGTATTATTTGTATTCTTTTATTTTTTCTTGCTATGTGTTTTGGGGTCATAACACTGCCAAAATGCAGCTTACCCTGGTACCGTGTGTTGCCACCAGACGTATCTAGAAGTATCGATTTTAGCGTTGTGTCATCACATTTGGCTTTTACTTTAAAAGTGTCCATATCTGGATGAGAGGTTGCTAAAATGCTGACTAATAGTAGCAAGGTGCATACATGAATTGAGTGGGTAGATAATGTTAATAAAAAATGCTCCAAAAAACACCAACAATCAAAAGGTCCCTTTCAATTACTCCAATTAGCTGATGAGATCCACAGCTAAGCTAACTATAAACATGCTTATTCCTGCTCTGAAGTTGGACATTTTAATGCTGCAGTCTATGGGGACCGACTCAGTTTAGGGAGCCTTTATGAAATCTGACAAACAATGCCTGATAGGTAAATATGGTTGCGTGAGCTGTTTGACAAGACAATGAAGGACAATGTTGTTTGCTGTGTAGGAAGCTTGATAGTTGTTCCACACCCTAAACAGGTCACAGTGCTTCCCATAGAATTGCATCTGTAGCTGTAGAGGATTGTGTATACACAGCACATATGTGTGAGTGTGAAAGGATGTGTGCCCAGGATTCTTTAACCTCCTAGGACCTGCGTCCACATATGTGGACATCACATTTTGGGTTATTTAGATGAAAATACTCAATTTTGCCCTACATGGGCCTGATATCCACTTACGAGGACATCATACTGCTACTGTTCTATCAAAATTTTAAACGAGTATCCTCATATGTGGCTCTCATTCTTTTTAAAAACAAAAATAAGGTAAAAAAGAAATCTGGTAATTCTTTGTTTTTACATTCATCGGGCCCCAATATGCTCAAATATCAAAGAGAAATTAAAAATGCATGTCGTGGAAGAGTTCGGGTCTTAGGAGGTTAAATTAATTAACAAATACCATGTATACTTGTGGCCTCTGCTTTCCTCCTGTAGACAAACACCACTTTCATTGTCTGCTCTGTCTTCTGTTCTGCAGTCTCAGTGAGCTCCAGTTCAAAATGAACCTCCACCTTCCAGAACACGGACTAACATTGACAGCTGCAGTCCGAGACAATAAAGCTGGAGTTTGTTGAACCACAGGATCACAGAGGGTCGTCCTAACAGTGACCTGACCAGTCTGTTCATAGAGACACCCTAGGCAGGAAGGGCCAGAAAAATGTCTGGGCTTTTCTAGGCTCTGTTCTATTTTCACACAATGGAAAACATTAAAATGTATTTTATACTTTTTAAGTCAGCTGTGCATTATGTTAAAATATATATTCAAGATTTTCTACATTTAGGACAACAGGTAGTTAATGGTTTCATTTACGGCAGCAGAGAGACATGGTTCCAGGGTCTGGAAGGATGATGATAACAGTTTAAGCTAATTAAAAATACCCTAAAAGGGTAATTGCTATATTCCACTGTAGGCATTGTCTTTATTTTTATTGTGACGGGATATTTTTGTCTTTGTGTGGCAAAGCGGGCCGTTGCCCTTTTTATTCTGTTGTCAAGACATTGGCCATCGTAATCGCCAAGCCGAGAGCCACTGTAAACATCACTGAGGGTGAGATCATCAAATCAGTTGCCGCTGCACACCTCTTCATCCAACTCCCAACTGTGCTGTCCTTCCCTCTCCACCTCTCCACCCCTCCATCCCCACTAATTCCCTCTCAACTAGCAATTTTATAGCTCAGTGCCTGCTGAATCCTCCAATGTGACCCTATAGGTATAAAAACCACACAGTGCCACTTTTCAACCACACGAAGAGACAATTTCCTGCCTGCTCCAGACGCATTCAGCTACTTGTCGACGAGCTTCTCTTCCTATTGCTGCTTAATTCAGGCTCTCCTTTCAATTTTTATTTCTCCCAATGAATGAGATTTTGTTTCTGAATTGGGAGGAAATGGCTGGAGTCTTATCCACAGCCCGGAGTGTAATGTGCCTAGGAATGTAGTCAGCTGTGTCTAATTGTGTTGAGATTGGAGATTTGACTGCTGGGGACTGACAAAGGCTTTAGTGTCCACCATGTAAATGAACAAAAAAATTGCATTTAAATATGTGCGGAAAATTCAAAGCAAAAGGTGATTAATAGAATTAGCTTTATTGTCCTGTGTCCTTCACGTACTATAGGTGGTTTGAGCTTAGATTTATCCAATATAGCGCTCTAATCCAGATGAATGCATTTCATTTAATCCTCTCCAGGCCTTTGTTTGTCTAATAAAATCAGTCATTGCTCTCTTTTTGCGCATCACTGACTTCAGTGATTAGAATTAGCCAGGAAGAACATTAAATGTCTTTTGGCAAAATTCACACAATATAAAAGTATATTATAAATCTCCAAGCTAATGTGCCCCGCAGTAGACTATTCCCATCTCTAAAGAAAATGACTGTTATTACAGGATGTCAAATGTCTCCTTCATAGATTTAATTATATTTCACTTCTGATACACTGATGTTTTTCTTACTGTAAACACGCCGGGGAGGATGTACAGCAGTGTGTGAAACTGTTGTCATCATAGCTGTAAAACAGGATCAAATATGAAAAAGTGCATACACACAGAAGGAAACAATTTGTATCAATGAAACAGGCGTAACTCTACAACACCTTTCTGCGATAGATTCGGTCTAAAAGAAACTCTGATGATTGTGATAAAATCTAAAAGATCATCCAGGAAGAGATTATTAGCAATTCTGTGGAATCTAAATGAAATCCAGTGATGTGTTGCGAGAACAGGTACAATGACATCTTGTTGATGTTCACTCTTGTCATCCTCACATTTGAATGTACCATCATGTTGGTTTTTACCACCATTTAATTTAGGACAAGGGCTCAGAGATTGTCAGATTACAGAGAGATCCTACAACAAACCTGGAAAGGCAAGATGTTCTGGAAAAAATGCTGAAGAAGTCTGTGGTTGCTTTGGTTCCCTTTTGCAATTTCTTAGATCTCTATATAGGTTCTTTCTGAGGAGCAACACCTATTGTTCAGGTTTAAGTCTACAGCAAGGCTAACGTGACTGCAGTGATAATCCAGCTGGCCTGCAACAGCGCTGTGGTGACCATAAACTAGGTGTAAGCGTCTGAACAAAGGGGACGTCTGAGTGAAACATCTACAGTTTTCAGGTGAACAGTTGAAGCAACTGGACGTGGGAGTAAATGGGAACTACTCATGACCAATGCTCAGCTGCACACTGATGCTCAATGAACAAAATCCTCCACAAGCGGACAGCGTTATAGAAGGCAAAGCATCTAATAGTCTAAATTATTAGAAGCCTAATTTGTGTTAAATATTGCAACCACACATAGAGAGACATTGACTTACTGCTCAGCCCAAAAAGTTTGAGATCCTCCTGGTTTACAATATATCTGTCAGACTGAGTGATTCATAGTTTTGTGCTATTGTTTTTATAAAGCCTAAATTTGAAATTAGATGAAATCCTATCAATTATTAACAGCATCTCAACTGGTGAGAGTCATTGTTGTTTACCGTTCATAAAGACAAATGTCAAAGGAACGCAGCAGCTAATTACAGTTTACTGTGTGACTTGGCGAATAATAGCACATCTGCTAAAAAAATGACAAAAAAATGCAGTGAGTAATCTCTGCTGTTTTCTCTTGTTGTACACCAACAAACAAAAACCACATCACAAAAACCTTCAAAATAAATCCATTATTTTGCTCCTACTTTCTCATTTTGAATAATTTAGACAGTATGGTACAAAACAACAACAACAAAAGGCATTTTAATTTCTGCCCAGTATTTTATACGTAAAGGTGGGGCAAAGTCAAAGCTAAACAACAACCAACTTAAACTACCATTCACATGATGTGACATGAAATGATTGTAAATGCAGCGTAGTGGTGAACATGCCTTACATGTGTAAGATCCGCAGCTGGAGACCGGGGCAGGCAGAAGCCCACCCTCAGGGGATCACAGGCTAGTGTACTCCTTGATCCCACTCGCGGATAAATGGGAGGGTTTGCATCAGCAGAGGCATGCGGTGTAAAATCAGTGCCAAATCAAACCGCAGATCCATCTGCTGTGCCAACTCCTCGGGAATAAAAAAACAGCTGAAAAGATTGATCACTTGAATCACTTGAATCATATTCTATAATTCAAGTTTCAGTGAATACAGTATAAAGAAATACTCTACCTGGACTTCCTGCTACATAATACATGGTTTAGTGCTAAGGAAGTATCATTAATAGCCAAATATGAACAAAGTGTAATGAAACTGTCTCCTATTAATCGATGTAATTAAACGGGATATGCAGGGGGTTGATGTCACACAGGGTGATGTTAGGGATAGATCGAGGCAGGTGATCCTCTGTGGTGACCACTAAGGGGAGAAGCCAAAAAAAGAAGAAAGAAAACGTATCTCTGTATGCTGGAGTGAGCATTGTCAAGGTTCATTATTGACAGGATTGAATTATTCAGACTTTCGTAGGTTTTGGAAGACAACCAGTGGAGAACTTGATGTGCCTGAACTCCTGTATATACACAAGAGTAACCATTTTTAAAAATAGATTTCTTCCACTTCATCATTAATGATTTCACTTTGCTGGAGCTGTTTAATTCTTTAATTGAACGCTTATGAAGGCCAAGTCAGTTTGGAGCTACACTGCTGTAACTGATGACTTGGCTGTGTTGGTTTCATACGCAGAGTCATCTATTTGCATTCGTTTTTAATGTGCCAGAGACTGTTACATGCAGGCCACTGAGGAAGATGCACAAGACTGTAGTTTCTTTAATTTAATGTCAGTTTACTGCAGTGACGCGAAGAAGAACAGAAAAGACCATTCAACATTGCATTCAGTAGTATTTGGTTTCACAACTGAAATTAAAGGCATTTTTTGCTAATTGCAGGCCTTGTGTATGTTTGCGTGTTTTTGTTTTTTAATGTGTTTGGAACAGTTATGTACAAGTCACAGTGAATTAAATCAGTTGGGAGAATACATAGTGTAAAGTTAACAAAAGATCATATACATTAAAGCTCTAAAGCTCATTAGTGTGTGGAATGTAACATTGTTTTTCTATTAAAAAGCACCATGTATTAATGAATGCATTGGGAGTTTTATGTTTATATTCATTGACTGACATTCTGGCTTTTTGAATTTAAGCAGACACTCGATTCTATTGATGCCATACTACAACTGAGCATTTTAAATGAATAGATTTTATACGTAGCTACAGAAACAGCTTCACAAAGGCTTTATTAATTGTTAAGACTTCTATTTCACCTATCCACGCAGCCTTGTTGGAAGGAAAATAATCAAACTGGTGAAAACTGTGAGAGTGGTTCTTGAAATACGAGGTGATAAACAAAAATGACTTTCACAAAAGATTTCTTTACAAAAACTGTCCTTCCACAGGGTGGTTTAGTTCTGTTCTTTTTTCCTTTTACCAGTAGTGCACTATAATGTGGAAACTGTTCATGGTTCTTTTGAAACGTCATCACTAGTACAGAAAATGTTTGCTGAATATTATATATGAATCATGAGGATACAAACAACATTCTTTTTAGCACTTTTCTTGCTTCGCCAGGAACTAATTTGACTCTATTCTGCTTCTGTAAACTCAGCACTTGGCTGTGCGAGTCATCAACCCTGTATACGTGAAACCAATATAGTGGGGATGGTGACTAATTGAGAATTATCTTGCACGGACCAAAGGCCAATGGCAGCGTCCTTGAGGGCAGGGCTAATAATGCTGAATACAATAAGATGACAACATGTATAAGCTTGCCGTTTCCTGTTGCCCGTTGGATCAATTTGAGATGTTAAGCCTCGGGACCCCAGCATGGCTTTGGCGGTAGCTGTCAGTGATTCACGAGGCAGTGAGAAATGGTATTTCATGGGCAAACAAAAATAAACCTGTTCAGATGACGTTATTTTTTTTTCTCTCGCACCGACCTGCTGTTATTGTTAAAATGGCTCAGCCTCTGCTGAAATGCTGCTTGTCATTTGTCACACTATCGCCAAGGTCAGAGTCCAGGCGAGAGTAAGCTCACAGCTCTATAAATAGCCTGACTCCTCTGACAGAACCACATGTGCAGACACACATCTGTGCGCAGTAAAGCCTGTAAAAATTAGCTTATTAGCAGGAGTTTGATGAAGCTGGCAGGGGTCTTAATCAAATGTCTCAGAGGAGGCATTAGCATTCTAATATTACGTATTGTCTCATCATCAGGCTCAAAACTACAATGTTTGCCTCGAACAAGGTGTGTGTATTAACTGAGCAGGTGTTGGGACATAGCTTCTATTTGCATACCTTGAAAGCTTGAATTCTGGTGTATTACTGAGATGTCTTGAGGCTTTCGAGCGCAGCAAAGCCAACTACAAAGGGCACACTCTGCAACAGCTGGAAGAATACTGAACATATAAATGCAGGACTGCTAAAACACAGTGATAACCTGTGGTGTTTGTTCATGTTTTTGTATTACACATTGATATTTTTTATCTCCAACTCAGAGGAAGGAAGGCTGGGAGCAACAGCAGGGTTACACTATCACTCTTATTTAAGTTTTTTTTCCTTGTGGACGTCTTGACTGCTTCTAAACAAGCTTTATACCTGGGTCATAAGACCCTAACAAACAAAATATGGGGCAGGGAGTATTCTTCTATTGGACGTCGGTGTTGGTAATGCGGATAGGGAGTCTAAAATTGTGGATATATTTAACTTAAAACACATGACTATGCAAGCCACAGGTTTGGCATTTGGCAAATGAAGAACAAACATACTAAGCAAATACAATGAGCTAAGTGAGAAGTAAGTAAGTAGTGTGGAGTTCTCTCATATTATAGGACAGAGAACATAGTTGAAAAAAGTCTGTCTGTAGCCCCATATGAAGTGGGAAACCTGCCCATCTCAGTATAGTTGGAGATGAAGGCAGGGAGAAGGATCTCAAAGACTCCTACATGAAAATCAATATGATAGTGGCAAGGATAGTAACTGTCCTGTCCCTCAGTCTCACCAGGAAACATATTATCCACTTTCAGTGCTGCCCTGATATATTCAGCTGAGTTGTTGCTGACATTCAATGTGGGCATTTCCCCTTTTTTCGACTGCTCCTATGGTTCGCCATAGCAGATCATCTGCCTTCATCTCAGCCTATCTCGTGAATTCTCCTCTGTCACACAAATCTTCTGCGTGCCCTTTGTGTGTCCTCCTCCTTTGCTTTCAACCAAGACTAGCACAGTTTCCATCAGCACCCTGCTGGCCAGCAGCACCAAAAGCGTTTGCCAAATCACAAAGACTGCGGTTTCCATATCAGATAAGTCGGGATTTGGGTTAACAGGGAAGATTTTGCCTTTAATGACACAACTCTCCACATTTATCTGGGTTTGGGCCCAGCATCACTAGCAGTTCATTGGCTTCTACATATACAGTACAATATCTACATATCCATCCATCCATCCATCCTCATCCGCTTTGTCCGGGGCCGGGTCGCGGGGGCAGCAGCCTAAGCAAAGAGGCCCAGACCTCCCTCTCCCCAGCCACCTCCTCCAGCTTATCCGGGGGAATACCAAGGCGTTCCCAGGCCAGCCGAGAAATATAATCTCTCCAGCGTGTCCTGGGTCTGCCCCGGGGCCTCCTCCCGGTGGGACATGCCTGGAACACCTCACCCAGGAGGCGCCCAGGGGGCATCCTTGTCAGATGCCCGAACCACCTCAGCTGGCTCCTTTCGATGTGGAGCAGCAGCTGCTCTACTCTGAGCCCCTCCCGGATGGCCGAACTTCTCACCCTATCTCTAAGGGAGAGGCCAGCCACCCTTCGGAGGAAGCTCATTTCTGCCGCTTGTATCCGCGATCTCGTTCTTTCGGTCACTACCCACAGCTCGTGGCCATAGGTGAGGGTAGGGACGTAGATCGACCGGTAAATTGAGAGCTTCGCTTTTACACTCAGCTCCCTCTTCACCACGACGGACCGGTGCAGCGTCCGCATTACTGCAGCTGCAGCCCCAATCCGTCTGTCGATCTCCGGCTCCCTTCTCCCATCACTCGCGAACAAGACCCCGAGATACTTGAACTCCTCCACTTGGGGCAGGAACTCATCCCCGACCCGGAGTGGGCACTCCACCCTTTTCCGGCTGAGAACCATGGCCTCAGATTTGGAGGTGCTGATCCTCATTCCCGCTGCTTCACACTCGGCTGCGAACCGTTCCAGTGCGAGCTGGAGGCTCTCACCCGATGAAGCCAACAGAACCACATCATCTGCAAAAATCAGAGATGAGATTCTGAGGCCACCAAAGCGAAAGCCCTCCGCCACTTGGCTGCGCCTAGAAATCCTGTCCATAAAAATTATGAACAGAACCGGAGACAAAGGGCAGCCCTGGCGAAGCCCATCACCCACCGGGAACGAGTCCGACTTATTGCCGGCAATGCGAACCAAGCTCTTGCAACGGTTGTATAGGGATCGAATGGCCCGTAGCAATGGGCCAGACACCCCATATTCCCGCAACACCTCCCACAGGACACCCCGAGGGACACGGTCGAATGCCTTCTCCGAGTCCACAAAACACATGTAGACTGGTTGGGCAAACTCCCATGCACCCTCAAGTATCCTGGAGAGGATAAAGAGCTGGTCCAGTGTTCCGCGACCAGGACGAAAACCGCATTGTTCCTCCTGTATCCGAGGTTCGACTAACGGACGAACTCTCCTTTCCAGCACCCTGGCATAGACTTTCCCAGGGAGGCTGAGGAGTGTGATCCCCCTGTAGTTGGAACACACCCTCCGGTCCCCTTTCTTAAAGATGGGGACCACCACCCCGGTCTGCCAGTCCACAGGTACTGCCCGATCTCCACGCAACATTGCAGAGGCGTGTCAACCAGGACAGCCCTACAACGTCCAGAGCCTTCAGGAACTCGGGGCGGACCTCATCAACACCAGGGGCTCTGCCACCAAGGAGTTGTTTAACTGCTATCTACATATCATTGTTAGATATTCAATTTTCTTCATCATCTAACTCCTGTATCAACAGCAGGAATTAGATGGCATTTCCTTCAGTCGCTGTGGTAGGATTTGTTTGTCCTGTGCTGGTGTAATGTCAGAACTGAATAAACACTTTTAAACCTAATTTTGGTGCAAACCACCAAACACCTTAGCTGTTGTAAGGTGTTAGCTGTGGGGTGGCTATAGCTCAGGTGGCAGAGCCACTAATCAAAAGGTCGGTGGTTCGATCCCAGGCTGCCTCCTGGCTGTGTGCCAAATATCCTTGGGCAAGATACTAACCCCATGTTTGCCTACTGGTGGTGGTCAGAGGGCCTGGTGGCGCCAGTGTCCGGCAGCCTCGCCTCTGTCAGTGCGCCCCAGGGCAGCTGTGGCTACAATGTAGCTTGCCATTGCCAGTGTGTGAATGAATGGGTGAATGACTGAATGTAGTGTGAAGCGCTTTGATTAAAGCGCTACACAAATGCAGGCCATTTACCATTTGTAATCAGGTTTGACTGCTGACTGATTCTTCACGTGCAGTTTTTTCCAGTTGGTAGCTTTCTCCACTCTTACTTAAGGCGTGGCCTTAGCCCAAACAAACTGCCTGGAGAGGTTACCAAGATGGCTGCTGAGTGCCAAGAACTGCTTCCACAAGGATCTTATCATAAAAAGTGTCATTGTAACAATGTTAACAGCACAAAACCAAATGCAGACTCACTGCTGCTTCTCTGTTGTGCTCTCCTGCTTCTGTCATAACAATCCACTGTTATTTATACAGTAAGTTAAGGCTCCTCATGCAATTACAAAGACAGGTGATGTGATTATAGAAAATCCTCTGTTAGTGCACAGCTAAGGCAGGACTGCAGAGGGAGAGGTGTTAGGGTGGTGTGTGATCATCTGCTTTGGTGCTTTAACGCACACACGGCCTTGAAAACAGTGTGGAATAAAATCAGTGCAGTACAGAGATTGTGATGAAGCACTCCACTGATGTTGCACACGGAGACCAATTTACTAATCATGGGAGGCAACACTCACAGAGCTTTGTGAAGCGAGAGAAAATAATTCTGATGGTGTCAGCATCTTTTCTTTTTTCATATTTTTGTGCAGTGCTATCCACACTAAGGAATAAAAGTCAACATAATCTCAGAGCAGATGCTATGTCCCCCATAAGAGAAGCTGCAGGAAAACATAACTAGAAGATAACCCAGTGCTGAGTTACTTTTTATCAGTCTGCACTCACCCTGAACGCTGCAGTGTTTCCAGCAGTTGGACCCCTCAGGTCCTGCTGGAATTCATGCATGGAATAACATCATCAGCAGCGTTATCTCAGCTATGCCTCCAATGCTTCCCTAACATCCCATGTGACAGATTATTTTTCGTGGTCTACTCGACCTGATGAATAATTGACTGTATTTATTGAGTGTGATGGTGTTTGTTCCAAAGAGAGGCAGCTAGAATTACAGTCGAGTCAGTTTAATTAAAAGAGGATTCAGATCATTGTTCTTGTTCAATAAATAAATAAATAACAAGTCGAGGAAGTCAAATAAAAGGTATGAATTTATGCGTGTGCAGGCGATGTCACGGGGTGAAACGGGACAAGTTATTTAGAGTTTTGTTGTGCATGTTTTGCAATGTTTTATCTGTTTTAATATTTTAATATTGTATATTGGGTTTGTTTGTATGAGCTTTATTGCATGTTTTTATCTTATTTAAATTGAACACCTGTCCTGTAAAGACTCCGCCCCTACCTGATAGTAAACTGATCACACCTGCGAGAGATCCCAGAGAGGCCAATAAGAGGGCCTGGCAGACCATAGAGCAAAGGGGGGAGAAAAAGCTTGAGAGAAGGCTTGAGAGGAGGAGAGACATGGCATGGTAACCGGTGTGGGCGACGGCCGCGCAGAGCGGCACAGAGGCCCGGCTATAGGCAGCTGGCCAAGGCGTGCGGCAAAGGAGAACGAGACCAGAGATCGCGGACGACCGCGCACTGGAGGGAGTGATCGGAGCTGAGCGGAGAGGTCTGTGCTGGTGTTGACGGGAGGTAGCTCCTCGCCGAGAGAGGCCCACGGCAGGGGATAGAGAGGCAGCGGGATGGCGCCTTATGTCCCCGGGACGGCGAGTCTATGGCTACGCGTGTGAAGCACAACACAGTGGTGGGCGGAGTTAGGAGCTCTGCCCATCTGGGGTAGGTCCCGATTCATCCCATCTAAGACGAACCTCCAGTGGAATTTAAGAATGGTGACTGCCGCTGGCCCCCTCTCCTTTTTCTAGTTGGCATCAGAATGAAGAGGCCGACAGGACGGCGACAATCCTGTTGGTTTCTGCACCGTTTGGACTTTTATATCGTGGCGGATGCCACTGGACTGTTGATGTTGTGTTTTATTGCTTTTTATTGTGTTACCCCTTGGCCAAGGTTGGTTTAATTCATTTTGCATTTTTAACTATTTAAATATAATAAATTATATTTTAATTATACAGTTTTTTAATCGTGTGCTTTCCCTTGGCGGCTCCACTGCTCTGTCCGTTTGGAGGAAGGTTTCCTTCCTTTAAAAAACGACACTGTGGAAATAAAATCAGCCCTTCCGCTCCGTTACATAATTGGCGTTGTCGACAGGATACGGAGCCAGAGCAGTTGGGTTAGTCAGGGGAAATGCAAATATATGATGCATGTGTATATTAGTGCCCCCAATAATGTGTGTTTTAGGTCGTATGTCCCCTGAGGAAATGAGTATGGACAGTGTGCACAAGTATGAGTGTTGGCCACACCAAGAGTGAATGAAGAACGTCCAACCGAGGTTGTCATGGGAGGCCAGCTGCAGGCTTGCGGGAGGTGGGGCAGCAGTGCTTGGGATTAAGCACGAGATCCAGGTTAGGCCTGGAAGTATCCCCACGGTAGCAGCCGGGTGCAGTGTAGGGCCTTATGGCTTCCGGGTAGCTATGCTACGAGGACGTGAGAGTGATTGCTCGTTTGTGGCCTTGGACTGAATAGTGCACTTGCTTTTATTTTTGCTTGGGTGTAGAAGACGGAACCGGACTCCAAGAAAGCTTCATGATTGGTAGCTGGGCCTTAGCAGGGACTGCTAATCTTTCAGCTTGGGGGGATGTCACGGGGTGAAACGGGACAAGTTATTTAGAGTTTTGTTGTGCATGTTTTGCAATGTTTTATCTGTTTTAATATTTTAATATTGTATATTGGGTTTGTTTGTATGAGCTTTATTGCATGTTTTTATCTTATTTAAATTGAACACCTGTCCTGTAAAGACTCCGCCCCTACCTGATAGTAAACTGATCACACCTGCGAGAGATCCCAGAGAGGCCAATAAGAGGGCCTGGCAGACCATAGAGCAAAGGGGGGAGAAAAAGCTTGAGAGAAGGCTTGAGAGGAGGAGAGACATGGCATGGTAACCGGTGTGGGCGACGGCCGCGCAGAGCGGCACAGAGGCCCGGCTATAGGCAGCTGGCCAAGGCGTGCGGCAAAGGAGAACGAGACCAGAGATCGCGGACGACCGCGCACTGGAGGGAGTGATCGGAGCTGAGCGGAGAGGTCTGTGCTGGTGTTGACGGGAGGTAGCTCCTCGCCGAGAGAGGCCCACGGCAGGGGATAGAGAGGCAGCGGGATGGCGCCTTATGTCCCTGGGACGGCGAGTCTATGGCTACGCGTGTGAAGCACAACACAGTGGTGGGCGGAGTTAGGAGCTCTGCCCATCTGGGGTAGGTCCCGATTCATCCCGTCTAAGACGAACCTCCAGTGGAATTTAAGAATGGTGACTGCCGCTGGCCCCCTCTCCTTTTTCTAGTTGGCATCAGAATGAAGAGGCCGACAGGACGGCGACAATCCTGTTGGTTTCTGCACCGTTTGGACTTTTATATCGTGGCGGATGCCACTGGACTGTTGATGTTGTGTTTTATTGCTTTTTATTGTGTTACCCCTTGGCCAAGGTTGGTTTAATTCATTTTGCATTTTTAACTATTTAAATATAATAAATTATATTTTAATTATACAGTTTTTTAATCGTGTGCTTTCCCTTGGCGGCTCCACTGCTCTGTCCGTTTGGAGGAAGGTTTCCTTCCTTTAAAAAACGACACTGTGGAAATAAAATCAGCCCTTCCGCTCCGTTACACAGGCATGCGGGCATGCGGGGTGTGTTTTTGTTCTGTGAGAACAGATTCGAACATCCATTCATGAATTTTGTCGTCCCATTGTATGAGTTGTGAGATATATATTTTACACGCACAGTATAAGTAATCATAACTACTACACAGACCACTTCAGCAGTTCTCATGGAAATTTTCAATTTGTACATCGTTATGTATTGAGTAAATATCACCTGCTGCTAATCTAATAAACCAACTTATTTTCATAACTGTTGAAGATTTGCTCAAAATTCTATAAAGAATTGGATTCTTCATGGAAGCTGAACTGCAGATGACAAAGCTGAAAGACAAAGTTAAAGCCTTCTCACTAAACCCACTGTACACATTTTACCGCTTGGGCTGAGCTGTCCCTCTGATGTATTCATGTCTAATCTCATCCACGTCACTTCCAATAGAAATCTTCATCTTCAGCTCTACCGCCTGTCTTTTTGTCAGTGTCACCATCCCCAAAACATACAACATAGCAGGTCTCACTACTATCTTATCATTTTTTTCTTCCACTCTTCCTCTATCCTTCTGTCACAAATCACCCTTGACAGTCATCTCCACCCACTCCACCCTGCTTGCACCCTCTTTTTCACCTCTCTTATAGATTGTCTGTTGCTTTGGATGGTTGAGTCCAGGTACAGTGAAATCATCGACCTTCACTTTTTCTACTCCGTGCAGCTTCACTGTTCGCTCTATTATTCACACACATCTATTCTGCCTCACTTCTACTAACGTTCAATCCTCTTCTTTCCAGAGTACACCTTCATAGCTGCCTTCACTTTTTCTTTACTAATCCACTGCACTTCATGAATCACCAACTTTCCTCAGTCTGTCCTTCTTTCTCTCCCCTTTTCTTCATTTATCAGCTCCTCAAAGTTTTTCTTAGTATATATCTATCTAATCACTCTAACCTGCTGCACATCCTTTCCAGCTCAAACTCTCTGCCTAGCCAATCGATACAAGTCCTTTTCTTCTCTAGTGTTCAGTTTCACATACAGCTCACTGCCACCTCTTTCTTTGTTGTATGCCTGGCCTCTCAGTACTCCTGTCTGCTTTCAGTCATCTCCATGACTATCCCACTTTTTCTTTGCTGACTTCACTCACTGAATACTTTCCTGCACTTCATCATCCCACCTCCAAGTCTCATTGTCTTCTTTCCTCTCTCCAGAGGATACACTGAATACCTTCTTGGCAATTTTTCCAATCACTTCAGCTGTACTCTCATGTTCATCTGGTAACGCTTCCCCGCCACCCTGTCTCAGCTCCTCTGAACTCTGTGCAACATTTTTCACTCCTCAACTTCCACCATTTCATCCCTGCTTCTGTCTTCACTCGCTCACTCCACTTGATGTTCAGTCATCTTACAGACTACGATCCAATGCTGCCTAGCTACATTCTCCCCTGACACCAACTTGCAGTCTATTTCTTTCAGACTGAACCTTCTGCAAAAGATGTAGTCCACCTGTGTACACCCTCCTCACCCTGTGTTCCTCCCTCTTTCTGAAATATGTGTTAACCACAAGCATTTCCATCCTTTTCACAAAATCCACTACCATGAAACCTGCTGAATTTCTCTCTAACACCATGCCTACCTATCACCTCCTCATCACTTCTGTTTCCTTCACTTACATGTCCACTGAAATCTGCTCATACCACCACTCTCTCCCTAGAGAGGAGACTCTTCGCCCAGCTTATCTGGAATTCCTCTTTTTTCATCTAACTGACATGGAACATATATAGGGCCTACCGATGACAACATTTAACACCACCCCTTCAATTTCCAGCTTTGAACCCACGATCTTGTCTGACACCCTCTTCACCTCCACAACACTGTTCATATATTCTTCCTTTATTTCTCTTCCTAAACCACATCCACACCATAGTATAACAGCTTGAACACACCTCCGTTGCTCCTGGCCTTGTTTCATTTCCACCTGGTCTCCTGCACACACAGTATGTCTAACTTCATTCTCTCCATCATATCAGTCAGCTGTCTCCTTTTAACAATCGTAGCTCTACATTTAAAGCCAATATTCCCACCTCCACACTCCTGACATTAATTCGCTCTCGCAGCCTCCAAACACGCCTCCCCCTCTCCCCTTCTTTTGTCTTCGGCGAACCACCGGCACCCTGTCGGTCAGCAGCACTGGAGGTGGTTGTTGTTAACCCGGGCCCCAACTGATCTGTTATGGAAATCTCATTCTTGGTGTTTGATTCGGCAAAGATTTTATCTGGGCTTGTGACCGACAATAGAAATATACTGGCTTGTGCTTCCCCCCATGGCTGGCTTATATAATTTGTATTCATTAATAGATTTGCCTATTTTATCCACTTTAGCTCAACTGTATCTTCCCACAATCAACAGGAGAGCCTCAGTGTAACTGCTGGTTATGATCAATAACACAGAGATCAAAACATCCCAACAGAGAGAGATTCGTGTGATGTGAACTGTTGCCTGCTGATACCTGCATCATTTTCCTGAGTGTTCCTCACATGATCCTTTCTGATTTGTTATAGTGTAAAAGATGCTGACATCCTTATAATGGTTTAATAGCTCTAAAACAAGAGGGTAGTTAATTCTTGTTAATTGATAAATGATTTAATATAATAATTGTGTTCATTGATTAGAAACTGAGATTATTCTCAACCATCTTATTTTATCTCAAGACTTTAACATGTGTGCAAAAACAATTGCCATTGTACCTGCAAAAATCAAAGACGTTAGCACACAGAGAAGCCAGCAATGACAGGCACTGTAAAGACTGAGCGGAAGACAGGACTTCTTATACACCGAGGGCTAAATAGGGAAATAGGTGAAAGCAACCACACATACACACATATAATGAAGGAACTAAAACAAACAGACATGAGCTAAAAAAACAAAACAAAACAGGATGCAGAACTGAAGCTCATTACTAGAAAAAAAAACAAAAAGTAAAATCAAAAATTCAGAGAGGTCATTATAAATAAATAAAATAAAATATAAAACATTTGTAATAATAACAAATTTTTAAAAGGAGCCCAAATTCAAATATATTCACAAAGAATTCAAAGCAACAATCATGACTTTGCCTCCTATGTCCAATTCCATTTCTGTTATTTCCAGTTCCAAGTAAATGAGCAAAACCTAAAGTAAAATATCAGAATAATTTAGATAGAGAACACAGTGAGAGCTCAGCATCTTACTTTGACTTATTCTCAGTCAGTAGCTAACACTTTTCATACTTTTGTTACTTTTACAATATGCAATGATACAATCGCTGTGAATATGAGACTCTATTTAAGGCTCACAGCAGGCATCTTGGAAATCACACTTTAAATATGGAAAATCATGTGGCCCGTACCATAACTGCCTGACACAAATCCTGGTATGATGTAAATATGCGAAAGACTGTTAGAGGAGAAAAGGAGATACTTTCTTGGGTCTTTGTCCTTGTCCCTTTACTTTCAGGAAAAAAAAAGAAAAAAGAGGGCTTTCTTCTTAATACAGCCCAGCCTTTCAGGAGGCTATTTATAAGCCCGCGTGTCCCTCTGTTGCACAGATACACACTTTTTATGTGAAATAAATGAACACATTCTGAAAACGAACGATGTCCTGGCAGAAAGTCAAAGATGAAAAAAAAATAGGCAGGAGACGAGAAGAATATGCCTCGAGGTAAACTAGTTAGAGTAATGTCACTGGAGTATATGAAATACCTCATTTTACCTTTAATTAGGTTGTCGCTCAGGTAGTACCCTCTAAAGTATTGCTGTATACTTGACAAATGTATTTATTTGTACAATCACCAAAAGAAGCATAAACTTGGATACCTATGAATTAATTTATTTTTTCTCACTTGACAGACATCTGAATATCACTAAGATAGAAAAAGCCACTTTCAGAGCTTTTTCTATCCTAGATCTTCCCCAACAACCAGATTAGAATCACCAATTAACCTGACATGAGTCTCTTTGGACTGTGGGTTACAGCTGGGTTTTATTCTAGCCATGTTACAAATATTCACATTTTCCAAAACTAGAAACCCTTACCTTCCCAAAGAAGTCCCATACAGTCCCTATAAAAAGGTGACAAATTGAATCTAACCCTGAGTGCGTTCATAAGTTCCTAGCTACTTTAAACTCTAAATTTATATTTTTTTTATTATGTTTTTGTTCTGTGCTAAACACAGACTTTCTCCTGATATTGTATTTTAAAAAATACAAGTAACGATACAAATTTGGTAACGTGGACACACCTTTTGGCTCTCAAAGGTACTTTGAAGTGCAGTAATCATCCCCCAGGTGTATACGTTGCAATGATTTTTGTGTTGTGTTGGATGTGGGATAAATGTGGCATATAAAGAAAGATGAAACTTAAAACCATTTATATTTTATCATGTTTAATACGAGAGAGCAAAAATGCAATTTGTGGTGTAGTGTAATTATTAAAGCCATAAAATAATGACTGCACTGGTTATTGGTTGGATTTTAATAAAACAGAGAAGAGAGGCCCCAGCCTGCCCTCCAATCAGCAGAGATTTATTGTCACGGTCTGGCTGGCAGACCGTGGGGAGATGGGGAAATAGGACCCAAACGCCGGACTCTTCAGTGCAACAGTGTTTATTTACAAGGTGGTGAAGTAAACAACAATAAATCCCCAGTTTCCCAGACTCCCGTGTAGTGTCTTCTTCCCAAAAGTCCCCGTGTAGTGCTCTCTGCCCCAGTGTCCCTGCACTCCCCGTGCTTACTGCTCCTTCTCGTCCCACACTCCTCCTGAGGGGAAAACAATAGAGGCAGCCGTTAACACTTATCCCAGCAGGCATACACTCACACTTGACTTGTTTGAAGACTGACGTGTAGTCAAACGCAATAATCCCGCGTCGGTGGAAGCTCCATCGCTCATCTAAATAGCTCCCCCGACGAGCCCAGATGAGGAGCAGGTGTGCGGCCAGGACTTCGGGTGTGGCCAGCCCTCAAGTTAGACCACGCCCCCAGGGCTGAAGGTGCCTGTAACTTGGCCACAGCAGAAAGGCAAAACACACACACACACACATACCTGCCTACATACAGATGTGCATAGGGGCAGTGCAGACAACACACCAAATAATAATAATAATAATAATAATAACAACAACAATAACAATAATAGTCACAGTCCCCACTGCCCACGGACCCCGAGTCCCCAGAGCCGGGTCCGTGACATTTATTGAGAAATGTATTATTTCTGATGAGGGTGTAATGACTGTGATAAAGCCCAGTTGCTGTCTTATTCCCCCTGGTAGGCTAAACATTTATCGGGCCCTTCCACTGTTTCCACAGTAATGGTAATGGAGAGACTCAGCAGGTCCGAATTCTCTTAGTGGTTCTATCATCGCTTGTAATGAAGTTAATAAATTGAAAATGATGATCCAAGAGTAGCTAAATAGGAAATTGGGGGAGAAAATGAGATAGGGAAAACGTGCAAAAGAGAGGGTGAAAGAATCTCACGCACTGTGGCACAAGGGCAATTTGGAGTTACTGTCAGTCTTCAAGGACATGTCAGCCTTTTGTGGTACTAATGAAATGAGCAACAGCCCAAGTCCTGATATTAGATGAGTCTTATGAGTCCAGAGGGGGCTGTGAATAATGTAACAGCACATGTATGTAATGGTTACAGTGAACTGCTTCAGTGTTTAGGAAGTCCGTGTTCACTTGATACTCAGCGTAGGAAAAATTAAGTGTAAATCTGCCAAAATTCGACTAGATTTGGGTTGTTGTTGAAAACTCTGTGGTACCTTGTGTTCTACGAATAAAAACCTGGAGGTGCTTCAGTCATAATTGACTCATCAGTCAATATATGAGAGTCATGACTCAGATTAAGTGAGTTACAGCACTTTTAACCATGTCATGTCAAGTGCTTAGAAAATGGATTTCAGACTAAATCTGAAACAGTTGCAGCTTCTCTTTTTTTTTTTTTTTTTTTTTGGCAATCATTTTAGACCACTTTCCCTCCAGCCAATCAGAGTGCAGTGGTGAGTTGGTGAGCAGTAATCGCTGCATTTCAGCTGCAGGGTTTTGTGGGTAATTGAGGCCAGGAGGATCTGCGGAAGGAAGAAATTTATAGGAGGGGGCTTAATTCACGTTATCAGAGGCAGCAGATGTGGTGGAAGACCCAGTTTAAGACTTTCTAACACCAGGATTCAGAGATGGAGTTGCAGGCAAAAGCTTCACAAACTCTCCTGGATAGCTATTTCTCTGTAGATAATATCACACAGAAACGCACAAACACACACACCCACACTCGACAATCAGTCAGATTTCTGAAACCAAGCCCTGCTGTTTTCAGTATCTGTAAAAGATGGAGCAACATTTCTGTCTGATTCAGAAAAAATGACCCCTGACACTTGCGGAATTTTTTTTTCATAGGTCAGAAGCTGAAACTCAAAGGTAAGGTTGGCCAAGTGGTAATTAAACCATGCAAATACTCTTCAGCTTTTCACCATATCAGAGTTTCATTTTTCAGTTTTACAGTGTGGCTCATTTAAAGCCCTCCATTGCAAATCCTCCACTGTGTAGGCGATTGGATTGGAAGCACAAAGCCCTAATGTGACCTATGTTAATAGGTACTGTAAGTGAAACCAGAGTGCACAGAGTGTACAATATGTGATGATCAGGAAGGACTTTGTTTTTATTAAAAATAAAGCTATTTGTGTCATATTTGCTGTCTGGTGTTATTCTTCTTATTGGTATATTCACTTTCAGTCATTCAGTCATCGCCTTCGATATCTCCCCTCTGACCTCCACCTTTTTTCTGTGTGTCTCTCTGCAGGACCTGGGTGGAGTGAGTCCTCCTCAGAGGAACTGGAAGGGGATTGCTATCGCTCTGCTGGTCATACTGGTGGTCTGTTCCCTCATCACTATGTCTGTCATCCTCCTCACACCAGGTAACACTCAGACTTGATTGTGATGAACTGATGTTTTAGGGGGAGTTTTGTTTTTCTGCATCTACTTGCACTGACAAAATGTCTTCAGCACAGTCTACAATTTAATCATAACCGCATAATTTATGCTTATTAAGATTTAATCAACTGAGTAAAAATTATACAGCCATTTCCGACTCGCGTATTGTAATACCCATCTCACATGTTTACCTAACCTTCACAGTAAACGTTATTTATGTATCACTTTTGTTCATTGTTTTACAGTGTTTACTGTTAGCTTCTGCTGCTGTTCCTAAGAGGCAAAAAAAATCAATTAATGCAGATTTAAGGTGTCGAAATCTGTTTAAAATTCTTTCGTTTGATTTAAAAGGCAGTGGATGAATAGTTCACCTTTTCTGGTGGTCGTTTCCTTAATATCTATCTGTAGGCCAACTTAAAGCCACATAAGTAAATATTTTCATGTATAAAATGGCTAAGATGAAACTGAAATATGAACTCATCGTTTTTGCCTTATGGCCCCCACAGGGTTGTACTACGAAGCAAGTTCGACATAGCTGGCCAGAGATAATAGGTATCACACTGGTGGTTATCAGCTTGATCTATTAATCGAGGGTTTCTGCTTCAGGCTGTTTGTACGCTCCCATAAGATGGGTCATTTGATGCACCATTTGACTCTTCTGCTGCACAAAGTAATCTGATTGAGTCCGTCTGACTTCAGTCAAAGGGATCAGGTCACGGAGGGAAAAAAAATATGCATAGTAAATTGTATCTAAATTTACAAATTACTATGTACAGTACATTTCACCACTTAACACACTTCCAAAACTGCTGTTATTCTAACATGAAAGCTGCACATGAAAGCTACATTCCTTACATGATGACCAGGGAGTGCATTTAGACCTAAACCTGTCCCATAATGAAGTGCATGAGGGGATCCATTCAGTTTATGGCCAAATAAAAGTGAAATTATTATTTTTCACTTACTAACTCAAATTTCTTTTCTGTGTAATAAATGGGGAAAATACAACCAGCAAATGAACCTGACAAGATATTTATGCTTTATCTGTACCACCAATGTAAAATGTAAAACCTGCCATAGAATTTGCACTGCTGTGACTACCTGGCTTCATTTGGTGGTATAAGTAACATATTCTTGAATAGCCTTGTGTAACATATTCCCTCTGTACTGGTCCAAAAACATATAGTCATCAGAAAAATGAGTCATAGCAAATCAAAACTCTGAACACTACCAGCTACTGTCCAGATCCAGAGGGGTGTACGATGGGGCATGGGAAATGGCTTACTGAGCTGTTTCCACCCTAAACTCTGTATAGTGGCACTCTTTTTACCTGGCTAAATAACCATGGTAACTTATGCTGAACACATAAGCTAGTCAGGAGCAGGTTATGTTCTGATTTTCAGTTTTAACATTTTTATTTTTCATTTTAAATGATTCTTTTATTTACAGCATTTTTGAGGTACACTACAGATTCTCTGGTGGGTTTTTTATATGTTTTATGTGCAACATATTAAGCCATACCGCCTTAAAACCACTGAATGAAGCACAAACTGTCATAACAATGTGCATGTACTAATTTAGTGATGAAAATTCCCAAATGTTGTTGTACTTCTAATTTGTTGGTGAGGTACTAAAACACAGAACACACAGCAAGAATACCTGATCAATTAATAAATTCATTTTCACTTTGATCTGCCACAAACTAAAGTAATTTCCAAGTGTCCTTTGTTATTATTAGTAGTATTATTATATTTAATGGTTAGGTGAACAATAAATTAATTAATTCGAACTAAAATGTTCATTTTACCATCCTGGGCAATAAATCTATACAGATAATTAACAATTTTCTTTATAGATTTTTAATCATTATTTATCATCCTCAGCAACTGAAAATGCCTCTGACTGGAGAAGGTGAGAGGCATTATCAGTGTGTGAGCCACACACACTGAAAAAAATATGTTGTTGGATTTACTTAATTCAATGGTGGACATTTGTTGCACACAGATGTTTTGCTTCGGCAGCAACTTAAACAATTGAGTTAAATTAACACAATTTATTCATGTTCAATAAACCTGTGCAATTTGTGTTGATAAAATGTGACTTAAACATGTTTTGATGAAGTAATTTGAGCTCTTGGAATATTTTAATCCTTCACAATTTTCTCACGTTATCCCAACACGATTCAATAACTTTTACCCAATACTACTTGGTCACTTAAATACTACATGTTATCTTCAAATTACATTTTGCTATTATATTCTAGTATCAAATACACAATTTTCAAATGGAGGCCTTATAACAGATTGTATTGTTCTCTTCCAAGATGGTTGCTGGCATCCACCAGTAACCTTTCAAAACAAAATGTCTAATTTCACTGCATTGACAGTAGGTAAAGAATTAAACTGACATTACTCCTCCACTGAATCTATATAAATCAACAGTTAAATAATGTCAGTTCTTCCGTGTTCTCTGGAATCAATCACAGTAAAGAAATTAGACTGTTTCTTTTGAAAAATGTTGGGAAAGAACAAATCAAAACATTCTATTTAAGGCCTCTGACATCAAGATTCAGTTAAACAACAATTATAACTAAACAATTTGAGGTAATGTTAGTTTCCATTAACATTAAATTAGGTTACTGAATTGGCAAACACCTTCCTATTAACATTACCCATTTTACCCCAATAACTAAAGAAATTAGCACTTGCAGGTCAAAACCTTTATTCAAGAGACGCAAAAATAACATTGATACAGTGACTGTCAAAAAATACAGCACTGATCATACTGTGACATCTTGGTTCAAAACAGCACACTTAGAAATATTCAACGTTCTTTACTTCAACTGAATGAAATTGAAAATACCATTTCACACGGCCCATATGGGATATTTAGACTGTATAACTGTTCACGCTACATCTCTTCACTAGTAAAAGAAAGAAAAAATACAAAGACAAATTTAAAAATGCTGCCAAACAGACAAACAGAACTTGTACAGAGCAAAAGGAAAAACAAACAACAAAAAAAACGGCTTGTCCTCATGGCAGTTGCAGAGTATATAAAAATGAACCCTGCGATCCGTTTCTGGAATTGAGCTTCAAAAATGCAGCAGAACAAGTGTGAGATTTAAATGTCCTCTCACCTAGAGCTGGTCACCTCACATGCATAACAGTGAGCTTCGTTGCAGGAGCAGTTTTGTCTTAGTTGTGAGCTTTCCTTGAGAGCTGAGTTGCATCCAACTCCATTACCACCCTTTGAATCACCTCAAAAGTGTAGCAGAGTTGTGATGGGTAACTCATGTTGAAGGAATAAAAAAGGTCCAAACAGCATGGCTACTGCAAAGGTCACGTTATCCAGATCTTGAAGAACAACATCAGAAAAGTCATTGCCTGGCGCATCTCTGGAGACAGATGTTCATTGTGGTTTTCTCAATCTGTGCAGTGGCCTCAGTCAAGTCCTGGTTAAACACAAAACATTTCTTTAAGATTCCTTTTTAAACTCATCTCTTTTGAATCTACCAGTTCTAATGTTAGAGTAATTTAAACCATAGTAAATAGCTATAGCCAAAGAGTGGCCTGCCATGCTGCCATTCATGGTCTAACAGAGTTTCTAAGAGAGGGTGAAAAACATAATAATTTCAAATGCTTTACATTAGTTTTTGTTAGAAAGACACCGGCCCATCAGAAATCCAGGTTATGTCACTCAGAAGATGTTAGAATTTAGACTTTCAGCCCCACAATTTGGTTAGCTGTTGGTCAGTTGGTCATTTTTTCAAACAAAAGCTAATGTAAATATTGGTGGGATTTTCCTTTGTTCACTAGAATGACAAATTTAAAGTTTTTTCACACTGATGTGACCCCTAATACAGGGGTGGGGCCTCAAGGGCCGGCGGCCGAGTTCACTACCAGGCCTCATGTGAACTTCAAATTATTAAAGAGGACTACTGGTCCTAACCAGTCCAATGAGGATCAAGTGGATAACTAAATGCATTTTTAAATGTTGCAAATCCACAATCTACTCATAAAACACTCACCATGAACTCCTGCACCAAGATGTTGCAATTATCTTTCACACAGATGCGGAGCACTTTGATGAGGGACTCCGAGCATTAATGTCATCCTTGAGTATTATAACAAAGAAAACAGAGATTTGTGAACTTTTCAGTAGCACAGAAGAAAATGATCCCAGACAAAAACTCTTGACTTTTTAAACCAGTCAACATGCAACACCAGCATCTACAAAGCAATATCAAAAGTTCCTGTTTGACATCAACTTTATGGATATATAGTTTCCAGAACATTTATTTTTAAAAAAAGATAATTTTTTCTCAGTGGGCCAGTAAATGCATGACGAAAATTATGGCATCCTTTTAGTGGAATCGGTACTCACAGGTAATAGTTGACGGTTTCAATGGATGTAGCATAAAAATCTTTTACTGACCTAATGCAATACATATACACTTTGTAGTTCAAGAATTTTAAAGTTCTTACTGTCATCATGGCAGCTACATCCTTTAGCTTTGTGCACTGTTCCCCCGATCACTTTGCAAACACTTTCAGCAGACTGTCAGAGAAAAACTCAGCTCCGTCAGAAACCTTGACTGTATGCATGGTTGGGATGCACTGGAATGCTGCATTTTATCTGAAATAACATAAAATTATTTTGAAATAACAGCAGGCACTGTGCTTGGTTAATCAGTAATGTTTTGTTGAATAAAAACTGTGTTTCCAGATCTTATGGGATTAAAAAAATCCAAAGATGTTTGTTTCTGATTTGCAACCCAACAACCCACAAGTTACAACCTCATTTCAGTTCAAGTGTGCATTAATGCGAGTCCAGTAATCACCTTTCTGGCAATACATACAGGTATAAGATAAACCTATGGCAGATTTTGGATTTCTCAGTTGTATTAATAGGGTGAGTATGCATGCACCTAATAATTATAAAAAACCTATTATAATTAAGTTACAGAAACGAAAATAGAATATACTTTCTTACCATAACACCTTGAACCCACAATCCATCAGCTGACTCCTGGTGAAATGCAGAATAGAGGTCATCTCTCAATGTGCAGCAAAAAAAACAAAAACAAAAGGACAGCAGGTGAGGGCAGGAGGGGTAGGGATGTAAGCTAGCATAATGCCGCTGATGATATTAGCTAAAGCTGTTCAATGTCCAAAATCTCACTAACACCACGGTGCAGTAAATACACAATGTAACTGAAGAGTCAGTTGACAAATCTATTCACACAGAAAACCAAATTATGTTATGAGTGCCTCGTAATTAGGTTTAATGTGATATTACGGCTCTTGTGCCAAAGACAAATTCAAATGAAAAAGCGCCAATTCTTTGACAACAGATAAAACAGCAAATAAGCTAACGGCTCTTTTTTAGCATGTTACATGGCGACACTCTAGACGTTTAACTACATTTGGCTGAAATATGGTAAAAATTAATTCAAAAAATCAAGACATACCAAAAACGTAGAGTTGGCTGCTCGACTTGACTGAGATGGATGCCTTTTTTAAACCACGATCCAAAGCCCGCGAGATGAAATCACGCGTGGTTTCACGAGATTTAACGTTGCTATCTTATTAACTTACTTCACCTGAACATGATATGAACAATTTAATACACCCTTTCTGCATATCATGTAGTTTTTACACTATATAGTTACATTTAACTTTAAAACATGAGGCAATTGTGTTAAATACATGCAAGATGCTTACATAAATCCAAGAGATGGCCAGTCCCTTTTTTTCAGTGCAGCATGCATGAAATGACCCTTTTTGCAGTATGCGAGCGTGCATGGAGACTGAAGCAAAACCTGGATTAACACAGAAAGCTGATAACCACTGTTGTGATACCTTTGCCAACTTTGTGACAGTGAAAACTTTGGTTTAAGCCTGAACGTATCTTACTTTTCCATCAATTAAGCTTCATAGAACACCACTACACATTTGAGGTGTGTAAAAACACCCCTCTGCTCGCTATCTGAATGGAAACGCAAATGGACACTGCTTGACACTGGACATTGTGTGTTTGTGTGTGGCGGGAGTGTCCTTGCTTAGACTGCTGTTACCCAACCCAAAACCTAGAAAAGACATAGAAAACAAATGGATGACGAATGCTTAATGGAAAAAACTGAGGCAGCGTAAAACATATTCTTTGTGTGTCATCCATATTCTCTAGCGAGTATTTTACAAACTGTTTTGGGATCTCTAATTTCTAGCGGTACTACAAAACAGGTAACAATTTCACATAATTGTTGAACCTAAATAGCTTATCAAGCTCTTCTCCCATTTTCACACACTGTACACTGTATATGTGCTTCAAAAATATCATTTTCTCAGATGTAAAATCATCACAATCCGCTGGCCATGCAGCCACTCTCTCCCCAGTGTATTCCACGGTTGGTTAGACTTTCATTGCCTCCATAAACAAACATGCTGTGTGGAGTTATCAAGGGAAGCCAATATGGCTGACATTCAAAATGACTTGGCCCTCTTATTCTGCTCACAATCAGCAGCTGTTCTATTCAGGAGAAGCTTACAATTGGCATCGTCTCTTTCTGCTAAAGGCTTAACATTTCATAATTAAAAATGAAACATTTCCAGGGTCAGCGCTGGAACAGCTTAAAGATTTTCTAGCCCAGTGATGATCATGTTAATGAACGAATGAAATGCCATTGTGACAATGTGTATCTTTTTCACACACATGGATTTCTTTGTGTGTTCATGTGTAAATACCAGTATGTACATCTGGATTAACAGGACACTCAACATACTGTATTTGCTCGTCAGGCAAGTGTAAAAATCCATCCAGTTCTATTTTCTTCCTACAGTCATTGGACAAAGGAAGTAGCATCCAGGTGTCGCTAATCAGTTAGTGTGAGCACCTCTATAAAACTATATGTTTTTTTGTAATTCAATGGTCTGGAGATGTGTGTTAACACAATTTCACAACCTTTCCAAGATTGGACCAAATTTACCCCAAGGTGAGAGCTCCATCTCAAACTCTACAGGCCTCAGTTAGAAAGTGGTCAGAAGTCCACACCTCAAACCGATCGAAATACTGTGATTGTCATGATCCAGTGTTTGTGTGTTCTGGACTTATGAAAATTGTTTATTTACTGCTCTCTTGAACTCTGGGTTTTGTTTCCTAGTTTAGTTTGCTTTTTGAGGGTTAAAGCTAGAGAGACTCTCTCTCTAGCTCTCTCGGGTCTGTCTGCAGTCTGTGCTATTGTTTGTAGTGTCAAGTCGTGTGTCTTAGTTGTGCCTCAGTGTGTTTCCTGTCTTATTTTGATGGTCCCTTGTCCCTGCATTATGTTCAGTTTTGCTTCCCCTATCTCATTATGTCAAGTTTGCTCCAGCTGTATTCCCAGGTGTCTCCACTTCTCCTAATCATCCTCACACGTATATACTGTGTCCATCTCCCTTTGTTTGTTATCAGAGCACCTGTTCTTCTCTGTGTCTCTCAGGTTTTGTGGTTTCCTTGTGTTTCTTAGTTTAGACTTCCTGTTTTGCTCCTTGTTCCAGTTTTATTTAAACAGTTTGTTTTCAGTTTAAATCCTCATCACTCGCTACAACAGTGTGCTACCCGTGGACCACACAGTGGTGGTACCTTAAGATAGCGGTGAATTAACAAATCCCACAAAACCGCAACTAACTGAAGCAGCATTTTAGTTCCTAAACAATGATGCCACATTATTATTGCTAAAGGTGGTCCTATAAGCTACTGAATTGTGGGGTGTTTGTCATGTTGTAATGAAAGATCTGCAAAAAACTGGATGATTTTTGTTTTTTCACATCCCAATATGTTAAACCGTCAAACTACGAGAGGGTGTATTTTCTTTTCCACATGGATGCTGATGGTGAAGCAACTAATGCTGGAGTTTGATTTGAAATTGGATGCATGAAGGATGATTTGTGTTTAATAAGCGGATAGAATTTGTAACATGTGCATTTATTTTTATTTTTACCAGAAACAAACAAATTAAATTTATGCTTTTTTGTTTTTCAGCTGACAACCAAGCTGGAAGTGACACTAAAATGACTGTGGAGGATTTGTTCAAACCCGAGTTCAAAGTCCATGACCCGGAGGCCCAGTGGATCAATGGTGAGTAATCCATATTGACTGTACCTGTTTTGACTGTTCAGAAGTTTTTAGCTACGGATGCAGGGAAGTTCCGCAACGGATAAAAGGCACTGTTTACCAGCCTCGTTTGTAATTCTAACGAGACAGAGGAAGCAGCTTTTTTTAAAAGCACAGATAAAGCTGCTACAAAGCGTTACTGCCTGCCTGTTCCATGAAATGACAAAAACAGCATAAGCGAGTCATTAGTTGAACTATATAATGACTCAGGCCCGGTGCAGTCTACTGCTTCATGCTGCTGTACATATATTTATACAATACACACTCCTACTTGACATTAATGACATCTGGTTGAGTTCTAAGTGTACTCTGTATGAAGAAACAACAGCAGTGCTTTTGTTTAGCAGCATAGGGATGACATCTCTCTGTCGTCTCTCCTGCTTTGTAATTGAGGCTCCCTTTAACAGCCGGCAGACAGTTCACTTCTAAACAAGGCTGGCATGTTTCACCTCAGCCTTACCTTGCATCTCGTTATGCAAATTTAGATGTAGGGATTTATTTTCCCTCTCCTTATTTACATTGTATTGATTTGTTATTTGCCAGAAGGGGATCATATGTTAAGCCTGGAAGCCCTTGGCTGGAAATAAACCACATCAACTGAAGTGCAAGTGAATCTGATTATGGTTTGCTTAGAGGGAGGGAGAAGATAACGATACCTCCGAGGGAAAGGATGGACAGGATTGCGGCGTTCCCGCATTGCTCTCCGCCAGTCTCCTTTCCTTCCTGCGGATTAGTGTGTTTGTTTTGGCTTTCCTCTTCGCTGCCCATTGACTCAGTCTGCGCCTGAGGGCAAGGGAAAAAGGCAAGGCCTTTCTGTCCATCAATATTTCATTCCTGGGTGACATTTTTCCACTATCTTTGCAACGCCATCTCATTCCCTGAGCTGACCTCGGGCTAGACAGAGAAAGCACCAGTGTTGTGAGATGAGGCAGTCAGAAAAGTCAGCTTTATAGGGTGGTTTATGGATGGATGGGGCAAAATAGACCCCAGACAAATGGGAGAAGATAACAGACAGACGGGCGAGAGGAAAGATTGATCACTAGGATTTGGAGCAAAAATGAGATTTTTTTTTCTCCCTAACCCAAAAGCTTTAGTGGGTTTGCCTGAAAAGTCTTCAGTCTCTGTCTGTATTAGAGATAAATAGGTGCATCCAGTGTTTGGACAGTTACTTTTAAACCATTTTTTACTACCGATTACAGACAACATGCTTTTAAAGATCATTTTTAATGTACTTCATTACTAAATGAGCATTATGAGTAATGTTTTGGATTGCATCTACATTACCATTAAAATCTAGAATCTAGTATTCAGCAAATTACACAATAAATGTAAAAAAAAAAAATGGTGTTTATGATGCTGTGTGTTTCTATTCAGGCTCCTTTTCATGTAGTTCACTGGCGCACTGCAATTTTCACTGTTTGCTTTGTAAAATCCTGGGCGACAAAGAAACATTTGACATTATTTCTGTGTTTTTAGTCTTCAAACTTCATTTCTTTATCACAGAGAGCCTGTTATGATCATTTCCAACTCCATATTTTCATTCTTTGACTTTATTAGCATTGCTTCAGTTTCAAAGGTCGAAATTTAGTTCATCCATTCTTGAGTTCTGAAACAGGCTGTTTGAGCCTCTTCAACTTTTTTCTGATTGGCTGAATATCCCAAATCGAATATTTCCACAGTAGGTGGGTAGGCCTTCTGTGCCTGAGGTGACCACATTAGGAATGTTTCATCCAATGACATCCTACAAACTGAGGGAAATAAAATATGTCCGAAAGCATAAAAGTTTAATTGAGAGGCCTTACTGTCATTATTTAAAAATCTTAACATGTTTAATATGAACTGCCACCACTGGCACACATTAGTAGCAGGTTTGTTATGGTGATTGCTGTGCATTGAAGTTGCCAGTATGGATAACTTTGTTTTTTACAAATCTGACCACAGTTTCCATTTGGCTCACAGCGCCCGCTACATCACATCCCTTATTCTTTCCATGTCATAGACACAGATTCACTCCTTTTGAACACATCATATGGTGTAATTCCAAAGACATACAGTGTGTTTGGTATGATATCTGAACTAGCTTACAATCTGAGGATTCTGTGGAGAAAGAAAATAAGATCTCTGATGTGCTATTAACTAGTAAGATTAAGCAAATATGAAATATGTATTTTTAAACATTCTTTATATATGTCAGTGAACCAGATGTTTTATTTTATTGGGCTGGAGTCAGAACATGAAACATTTTTTTCACTCAGCCACACAATAAAACTTGCATTTGAATGATTCACTATTTAGTATTACACAAAAATGAAGCATGCTACTGATCCAATGAAGCTCCAATGTGACTATGTGTTACCAAAAATAATTTTTTGTTAATAAAATTCTTATTTATGCTTACACTTCTTGTGTCAAGGCACATAAAACATAATTGACACATATGTTAACATGTCTGGATCCGTCGGCATGACCAGCTGGTTTCAGAGCTCCACAGGAAGAGAACTGATTTAATCAGTGGCACTATGCAAATAGACCAACTGTTGCAAAAGAAAGGTTCATTTTCCCAGCTCTAGCTTCCATGGTCATTACACAATGTCAGAAAAAGTGGTCAATATTTGGTAAAATGTCAGCCCAGCATAATCATGAAGAGCACGTTTGGTTTTTTTTGGAGCCAGTGAAACATTAAGGTAAAAGAAATGGAGGCAAAATGCCTGCTTCAAAATATATGAGGTCCGTGTTGCTTAGGTTGTTTGTAAGAAGTTTGAGTGAGTAATGTATAAAGTATGTGTTAGCCTTTTCTGTTGGTCCGAACCAAATAAGCAAAACAACGACTGTGAAATTGGCAATACGAGTTAAATATGTGAGTGTACGGGCCCCTTAATTCATACTTCAGCTAACAAGTGGTGACATGAGGTTATGGATGGATGGGTTGCTACAGTCCGACATTACAACTTGATGATATGTGAAATGGAGTGCATCATTACAGATTAAATTTGCTGCTAAGAGCGCTGTGATTCATCAGGTACACCTCCACCTCTCTGGCAGTGAAGCAAGGTTTTCTCAGGATATTATTGCCTCAATTGCCTCACATTGTTGATGATGATGATCTTTGAAGACTTTGAAACATCTGTAAATCAATCATTGATAATACTACTTATAGATTGCTTATAAATAATCCAGTTATTAAGCTGGTGGATCTTTTAATATCATTTCAAATTGATGCTGTGGCTGATTTAGCCGATCAGACAGAACACTTAAACTCATAACAGGTGAACTGAGTAAAATTGTTGATTTTGTTAAAATAGCATGTTTTTTAGGAAAGTCCATAAGTCCAAGCCAGTGTCCTCCCCTAGCCAGATAAGTTCTCTACAATGCAGAATCTGTTCAGGAGAAACTCAAGGAACTTAAGTGAGAACCAGAGGAATTTAATCAGCCACCACACTCCCCAATCCGATTAAACGAGAACAAGCCGTGGCTGCCCAATCCTGCAACCGCTAGGATTCAAATGATCCACTGCCAGATTCATCAGAACACCCCTGGAGGTCCTGTGTGCATGCACCGATGGTTCAGAGCTATTTTGGCGGGACGAGGGGAACCTACACAACATTAGGCAGACGACTGGGATGTTGTGGCTGGTCGGGGTACATTAAAGCAACACATTTGCAGAATGCCATTTGTCTTCTGTGTGGTCTGACATTTCTGCAGCTCTTCTCTGAAATGCATTGTCATTCTGATGTGTCGAGGGTTGTTATTGATGAGAACCTGTCTGAGGATTACAGGGAAACAGCTGGTTAACACTGGGCAGATATGGAAAAAAATGACACTGATACTCCTCTCCAACTGTTGCTTGTGAAGACTTGCATATGTGTGAATAGTGGATGTATATTTGTTTTTCACACTGAGGCATGTTACTGAGAAAGTCACATTCAGCTGATGCCACATGTGTTTCAGTGAGCGTCATTTTCCATCAGTATTGTCGCAAACTCCACTTGCAGGCTGGGCGCCATCAGACTGTCACTGACAATCTGCTGAGAGGAGGGTATCATATTGTGTTTGCACTGGCCCAGCTTGGACAAAATAACACACCAGTTGGCTTATATAAGCTCGCAAAACCCAAAATATTTCAGCATAATAAGAGTGTGAAATGAAACAACACATTTTTGACTGCATTTTATTTGTATATGAAGCAACATATAATATGAACAAGATATGCAGTGGAAAAATACCCCTACTGATAATGGCAATTCAACTTATTTTTACGTAGTACAAGAAAATCATGAGGTTCAGAAACAAGTAAACTATTGACTGAAGAACAAGTTAAATACACAGAGAAAAAAAAAAAAAAATATATATATATATATATATGTGTGTGTGTGTGTGTGTGTGTGTGTGTGTGTGTGTGTGTGTGTGTATATATATATATATATATATATATATATATATATATATATATATATATATATATCTTGCACATTTTCAAAGGGATTCAATTTGGGCTTTGTGCAGGCCAGTCAGTAACACACTTTGGTCTTCTGAAGGTAGTTCTTCACCAGGAATGATGTATAAGACTCAGTAGGACCCAGAACTAGTTTTTCTTTTCCTGATATGAACTGGCGTTAGAAATGGCACATCCTTTTTAGCTAACATTAAGGTCTTCACTATCAATATGTTTGTGTGTCCCACCTAAATATATGAATTTATTTCTACTAGCATCAGCAGATTTCCATATACACAATGACTCGGTTCATTACTCTTAGTAGAAGAGAGTAAACATTTGCAAAACACTGTTTATGTAATACTGCAAAAAACACTCCCATAGTCATATTCATGAACTCTGAAAGCAGACTGATTGAGCAACATGTACCTTCCTTGAGGATGAGTCACAAACAAAAACATTACTAGTGCAGAAAGTCCCCCACAATACTCAGTAGGAAAACATTTCACTTGGCATCATGAGGAAAAGAGAAGCCAGAGCTTGAGGAAACAATTGCTGAACAATGTGTTCAACCAAATTAGTTTACTCACACAAAGTTCAGGTGGAAAAAACCCCCAAAACAAATCAGCATTTATTTTGAGGGATTTGGATTTTTAAATGAGTGTCAGAAAATCCTCCGAATTAGAAATGTGCCTTTGATATAATTATATATACTCTCTTTGTTTGTCCCGCTACTTAGACATATAGATTGCACTTTATACATCTAAGTCTATCAGCATCTTTTTACATTTGAAAATTTGCACACTGTGCTTGCAGTATGCAGCTGTGCATTTACCATCCAGCCCGCCCACGAAATCCAATGTTCACCTCAGTAAATGTCCAGCTCTGTGGTAATCCCTGTAAATCCATTATTGAGCCATTAACTGTCAATACTGTTCACCTCAAAACAAATTACCACTTGACTTCACCTGTTTACTAGTGAGCTGCATCACCTGTCAGCTGTGTTCATTCACTGCAGTCAAATTCGCACTTTTTATTTTATTACCTTACAGGCAGGCTTGTGGCTGACAGATTAATAAATCCCCTCTGGACTGTTTGGGTGCAGGATTTTACTGGATGGCTCCAAGAAATTTGTTATTATGTGAAAATGAAACTGGGTGCTGAAGTGCATCAGTGTGAAAGATTTTTATTTGTGTATTATGTGGGATCATACCGTCTCAGTTGCAAATATAGTCCATACTAGAAGTTAATAGTAACAGTAAAACTGTGTATACCTGTGTTATTATCAAGCTAAGCTGTTGCCTTTCCAGGAGAAGCCTCGCAGCAGTATGTTTTTATTGTTTTACTTTTATCTGCGACTGTATGTTATTAATATGTGAAATGCTGGTAGCTACACTAAATAGACAATAACACTTGGAGTTGCAAATGCAATAAAAACAGGTGACGTGTGCTGAAGGAGCGTCACCTGACATCTTAGGTCGAGTGTGCATCCTTGATGATGAATAAATGATTTCCTGCTCTGGCCTTATTATTGATGCTGGGTTCAACTAATGGAAAGTCCCAGTTTTTATTCAGCATGTCTTTAGCTTTATTCGTACAAGATCGCAGCTCATACTCGACATCATCATGAGAATATATTTAACATTTATATGAGTCTAACATCAATTCTGTAACCCCTGTGACAGTAAATATCTTCAGGAAACCCTGTCCCAGGGAAATTGTTGGTGCATGCGTACAAGAAGCGATTCAATCATTTTGCATTGCTTTTAAGTTGAGTGCTGGTCATATACTCCATTCTCTGGTTACTTAGGCAAACCTCTAATATGTTTAGTAACAAGTCATATGTCAACTGCTTCTGCTCTGATTAGACACTTCATTCACTCACCATGAAGGTGAGAAAGGTTATTTTGTACTCTGTCCACATTACAGCATCTGTAATTGTTTCGCCCTTGGTCGCTTGAAGTCATCATCTGCTTCTATGGACTCTAGTCACCATCTCACTGTGAATCTTTGAAGCTTCTGGGATGAAGAGCTTCGTGCTCCCTTATCCTTAAACCAAAATGCTCCAAATGCTCACAGTATTAAAAGCTTAACCATTCTTTAGAATCAGTGGTTCTCAAATTGTCGTGTTATGCAATTAAACTAGGTAAAAAATATCACTTTTGTGGGGGAAAAGCAAACAAAGGATGGCTGACACTGTTGCACTCATCTTTATTTCATTTAAAATTCTGCTTTTTTATTGTTAATGACAAAAATGAAAGATAAAAATGATGGGAGTGAATTTTTTGTGGCTTCTGAAGTAGGGCATGCCAGAAAAAAGTTGCCAACTATTGTTGTATAGAAGCAATTTAAAAGCCTTTTAAAAACAATGCAGTGTTGGGGAAGAATACTGAGAGAAGATAAAGCTGCGTTTTTTGACACAAATCACACACACAAAGGTATCTCTGCTTCCTGTCAGACTTTTTGCATTCAGCCCCAACAACTTCTACTAATGAGCTGACACATGGGGCGTACAGCAATCCTGCTGTAGACGTAGTTGTAATTTTTATTTACAATTCATAACGTCTTCTCATCTACTTCATACAAAGTAGTTTTTGCAGTGATCATATTAATGAACCTTCAACGGCTTTGATGTGAGTCTGCAGTGGAAAAAAATATGCAGTTTTTGGATGTGAGAGGAATACCGAGCTTCAGTTTGACTTATTTTGCTGTCAGTCTCAATCCTCTATACTGGCAGCAAAACACAGGCAGAGCTGACCGACCACAGTTCTTTTGGTCTCAGCGTGCTACCTCTGTGGCTGTGACAGGCTGTTACATTTTAAAGCCTCTCCCCACTCAAAAAGACTTTTCTACCTTTCTGTTAGTTTTCTTTCACAGTCCACAAACATCCTAAACTATATGCGTTAGCCAAGTCAACTTTCCTTTAGAGAAAGCTTATAGTAGAGCTCGATCGATTGAACCCCCGAACCATCCCTTACTTATGCTGCTTTAGGCTCAGGCTGTTGGGAAACCTCCACCTGCCAACTGGTCACAGCAGATGGCAACTGCTCACTGAGCTTAGTTCTGCTGGAGGTCTTTTCAGTACATCATTGGGGTCCTCGCTCTGATATTGTGAGATGATTAACCTTAGAATATAAAACCCCTAGAGACACCTGTAGCTGTGAACCACGCTTTAAAAGACAATTAAATCAAATTTTAACTTAAATTTAAATTCAATTATTGGTCATCTGTCCAGGGCACCTCTGTTAACCTACCCAGGATAAACTCATAGTTGTGGTGGGATTTATGTTATGGTTGATACTAGGAACCTGTTTCCTCGTTGAGACGTGTCCTTCGATATTTACACACCCATCATAGCAGCATAGATATCATTTTAAGAAACTTAAACCTAAACCTGAGGTCATTTGAAGTCAGATCAAGTACAAATTAATAAACACATCTGAATAGCATATTTAAGGAGGCTTATGTCAGCTACAGCACAGAGGGCACTGAGTAAATACTTCCTTTTGTTGCTCTTGAACTTAAGTGTTGAGGCTGGTGCACTAGGATTTTGCAGAAATACAGAACTTAACGTGAAGATGATCTTTGGCACCAGTGTGTCTCCCTCGTCCTCTCTCGGTTGACACATTTCATTACTTATGCTGTGGGGCACTATTTGGAGAATTTTTTATTTTTAATTCTGCACCTTTTAATTCTAAATCAAGAATCTGGCATGCATTGCAAAGTTGTTGGCTTGATTGCTGATGACTGGGCTGTGACCCAAGCTGCAGTTTTGTGGGGTGTGGTTTCAATGGTACATTTAACGTTTTATGCCTCTAGGTGGATTTCATGGCTGTGTGCTCTTAAGATAGAATATAATATCTTAAAAGGTGTAAACCATCCAGATATCACATGTCAGTACCAGATCACGCTCTGCTTTGAAACTGATCTTTGTGTGCCGGCAGACTTCATTGCTGGATGCCTAATCACTCCACTGTTTAGTTCAGTAAGTCTTTTAGCATTGAGCCAGCAACCCACCTTGATTTTCTTTCATTTTTATGATTAGCCACATAATTACGCCAATTAATTTCTATTCCCCTGCCACTCAACTTGGAGGAAAAGGAAGAAAAGGATCAGTTTTTCAGCTGCCATAACCTGCAAAGAGGCTTGCAACATATGCATCATAAGCAGGGAAACAGGGTCTTGGAAATAGGGAAATGCATTCTTTTTAGCCCAGTTTTCCACTTGCTTGCTTTTGCAGGATCATTTTCAGGGGTTAATTAGGAACTGCATGCTCTGGTACCTCCCATTAATTAACATTAGAGACTCCCCAGGCTGTGCTGTTAACTGCTGCTAAAGCGTCAGTGAAGGGAATACAGTGCATGGTCGTGTGCATTTGTCTCCTCGTATATGCCAGTGCATATAGCACACGTTTCACAGTGGGAAGGTTGTTAATGGCTGCATGCTAACGTGCGGCAGCTCTTCGGGTTCCAGACAGCTCAGGTGCATGGACATTTTAAATCTTTCTGTTCATTTTTTCCGCAGATAAGAAATTGTGATTTGAAATGTCTCCTCGTTTATGTGAACCCCAGTGCCACCCAGCACTAACACAGAGTCCTCCTAAGCCTCATGTATCTCACACTCTTCTCCATCTTCCATTAAGCTCCTGTAAGCCCATCCTATTTTTGCCGCTCCTGACATGCCCATTATCACTGCTCTGAGCAGCAAGAGACACTGATTAAAAGGGAGAGATTGAATTCTCCACTGTTCTCCCTTTGCCCTTCCTCGCTCTGTGCGATTTTCAACAGAGACAGTGCTGAAGTCAGACCATGGCCATTAGTGCATCAGGCGTTGGTGATTCACTGCTGAGACAAACTTCTAACAAAAAAAAACATTTTCTTTTGTGCAGGCTGAATTAAGGATGCTCCGTTTTTTACATATTCCGCCCCTCCACAGCTGTCACCAAAAATAGTAAAACACACTTTGTGGCCCAGGTCTGTTAAGACGTTGTCATGTATTAGCATATGATGTTTAGGGTGGAGGGAAAAAAGGGAGGCAGAGAGCATAAAACACAGAAGCAATAAAGTGGAGAAACAATATCGCTGTCACACTTTGTGGAAAGAGCTTTGCTTGTCCATCAGCCCGAGACACAGAGAGGAAGGAGGTGTATTACAGCTGAAAAAAAATCCCATGGATTGATTTCCCACTAACAGAAAATAAAATCATCAGTGTCTGTCCATGACACAAAACTTAACATTGGGAGGGAATGCTCACTCACCTTTCACTGGCATTGAAAGCATGTATTTTTACATCAAATAGTACAGCAAAGTGTAAATCAGATTAAAAAAAAGTGCTATTTATGAGTTAAAGTATGATTTGCAGGAGTCAGTTGGACATTGATTGAGAACAATTTTTCACACGTTTTCCATATGCAGAGAGGCACTCACCATATCAGAGTGATGCTGAAAAATCAGTGTAAATGCATTTGTTACTTATAGACCGAACTATTGCAATTTATTATTATCGGGCTCTTCTAAAGGCTCCTTGAAAACACTTCAGTTGTTTTCTTATTTCTCCCATATTACTGTTCCTTCATCAGCTCCCTGTTAAATCCAGGACTGAATTTAAAATAATTTAAAATACACGATTTTTTTTATATTTAAGTAAATGTCTTGTGTGAACTCTCTCCTTCTCACCTACTTTGAGCCAGTTCGTGACAACCTATTATCACAACAAAGCAGTTCTCTCTGCAGGTTTACTTGTGATTTATAAACTTTCTAAAAGTAGAATGGGGCTCAGAGCCTTCAGCTGTCGGGGTCCTCTCTTGTGGATCCAGCTCCCAGTTTAGATTTTGAGAGACAAACACCCATTCTACTTTTAAGACTAGGCTTCAAACTTCCTGTTTCTTGTTTGTCTTTGTTTTTTGATCATCTTTGATCCCTTCCTTTCTCTTCATCCTTCAAACATCAGAAAACTATATTTATAACAACTGTCCTCAAACCAAAAACCCAACCCACAACATCCCACTTAATGTAAACTTAACTAAAATGGCATCACAGCAAGGAATTAAAGGCTGAACTACCAAAGTGAGTATACAGGGAGTGTAGAATTATTAGGCAAATGAGTATTTTGTCCACATCATCCTCTTCATGCATGCTGTCTTACTCCAAGCTGTATAGGCTCGAAAGCCTACTACCAATTAAGCATATTAGGTGATGTGCATCTCTGTAATGAGAAGGGGTGTGGTCTAATGACATCAACACCCTATATCAGGTGTGCATAATTATTAGGTAACTTCCTTTCCTTTGGCAAAATGGGTCAAAAGAAGGACTTGACAGACTCAGAAAAGTCAAAAATAGTGAGATATCTTGCAGAGGGATGCAGCAGTCTCAAAATTGCAAAGCTTCTGAAGCGTGATCATCGAACAATCAAGCGTTTCATTCAAAATAGTCAACAGGGTCGCAAGAAGCGTGTGGAAAAACCAAGGCGCAAAATAACTGCCCATGAACTGAGTAAAGTCAAGCGTGCAGCTGCCAAGATGCCACTTGCCACCAGTTTGGCCATATTTCAGAGCTGCAACATCACTGGAGTGCCCAAAAGCACAAGGTGTGCAATACTCAGAGACATGGCCAAGGTAAGAAAGGCTGAAAGACGACCACCACTGAACAAGACACACAAGCTGAAACGTCAAGACTGGGCCAAGAAATATCTCAAGACTGATTTTTCTAAGGTTTTATGGACTGATGAAATGAGAGTGAGTCTTGATGGGCCAGATGGATGGGCCCGTGGCTGGATTGGTAAAGGGCAGAGAGCTCCAGTCCGACTCAGACGCCAGCAAGGTGGAGTACTGGTTTGGGCTGGTATCATCAAAGATGAGCTTGTGGGGCCTTTTCGGGTTGAGGATGGAGTCAAGCTCAACTCCCAGTCCTACTGCCAGTTTCTGGAAGACACCTTCTTCAAGCAGTGGTACAGGAAGAAGTCTGCATCCTTCAAGAAAAACATGATTTTCATGCAGGACACTGCTCCATCACACGCGTCCAAGTACTCCACAGCGTGGCTGGCAAGAAAGGGTATAAAAGAAGAAAAACTAATGACATGGCCACCTTGTTCACCTGATCTGAACCCCATTGAGAACCTGTGGTCCATCATCAAATGTGAGATTTACAAGGAGGGAAAACAGTACACCTCTCTGAACAGTGTCTGGGAGGCTGTGGTTGCTGCTGCACGCAATGTTGATGGTGAACAGATCAAAACACTGACAGAATCCATGGATGGCAGGCTTTTGAGTGTCCTTGCAAAGAAAGGTGGCTATATTGGTGGCTGATTTGTTTTTGTTTTGTTTTTGAATGTCAGAAATGTATATTTGTGAATGTGGAGACGTTATATTGGTTTCACTGGTAAAAATAAATAATTGAAATGGGTATATATTTGTTTTTTGTTAAGTTGCCTAATAATTATGCACAGTAATAGTCACCTGCACACACAGATATCCCCCTAAAATAGCTAAAACTAAAAACAAACTAAAAACTACTTCCAAAAACATTCAGCTTTGATATTAATGAGTTTTTTGGGTTCATTGAGAACATGGTTGTTGTTCAATAATAAAATTATTCCTCAAAAATACAACTTGCCTAATAATTCTGCACTCCCTGTAAAATCTAAATGTCAAAAAGTGATGAGATCACTCAAAAATGGGAGAGACTGATGAATATGTGCTGCCATGTTTTAGTGTGGGCTGTTATCTAGTAACAGAAGAAGAAAGTTTTGTTATTCGGGAAGGGGAGAAAAACTGGTTGGCTTTATTATATTAAACTCCATCAAATGAAAGGAAAATATTGATAAGTAACTGAAACCTCCCAGCAAGCTGATACTTCCCATCTTCCCTTCTTTTCAGTCACTACTTTACTGTATATGTTTTCATCCTCACCTGTGCGGCTCCTTCCACCTGCACAGGTGCGCATAGGGTTATAGATAACATAAAATATAAACCAAGAAGGCATCACCTGGCTTCTGCTGACATTCACCTTAGATATTTAAGAGACACCTTTGGCTTCAGAAACCCTACTTCTATTTTACCCTACCACTCCTCATTGTTAAGGACGTAATCATGCAGACATGTCCTCACTAACTCTGATTAACAGGTAACGTCCAGGCCACACAGACAGGATTAAAAAAATAAACCACAAAGAAATCCCCAAAACATAATGCAATAACAGCAGTTTCATATGAATTCAAAATAACTTATAGTTTAGGGCTCTTCTCAGATTTTACTCAGAACAGCTGAGTCCTGATGTATTGATGAAGATTTTTGTAAATGCTGGTAATTTCTGCTCCCTGATGAATATTGTTGTGCCACGATAATAAGGGGAAATTCTCTCTAAATTGTTAAAGGCCATTCAGTTGGGTTCTAATGAGGCAAGGGTATTGATTGGCTTTCACCTGGCTGTGGAGGGAAGACAGTGATATATTGGGGAAGGTGAAGAGCTGGCAGGTCTCAACAGCAGGCCTCCAGTGAGTTAAAAGCACCAGTCTTAACCCATTCACTGTGAGAGTACTCAGCTTGCTTAATGAGAAGAGCAGCAGAAACGTTTCAAAGGCTGTCTCCAACTACTTCGTCTCTCTTATTTATTAAAATTACCCACATTTCAAAATCATAAGTGTCTGTTTGAGGATAAATGGAAAAAATGTCAGGTATTTCCTTCTTACCTGCCTGTAAAACCGCTTTGAGTCCAGGTTTGTTAACTTTAAGGTCAACATTTTAGACCTGTTGAATGCTCCTCACAGCATTTTATCTGAGGCTAGAGGAAAGTATGGACTGATTTTGTTTTCATTATGAATCCATCCAAAAGAAAAGAAAAAAAAATAGGTTTTAAAATTGCACAGGCATCACAAATTAAAGTAAAGCGCAATTTGCATCCAAATGCTTTAGTAGAGAATAATGAAAGCTCGATGAATCAGCAACACTATTTTGTTTTTTCATTCTGAACTTTAAAGTACATTTTAAAACAATATCATGGTGTCTTCTGAGCACCTTGGTAAGATTTTAAGTCCACTCCACAACTCTTTTATAAATTACAAATTACACTAATAGACAAAAAGGTTTAGGATGTTATTCTCTCCTCTGGTATAATT